>NC_135089.1:21077500-21818750 GCF_051107435.1 Chaetodon auriga
TGTGAGGGAGTGCGTGTGTATAAATGTCCTCCTGCATGTGTGTGCAGTTTCAGGCCACAGTTCAGGCACTCAGCTGGTCTCACACTGAGCGTAAGCAAAAGAAACAGCAGTTGGAATGGAAATCATCTTGAATATTCCAAAATAACCAGGCAGAATAAAATAACTGCAACAGGCAGCAACGGGGGGCTAAGATGTACAAAACAGATATCAGATTTATTATTTCACCCACTAGACTTTTGATATCAGCACTAAATCAGCCAACTTCTGGCCTGAGCAGCTAAAAAGCACAGACCCCAAAGTGTGCCAGGAATGGCCGCAGGGACGATGAGGAGGAGCACTGACCCAGTTGGCACACACTTCTGAATATACTCCCCTTGTTATATATATAGATTTCCATCATCACACTGAATATTTGTTCACTGGCCTCAGGGTTCAAACAAATTCCATAGTTTCAGATAAGATGGCTGAGTGGCTATGATTTAATTTGTACAGAATACAACATTTTTAATGCAGAGCAATTCATTCTAGTGGTGGAATCTATTTCGTGTTTCCTGCATGTATTATAGCCTGGACCAATGCTGTGCTTTCTAGGAATGTTTTGTTAGCTCTCTCAAATTAGCTTAATGGCTCTGAGGATGGTCCGGAGTCAGAGTTTGAGTTCCTGTTAGTAAAGCAAGGTGCTCCTGAAGCCACCCATTATCAATCTGCTTCTGTTCAGATCGTTACTGCATAAAATCATCCACTAAAAAGCAGATATTCTTAGAAATAGTGCGCAAATGTGAACACAATCCATCATAATGTATAGAGTGTTTAAATCGTCATTTCAAGCAGTGCACGCATGCCAAGATGCTCCAGTTTGGGAGATTTTCAAATATTTACTGGAGTTGAAAAGTCACAGATTTTGTCTTGTGTATGCCAAATAAAACTCAATGCAAGTCAACTCAATGTAAGTACAATGAGTGCAGTGTTTAAACAGGAGTCAAATTCCTTGCATGTGCACACATACTAAGCCGATTCTTGATTTTGACTCTGATTCAAACTCTGACTGAAGGAGCTCAGAAAGGCAGATCGTTAAACAAAGCTTTTCAAAAGCCCTGAAAACTTAATATTTGCAGGAGCAAGTGTTTAAATGGAGGATACATAGCATTGATAAAATAAATATCTGTGACATTTGTTGCCAAAAATATGAAAAACACCAAACACGTGCAGTTAGTGTGTGTTGGTTGGAGAATGAGCCCTCTGGGTCACAGTGAAACCATTTCTAGTGTGTTTAACATAGAACATCTGCCAGCACGCAGTTCACCTGACAGCAAACATTCTTGCTGCGGGAATTGAACCACCAACCTTTGCATAGTCAGAGCTAAAGAAGAAGCCTATATTTCCAACAACCCAGATCCAGTTATCTGTCTATACATGGCAATAACTTTGCCATGTGATATTCTGCCGAGATCATTTGATGGTGAGTCTAACTCTGTTTAAATCCGTGGATATTGAATTGAATCTCGCTGCAAAACAACAGTGATTATCAATCACCTTATTGCACTGAATGAGATTATATTAAATCTAAACCTACTGCCTCTCTCACACACAGTGTGCTGAAAATATTTGATTTCCTCAGTGGGGTATTAATTATTTACTGACATCCCATGCCACGTATTACCTTGGCAGCAAACCCTGCAACTGAAAGGGCTTTTATTAGCAAACTTTATATACCCTTCTGTAACTATATAGTCAGAACAACAAGTGGAATAGCGTTCAGTGAGCTGGAAGTTTCCAGCTGTTTCCAGATGTGAGTTTCTCCAAGAGGCACATGATATAATAATGATTATTTAAACTGCAACTGGTAAAATCATACAAAGCAAAATATCATTATGGTAACATTATCATACAATGCTGTCCTTTGTTGGCAACAGAGTATACATTTAGAAAATACACACTGATTAGGACTGCTATAACTGGATGTTGTAATATTAGAATAATATTTCATACAGTGTATTTTCTATCAGTGGATTTCATTAATAGAAAGCTTCCATGTGAGATTAAACAGGCCTAACTGACAGCAGTTCTGTGCCAAGTTAAGGCGATTTTTCTGTTTGCTTATCTGTTAGTGCTAATGAGGTTATAGAGGCTTTTCATGTTGTAATATGCCAGTAATTCAGTAATTATGATCATTTGGTAGAAATAAGTTAATGTTGGGGAGAAAAGCTGCTTTTTGTGTGCGTGTATTACTGAAGCCCAAGCCTCTGCTGCAGAGAGATGGAACCCGCGCGCCGGTCACTCAGGGGACAAGCGGAGTTCAAAGGGTCACGAGGACATTGTCCACTTTGTCTGGGTGAAGTGTGTGTGTATATGTGTGACGTGTCTGGCTGGCCGGCTCGAGGACAGGTCAACTTTCTCTCCCTCGGTCTGGTCATCAATTAGTTCAGCCCGCCATCAGCAGCAGCTCGCGCTCCTTGTCACTTCCACTCCGGACCGCCGCGTGCGCTTACTTGGCCCCGGACTCGGTCTCGCCTCGGGCGCCGTAAAAATGTGTGTGCATGTTTCAAATAAGAGGTTAAAGGTTTAGGATTCTTTACGCGCGGGTGTAAGTAGGCCACTAAATCATAAAATAAAACTGTTTGGACTCGTCGGTGTTCACTTTTCATACGGGACCAAAATCTCATTGCGTCAGTGTTTTAAACCGAAAAATAAGAATAAGAAAACAGCTGCTCCATACATTTCTTTACATTTTATTGAACATTTCTCATAGGTAGTATACGTACTTACTTGACAAAAACACTAACATAACCAAACAATGTAAAAATCCATAAAATATACACTTTCCTGAACGTTTTAGGTAGTTTAGAGAATAACATCAGTAGGTTAACACCCGTCCCACGCGTCCCCTTTATATCGGAAAAGTAAAACAGCTGGAAAGGTTAAATTACCCCCATCCCCACCCGCAATTACATTATTTCCACCGTAAAAGGGGATTTTTTTTCCTTGCTTATTTCTATACAGTTTAAATATGAACACAATATGACATACATACACTTCTCAAATAGCTTTTCCTTCGTTGTTGTGTGTGTGTGATCGTGTTTGCACGTTTAATTGAAGGTAATACACACAACACGTTTAGAAAATCAGAAACGAAAAATGATCTAGGGGGAAACAGCCTGAAGTCGAGTCCTTAAGCCTCAAAACAAGTGCCTGTAAGACAGGAAGTACATCTGACAAATAGAAAAATTAAGTAAAATAAGAAGTTATGTGGTTTTTGTGGAATGCAACAAGACATAATGTCTTACGTTTGTCATCGTTGGGTGCTAGATTACTTATTTATTGTTTTTTGAAAACAATTTGTATGCCATAGCCTGCCCACCACCATTACCTCTCTCTTTCTTTTATTTTTTATTTCTCGATTTTGATCTTTCCACAGTTACACGGTGTCTTCTCAAGAGTCAAAAGATTGCCCAATTTTCAAACAACGCAAAGAAACAAATTCCGTCTATAGACGCAGCTGGATAGATTTTTGGGGCGAAATTAGAGGGATCAAAAATAATCTTCTTCTCCCTCTGATACCTCACGTTTCACCCCTGCTCCGAAAAAAAAAAAAAAAAAAAAGGAAGGTGAAATAAAATGGAGGCTACTTTTCCCAGAGTTTCACACCAGACAAAGGTCTGGCTGAAGTTTGAGACCGGGAGGGGAAGGGATTAACCAGCATGTCTTCTCTTCCATCCTCCTCTTCCTCTGTTATGTGTCTTACATCAGTTTATTTCTCCTGTTTCACTCCGTCCCTTTCTCCTCTTCCTCTGCACCGTTCATCGTGGAGGAAGAGGAGGAGGAAGATGAGGAAGAAGAGGAGTTGATCAGCTTGTTCTCCTTCTTCCACTTCATCCTCCGATTCTGGAACCAGATTTTTATCTGCCGCTCCGTGAGGCAGAGCGCGTGCGCGATCTCGATCCGTCGCCGCCGCGTGAGGTACCGGTTGAAGTGGAACTCCTTCTCCAGCTCGAGCGTCTGGTAGCGCGTGTACGTCTGCCGCCCGCGCCTCCCGGGGCTGCCGAAAGTTCCTGCGAGAGACGGAAAGATAGAGAAAAAGTTACATTTTAACCAAAGTAATAACACACAGTCTGTATGTGGTGACATAGAGAGAGGAAGTGAGTCACCTTTTGCTGTCTTTACCCCTGTTGTTTAATACCATTTATTCTATTTCCCATGTAGCAACTGGGGATCAATAAAGTGAGAATTGAATCCCTCAGTTAATCAGCCTCCCAGTTTCTAGCGTCACCTCACTTAAATGTTAATCCAGCCAGCCTGATTGGAGAAAGTCACACGTCTTTTCTTCTCGGTGACGGATGGAATTATTCTGTTGAGTTTGTGTGAAACTAAAACAAAGTATCATTAAAAAATAACAGCCCATCTATTCATTTAACGACAAATATAACGTTTTAAATGTCGTTGCTGGTGAAGAGCAGCATTCAGTGGAGAAGAAAGACACGCGTTGTTCCAGTTTTCCAGCGGGCAACAACATCAATAATAATATTAATAAGAATATGAGAGTAAAAGGAAGGACAGTATCGGCACCCCCAGCGAGGATGTACTTCAGGGCTCAGGCTCCTTATATCCTCACTAACAGTTATTTTGGCCCCCGGTGGTAAACAAATGGCCATGTTGTCAGTTTAGCAGCTTTAGGTTCCGTATCGATCTGAGAGGCAGAACATGGATGGAAAACCGCAAGCTGAGCCAAACCGGATTATGGAGGAGAGCTCCGGGTTTTTGTGCCACTCTGTTCTCTCTCCAGCTGCCATTTACATCTTCAACTGTCATTACAAGCCCGCGTGCGTTTTATTCCTTATGTATTTCTTTGCGGCAGAGCCTGTTTCCACCTCATCTGTCATAACTCGGAGTGTCCTACAGGGTTTGTACAACAGTAGCCCTGCATCATTCACCATTACTCATTTTACTCTCAACAGGCCGTTTTTCTCCGTTAAACAAAAGCATTTGGTTTGCAGTGCAGTGGCTCACAAAAATAATTTTATAGGCCACAGTGGTTTAATTCACACAACAGTGTAAAATAGGCCAGACTTATTTGGTCACTCAAATAAATCTAATTATTCCACCTTCAAGCTGGCCCCTCTTGTCTCACTTTCACTCGGAACTTGGCAGCACTTGCAGGCCCGGTTATGAGTCTTAATATCTAATCTGTTCGGTTATGAATAAACAGCGCATAACACTGTCTGCGGTGCAATGTTAACAATACAGGCTCCATATGAGATAACCGAGCTGAACTTGTCATAATAACAATAGCAGCAGCAGCAGCAGCTGTGATATCGTGCTTCCTTTATCGGTAGGTGGAGATAAAAACTTTGTAAAATAAAAAGAACACATTTTCTTCTGTGTCAGGTGGAGAAGATTTTTTTTAATTTCATTTTTCACTTTTTTTGTACGCAGAATCAAAGTGAGACAGATAGTTGCATAGATAGCTGTCTAATAGAGACTGCATGCTTTCAGTTTCCTCTCTATCTGTCTTTCTATCTTTTCCTTGTTTTCACCCAAAACACCCTCTGACAGGCTTTTCCTCTCAACTTTCTTTGCCCCTGCTCGGCAGCAGCGTCGGTCAGCAGGTCACATACAGTAACAGGAGCTACAACCCAAACAAACCAGGTTTATGACGGACAATAAAATACCGAGCACATGACTGACTGACACGCCAACAAACGGGGATCATAAAGCAGCTACTGAGAGAGGAGGAGGAGGAAAAGGAGAAAGGAAAGACAGCAGCGGGGCTGACAGAGGAAACAAACGTCACTTTTATGATGGGGGTCATAAAATATGCAAGAAAGAGGGGGAAAGGAAGAAGAAGACACTCACCGTTGCACGCGTTCATCCGCTGCATCCACGGATAAATGGGGGCTGATGACGGTTGCTTGTCGTCCATCGTTTCACCGAAGAGCCCTTTCCCACTCAGCCCCGCGCACTCTGCTTTACGGTGCATGCCGTCCTGGTTCAGCGCGAGCTGGTGCTCTTCCAGGCTACACGGGGTCTCCTTGTCCCGGTAGAAGCTCGTGGCAGCCGCCGCAGCCGCCGCTGCCGCAGCCGCCGTGGCATAATCGCAAGCTCCGGTTGCGCCCCCAACACCGACTCCTGCCGTCGCCCGATGCCCGCCGTACGCTCCATTTGCAGCCTGCTGGTAGTAGGTGGACGCTGGGTACGCTTTATCCTGGTGCACGCCGCCGCTCGCACCATACGCGACGGCCGCGGCAGCGGTAACGGCTGCTGCGGGGTAGTGCCTGAGGGGGTGGTCGGCGGCGTATCCAGACGAGTAGAGCGGGATCTGACCCAGGAACGACTCCGCCGCCGCCTGCCCGCCTCCACCCGTTCCCGGTAGCGTCACCGGGAAAGAGGAGTTGACAAAATAAGAACTCATCGGGAGAAAGTATACTATAGGACAAGAAGGATGAGAAGAGAGGAAAAGAGAGGAGAGGAGAAGTAGAGGAGAGGGGAGGACAGGAGGGCACGAAACAAACACAACAACAACGCTCGCGCGATGAAGAAGGAGGAGTAGAAGGAGGCTAACGGCTAACGGCTAACGGTTCTCCCTCCCGTCCTCCTTCCTCTGCCTTCCCCTGCCTGCACTTTATGATTTGTTGTGTTTTATAGCCGACAGTCCGACGGGCTGCTGCTATCACTTAGTTTATCGCAGATTGGGAGGAGGGGGGTGAGGAGGGTGAGAGTGAGAGAGGGGAAGGGGTATCTGGGTGGCTGAGTGCCAGTGTGGGACAGAGAGAGAGAGAGAGAGAGAGGAGGGGGAGAACAAGTGTGTGTGTGTGTGTGTGTGTGTGTGTGTGTGTGTGTGTGTGTGTGTGAGAGAGAGAGAGAGAGAGAGAGAGAGAGAGAGAGAGAGAGAGAGATTGTGAGTGAGTGAGTGGAGAAGACGGGATGGGGTGAGGAGGGGTATGGGGGGGAGGCAGCGACCAGCTGACCTCAGACTGACCAATGGGAAGCCTCCGTGCCTGGCATTCGTTCGCCCCTTTTCCTTCGTTGGAGAGAGGAAGAAGAGGAGGAAGAGGATGGGGGCTGGGAACTATCGCGACCCCACTCTCCCCCACCACTTCTCCCTTTTCCTATTTCCCTTCTTCGATCTCTCACTCCCTTTCTCTCCTTCTAATTCTCATTCAGTCTCTCTTTCTAATCTCCCTCTGGTTCCCGGTGAGATTGCGCAATCACACCGGAATCCTCCGCGCGTTAAATTGATTCTTCCTCTCCCTGTGTGTCTTCCTCCGTCTGTTGTTGGACCCATAAAACCAGCAGCTCACACACGCACGGGGTGCGGGCGGGGGGAGGGGGCTGCACCACCAGAGGCAACCGAATAATAAAACATATTCCCGGCGCTTTGCAGATAATACCGTCCGCATTAAAATGAATTTGGCGATCGTAAATCACAACCGGGAGCGCGCACGAATCATGTGTGGTCCCGTGTGTGTGTGTGTGTGTGTGTGTGTGTGTGTGTGTGTGTGTGCGTGTGTGCGTGTGTTCGCGCGCGCGCGCGCGCTTGTGATGTGTGTGAATGAGTTTGCCTATAATATAATGCGGGCTATGCAGGTCTATAATTGAGGTGTTTGTACATTTATAATTGGTATATTTGGATCGGTGGGTAGATTTATGCCCCCCACCCGGTCAATGCGTCTGTGTGTGTGTATGTGTGTCCTCTGCTTACCGCAGGCTTTTCATTGCGCTTATTTTATCCATTGGAGGGGTAATTGATAATCTGGAAAGGATTTTATGTACATAATCTGATATCTGTTACTGTTTAATTGGTGAACAATAGCCCAGGTGAGGCTGCCGCTCTGCCTCGTGTTCTCTGTGCAGATAGTACAGTTAATTCCAGGCTGCGGTGTCTGTAGAAAGTTAAGCTGAAGTGTTCCAGTTGTCTTCTGCAGGAGTAGATCCGGTTTGAGCAATGTGCGCGATGAATTATTGTTTTCTTCTTCTGTGACACTGATTAGGTTGAAATGCAAAAGGGAAAGAAGAAAGGAAACACTCAAGTTTCCCATTCTTTTCCTTTTTCTTGACACTGATTACAGCCTTGCGCCCGAAACTCTTTCCAAGGGAGCCATATATATGTTCAAGTGGAATACGTGTTCAAATATCTTATATTTAGCCTAAATGATACATAATACGGCTTTAGGAAAAAATAAGAAAATACCGTATTTATTTACATTAAATCGTGTCACCAATGCAACCAGCATTTTTTTAAGGCCTAAATTACTCATGTTTGGCAATAAAATATAAATCATATAGAAAAATGCATAAAACTGAAGCAACTGTTTCTGTAACATGTGTATCATTATTATCTGGAAACACATTTTCTAATAATTGAAACATGATGGAAAAAAAATATGTGAATAATTTTTTAAAAAAAGTCATAAATATTTACCATTACGTATTAAATAAATACAGCCTATACTAAATGAATATTTATCTATTTATCCACACACACACACACACACACACACACACACACACACACACACACAGTATATTTGTATATTTATGATGTATCCTTATATGTATAATTAATATCTTATTATGATGTCATTGTGGCTACTTTAAGCCATAATATTGTTTTTTATTACAAGTAATAAAAGTAACAAAATTGTAAAGAAGCAGAGGACTTGGCTGAGCGCGCGCGCACACACTTTTTGGCTTCAACTATTTTGTACTTTCGATTTACACAATCCTGAAAGAACTACCAATTTTCTACTCTTTCTTCTTTCTTCTGCGGGAAAAGAAAGAACGAAAGACAGAGAGAGAAAAAAAAAAGAAAAAGCTAACTCGGCCTGCTTTTCATTCGCACTTACAAACGGAATATGTGTCGCTGAGGTCGTAAAATAACCCCAGTCATAAATAAGTCTCCCTCTCTGTGTCTTGTCTGTGCACTACAGGCTCTGGCTTGTCTGCGTGGCCAAACTGCAGACAGTCGGACTGACAAATAGAGACAAAGACTCTATTTTTACTTTTACTTTACCCTCCCACCCTTGTCCATTCCTCCATGTCTTCTCTCTTTAACACTGTTCAGAGCAAGGGGGACAGATAATACATTTAATCCCCGACGCTCGCTTTCTGCGCAGGATCACGCAGATAGATGGGGAATCTCTCTTTTTAACTTTCATTTTGACCTCTCTCTCTCTCTCTCTCTCTCTCTCTCTCTCTCTCTCTCCCTGACAGGACGCTCCGTTTCCTCTCCGCTTTGTGGGAACGGGAAGCAGCAGCATTGTGTTGGAGCTGACTGTGGTTTAATCATTAATGAGCAGTGGGGACAGGACAGGCATGGCCTACAGCCTGGGACACACACAGGACGGTAATGCTATTATTATATATACAGTCCATATGCATTAGCACGTAAAGTCTTAACATGATCGTGGCTTTGGCACAATATCAGTGGTGATCTACCTGCTCAGCAGCCTGGAGCCTAAATATGACTTTCTGACAGAAGAGTAACATATCTAGATTTATCCAGCGTGGCAGTTAGAGCCAGCACGAGTGTATCGACACAGCCAAGAACTGAGCTCAGTCTGTGTAAAACAACTAGACTGGATTGATATGCCGTTAAAACGTGTTTACCATGTGTTGAATTAAATGGTATCACGCAGCGTAAATTAATGACGGGCCTCAGCAGGAGAGGTTCAAGAGTTTCTAGCAAATGCTCTGCTATGAAGTTTTATAACTCATAAGTAAGTTAACGATTAAGGGTAAAATGTTTTGGATCACGTTCGCCCAACCTGCTTCAGTGACATACAATCTACATTTGAATCGTGTGTGTGTGTGTGTGTGTGTGTGTGTGTGTGTGTGTGTGTGTGTGTGTGTGTGTGTGTACATGCAAATACACTTTGATAACAGGTGCAGATATAAGATAACATGAAGTGTTAGAACATGAAATCCTCTGAAAAATACATACACTTTTATAGTCTAATATAATTCTATAATGACATAATTTAGGATTATTATTTCGAAACAACAGACAGGCTTTATACCAAATCCTAAATGTAACACCGAAGCCTCACATATTAGTATTAAATTCTGTAACACCAACAGAAGCTCATCAGTGAGACATAGATTGATCAGTAGCTCTGTTATGATGGATTTGAACACAATATCTAAAGCTGCATGTGTTCTGAAACGTGAACATTGGAGAATCATATAGTAAAACTCGGTTGTATAGGCCACTGCTTCAGTCGACAGAGCTAGAAGGCAACAATGTGACCTCGTTTCTGCTCCTATATCATGTGACTGCCGTGAAATATTCATACAGTAGCCTGCATGCTCGCTGTCTGTGTGGCCTCCTGGTCGTGAGCCTGTTGTTGTTTACCTTTGCAGGTGTGTTGCAGTGTGGGAGATGCGGAGCTGCAAGCGGCACCAAACAGAAGACACAGAGGAAGAATTGGTGGTGGAAGCGGAGACAGTAAGCCGTGCGCGCACAGAGACGCGAGGACTGTCCGTGTGTGAGGGAGACAGTGAAGGAGAGAGACATAGTCACAGAGCCGTCGTCTGTCACGAGCTGTACCTGCCAGTGTGTTGTGTTCTCCTCCCTGTCTCCTCCTGAAGATTAGCAGATCTGAGCGCTGCTGCTTGCCGTAGATACATGTTATAATAACTGTGCGGCTACATGTTACTGTACATTTGGCCCCTTTTTATCCCTAGTTTCAGAGAATTTCATCTAGTCAGCTAGATATTGTTTTTCAGAAAGGAACTACGTTTTTACCGGCTTTTGTGACAAATATATTTGTTTACGCTACAGGACTGAAACAATTTCACGCAATTCTTACCAACAACAGCGACCCAAAACAACAACAACGGCAATGTGAGAGTACTACTTCAGTTAATAATAATAATAATAATAATAATAATAATAATAATAATAATAATAATAATAATAATAATAATAACGGAAATGCGTTTTAAGCATACTGTATTGCGGTAATTCAGACTGGTATAGCTGTGATTGAGCTGCAGTGTAAACAGTAAAGCGCGGCTGAAGGAACTCCAGGAATCTGACAAACTTCAGAGATTATCGACAATTAAAGCTGAAGGAGTTTGACTGCTGTTTTATAGCTTTATGGCTCGTTTTTCACCCCGTCTCTCTCTCTCTCTCTCTCTCTCTCTCTCTCTCTCTCTCTCTCTCTCTCTCTCTCTCTCTCTGTGTGTGTGTGTGTGTGTGTGTGTGTAACACACACACAGAGAGAGACCTCAGGACTTTTATGGCTTTATGGCCGTTTATGACTCCTTGTAAAATCCGAGGAATGGCGACGAACTGAAAAACAGGCCCGCAGCAAACAGCAGATGAACAAATGTGCTGTGCTGCACACAAGAATCGCGTGCACAGACACACACAGACACACACACACGCACACACACACACCAGCACTGTGCAGTTCATCTGCGGTTCATTTCAGCCACTGCAATGCTCAAATCGCCTGCATTTCACTCAGTATTATTAACAAGCACAGTGAAATAATTAACCGTGTATGAAATTAAACCTTTGCAATTTATTTTAACTAACACTTTATTATTTATTTATTTATTTAACACAGATTTTGATGTGAGACATTACAGAGAGAAAATAACACTCGCCTAGAAATTGTTTTTAAATATTTCTTTACCCGCTGACAGAGAAGGCATGTTTGATATTTCAGCTATAATTTCAAAATTAATTATGTATGTATAATTTATTATAATATCCTCATTTCTCAATTAAAAAACGCAAATTTCCGACATGTAGGCTACTGCAGATATATGTATTTATTTATTTAATTATGGGGAAATTGTTCAAAACACGCACACACACACACACACACACACAGTGCCTAAAAGAACGATAGAGTCACAATTGTTCTTATCACCGGGTGATGGAGGAGAATTTTATTTGTAAAACAAGAAATGTCTTCAAAGACGGTATCTGTTCCCTAACTTTCTCCTGACTTTTTACAATAAGCCTTGACTTATATAAATTAGCAAGTAGCTCATCCTTTTTCTTTTTCTTTTTTTTTTTTTTTAAAAATCATGTGAGGAAAACAGGAGAAGTTGGACTTTACCGAAGACAAGCCTGTTTTCTTACTGCAGCAGTAGAGGTTTACACACATGTACTGTTCATGCCTTTCGAGTGGTCGGCTGGGCTGAGGGGGACGCAGAGTTTTCGTCTTTGTGTGTGTGTGTGCTCGCGCTGACCGACCTCTCCTGCGCGAGTTAATGACAAACTGAAAGAAACTGCCACACAAGTGCTTTTTTGTTTTAATGTATTAATCGTTTCCAGGCAGCACGACTAGCCGCGTCCTTCACGGCACCGTGAGCTCGTGCTCTGGGTCAGTTCACCGGACCGTACCGGTGAGCGCGGGCACCCGTCCACGCAAGGGCCCCAGGACGAGTTAAAGATTAACGGACATATGAATGCAGCATCACGAGGAGGGCCGCGTGTTTGTCTCTAAGTCTCTGCTGAAGAAGGGAGAAGCGGACACGCGCATATGCAAGCGCACGTCATCATTATCAGAATTCTTTATTTCGTAACAGCTGTTCATCGGAACCATAGCCAGGGGATAAAACCATTTTAAGACCTATAGCACATCAGATTATTATTGGAGTTCAAACCATATATGAAATATGAGAAATAAATAGCATACATGTTTTTAGAACATATAAGAATAATTACAATTATTATTATTATTATTATTATTGGTATTCTATCAACAATGGTTATTATTGTTATTATTGTAATTATAGTACATATGGCGTTATTTTATATTATGTAGTGGTACTACAAGTATTAGAGGTTATAAGGCTGCTATTGTATTCGTGAACGCAAACACGCACACACGCATGCAACTTATTCACTGTTAATGTTGTTAAAACCAAAAGTGCAGTTACCAACAATAAATAGATTAATAAGTTTCACTGATTACTTTTGAGCCTGTAGCCCAGTGTTCTAGATTGCCATTAATATTACAAAAGTGTAATAGAGATGTACTCTGTATGAATACGGTGGTGCATTTAAATCGCTTCTATGCAGCTGAATAATAATGTGTAATTCCCCTCTGATGCTAGCTAGCGTCCAGATAGTCGTAACCTCACCACACACAAAATGCGATTGATGTGTTTGGCTGTCGAGCAGAAAAGAAATAGATGAGAGGGGGCAGATTATTGATTTTTCCATCTGATCTTTATGCACTGGAGTTGATTTTGAATGCCGGATTAAAGTCAGATACTGACGGAATCATAAATTAAATACAACTCAGTGGATTACAGCCTCTCCCCGCCTTCCCTGCAAAGGGATCTTTCAAGTGATCACATGTCAAACACACAAACACTCATACACACACACACCTGGATGCATACATTTGGGGGGGTTGCACAGCAGAACTGCAGATGAACAAAACAGTAAAAATGATGAAACGACAGATTAAAGACGAGTTATTATTTGAACACACACAAACGCGCACACAGACGTACACGCGCGCAATGGAGCCGCCGGTGGCCCGTGTTAATCGAAACAGCGACCCTGACCAAACAGCACAAATTCTACATCCCAGGCTTCTGTTTCCTTTGGCACAACACGAGCGCGCGCACACACACGCACACACACAGAGCCCATTTGTCCTTATTCGCGTTTTTCCACGCTTCATTCACCACAGTGGAACAGCAGCCAGGCCTAACCTGAGGGAGAGAGAAGCTGCTTTCGTCCTCTCGCTCTCTCCGTGCCACAAATACTGAACAAAGAACATCAAAAGAAAGACAGAAGTGACCAACAACCAGTAAGACAAAAGACAAACTCCACACCCCACACATACCACACGATCACGTGCGCGCACACGCACGCGCCGGTCTGGCTTCATTTCAAAGAGGACCAAAAAGTAAAGTCGCGGACACATCAGTTTCTCAGCAGCTCAGGGGATAAACAGAGCACACACACTGCCAACAGCACATTACACCTCTGAACGACGACAGAAACACATTCAGCACAGACGCCAGGAAGCATGGCGTGATGGTGTTAAGGTCTTTGATGAGTTTCGTACAGCCGTGAGTGTTGGTGCGAAGGTTTGGCACTGTTGCCAGCATGACGCTAGGTGGCACCAGAGCGTTTTGCAGGAGTGTGGTGGAGCTGCTGAGCGGCTGAAGGGTGAACACCTCCGCCGAACAGCACCACGGTCCTGGGTGGGTGGCCGTGAGAACACCGGTCCAAAGACAGACCAACCCCTGGTCCTTCGCAAAATCTATCATAAAAGTGTTTCTGTCTGGAATTGTTATAGGCTTAGTTCAAAAAGATCATTTTAATGTATATTGTAATTGTTGATGTGCTGTGTTAGAATATGCTATATATATATCGTCTAAATGTGATGCAAGTTGGTATTTATCTGTACTGGGGATATGAATGAGAGGATATATATCTGTGCAAATAAACAAAGTGAGAAACTTGACTTGAGCTTCCTGACTGTTAATACACACGCGCTGATAATACTAATAGCTGCTAGTTCAGACAATATCCTGAAATAAGACAGAATTGCAGCTAAGAACTAACCAATAATTGGAATACTATTAAGCCTACCAGTTCTAAATAATAATAAGGTTTTATTTAACAACAACAGCAACCTCTTCTGCTGGAGTAGGCCATGATACAATGTAAATAAAAAGCAAAGATGCGGCAGTGTCAATCTCTCATCGTTAGATGGGTTCCCCATGTGTTGACTATGAAACAAAAAATCTGAAAAAGATTCATGAGTGATTCAGATTTATAAAGGAAGTTTTTCAAGTTAACAGATGTAGGTCGTTATCAGTATCTTAGATTTGAGTTGAGCGCTCCTTATGTTGCTATTCTTCGTCTTCGCTCTCACTCCCCGCTTCTGTCACACGCACAGAGTGTGTTTTCAATATAAGCTCATTGAACGGAGAAATGCTTGTGTCGTGCTATGTAAGGAAGGGACTGGTTTATGAACATAAAGTCCACAAACTGAACAGAATCCATCTACTTTCCGGATTCCTTAAATCATGTCATCTATTAATATGACGTATCCCTTATAGCTGTTATACACATATACAAATATATTCATTTTAGTATGTTCGGCATTGACCCTAAAAAATGTTATTCAATGCAATCCGACTTTTTCAGAATGACTCATTATTCATGTGATATGGTAGCGGCGTGAACATGCTGAAAATCCTAAATGAAACATAAGGAAAAAAGTGAGCCAATAACACTGTTTTATGGGAAATGTAGTGGACCACTGATGCTTATAATGCTGGTGTGACTGAACCGGTGCTGACAGAGATAATATCCCCGCTTGTCCGTGTTCACCTACAGAGAGAGGCAGGAGCGGCGGCCAGCGGAGACCTGAAGCTGTCCAAGATGCTCAATTTGATCATTTATCTTGAAATGTCTATGAGTGTGTCTTGTGAATGACTTCGAAAAAAAAAAACACAATTACAGCTACTGAAGACTTTTCTGAGACAGATAGGTCAAACAAGCAGAGATCATTTCCCAGCTATAGAAATTTATTTCTGCATCAGATCTGCACATTATCACGAATCCTCGCTTAGCTGCACACCGTGAGATATAATTCTGAATAATATTTTTAGAAATACAACAACACCAATGCTACTACTACTAATGATAATAATATGTGTAATAGTATCAAGAAGAAGATTACAAGATAGTGTTTCCTGTACACATTATCCTTTAGCTGTTAGCTTAAACTTAAACCAAAGGAGTATCCTCCAGAAAGTTGGACGTGGTTGCTATCCAATACAGTAGCAGAAAGCATACAAACATTCTCTAGTTACAAGATGAATTGACATGAAGCCGAGCAGGGACATTTACAACATGTAAATGGTGCAGAGATGGTGGGGGAAAAAAACATGACCAATAACCCTATGTAGCTGTGTGCGTGTGTGTGTGTGTGTGTGTGTGTGTGTGTGTGTGTGTGTGTGTGTGTGTGTGTGGGATGTAAGGATTCCAGTGGAGTTGTTTGATATTTGAGACGGAGCAACTAACTGGAGACCAAAGAGAGGACAGACAGACAGACAGACAGACAGACAGACAGACAGACAGACAGACCTGCAGATGTGTTTGTGAGTGTGTATCAGTGGGGGGTTTGTTGGGCGGTGTCCTGGCCGGTTAACTGAAAAAAAAAAAAAAAAAAAAAAAAAAAAAAACACCCCGCCCGCCGCAGGGAGGAAATGAGAAGGGAAACAAAGTCATAAAAGTAGGCTGGACTGACCAAGACAGAAAAACATTCCTGTGTTCGTACACACACACACACACACACACACACACACACACACACACACACACACACACACACACACACACGCTGTCAGTCAGCTGAAAGAACCTGGAAGCCCTTCCACTGCTCTGGAAGTGAAACACTCACCGAGAGCACAAAAGGAAAGACAGAAACACATATAGGGGGAGATAGAGGGACTATAATTTAGCCATCTCTACCTGCAGCCGGGTACAGACAACACAGAAGAAAGATGCCACAAATGAAGGTTTCTCTGCTTTGAAGAATAAATAAAATAAGTGACTTAAACAAAATCCAGCACACCTGCCCTCACATCAAAGCCTGGATCCCTCTCGTGAACATTTACCCCCTCCTTCCGCACACCATGCACAGCTTCGAGCAAAAAGATGTCAGCTAATCTTCCGGATCTCAAACAGCCGACTTCTAACCGATGGATGGCTCCTCCGCAGCTAATCCCACCACTTAGAGAGCCAATTCATCTGGATAATTCATCATGGAGCCTAATCCGGCAAGGAAACGCTTTAATCTGAGATGGAAAAGTATCACCTCATTTATAACGTTAATGTATCAACCAGAAGCAGCAGACTCACGCACAGCTCTGCAGTTTGACTTGTTTAGCTGCTTTACCAATGCGCATGCAGCAGCGCGCGCTGATCTGCCGGAGGAGGAACGTGCGTGAATGGCTCTTACCGTTTGTTGATAATCCGTCACGAGCCCCACACACCTGCAGCTCAGTTCGGTTCCCCGCGTGCCGGCAGCCAAGCACCCCGGAATGGCACGAGACAGTCCTACCGTGTGCAGACCGGATGGATGATAATTGGATGTAGGGGTGGCGACTGGAGGAGGTGAGGATGAGGAGGAACTGCAAGGAGGTTAGCCTACACTCCCCCGTTGTCACCCAGTCGTCAACATATCGCCGTCATCTTCATCACCGCCCCTATCACCATCATCATCATCCTCCTCGCGGTGACAAGAGACAAATTAAATAAATTATAGGTTTGCAATTTAAAATGAAAATAATGAGCTCATCTCCGGGGTGGTTTTCCCCGTTTTGGTCTCGCGGCTCGCGCCATCTTCGCCTCATCACAACGGAACTGTCCCTGTCCGGGTCCGCCGATTCAGCGTAGACAGCAGCCCGAGACCAGACGGAGCGCGGAGCCATAGCGGAGGAGGAAGAGCAGGAGGAGGAGGAGGAGGAGGAGGAGGGGGGAGGGGGCGGGTTGTTGTCAACGTCTCCTCGTGCCGGTCTCCATAGTCACAACTAGTATTCTCATTAACTAGTCCGTTTAATTATAGCCGGGCGTTAATTTCCTCGCGGTCGCCGGGCTCCGCGCGCCGCTTTGCGAGTGCAGGGCAGAGCGAGGGAGGACAGGCGGCTGCTCGGACCGGAGCGGAGTGCAGCAGCAATATAGCCACTTGGGAAATCATAAAAAGTTCATGTTCACGTTAAGCGCGTCCACATGACCACCCCGTCGGCCAATCCCCGCGCGCGGCCACTCATAAACTTGTATCACAAAGTTGTAAATTTTCATAAAACAACAAGGAATTTATTGCATTTCTTCATGGAGTGCCGTTAGAGGGGAGCTGCTCCTTCTCTTTTTCTCATTCTCTCCGCCGCCATTTTCTCCTTCTGCCCCTCTTAAAAAACAACAAGCCAGCGGCTCACAAAACACAGAAAAGAAATGGAGAATTCGGCTTTGGTTTTCTTCTTCTCTTTTCCTTTCCTCTGTGTCTGTGCACTGTTTCTTAAGGGTACAGTGCGTTAACAATAGGCTGCTTTCTATAATTGCGCGTGTTGGACTTGCCATATGAATGAACCTCAAGAGAGGTTTTGTCCAGGGTGGAGGAGTGTTTTCAGACTCATTTTACTAATATTAAAACAACAAAAGGTGACAAACACAGAACACATGTTATTAATGAGACAGATAGAACTTTAAAATACATGGTGTGAGTATTTGGCAGGGTTAGAGCAGAACACACAAAGCATCATATTCGTTTTATTTTAATCTTATGAATTTCACATTCCGTTGTTAGTGATTGTTGATGTGAAAATGTTTCCATATCAAAATGTCAGCCTTAATGTGCCCAGAAAGAGTGCATTTTCCGAATGATCCAGACCACCATGATTCAGTGTTTTAGGAAGAGGAACCACTGTGTGGTGTGAATAAACCTCCGCAGTGTCTCATAAGGCGACCAGTGTAGATCCAGAATAAAGATGCCTTTGAATGGAAGCAGCTCCGAGATGAAGCCTGGCTCTCTGGTAGCTGCACCATAACGCATGAAAGCCAAGAGCAACGGTGGTCACTGTGGTGTTGGCAAAATCTCAATTTCAAGGATGGAAACAGGAAATTCTTCTTATCACGAACCAACACGGTTAATATGATCGTGAGACTTGTTGTTTTAATACATTAGTTTGGCTCCAGAATGGAAAAAGCTCTAATTTTTACAGAGGCGTCCATGGCCCTTGTTTGTCTCTATCAAGCTGCAGGGGGTGAAATGCTGCACACTGTTTTAAGTCAGTTAAATTTGTCCTCACCTGAGAGGTGGCGCGGGCCTGAAAAGCCGTGCGTAAAAACGGTTTCGCAATGCGGCAACGCGTCACCATTTAACGGCCTGCAGGCCCGGAGCCGCAGGATGCTCAGACAGGCTGCAAGACACCGCAGTGATCCTTTTTTTAAAAAAACAAATAAATAAATAACACACACACACACACACACACACACACACACACACACACACACACACACACACACAAAAAAAAAAATAAATAAAATGTAGCTTTCCAACTGTTCAAACCAGCCCGGTGCTGTTCGAGGAGGACTGCCTCATCGGGGAGATGTGAAAACGCACCTGATTGACGCTGAATTTTAACGGCTAGTGTTTGGAGGGGAACTGGGGGAACCAGAACCTGAGCTCAAATCTAACACCTCCTGAATCTCAAACATGCTGAGCCACCTCATTTGCAGCAGTTTGGCACAAACAATTTGTTGCTGTTCAATCCGAACGGACGGTCTCGGTACAGAATTTGTCCAAAGTGATATTTTCAGTGCTTAAAAAATTCAGAAGGTCTCAATACCAAAACCAGAGTACGGGACGAGTGAAAATGCTGGTTTGGCCACATTCAAACAACTAAGAGATCCCATATAAGGCCCACAAAGACCCGTATATGACTGATAATGCACACTATACTGAGTCTCCAATCTGCAGTCTGCATCACTGTCTTCTTCTGTCTGTATTATAAAGCTTCCGATTTACAGTTAACCAATTTACGAATAAAGGCAGCATATGTGTCTGCGTAAATCTTCTATCCAAACTGCAATCAGTAGGGCTAAGTAAAGAACACTTTCTTGTCTAAATTAAGGCGCGGATGGTCCTAAAAACCAGCATCCAGCACAGATTTAGTCCACATCCGATTTAAACCCAGAAAACTTGATTTTAAACCTTCAGTGACCCTCATGTGACCTTCCCAAACTGCGCGGTGTCTGGTCGGTAGGAGACTCGGATCCAGCGCTTCCTCTTCGCAAACGCCCCGAGTTAAAAATTAACAGAAAATAAAGCAACAGCACAACGCAGGAGGCACAAACAGGCCGCTCGATCCGCGTCCTGTTGGTTTCTTTGTGTGTTCGTTGCTTTTATTGGGGTTTCCGGCCTTTTCATGGACGCAATAAAGACATTAGGACCTGCTATAACATCCCCCACACACCACAGCCCTACCAGGTCGCTGCGGTTTCTGCAGACAGCAGAGGATTTCCAGAAGGCAACCATGGCTCCCAGAAATTTCCTTTGGATTTGGTGAGACTTGTGCAGCGTGAGTGGAGCAGAGCTGAATGTTTTTGGCACGTACAGGTAAACGGTGGGAAAACTGCCCGCAGCTGGGCAGATTTTGCAAGCAGCTGCCTGGGAGCTGGAAGTGCGTCTGTCGGTCTGGAGTGCAGTTTAAAATCTCTTGTTGTTGCCTTAAACCACGCAGAAATCTGCAAAGATAATGAATGTTTGAATGATTAAAATTCCCTTCTCACAAGATTACACTGATGTAAACTCAAGTTTCCAATCTAACCTTTACTAAGGAGACTTCAGCGAAACATGTAAAGCTGTATTATTATAGTTTGCGTTTTAAAATGGGCATCTGTGACATTAATACAAAAATTCATCTCCTTTCTTCTTTTGGTCTCAGGTATTGTCGCACTGTGTTGGTCGGGTTGGTAATGGCATCATGGATTATGGATTTTAGAAATATATCAGTTGAATATGGACCTGTTGACGGAGATCCAAATGGCCACCGACGTCTGTGTCATTTGTCTGTGAATAGTAATTTGCCAGTGTTATTAAATCCGAAACGGATATTTTCTTCCCCCCAGTTTGTGTAACACATCCAGACACTGCAGCCAAAACAACATCATTTTACATGCGTTCTCAGTTTGTTACGCCTTGAAAGATTTAAGAGGTTGTTATTAAAACCCCAACAAATCTCAAATTAACTCAAATTCCTCTTCAACCGTAACTCGTGGCTTTCATCATCAGACGGAGTTGTCTTGTGTTTTGAGTATCAGATGAAATTCATTTGTCATCATCAAATATTTATTAAAGGACTCATGTGATGTAACCTACGTGTTAAAGAAGCTGGAAGAGGTTTTAATCCAAATCTCACACACATCTCGTTCAGAATTGACTTCGTATTGAGAATTTATTTTGTTTTTTATTTTTAGAGGGAGGACTGGAGCTGCAGCCCTGGTTGCATTACTGCTAAATAAAGATACAAGTGTAAATGCTGAAACTTTGAATGCTTATTGTTACAGCTATTAGCTATTTGGCTAATAGCTGTGACAATGGGGGGTAAAAGCACACTGATACATTTAAACCTGTAAACAAGGTGAGGATATTTTAAGAGCGCATTGGCACTCATTACTGTGGTTTATAATCTGTGGAAGTCATGATTACACTCTCAAGTCAAAGTGAAACCTATAAAGGATGGTTAGAACTTAATAACGATTCTGTTGCAGCGTGCGTGTGTGCGCGCGCGTGTGAGGTGTAATGGTAATAGTTTTTTTTTTTTTTCCTGCAAAGCTCTCCTTCCTCATATGAGCATTCCTACAGATGTGGCTTGTTCACATGTGTCCACATGTGAAAATGTCAGTCTTACCGGGACGCTTCTCTCTAACGTGTGGAGGAGCTTCAGGCTGCAGCACTAACACCCTTTAACACAGCACGTCTGAATGTGGTCTGCATGTCTTTGTACATCAGATATTTTCACATGTGAACTTCAAACATTGATCCAAACTGAATTGTATTTTCACATCTGATTTATCTGGTGCCTCGCGAGATGATAAACTGAATGATGAATGAAAAGTGACCACATTACAAATCCTCCACCAGCTGGGCGTGCACCGAATGGACTGTATGCTACATTATAATCTGAAACTTAACTTCATATTTTATTTACTTGCCTGCTCATTGGCAGAATAGTGGAAACTGAATCAAATCTGGAGCATGACTGGATGAAGTAAGTGCTGTCGAAGCAGACATTTCTCCAGACACATAATCCAGATTTAGAGAACCAGATGTTGAAGTTGATGTGTCAGACCTTTACTAATGACTTGTTATTGTCCTAAACAGTCTGTTTTATTGTTACTGACAGTCTTACTGACTGGCTGTCGTAGTAAGAGTCTTGTTATTTTCATGTTATACAGTAGTTTTATAGTCCAGCAGAAAAAAAAATCTTTTGGCTGCTGTCATAAAATACCTGACAACAAGCTCATTGCAGTCATTTTTTTTAATTTTTATTATTTATATACAAAAAAGGAAGTGCATTTTAGTTAGAACATATATAGCTCACACGACATAAAAAAAATGGTGCAAATGAAGAAAACAACAACAAAAAATGAAACTTATTATTTATTTAAAGCATGGAACCCAGTAGGTAGCTCAGCTCCAGAAGAGATGTGGAAACATAAACTCATACAGACAGGAAGACGTTCAGAGATCCCTTTTAATTTCATGTAGAGAAGCGAAAAAAAAAAAAAAAGTTATTTCAAAGCCAGTTATTGAATTAAAAAAACATCTTACCATAGTTTAATGGTGCCGCTTCCATCTAGTTACATCATCAAATATATATGTTTGATATTAATTATTATATTAGCAATCTCAGAGTTCAACTCAGTGTATTCTCTGTATACCATGCTGTTTGGTCAGTGGCCTTATAACCAAAATATAATTAAGTAGGAACAGGATTACACCCATATTCTCTCTTAACACAATGGCAAACTGGTTACAGTCATATAACAATAATGACACCAAGGCCATTAACTCAGTGATATTAAACATGTTTTTTTTAAGCTGGTTTTGATCTTTGTCATTCTGATATTGAAAGATTTTTGATTATTATTATTACTTTTAATCAAACGTGAAAAAGTCTGTAACGGAAGTTAACAGATAGTCAAAGTGAAATCAATAAAATCTGACATTTTGTTGTTTTCATTTCTTAAATACTCAGAAAAATGGAAGAGTTTGGTTGGTGGGCAGGCAAAAAGAACATTTTTAAGTGGGTGAGGTTCTGTGGGGGGAACCTCAGTGTTTTTCAGATTCTGGTGACAGTTCTGAGTGGAGCCCAGTAGAGATGTTATTTACATCTAATATTCTAATAGCATAAAACAAAGCTAATAATCAATTTCACCCCTGTGTGGCTTATTTGCTCTGCAGGTGTTACAAACACTAACAATAAGATTTGCATCTGCAGAAGTAAGTGCTGCAGCTTCAATGAGTGCGTCAGCAACTGCATTATCCCTTTCTGCTGCAGCCATAACATCAGGACTCTACCGAGAACACAAGCATTTTCCTGTCATGTAGCCTATAACAGAAACGAGTCCTTTAAGAATCCCATACTAGCGTGTATGATTTCAATTTAATCTCAGAAAATCTCAGCTAAAACATTATGATTATCTCCTAAAATTTGATATTTACATGCTGCAGTAGTTTAACAACCTTGCATTATTTATAATATAATATAATATAATATAATATAATATAATATAATATAATATAATATAATATAATATAATATAATATAATAATGATAAAAACACAAGAGTAAAGCAACCTAAAATGAGGTCAGTTAGCATGCATTGCTTGTAAAAAAGGACATGTGTTTAGCTCATATGTTTGCTGGAGGATGATGTCGTGACTGCAGGGAAAAGGTCCCTTGTTATTTTCGCTTTATTTGCGAGCTGAAAAAACAGCTCTTCGCTGTCTTAAAGTGTCCCGTGTCGTCATTATTATCACTCCTCATCTTCCTCCTCCTCTTCGTCTTCAGCAGGCGGTAGAGTTGCTGTTGGGGAGCCGCTGCCGGTCAGCTTGCTCTCCTTCTTCCACTTCATCCTCCGGTTCTGGAACCAGATCTTGATCTGCCGCTCCGTGAGGCAGAGCGCGTGCGCGATCTCGATCCGTCGCCGGCGCGTGAGGTACCGGTTGAAGTGGAACTCCTTCTCCAGCTCGAGCGTCTGGTGGCGCGTGTAGGTCTGCCGCCCGCGCCTCCTGTCGACACCTGCACACGAGAACACATGTTCACACCTTCCCTGTTCAGCACAGCGTCTCAGTAAGCCGCTCCGCACTCAGTCATCCCATAATAATAATGAATTTACCTGTCTGCAAAATGACAAAGACATTTCTTGCATTCAGCATTATGGAAGTCCATTTCCACCAGAAAAAGAGAAAAACAGACCTGTATGAAACGTGATAAAAGAAAGGTACGAATGGTAACTCAAAAGAGTCTTAGTAAATACTATATGCCAAATTTAACTCACAGTATTGTCTCAATCGTTTCGTTTTGAACTCGTAATTTTGACTTATTGTGTTTTATTTTGACTACCTAGTGTGCAGAGTTAAGATTAAGTTTAATATTTTACTTTTCCTCTTTGTTCAAGCATTTAAAAATCAAATGCTAAAAATAAAATGACTTCCCATAAGTTGAGTGATGGAATATTCTGGTATAAGTTAGAAGTGTGACTCACTGAATCAAAAGTCTAAGGTAGTAAACCCTAAACTTTAGGGTTCTCTGTGCAGCTTCCAGCTGTTTGCAGCTCAGCCAGGTGCTTCTAAGCGGAGGACAGCAAGCCTTCGGGACAAAAGGGACGAGCCTGTTTGCACTACTGCAGACTCAAAATTCATCAGAATGTTCTGACTCACTTTTGCAGACTTTTAAGTTGAAGGCTTGAGAAAACAGGTATTTATGTAATTTTTTTTTTTTTTTTCAATCTCTGGATTAGACATTAGCGGGGTTTTTTTTCTTTTCTTTTTCTTTTTTTTTTTTTCTTGTTTTTTTGGAAACATCTCCTGAATGGAAGCTATGCTATGGAAGTGTTCTGTGTCCACATATCAACAGTGAGCTGGGAACTCATTTTGGAATATGGGAGTGTAACAGAAAACAGTTTCAGTAGCTGTTTAATTCCAGCGGTTTAAAGATGGCTGCCACGACTGAATGAATAGAAATATCTTATTTGAGGAGTGCATCCTCATAACAAGCATTTGTCTTACACAAGCTGTAATTTAAACCTGAAAGGAATTTGCTTTAGATGTAATAATAGAAAAACTATTTTATGAATGAAGCCTCTGTTCTGTATCAATCAAAAACTATATAGCTAGAATAAGATCCAAAATGATTCAATTAATTAATACTTTTAAGCTCTTAATTCCATTTTCTGTGTGATGGAGAGATATATCTTGTGTCTTGGTGCCTCAGTCCAAACCTGGGAGCCACTTGTTGCCACCTCCACTTCCTGGCAAACACATTTGACTTGTGGCTGTGTAAACACTGTAAAGCAGTTACTAAAAGATGTGGTTAAACTGTGGGTTCAGCTGCTGTCTGTCTGGGCCATTGTTCAATATTTACCTCACAGTGTTTAGCCTGAAAGATGTGTGCAGACTACATTATTAAAAGGGTGGAAAAAGGGAGCAAAATCTGATTGACTGCTGTTGCTGATGTGCTGTTGAGTGTTTTAAATAAAGTTAGCAGAAACAGACTTATTATCTACATGTGAGCATTGTGAGTCATGTTAGAGCGTTACTAATTTGATTTAAAGGGAAAGAAAAAAAATCCATTGCTCCCTCTGTGAAATGTGCATGAGTCAGTGTTGAGCAAGACCATGTTGACCTTCTGTCTTCATGAGGTCATGCAGCGCCTTAAGGTTAAAGAGAAACTGGGTCACATTTTCGCAGCCCAGAGGTCGACTGTGGGCCACACAAACTCCTTTCCTCCGATTCCTCCTGAAAGGAAAACTCCTTTGCTGACTCTCTGGGATTCAGGTGAGTCGGTGCAAAGTGCCAGAGGTGACGCTGATGAAAGTTTTTTTGGATGTGAAGCTGTTCAATTTCAGCATTTTTGAAAATGATTCTTTTGCAATGAGAAACTCTCAAACTCACAATAAAGCAGATTAAATGCACCTTCCAGGTTTAGGTCTTTTGCTACATCTGTGCTCTTCTACTGAATCTGTGAATAAACTCACAGACTGCAGGTCATCTGAGCAGCAATAAATAGCAATGACCAGCCTGTGAAGACTCAGCCTGGGCTTTGTGTCTGTTGGTGTGGACTTTAACAGCATTAGCTGGTGTTTAGTGAAGGCTCATAAATGTGTGATGGAAGACTTTCTGTTGGAATCCTCACAGGAGCAAACAACGAGCAGATGAGAGAAGCAACAAGAACGTAATTACAGTTGTGCAGGGTCAACTGATGGACAACTTACAATCTAAATGTTTTGACTTCAGTAATCATTACAGGCCAGAGCTGAGAAGAAAAGATAAAACTGATTTTTTTTTTTTTTTACATGCTAATCAGTCCACCTCATCGTTGCAGCACATGACATAAATCTTTGGGACGTAAATCTTCAGCCCTGGTTGTCTGTTTTCTAGCTGTAAATGAGCTGAAAAAAAAGAAAATGGATTCACTTTGTTTTGATATTGATTTTCCAGCCTTCGCTGGCAAAAAGTACAAGCTGTCCATGCAGACGCTGTCCTGGCTGTAATTTGAAACTGGAGGTAGGAGCTTTATTACACTCACAATATGAGAAGGACTGGAATGACTGAGGACACTGAGATCATGTCCTCTGCATTTTCTTTGTCGTGTTAGCCACCTGGCATGCAGTTACATTACAATTCAAATCTTCACACATGCTTTGTATATTAAAAGCTCATTGCAGCATTTCTCCTTGTGAATGTTATTTTTGGCAGTGTGGAGATGGCATTTAGACCATCATATATATATATATATACACATACGTGTGTGTACGTATGTATGTATGTATGTGGACTTCTTTCTGAAAAAACAGACTGTGTTTCTGGAAAAAAACAGAAACAAAAACAAAAAACAGACTTGTGTATATATATTTATATTGTTATGTTATTTTTAGTAGATGTGTCATACACCAACTTCACCAAAATAAATTCCTCGTATGTGTTAAATTGTTCTTGGCAATAAAGCTTTTTCTGATTTCTGATTCTGATTTCTGATACACACACACACACACACACACACACACACACACACACACACACACACACACACACATACAGGGAGCCCTCCCTGTACTTCATTACAACTCTCATCAGTTTCCACGCTTCTATTAGATTTCTTTGTAAACAGTCATTTTTCCGCCTGCATCTCCGCTTGTGTGCCTCTGCGCGCATTTGTGGGCGCACTGTTGGGGGGGCACGGTTTATTGAAGACAGCAGTCTGTATGTGTGGGTGACTGAGTGTCAGCAGCGTGGAAGTGTGTGTGATTAAGTATGTATGCATGTGTGCGTTTTTATCTATGTGCCACTTCCTTTTTGCCGCATAGTATGTGTGTGTGTGTGTGTGTGTGTGTGTGTGTGTGTGTGTGTGTGTGAGAGAGAGAGAGAGAGAGAGAGAGAGAGAGAGAGTGAGAGAGAGCGAGAGAGAGAGAATTCATCTCCATTGGTAATATTTTTCTGCTCTCGTCCTGTCGGTGGTGATTTATTTGCGCTCGAGCTCGAGTTGGAATTCTCTGGCAATCACCAACAAGAAGAGACTGTATTGTGCTTTCTCTCTCTCTCTCTCACACACACACACACACACACACACACACACACACACACACACACACACACACGCACAGAGAGAGAGAGAGAGATAAGCACACGCAGTGGTAGATAAAAAGGCATTTGAAAACATGTAGTGAGTTAGAGTGTTCATATAGGTCTACATGCGCGTCCCTCGAGTGCCTTCTCTAATAAGCGCTCGTGTGTTTGTCCTATTCGTCGGCTTTAACGGGAATATCCGGGACTTCTACCTCCCATCATCGTCTGGGCCTTGGACCGGCATCCCATCTAAATTAAAATCTATAAATTCATTATACGGGCTAGCTGGTTTTCACCACAACCTCACCTTCCACACACACACACACACACACACACACACACACACACACACACACACACACACACACACACACACACACACACGATGGCGGGCATTAATGAGGAAGCTGTCCAGTACCTGCCAGAAGGTTTCTGCTAATGAGGAGGGACCTGATTTCTCTGCGCTCTCTCTCTCTCTCTCTCTCTCTCTCTCTCTCTCTGTGTGTGTGTGTGTGTGTGTGTGTGTGTGTGTGTGTGTGTGTGTGTGTGTGTGAGAGAGAGAGAGAGAGAGAGAGAGAGAGAGAGAGATGGGATTTATTTAAATGAAAGAAGTTCTATCTTAAAGTTTGAGTGAATGGACCGGTTTTCCACATGAACCACATTTACGCACATGAAGTCTCAAAAGCTCCTCTGAAAATCCGCGCGAGCTCTGATGCACACACTCTGATGTCTGCTGTGTGTTTCCACGCTGCTGTTTTTGAGCAACACCTCCTTCACCTTTACGCACGGAGACTCTCACCATATTTCCCGGTTTTTACGCGCTGCCATTCAGTATTTTAACGCAAACATAAAAATGCTCTTTGTGCTCTGTGTGTTTGTTGTGGTTCGAGGCTGCGAGGCCCCGCGTCCATTCAGCATCCAGCCCGCTTCTGTCGCACAATACCGCTTTTACAATCGGGGGAAAGGGCAGGCATTCAGAGATCAAACCCATCTGCTAATTTATAGTGTTTATAGTAGTGGCGGATTGTGGTGAAAGTACAATAGCACAATGGGCTTTCAGCGAGCGAGCTAGTACTGAGAGAGAAACACAAGACTGTCAGGTACGAGAGGCTGAGCCAAAGACTGAATATGAGCGATAACCGTGAGAGGAAGACTTTCTCTGGAGGTTTTAGAGGTTTTCTTCACTTCCAAACAGTTTGGAATAATATTCCAGCCACCCCTGCGCTCGACTGTCCCCTTTTTAAACACAATACCACCTAATGAATATTCACCAAGTCTTAAATTATGGTTTTATGGAGGTCGCAGAGCCATAAAAGACCTGCAAAGAGAGAGAGGTTGTAAAAAGTGACAGAGAGAAAGAGGCAGACAGGCATAGTTCAGCCACCGGCAGTGGCCGCTGCGCAACCGGGCCAACAGTTTAAAGAGCGTTTAACGTAATTAACACACACACACACACACACACACACACAGAGAGAGAGAGAGAGAGAGAGAGAGAGAGAGAGAGAGAGAGAGAGAGAGAGAGAGAGAGAGAGAGCTCCCTCTTTCTTTCATTCTTTCCTTCTTTTTCCCTCTGTCTTACGCGCGCGCGCGCACACACACACACACACACACACACACACACACACACACACACACACACACACACACACACACCCAACTCTCCCTCTTGAAAACGTTGCCCCCTTCCTCACCTGTGCTTCTCATCCAGGGGTAAATCCGTAGCCCCTCCTCGTTTGACTGCCGCTGCTGCTGCTCCGTGCTACTCTGCCTCCTGCAGGCCGTCTCAGGGTGCCTACCGGTCAGTGAGCAGAGCTGGGGTCGACCGGGGAACCGCTCCGTGGCGCATCCCTGCATCGAGAAGCACAGCGGTCCGGCTCCCGACGCGCTATACGCCCCTCCTGTGAGCACTTCAGCAGGGCTGAAAGGATGCGCGCCGGGCTGAGTACTCCCGCTGCTCCGGTTCAAACCCGAAAGAGACAAACAGAACGATGAGGAAGAAGAGGTGGAGGGAAAGGAGGAGGAGGAAGGAGATGAAGCAGACGAGGAGGGAGGGAAAGGGAGCCCTCTCCCACTGGAGACATGGAGGTGATTTCCGCTGGACACGAGGGCGCACGAAGAAGACACGGCAGGAGCAATAGAGGAAGACGGGAAGGGAGAAGTTGGAGAGTCTGTGAAGAGCAAAGCGGAGCAACTCGCAGCGACCTGGTATTTGGAAAACAGCGCGTTGGCGAAGTCTAGCGAACTCATAATTTGGCGCCGGTGATTTGTAGGCCTGGGGCGCTTTAATGTCGACTTTTTACGAGGCACCGTGAATTATTAGCGCCGTATTACTGTCTAGATTTACACCAAAAAATCACCCCACCCCACTCTCCTCCTTCCCTCCCTCCCATTGCCTCGCTGACCACGTGACCTCGGGGCCATGTGATGTCAAGATGCCCAATGGCCGACGGGATTTCCCTCCGGATGCAATATTATAATGGAAGAAATTAGCTGCAACAGACAGGGCAGACAGGGAGTGACCGCTGCAAAACACACACACACACACACACACACACACACACACACACACACACACACACACCGTTCAATATAATCTGTATAATACAATCAATACGCAGCAGCTTGGAACGTGTAGACTAATCACTGAGCGCATGTTGAGCTGGAAAACAGAACGTCTGAGGCTGACAAACATCCAGCTCAAACTTTAATCTTTACCGTCCTTCTTGCCAGGTTGGAAGCGGCTGAAGTCGTGTGCAAAAAGCGGAAAACACCATTAGATGTGATATTGATTGGACTTGGAATGGAATGACGCTAGGCACGTACATAAAGTTGCCGAGACGACTGAAAGAGGAGATGGATTTCCCCTGTTTTCCACCGACGGCGTCTTATCCCTACTCGCTCTTTGTGGAGACCACACCTGCAGAAGACAGTGTTCCACACAGCACAACAAAGCAGGCCGCTGCTCGCTCCCAGCGCACAGTGTACCGCTGCTGACCGGTCACTGCAGGCAGAGTAACAGACGTGTAAACACCATTACAGAAGTGAGGGACGTATGGAAGCAGTCAAACGTGTCACTTTGAAAATGATTCTGCGGTAACGCTCACAATGAAAGATTGCAGCTGCTGCACTACAAGAGGCCGCATTCCACTTAAATCCAACTCATAATCAAAACAAAGAATTACAGGTCAATATTTCTTACCCCTGTGACATGGTTCTTGAAATATTAGCGCTATAAGCAAGGCAAATAAAACTAGAAACTGAGTGGGTGTTGGAAGCGAGCGAGGGTTTATGTTTCAAAGAAGAGATACATCGCTGAATCCATTATAAGTTCCTGTGAGAAAAGAAAAAGGAGCAGAAGAGGAAGAGGAAGAGGCGGCACATTTTATCATAACGGATGGTGTGAGTGTCCCCACTCTCCAGGCCATTCAAGATAAATCACCTCCGCCTCTGAGATCACATCTGATTAGTTCTGGTCCCGGGCACTGGATCCAGCACAGGAAACTCACCTGGCGTGCAGGTGCTCGTTCCGTGTTTAGTTCCGTGCCCGTGACGTTGACCTCTCCTCGCCACGCAGCACTGACTTCATCTAGATGAAATCTCCGTGCTGAGTGTAATGTTTAACAGGCCGAAGAGGAGTTATGCGTGCGTAAAAATCCAGTGATTTGATTTGATTTGATTTTCCTAAACGGAAGGATTCGGCACAATTAAACCATTACAAAGAGAAGATTTGTTTGTTTAATCCACAAACACTGAAAGAAGTGTGAGCCCCATGTGTGCGCTTTGCTTAAACTCCACTTCCATGTCTACTGAACGTACTCTTTGTTTGTTTTGCCCACCGGCGTGTGAGCAACGCTTGGGTGTGTCATGCGTAAAACCTCTCGTCCTCACGGTGCCATTAAGTCATTTAACTTTTCAAAAGAGCGTCATGTCCCTGTTGTTAACTCATACATTTGGGACAAAGGAGCGCCGACTATTCCGTGCGTAACACTACATGCCCGATCAAGATTTGTTCACATCCCACTGAGCAGATGTGATTAAAAAAAAAAAAAAAAAAAAAAAAAAAAAAGGGGGGGGGGGGGGGGGGGGTCTTATTTTCGCTCATTGTCAAGAATAAGTTGACAAGCGCACTGTTCGATATGCAGCAGAGAAGTTCATAAGAGCAGTTTTAGCTTTGTCAGCTTCGAGGATGTAGATTCAAAGCTGGATTACTGACCTGCGGGTTGATCTGTAAATTTGTGAGAATTTGCCTTTTAGAATATAGTTCTTCTCCTTCTTCTTCTTCTTCTTATACTATTGTATGTAAGTGACTCAGTCAGCCTGTGGTCAGGCACAGGCTCACCTTAGTTTTAGAGTCATGGAGCCGTGCAGTGATCTGTGAGGGGTTCATTTTGGGGCCCAACAGCAAGTTAAGTGTAGATTCAATTAGCTGGAGTCTCATTAGAGCATCTTCTTATTTTTCTTAATATCAGACCCTGAGTGCTTGTCACTTGATAAAGGTTGATGGTAGAAGTGATAGAAGTACACTCAGGACTTTCTCGTTCTACCCCCGACAAAGTATATGCTTTTATTCTTAAATACAATAGAATGTTGTCTATGAACCAAACCAAGCCATAAAGTGTTAATAGACAGAGGCGCTGGGAAAACATAGACACTAACATTTTTATTCATCTTTACTCGCTACAAGGAGCTTATGTGAAAATACTTGTATAAAAACCCATTATGTGGGTTTGGCCTTCAGGTCAAAATAACCCAGTCATACTGAGGAGCAATTTTTACTGCTTTCAGTTGGATTTTATTTTTTTTCCCCCAATCTGTCTTGTTAATTTCTTCATTTTCATGAAGCACAAAGATCATTTTGTACCCCTCTGACTTGAGACAGTCAGTGCTGCCAATTCATTTCTCTCTGGTTTTGTTCGTTTGTTAAAACATAAATACAGCAGCAACACGGTGGAAATGTCTGCAACAGCACTGTAAAATTTGCAAAAAAAATCGCATTCATGTGCACTCCTATTTTCATAACTGCCTCAAACCGTCAACACGACTCCATCCAGTGAGAAATGTGCTTTTTCTCCGCTGCTTGTTCGGTTATTTTCACATGATGGAGACACCTCGGGGTGTATGTGACGCTCTCTGTGTATCTGAATGACTCTCACACCTCCAACTGCACACTCCCTTGACTGCGTTCTACTTCCTGTAGCAGCTTTCCACGTGAGACAAAACGTGCACCCCGAAGCTGTTTCTCAGTTAATGCCCGGAAAGCTGTTAATGTGGCAGATATTTGGTAGCTTTGGAGATTCCCCGAAACATCTGAACAACAAACTGAAGTCCAGTGGATGAAGATGTATGTGCACGTGTAAATATGAACGCTGGGTGTGTTTGATCTTCCCATATGGAAACAATCCGTCCTCATCGTGATGATGATGGAAGGCTGTGTAATGGTGAATCTAGAGGCCTGTAATATTGTAAGTGGAGGTGGAGGACCAGGCCATAAATAATGTGCTGTTTGGATGGGATGTGGATAACGTGTCTGTGTGTGTGAGTGTGTATGTGTGCGTGTGTGTGTGTGTGTGTGTGTGTGTGTGTGTGTGTGTGGGGGGGGGGGGGGGGGGGGGGTCTGTTGTTTTAAGTGGAGATTTCCGAGTCGAGACTTAAATGTTTGGCCTCATGAACTGAACGGGTTTATCAGTCTGGGCGCTGACAGAGTGGAGGCTACAGAGAGGAGAGACACGGAGGAAGGAATGAGAGGGGTGAAAGCGGAGGAGGTGGAGGGAGAAAGGTGAGGGAACGGATGGGAAGAGGGTGCGGAGAAAGAGGGAAGCGACTTTTCTCTTTCTTCCCTTCTTTCTCTCTTCGTCGAGAGCTGAACATGCTGATTCTTCTGACTTCCAGCTGCTTCTTAATTGATAACTGAGTGAAGTTCAACAGCACAATGAAATCAGCTCTCATAGCCATCATTGACTCACAACAGGGCTTCACATTAAATGCAGAACGCAACATTTTTATTCCTTTTTTTTTTCCTCGTTTTTATTTTTATGAATGTTCTCTTTTTTAATCTGCACTGTGCGCATGCTTTTTACCCAAAAAGAGAAAAGGAAGACAACATAAAACAAACACCATCGATCAAAAAACGAACTAAAACGCGAAACGACAATTAGAGTGTGTAAAAAAGAGACCCGACCTACTAAAACGGCATAAATAGGCAGTTTCATGTTGTTGGAAATTTCATTAATTGCTACGTCATCGTCATCATCATCATCATCATCTTCATCTTCATCATCAATCATTGCCATAACAACAACAACAACATAGAAGTGAGAAGTACAGTAAAAAGTGCACCATCATCATTTTTAACTTAAAAACTATACAGCTGCCAAAGATAAAATTGTTAATGATAAACTTCTAACAATATAGAAATGTTTCCACAATAATTGTTCCACAAAGAAAGGAAGCTATCATTTTTCTTTCTTTTTTCTTTGTTTTAAACACTAGAGTAGACTATGTTTGTTTGTTTGACTTGGTGTGACCCTCCCCCGCCCTCGTCAATTTTTTGTTTTAAAGTTCGCTTTCTTGCTTCATTGCGTCTTTTTTTTTTTTCCTCCCCGCGGTCTGTACAGTCAGCAGACAGTCGGTCCTGTCCGTCCAGTCCCATTCTGAGACTCAAGTTCCTCCATCGATTGAATCGTGGAGACAGCGGGGCAGTCCAATGGCCTCAGTTAAGACAAAAACAGCCCCCACCCCCACCCACCCTCACCCCATCCTGTCCAACATTTACAGCCTCCTCTTCCCCCAGCTCTCCCCTCTCCCTCCTAATTTCACTGCTTTTCTCCCTACATTTGCTTGTGGGTTTTCTCGTAACAATCCTCACTCACGGGGGCCTGTGATCCCGCCGTGGACGCCACCGAGCTTCCTCCTCCTCCCCCTCCTCCTGCGCCACCTCCACCGCCACCCTCTGCACCTCCTCCTCCACCTCCACCTCCGCTTCCGCCGCCATCCCGCAGCTCCTTCTCCCTCCTCTCCCTCTCCACGGCTTCCTGCTCGGTCTTGCTGCTGGGGAACTTGTCCTTGTTGTTCTCCTTCTTCCACTTCATCCTCCGGTTCTGGAACCAGATCTTCACCTGCCGCTCCGTCAGCGCGAGCGCGTGCGACACCTCGATGCGGCGTTTCCGGGTCAGGTAGGGGTTGAACAGGAACTCCTTCTCCAGCTCCAGGGTCTGGTAGCGGCTGTAGGTCTGCCGGCCTCGCCTCCTGCCCGCAGCTACTGAGGGGGAGGGGGAAGAGGGGAGGAGAGGGGAGGACATTGTTAGAGGCAATGCATCTTAACTTTGTCATTAGCCCTTCATATTTGGCCCTTACATGAAAACCAAACTGGTTAAAAAGGCTGCAGGCTATTCAAATATTTCTGTTCTAAGAAGGATTGTTATTTAAAGAGCCTTTTCTGACACGACGACAACATGGTGAGGAAAAACACTGAGACACAAGTGATAAGATCATTTCTCATTGGAAACTTTAAAGCTCCTTGGTTCGGTTCTGGTAAGGCGGTGGAGGTAAAGATGTGGTTGGAGTCTGATCACACACAAGACCAATAAATTAAATTCCTCTTTCTTTGAGTTCATATGTTCAACTTTTGCCTCTGTAGCTGCCAGAACGCGGTGATCCCAAATACACACGCATGGAGATATGCGTGTTAATGTAGGAGTTCCAAAGGGATGATCGCATCGCGCGCGCTCTCTCTCTCTTCCTGTCATACACACACACACACACACACACACACACACACACACACACACACACACACACACGCACACACGTGATGTTTTCATCACCTGGAGACTTATCCTTACCCTAACCCTAACCACTATTTGCCTATTCCTAACCCTATACCTACCCTAACCTTACCTGAACTGTAACCCTATCCTCAGTCTTCACCCTAAAATATAATGATTTAAATTGTGGGGACCTGTATTTTGTCCCCACAAGTAAGGCCAGTCCCCACAATATGACTGTGTAAACAGGTCTTTGTCCCCACAACATGAGTAATACATGGCCACAGACACACACACACACACACACACACACACTAGACGACACCGCACCAACTGCAGAAAAAAAAAAGAAAACTCTTATATAACACAGGCTCATCTACCGAGCACTTACAGAAGTGCACATGAATATTTGATGTTATAAATACATCGTAAACTCTTTTAAAAGGAAGAAGGATGCCGCACAGCAAAGATCAGAGATTAAAGAGCAGCCTGTAATGACGAATAAAGACTTTTAATTAAAAATGGTGCAAAGGATGACAAGTGAAGATAAAGGCACATTATTTCTGCACCAACAGGTAATCATTTACTCTGCTGTTTCTTTGTTTCGCTGCTATGAAAGCGGCGCAGGCAGAGAACCCGCCACACAGACGCAATATAGAATTCATAAATACTTAATAAAGGTCAGATATTTCTGCACCCACGCGGGACAAGCATGGAAGAAAAGGCGCACGGCTTTTTTTCCAATTAATAACCTGTGAGATAGTATCATTCGGCTGCATTTTATGAACCAAGAGAAGACAAACAGATGATGCCCTTGCAAAACTTCTTGTTTCAAATATTTGCAACACGCTTATCCCATCAAACCCGGTGATACTACAATCATATATGCTTAAAATAGCGCCATTTTCCAACCTGAGTGGCAATACTGAACACATATACACATTTCTAAAATTTGTTAATATTAAAAAAGATTTAGCCTACACGTGACACTTCCTCTAAAGCGCTCCTAATAAAAAACTACACGTTATTTCAGCATAAAGTGGGCAAATAAAACTGACACAGTTAATCGCGAGAGCCTGGCAGCAAAGTCCCGACACTTTACACACACAGGACATTTGTGTAAGTGATTATATTTCCATAAAACTGTTTGTCTTCCATTTGTATCATAAAAAGGAGCTCTGCGCCATGGACAAAATATGCCAGTGCTCGTAAAGCTTTAAAGTAAGAACTGCTGTTTCTTAATGTGTGATCTGAAGGGAAATTCAGTTTCAGCATGGTTGGTAACTGGTAAATTATAGTTCATAACCCGACAACGAACAGTGAAGGGAACACAGCACCGCCTGCAGACAATTGGCAGATTTCAAATATTTTTCTTGATTTGAAGAAATATTAGAGAAAAGTCTTAGTTAATTCTCAGTCATATATATCTTCATAGACTTCTTTAGACTTAACTAGACTTAACATTTTCTTGGGAGCTATCTGGTCTGAGCAGATACCCCACCATCATCCCCGTCCACACACACACACACACGCGCGCGCGCGCACACACCCTCCTTCCAGATCAATAAAGTTTCTGGATTACATTGAGGAAGAGGACAATGACATTGATGGAAGCGCATCTACTGCTCTAATCTCATAGAAGTCTTATATAGTCCATCAACTCCGATCAGGTTATAAAGCCTGCAGGTTACTGTTGAAAAATATCTTCAATATCCATTACATATCCACCACCAACCAAAGTCCAGCAGGATGCTTACTATTAAGAAAGTGCGGTGCCTTGCATGTGCACAGAGGTGCTGTTTGTGGTGGAACAGGCAGAAGAAGAAGACAGGCGAGTCTTTCTGGAAATGCATGAACTTGTAAGTGATGTAAATGTCTTGTATGTGTTATCTGTCACAGGACTGGCGCCGTGACTTCGTGCTGTAGGGACTAAAGGGAAGTGGGCGCCACATTCACTGCTGTCGTCAGCCATGAATTAAGGGAAATGAGAAACACTTTCCTGGATAAAATGACAGCGCGGACGCTTTGATCCGAACGGTTTTTGACGGAGCAGCATGCATGGGGAATTACACCTCCAACCCCGGCTGCGTCAGTGCACTGCACAAAGTGTATGGAAACAGATTAAATGGATCAACCCCCTTCCCCCCCTTTATTTATGTTTAGCATAAATCTTTAAATTTGAGCATTTATTTGGCATTTTCCTGTTTTCGCGTCAGATGAAGGGCTACATGCTCTTTAACGGCCTGAGAAAATGATACAAGCCTTGGGATTATGAAACATTTTGAAGACCCATTACATATGAAACCTTTACCAAGCCAATTAAATAAACCCTAAACAAATGCCTGGAAGTTGGCAGTTGACATTTTGGAGGAGGGAGAAACGAGGTTTCCACTCGACAACAGATGCCAATGAGAGCCGAGGCAAAAGACACTAAAACCGTTTCGACATAAATTCATTCTTCGACCTAATCAGATTTTACTTTCTTTTTTTTCATTTTCAAGTCTTACAGAGAAATGATTGATCAAGGTTTGCAGCCACAGTGGGAAAAGTCGTAAAACGGCTGGCTCCTATTCACGAGTTCAGAATCAAACTCCGATATTTAAGATCCAGCTTTGGGGCTCGACGAGTATTTCAAGACATATTCCGTAAGTAGTTGATGGGGGTATAATATAAAAGGTGGAGAGGTGTGGAGGAGGCGATATCCCTCTTTACAAGACAAATTATGAAATGTAGGCTGCCCCCTCTCGTTAAAGGGGGATTTCCGAAGTAAACAGGGAGGATAAGCCCCTCCGCCGCTGCGCTCCCGTTTCCCCCACAAAATGTGTTATTGTAACTAGTAAATCCTCACACCGAGCAACGATAACATCCCATCAAATCGCGCACGGGCTGTAACTGTATTCGTGCAAAGAATTCTCGGACTTTGGCGGCGCAGAGCTGCGCGGCTTGACACGCCTGGTTTCCTGTTTTGACTCGACGTTTCGGCCCCCGGATGATCAGAGCTGCCTGCACTCGGGCCGGCACGCCGCTAAGCCCAAGTATACTGTTTGAAAACTATTAATCATCGGACTAATCACTGCCATCGCTGGTAAAGAATGACTAAAGCTCTTAAGAAGTGGTTTTCAGGCCCGCGCCTGAGTGTGGCCGGTCGTATTTAAAGCTGGGAATGGTTTGGAAAGCCGTTATGCACACAGGGGAGCAGGGCCAGACACGGGCTAGGAAAATATAACAGAAGCTTTAAAGATGTAAATTATGACAATTTACAGTTTACACAAACGGGAAACCTTTAATACAGATACACAAGCAGCAACTCACACACTGCTGGGAGGCATTAACACTGCAGGAAAAGTGTTCATAGTCTTATTAAACCGTGCGTAAATGTGAATCAGCCACAATTATTAGCGCGATCTGTGGCAGGTGGTTGAAATCTATAAGACCTATAAGGATGAGGAGAGAGCAGCTCGAGGTTGTTGTTGTTTGTTATTTTTCTATTTTATGATCATAATCATGAAGCCACAAAAGTCCTGCACAGGTTATAACCCGTCTGCAGTCCCACTGTTAAAAATACAACCGAGAACAGAAGCAACACACACACACACACCCTCTCTCTCTCTCTCTCTCTCTCTCTCTCTCTCTCTCTCTCTCTCTCTCACACACACACACACACACACACACACACACACACACACACACACACACGCACGCACGCACAACGGCACAAGAATTATGTGCTCAAACAAAATGGGTTACTATACATGTCAATCCATTCACACTCTCCACCTCTGAGTGTGTGTCTCTCTAACTCAAAAATGCCTTCTTGCATCATCACTCTTTTCGTGATGTTGGTTTAAGCAATCAATTCTAAACTCGCCTTCCATGTAATGTAAATATTTTTCAAGAAACACACATCACATTCTTTTAAGATTTACATTGATCCATATTCACAGCCTGTGTGCCACAAACACACACAGACCACGAAGTGTTCACACACACACACACACACACACACACACACACACACACACACACACACACACACACACACACACACACAGGCGCGCGCGAGGCACAAAAGCAACCCCCTTACATTTGATCAACCCGGAGATTAGTGGATGATTTTGGTCTTTGAGTCAGGGGATCAGACAGGCCTGCGAGCGAAGAGATCACACAAGCTGTGAAAGGGCTAAATCCGAGGAAAAATACTCGCTTTTCCTTTTATCATCTATACCCACATACACACACATGCGCCCGCCAGCTTTAACCCTATGGGGAACTGGCCACCGTGTAGCCAAATAATCCCGGAGACCACAGGCAAGGCAGTTAAAGGGGGAAAAAAGCAGTAAAAGTTAAACCCGGGTCAGAGTTGAACGTCTAAAATGAGTCTGTGTGACTGCAAACAACCTCCAACAACTCTTTCCCATCTGCTCTAAACAGAGGTATTTCAGTTTTTTTCCAGCTTTTTTTTTTTTTTAGGGGGTGGGGGGTGGGGGGCGTCTTATGAAGAGGTCTCTGAGGTTCAGTTCTCTCTCCTCTGGCCCCCCTCTACCATCTCTCCCTTATTTTTGACTGCTTTCCTTTCTCCCTCTCTGAGCTTCTTTCCCGGCTGCCCTCGTCCTTTCTCTCAGTATATGACCGGGGCAATTAAACCCTAAAGTCATTCACAAGTTTTGGTGCTGCCAATAAAACCATAAACGTGCTTTTGTCTCCCGCTTTGAACGCAGGAAGCCCTGATTGCCCTGCATAAACCGCTGCTTTTAAACCCACTTTTCCAACTTTCTTCCACTGTTTCCTCCTCCTTGTCTCTACATTTGCTGTCTTCTCCTCCTGGAGGAGCAGCAGCTTTGCTCCTACCATGGACACTCACCTTCTGGGAAGGGCGGACGATATGTTTTGAACAAGGCACAAGATAACTAGAAAACTGTAGCCAGTCTCCGTTTCCTCACCTTGCGGCCTCATCCAGGGGAACAGCTGCGTCGGTGAGGGGCTCTGCTCGGTTCCCTCCGCGTCCTCGCCGCTGAGCCCCGGCGCGCCTCCCAGCTTACAGTCGCTGTACTGGACCAGATCCGCGTCCTGGGCCCCGAAAAGCGTCTGCCGCTGCAGGGCGTCGTATCCGTAGAAGTTGCCCGGCTCGCCGTGGCATGTTACCGCGCAGGGGCTCTGCTGGTACGGGTTGCTGGGCAGCGTGGAGGCGCTGTGGTGGTAGAAATCCTGGATCTGCGGAGCGTGCTGGAAGGTGGCGCCGGAGCCGGGGCCGTACACCACGGTGGGCCGGCTGCCGGCCAGGTCCTGCGCGAAGCCGCACTCGTAGTAGTTCGGACGTAACGAATCCCCGCTTTTATATTTAGAGAAGAGCGAGTTGACGAAATATGAACTCATCTTTGAAGTGTTGTTTATTGTTGTTTCAGTTTGTGTTCGGCTCGGCACAGTCAGAGTGGGACTGAAGGAAGCGACCGGCGGCTTTCAGTTGTGTTTTCTTTTTTTCTGCTTCTGTCGTGCGGTATGAGGCAGAGAAACACCGACACGCACAGAGAGACGGAGGGGAGGGAGAGACAGAGTGAGGCAGGTCTGCCGCCGGTGTCGGTGACCGTTGTTGTGGTGTTTCCCCTCACGGCCACAACAGACGAGCGGTGTGAGTAACGGTAACGGCAGCCAGCCAGAGCAGTAACAGCCACAACCACCACAACAACAATAACAACAATCACACCGATTCCATAAAATCTCCAGCGACAAAGAAGAAACAGAGGAGGAAGGAGAAGAAGAGGGAGAAGTAGAGGAGGAAGGGCTCGTGCGCATCACAATTCCGGTGTTAGCGCTGTAAGCGGGAGCCCTGTCGCGCTCTCAAACGGGTTTTCCGTGATTTACTCCTCTGCAAATGAGTTGTTTCATATTTTTTCTCCCTCCCCTTCTCTCTCTCTCTCTCTCTCTCTCTCTCTCTCTCTCTCTCTCTCTCTCTCTCTGGCTCTCACTCGCGCGCACTCTCTCTCTCGGCCCCGGTGTGTGTGTGTGTGTGTGTGTATGTGTGTGTCGGTTTCAGGGATAATTTGCATCTATTATCAGCTCTTCATCCCATTGGCTTTTCCACGCGCATAGACCCACGTGCACGAGCTCGCACTCTCACACACACACACATACAAACACACAGAGTCTATGACACTTTTCTATTTTTTTTTTTTTTCTCCTGTACCCGCACGCGCCTGTAAAGCGAGATGATAGTCTCTCGGCGTAGGCTCCAGGAGCTCCGCGCGCCTGTGATAATGCAAAGGGAGTGAGAGAATGAAGAAAGAGAGGAGGAGAAGAAGAGGAGGCGGGGGTGCTCCAGAATAGGTGCAGCATCAAGCAAGAAAAAAAAAAAGGGGGGGGGGGGGGGGTGTTAATGAGAATTCTGCCGCTTTGCATCTGATCAAATGCACGCACATGCGCGCGCGCACCCACATGCAAACACACACGCACAAACTCACACGCATATGGATTTTTTTTTTTTTTCTTTACTTTAAAGCTGAGATTGAGGTTGGGTGCTGATAGTGGTGGTGGCGGGGTTTTGCATCGTTGAGAGCATCTCTCATTAATTGCTCTTTCTCATTTCTCCCCATGAATCCTTGAAGGAGAGAACGCGGCTGCATGGGAGCGAAGTGAATGAGGCCCGAAAATGTCACGGAGCTTGGACGAGAGAGGTTAACACAGACTGAGGAGAGAGAGATGAGCGGCAGTGCCTCCTAATTGGTATTGGTTTTAACAAGTACGAGCCTATAAATGTAATTGAGGTTTTAAAACCAGTTGTAGGAGCCTTTCCTGTCTCCCATTCCAGTCTGACTACTGCTGCTGATCAGGAAATAGACGAGCTTCGGGGCCCTGGACGCATGCTTTCTGATCATCGTATACTTTTATAAATATGATCTCCATAAACATGTAAGGAGGGCTGGGGAGGGTAATAGACTAGGAGAAAGTGGCTGTAAACGCTTTAACAAACTATAAAGCTCCATAAAGCGGAGGGGCAGTGTTTGCTTGTTTACGTCCTTGCAGCAGAGAAACAAAAAAGGGCTTTTTACGACGGGCACATTGAACGACCGGAGGCCGTAAATGCCTCATCCTGGTCCGGTGTTTAATTGTCATTTTCGCCCTGGTTTCCGTACGGCCGCGGTCCTTCCTGCCGGAGTGTAAGGTGAGGTAGAAGAGGAGCTTTTCTAACGAGGGATAACTAGTGGAAAGGTTAAGTTAGAACAGCCGGGGGTCGTAAAAAGTAAGATGGCCCAAAGTGGCGGAAAAGGTTGAACTGTGGAGTTACTTCTGCTTTGATTAAGACTCCATTTCCGAGAGCATGTGCACTCTACATGCGATCAATCAGCATGAGCAATAGGTGATGAAGGATTCTGCAGGTACACCAGCCTGTGCAAAACCCAAGTTTCCTCTTTTGATACTGGCAATATTGTTTTGTTTTGGAACTATCATCTTCTTTCCAGCATGGACTGTCTTTGCGGCCGTTGCGCGCCCACATCAGTCAAATAAAAATGTCATTACCCGAATTTAATTTATTTAGATGATGCAGCCCTGACATAAGAGGCCCGAATGTTGCCAGCACTCGGCTGAATAAAACTGTGTTGTGGTAATCCAGCTTTCTGAGGAGTAATTGCCGCAGCATTCTTCCAATTTATTACCAAGAATATGATCTTATTGAATCTTCATCCCGCCGTGTTTTACACTTCCAATAAAGCTTCAGAGATCTGTTGTGTGCACAGTGAGATGTGAATGTGGAGAGCAAAAAAAAAAAAAAAAAAAGTCACATTTTCTGACCAGCTTCCACGCGCCTGAACAAATGTCCACGCAACCCCACAGTCCAGGCCAGGCCACTAAATTAGAGCACCGTGAAAGCTGAAGAACACACACACTTAGACAAAACAAGTGGCCTCAATGAACGTTAGAGAGGCCATAATCAACTGTGTCTACAATAGCTGCAGTACATTTGGAACAGAAAGAAACATTTTGAAGCGGATTTGAGCCCTCGGCTGTGTATGCCTCATCCACTGCGTGAAATCTACGCTTATTAAAGCCTCTTAACACTGGAGAAGAAGGATTTAGTCATTGTAGCAGTGCTCACAAAGATATCTGTCTGTCCTTTATGTGCTGTATGTAAACACAGAGGAAGTATGTTTCATAAGCACTTGTACCCCGCACACAGTCCCGCACCTACACACGCCTGCATATTAAGCAGAAAATGGACAAGGTGTGAGCGTCCTTGGTGTGAATTTTGCACCAAGAAAAATAAACATTTCCTGCCAGCCTCTAAGTATCCTGCGCCTATATGGGTTATTTTCCAAGGCCTCAACCCTTCCTCTTCATCCCCTGTACGCTGTGAAAATGACGTGAAAGTGTTTCAAATGTCAGGATGTTCTAATGCTAAGTCAAAAGGCGGCCAAATGACTTCACTTCTTCTTAAAAATGCCCCTTTTTAAATACATCAAAAAGAGGAATACGGCAAGTTTCACCCCTTTCATGGAGCCCATGCGTGTACGTGTTGTCCATGCAGGCAAGCAGAGCCTCAGGCGAGGCCTGTTTAATCGATGGAGCAAGAGCTCCATCAAGCGGTCGGTTGCAGTAAGGCCACGCGGGCGGCGCCGGCCTGTAATGCAGCTTTATGGTTGTATTAACAGCGCACTTGAAGCTAAATAAGCTGCTTTAAAATAAAACTGCCTGTTCTAATTGGAGGCCAGATGTGATAGTTGATTTGGGATTCGAGGCAGGAAAAAAAAAGAAAAGAAAGTGAAGGCAGATAGAGCTGTCGCATGAAAACATCTGACTGGAAACATAAAGGAAAAAATAACCCCGATGATTTCACGAGTTTTAAACTGTACACATTTTATTCCGATGGCCAGGTCTGAACTGTACTGTCACCTTTCAAACCACCAAATATTGAACGTCAAACTAATCGCAAAAGACACATATCCCTTTCTGCGTATTTCCTCTCAAGCGCGCCTTAATAAAAATGAATCTAACAGCACAAAATTAAGGATGAAGAGAACTGAGCCAAGCTGATAATTCTGGGAAAATCTAAACAGTTAGTAGTTCTGGCCAGATGTGTTTACTGCAGTGTGAACTGTCTCCTTTTTTGTTTGTTTGTTTGTTTTTTTTTTGTTTTAAACTATATTCAGTTGCTATATTAACGTTTATATGCTTTAAATAATTATATATATATATACAAAATACTCTTTATTTATTTATTTTTTGTTTGCATGTTTCGGAATGTTTCGAAACGTGAGTCATGATTCGCTGCTGTTATAAACCGCATAACTGCAAAAATAAATAAAGAAACAAAGAACGAAAGAAAGAAAGAAAACGGTGTGAATAAGCGAGGCGAGATGAAGTAATAATTGTAACTGCGCGTATTTTCCTCCTCGGTGTCAGTGAAGTCCAGTTCAGACAACACCGTTTTACTACCGCAGATGATCGTTGCTTTTATGTTTGAGGGACCTGGTGTGTGTGTGTGTGTGTGTGTGTGTGTGTGTGTGTGTGTGTGTGTGTGTGTGTGTAAGTTGCTAAATTACAGGCTGTAAACAGACTGTAAAAGCGGTTGTTACCATTATCTGAAGAGAGTGCAGCTCAGATCCTCTGTTTCACCCCTGTGGAAATATGAGCCCCAACAGTGAAAGAGATTTAGAAAAATATTATTAATGACAACTAATGTAATCCCGCTTTAACCCACTAAACCCTGCAGTCAGACGCCCTGGAGGTCACAAAAAGCCTCTGTAGGTTCCTCTGTTTCCACAGAAGGTTCAACATCACGTAGACATTTCTCTGCCCCCCGCCCCCATGCCCCCCGCTGTGCACTCCAGTCCGGAAAAGAAGTATGGGAGCCGGTCACAGCACACCCTGTCTGCCGGGGTCTGCTGTCTGGGTGTTTTTTTTTTTTTTTTTTTTTTTTTGAGGGGGGGGTTATACAGCCCCAGCTGTAAGGATGCATCTGAGTCAGACAAAGGGAGGTCGAATGGGAGACAACACACACACACACACACACACACACACACACACACACACACACACACACACACACGCAACCAGGCTGCAAAAAAACCCCAATTGAGCCAAACGGCTACAAAACCATAAAACTCCAAAAGCTGAAAAGAGGAGGAGGAGGAGGAAGGGGGGGAGGAGGAGGAAGGAGTTCTCATCTTCCTTTCCATGCTGTTACAACACAAAGTAGTACAAACTCAGAGGAGGAGAATCCCACTAACAGATTTCCCTGCATGTTCCAGGCCGTTCCATGACGCCACTGCCTCCGTCAGGTCAAAGTCTGACACCAGAAGAAGCCTTCGCTAATATTTGCTCTCCCTGAGCCTGTCAGTCCCATTCAAAGCTCCAAATCAAGCATCAGGCGAGGGGATTTGAAACTTTGCCTCTAATATTTCCTCTCTGTGTGTGTCTTTCCTCGCCACCCTTCTCTTTCTTTCGGCGTGTTTGCTTTACAGCCGTTTAGTTCTTAACCTTCAGAAATTTATACGCTATAAACTTTTATTGCCGTCATATTCTTTTATTGCGCCGCACCGCATTGAATCCTCTTTCGCTCCTCTCTTCTTTTCCGTCTTCCTCTTTGCTGTTTTTACGACAGTCGGCGGCTGCTTCTTCCAACCCGCACGCATCCGCTCCCGCATCCCTCATCACCCCCTCCTGCTTTTTTTTTTTTTTTTTTTTTACCCGTGAGCTCGAGACCCCCGGTGCGTGCAGCACATCCTGCTCCTCTCGTGCTGTTTGTTTCCGTGTTTGAAAATAGGAAGTGTGCATAACAACTGACGTGAGAAAGAAGAAGAGGAGGAGGAGGAGGAGAGAAAGCTGCTGGAGCTTTATTGGCCCAAAGGGAGAAATACTATCTGATTTTTTTTTCCCTAAGCAAAGTAAAATAAAACAAATGAAACAAACCCCGACGGCCCGTTCTGACCGGCGGAGTCCACTTGTGGTTTTACAATTACAGAAGAAATAAATGCAGGAAGCCTCATCTTTCCCGTGAAGCTCCACCGGGCGACTCCCAGCAAGAAATCAAACTGGTCGGAGATTTGCGGCTTTGAAACGCAACTACTGCGAATGCAGATTGATGTGAATCGTTTGGAAGAAACGGAGCGTTGGGCTGCGTATGAGCCGCTGCCTCCACCGCTTTCGAAGGAATGGGCCAACAGGGGCCAACTGCGCGGCCCGCAAACAGATAATATGAGACCGTCTGCAACAAGTTGGAATCTTCACTTCAAACTTTTGGGACGACAGAATGTTTGTAATTGGCTACTTTTTGCTTTGCTTTGTATTTTTCTGACTATTATATTCAGCGTCCGTCAGCAACAAGCCGCGTTATTATTATTATTATTATTATTATTATTATTATTATTATTATTATTATTATTATTATTATTATTATTATTATATGCGATATGGTGACATTTTCATCTTTATTCTTAATTGCTGTTTTTCAGTGAGGCGCTTTTCAATTGTACTTTTTTATTTTGTCTGTCAATATATAAAAAAAAATAATAATCATAATAATAATACATTTTAAACCTTGTCCACGCATAGTGTTAATTTATTCTCAATTTATTCTAAGCGTTCATGTATTTGTGTTTGAGTATTTAGGAAAAAAGGTGTTTGACAAAAACAAAAACTTATTGGAGAGCTTTAAACCACGACTCACAGCCTCTCTCAGACCTCCACCAAAAGCTAGTAAGTGTACATTTAGTTAAGTCCAAAATGTCTGAAATACATATTTCAGATGTTGTTTATTTATTATTATTATAGTGTATTATTATTATTATTTTTATTCATTTAATCTCAATATTTTCTGCGTAGTCTGAGGGAAATCTAACATGAGCATGCTGTTTTCTCTCTGTATTTCATGATATTATTATTATTACTATATTATCATTAACATTATTTTTTTCTGTATGTCCTGTTACTATTATTTATTTATTTATTTATTTATTTATTTATTTATTTATTATCATTGTCGTCACCTTTTTTTTTTTTTTTTTTTTTTTTTTAATATTAACGCTGTTAAAATGTGGCCATGTTAACACCCCCCGCTGCTTGTATTTGGTCTTATACTTGTTTAATTTTTTTTTTCTCTGCACAGTCAGAGGCAGCTGTAGCATGTGCACATACTTTTATTAGTAGTATATTTGATGTTATTATTATTTTTCTCTGCCCAGTCAGAGGCAGCTGTAACATGTGCAGAGCAGCCAGCAGCATTTGGCTTGCAGTCCAACTGTTAATGAGTCCAGAATGGCTGATGTGATCGGATCCATACAGCCGTCTCTATCAGCGGGACCATAACTCTCTTAGAGAGAATTTATGAATATGAATGATATTCTCTGCTGCTTGATGAATTATAGAAGCTGTGCTGTGTAAAACAGCTCATTCAGTGTGGGGGACAGGGGAGAGCTGCTCTGGGCCTGCTGCGCTCTAACATCCACCCAGAGTGTGTCAGTGAAGCCGGTTATTATCTGAAGACTCTGTCTTAATATGAGAGGATAAAGTGAAGACATATTGGATTGGACATGTTCGCCTGGGTTGAAAAATGAATTTTGCCAGCAGCAGCACGTGGTTTGTCTTATGCAGCCCATTTAGTTTCAGAAAATATCACTGAAATGATGAGGCCTACACCTACTTTAGCTGCACAGCTAAATCACTGCACAATGAGCCAATCTAGATCTCTCCATTGCCTCACAGTTGGGATATATTGCGGAGAACGGGAGATGAGAGTTGCAGGGTGCAATGCAATGGGCTGTGTGTTGGTGTTTGGGTGACAATTTCAGCAACATGGCCACCTCCAACAACTGACTCCAAACCAGTGAGATGCACACTGCATGGCTTTTATTATTTTTCTGCTGATCCAGGTTTCTGTTCGTGCCCAGATCCAGATCCAGATCGTACTGTTTTACAGAGGTCAACCAGACAGGGCTAAGCAGCAACCTCCAACCTCATTCCAGAGCTGGAGGAAACAGGGGAGGCACTTTTCTGCTGTTGTGAAAGTACTTTGGGTTGTTTGTATGCATGAATATGACAAGAATTCATCACCCATGTTGTGTCTGCTCACAGTTACGTACTAATCTAAGTAATCTCTCCCAGTGAATGCATTTAAAAGACACTGGTTTGCACTGCTCTGAAATGGTTTCCTTGGTCCTTTAACTGCAGCCACTTCTTAGCTCAGCATACTGTTTCTGTTTGTAGAATTACTGCTACCTCTCTCTTCACCCATAAAAACAGTTGCTGCTCCTCTCCTGCCCTTTCCTTTGGATGTGACCACCGTGTCTCCCTGGTGTTTCTGTGCCTCCATAACTGAAAGTCATCCTTGTATTAACCTGATGTGAATGTGTGTAGTGGTGTGAGGCTTCTGCTTGCTGTATTCTCTTAGATTTACTGTGCCATGTGTCAAAGCACCCCCCGCGCCCCCCATCTCACACTCTCACAAACACACACACACACACACACACACACACACACACACACACACATAGGTGGGTGAAGCAGCTTGCAGTTGCTGTCCTTCCCTGGGACAGTGCAGCTGAGGCTGGAGGGAGGCCTGCAGCAGAGTGCAGAGCTTCTGGATTTAATGAAGCTCCGACCCTGCTAGACCTCAGAGAAGTATCACAATCATCCGCCGTCGAGTCCACAGATGGTTTATGGGATTGCTTTGTTGGGGCCCGAGCCTAAAGCTGCTTAAATCCTGAGGCCTCATTGGTTGGGCCCAGCAGTGCGGGGTGAAGCGGAGAGGCTGTGCGGAGACTTTGTTCACATCACGTTTCTTCCTCTTTCCACCGGGACTGCTCTCACTGTCAGGACTGTTTGTTATTACTAACACTGCTAATACAACACATGCAATGACTAAGATCATAGTAACACCTTATTTCAACACCCCATTTATCATTAAGCAATAGATAAACATTTGCTACACTTTAAAAAACACTATCATGTTCAATCATCATGATCGGATTTTCTTTTTTTTTTTGTCAACAGCTACAACTCCTCCTTTATATTTTCACCTGTGAATCATTTGTAAACAGAAAACAAAGACATTTTTAATGTTTATTCATGTATTTGTTGGGAATTATAACTGCTCTTATTACATAGTAGCATTCATAACTGAATAAACACTTTGTGAGTACCTGGTATTACAATTATGGTTGTAACACAATGATTTTTGTTTAGACACATTCTGAACAGTTTTAAGGTCACTCCTGAATGAGGAGCATGTGAGTGTAATCCTTTCATTATCACTACATAACACATTGTGAGTACTTAATTGGATACATATATGTTTATCGGTTAGAGATGTTTGGTAAAGTACTTTAATATTGTGAATTAAAGGGTGTTTATACGGTGCTTATAAATGCTTAAATGAGACAATTGCTGCTCTTGCCTGTGTTGCTACTCCATTAGTCCCACAACTCCTGCAACTCATATTGCTTCCTTGATTTCTGCTGCACTGATATTGGTGAATTTAATTTGTAGATCTATGGCGGCTACATGAAAGCTTTCCATCTCTACACACAGGGCGGGAGCTCCTACTGAGAACACTGAGGACACATCTTTCTGGAATTGACACTCGCTGTCCGTTTTAGGCTGATTTGGGAATTCTATATCTTGGAATAGAAAAATAAGTGTAAAATGAAAATGAGACAGACAAAGCTTTCAGAAAATGTATTTGAAGAGGTGAAAACATAAAAATTGTGGCTAGTCAAAAGCATTTCTCAGCCAGGTGGAGTTGCACCGGGGGAATTTGGACCCATGGCCTTTAAAATCCTGCCTGCAAGCACAACAATTGCTGATCTTCAAATAATCCGACTTTGCAAATGATGCTACCTCAGCTGTTCCAATGATCAGAATAAGTCACTGGAGCTTCCTCTGCCTCTGTTACAGTTCTCTCGCAGCGCCAAATGGCAACTTTCACGACTTCTACTTCTTCAACTCCGAGCCGTACTTTTACTGTTTCTGCATCTTGTGAGAGGCAAGAGAGGAAATAGAAATCATGCAGCCCCCATCAGAGTCTGTGTCTAACAGTCATTTGCTGCAGAGACAAACACAGGAACCGCAGCGGCTTCACAAGCTACTAATGGACGGATGACGACGCCTCTAATGAATGCACTCATCATCTGTGTGTGTGTGTGTGTGTGTGTGTGTGTGTGTGTGTGTGTGTGTGTGTGTGTGTGTGTGTGTGTGCGCGCGCGCGCGGGGAGGGGGTGTTTATGGGTTTATGACAGTCTTTTGGTGTTGCAGCCAAACAGACGCCCCTGTCCTTTAAGCTTTAGTGTACAACTGCAGAGACACATATTTTAAACACATGCTGGCTCATCCGCTTCTTTCTTTCTCCCCCAGGCCCCCCAACCTCTGTCTCTTTCTGTCTTCCCACAGAGACCAGATTCAATCTGCAGAAGGACGAGAAGAAGAAACCGAAAGGAGAGCTGAGTTGCTGTCTCTGAACTTTCCCACTACAGCCTCATTCACACCAGAGGACAGCAAAAAATATAGCAGAAATTATAGAATTGAGTGATTTCATTTCTAAATCTAAATTAAAACTGCTCTCCCACAAACAAAAAAGATAAATAGCCGTGTGTTTAATTAACAGTCGGGAGCAGCAATGCAATGAGATGAAGCATGGTCGTACTGTAAAGTCTCTTTAATAGGAATCCAGCATCAGCAGTGCCATCGCACAAAGAAACAAGAGACAACAACACAGAGAAGAGAGGAAAACATACAAGAAGGGACTGGAACATTTCACATGGAGGAGAGGATCAGAGTTACTGGAGTTTGGCTGCTCGTTAATCAAGCCTTTACTGTGGCCACATGGCTTAGATTTGTCTCATTAAAAAAGCGGAGGGAAAATAAAATGACTGGTCCATATTTATCAACAGCAAACACTCCAGAAACTTTGTTCCTCCAGTCAGGAGAGTAAATACTGGGATAGGAAGTCAGAGAAAGGGTAGGACGTAACAGAGTCAATACTTCAAATAGAAATGATAATTTATAGAGAAGCATTGCTTCATTTCAATCTAACTTGTCGTCCTCTCCGTCTCAGGACTGAGCGACGTTTCGGTCCAAATCATTACTGTTCACTATTAAACAAATCATAGACACAAAGACCTCATCGGACTGACATCAGAACAGATCATTCAGACAGTCGGCACAACAACATGGAAAACAGAATCTAATGAACATGACAGACAAAAAGAAAGAGTCATCTATATTACATTAAGATGCCATGTTCCAATAAGACAAAACAATATTCAGCATATTGAACTCATTCCAATAAGAAAGACGAGGTTACTCACTTTATATACAATAAATTAGAAATATTTCCTATCAAGAAACTTCTATTTAGTCTGTTTTAATTCTTCAGTAAGCATTCCCCTCCGACAGATTTAACACACAAAGAGCTACGACGAAATAACGTCTTCAAATGACGAAGTGACTCGAGGCATGCGCAAACCATGTAAACATTGTTACTCGTAAATAGAGGACTTGATGCTGCTTATTGAGAAAGTGTAGCGCTTCTCTGTTTAAGACTTTGCAAAAAAAAAAAAAAAAAAAAAAAAAAAAAAAAAAGGCTGGTTGGAGACCCGTTCATTTCTGCGTGTTAATTAAAAATGAGAATAATAACATCAACTAAACTGGAGGCAATATCCACGCAAGTGTGTGTGTAAACTATATACTGTATATGAGTCTAATCTTTACAATGTTGGTGCACAAACAGCCTTTGTGTCTGCAAGCCGTAACAGCCAACACACACACACACACACACACACACACACACACACACACACACACACACACACAATGTTGTAAACGTTGTAAAGCCTATGTGTTGTTTATGATCCGTCCATAAAACTGCCATTGGACGCCATTTAACTACGCCGACACTTCAAATAAAGCAGACCTGCCTTCCAACATGGCCTCTTCATATTTTAACACTCAGATCAATAAAACTCTGCATAAACTGAAGTGTAACCAGATAATACTCCGAGCTATTAAACAGACACTATTGCTAAAACATTTCGCGCGGGAATAAATCTGACGTGGTCTGTTGTGTCTGTTGATACAAACGCGTTATAGAACCTCTAGGAATTATATTTCCAGGCAAACCACTGAAAAGAACTGTAGAAATTGTCAGTAAACATGTGGGCACATCGGGGTGTTTCGCTCTTTCTCACTCCCCAGGTTGCGCTTAGAAACCGCCGTTGCGCACCCAGTCGGTATATTTCCTGAAATGAGAGCAACCTTGCATAGCAGATAATACACAACATAGGCGTACTGTATGTATAAAAATAGAGCTGATTCTTTCTTAAAATGCAATGCAAGAACCGTTAAAGAAAGACTGGAGGATGGTGGCCGAGAGGACAGAGATGTTTGAGTGTGCGGACGCAGAACAATGCTGCGTGCACACATGGACTTCACACGCACAAGAATCCGAAATGAACATTTTTACGTCGCTGCAAATAGCTAAAACCTAAATGAATTAGCAGCTTTGGGTAATCTCTACTGGCCAGTCTGGGTAAGCATCTGTGTCACCTGTTCTATTGAGAGCGTGTCAGAATTTGACAAGAAGCAACGGTTAAATTGATCCACCTAGAGCTGAGTCTTGATGCTTTAAGCCTTATTTCAGGAATGGTGGATGTGATTTCTGTAATCTGGTGCTTTGTGCTGTCTCCTCTCAGAAAAACCCTGTTAACTCCAGGCTCATGTGAGGCGGTGGGGACGACTATCGATAGCCGATAAAGGCCGCAGATGAGCCGCCGGCGCAGCGCATAAAGAATCCGGAGAGGTAGCTGAAGGGTGAGGATCCACGATATCGACAGCAGCCCAATCGGATCCCCGGTTGCTGAGTCGGGTTAACACCCCCGCCACCCCATTACTCCCCACCGCCCCCCTCCTTCCCCTCCGGTATCTGCTCATTACTTAGGCCGACACCCGGGAAACAAACGGCGGCTTGCTGCTTGTATCAACGCCGGCCATCAGGCGCATTCTAATCAAATTCTGCCAGCAATGAGAGAAACGAGAAAAAATGGAGAAGGAGGACGAACAGCGATGTGTGTGCGTGTTGTGCGCGTGCGCGCGTGCGCATCCCCCTCCGCTCTTCGTGCTTATTAATGGCCATGTGAAACCCCGGTTTCAGCACCTCTGCGCGCCTCCGGTGTCAGCGACGGAACAATAAATAACTAATAAAAGGAAGAGTAGTGCTTGAGAAAAAAGAAAAACCTCCTTCTCTCTCTCTCTCTCTCTCTCTCTCTCTCTCTCTCTCTCTCTTCTGCGCCCCCCGCCCACCCCCGTTGTAGCATCATGGCGTTTTGCTGCTATCTTCCCTTTCATAATGTAGCCTAATACCAAAGCCTAAATAATAGCGCAATATAAAACTATGAAGACGTAGTAAGAACAAGAGCTTGCAGTTCATGAAACACAGTCAAATCCTCAGTTTTATGTGGAGTCCGACTCATTTAAAGAAGAGGAGGTCCAGGAGGAATCGTTGTTGGTCTGTGAGGTTTCACCCATCATCCTCCATGACCACAAACTCAAACATTTCCTAGCCTCCTTCTAACATCGGACGGGGCTTTTTCCAACCTTCTTAAGACTTCAGTGTTTACGTGGCGGCGTCCTCAGCCTGTTAGCGATCAATACAGCCATTGATCAGTTGTATAGATTGGTGGGATTGGACTGAAGCTCCCGTAGTGGTGCCTGAAGGTTAAAGCAAATTGGAAACAGCAGATGTGTGTGTGTGTGTGTGTGTGTGTGTGTGTGTGTGTGTGTGTGTGTGTGTGTGTGTGTATTTTTGCAGTTTTTGGGAAGGCCATTTTGTGTTCTACAGATAAGGAATAGAGGAGTTTATGTTGGATAAATGGTGTGAGCGTGCGTGCATGTGCGTCTGAAAGTGTATGTGCGCACGCGAGTGACAGTCCCGCTAGTCCTTGGGTTGGTCCTTGCTCTGTTTCTTCATTTTCATCCTCCGGTTCTGGAACCAGATCTTCACCTGCCGCTCCGTCAGGTTGAGCGCGCGCGCCACCTCATGTCGCCGGTCTCGCGTGAGGTACATGTTGAAGAGGAACTCCTTCTCCAGCTCGAGCGTCTGGTATTTGGTGTACGGGCACCGCTTTTTCCTGGAGGAGCGCGCATGCAGCCAGTTGGCCGAGGGGTCATCTAGAGAAAGAGAGGAGAAGGAAATGAAGCAGTTAATAATAATAATAAGTGAGTTGATAACATTGTGAGGAAGAAAACTGTCAAAAAAAAAGCTGTAAATGATCTAAACTTCATCCCTCCGTGCGTAAAAGTTTTAGAACCTTGTGCGTAAAAGATTTGCTCGAAAACACCTGACTCTGCAATTGGCACTTAGGTGCGTAAACAGGGTTTATGGTGTCACCATGGGGCGCAAATTTGACACAGGGAGATCCATGGCTGTTTTATTTGACAGCACATGGAAGACAGACGGCCTGCTAATTCTTGCAACTTCCATGAGGCAGGAAGAAGGCACGATGAGCAGATACGATCAGAGAACTCAATATTTAGATGATTTTTTTTTTTTTTTTTTTTTTTAAAAGACCCAAAATGTACCATGAAAACATGAATAAAAAACAGTCTGATCCCAGTGCGACTAACTAATGTATGGAAGTAGTTTTGCTAACGCGGGTTCAGACCTTAAAAAACAAAAAAACAAAACACCAATTTAAGACAAAGCATAAAAAAGCAACTACTAATCTTAGATTAGCCAGTGCATCGCAGTCAGTCACATATATTCCTGTGCAGTAATAGCAGGCAGGGATGGCTGACTCTGGAGGCTTCTCTTTGGGGTGACTTTCAGCGGATACATTGAAGATGCTCTAATCACGGAGGTAATATAATAAACTAGTGATGACAGAAATGACGCAAGCCATCCATCCGTTTCTGTGGTTAAATCACGTTATGTGACCCAAAAACTGGAGTGGAAGTTTGCCCTGCGCGATGACAGCGAACACACAAAAACCCATCAGGGAAGATGTTTTACAGTGCTGATACCTCTTTTTTGTTTGCGTGACAATACTGATCAGATTGCAGCTCAGCACATTGTCACTGCGTCACTTCTGACTGCCTCTAAATTAATAAGCGACGGGAAATTTATGGCCCTGATGGGAATCGAGGAAAAATATTTCTTGTGTTCTTCCTTTGTCTTACATAGAGTCTATGGTTTTCACACATCTCACACTAGATCTTATTGGCCCAGTTCGAGCATATGTTCTGGTGACCAACACAAATTCCCTTTTTTTTCATGATTAAAGACTTAAATGAGCTTAAACGCAGATCATCTTCACAGAAAGAGTTCTTTTTGCCCAGTCAGTGTAGGTGAAATTAAAGGTGATAAAATAAAGGATTTCTGCTCCATCGGAACTGCGACGCGCTCCAACGCGCTCCAGTGAAAAAAGAATAGAAAACGTGGTCCTTCATGGTGGAAGGTTGTGTTTGAAATAGTAAATAACAACGTTGTAACGCATAAATATAGAGACTCCTAAATTGGAGGTTCTTCATTTTCAGCGGAGAGAAAATGATGAATTGTTGTCTTGATTTATTTTCATCTCTATCTATTTCTTTCGTATGTGTCTTGTTTGCCAGGCCACCCTGACTCCTCCACCCCGCTCCCCACCGCCCCACCCCTCTTTATAGCTTTCAGACCGACGTAATTAGCAGAGACTTCTTGTTTGGGACGCATGGGTCTGGTTTAGGGCTGAAAGTTATCTGCTCTTCCCCTCTGCAAAGCACAGAGGCATCTCAGCTATGAGGTCGCTTGCTGCGACTCTCACGGCACAGAGGCTCCACCATGTAATAAAGAGAGGAAGCCCTTCTCTCATTTTCATCCCTTTAACTGCTCTTCCTTACAAATATCACTACAGTTTAATCAGGCACCTAAATCTCAGAAGATAAATCTTTCTGTTTTGAAACAACACATTCAGTAAAAAGATTAGGAGAGGTGAGAGCTCGTTCTGGTTCAGTTCCACTTATTCATCTTCTAAATAAAACCTTTCACCAAGAGCAGTCATTCCCTGTGGTTAGGCCAGGCTCTTCCTTCAGTCAGCCACAACTCAGTCAAACCAACAAGTTAGACCTAAAAGAAAGTCAATACAAACAGCTAAACCTTGAGGTTCCTGCCTTCTCATGAGGAGTAACTATTTCTTAAAATTCAGTCTGGACAACTATATCGAATGAAATGTATAGGAAAAGCTTTAAGAGCATCTCCGAGAAGTGACCAAAGCAGAAAGCAAGACCACACTGGAATTATTTGAAATCTGCTGTTTATTAATTGCATTTTATCAGTGACACCATCTCAGTCAGCAGTGCAATCCCAAGTCTAGTGCACAACCCAAATGTGACTCCACTATTGATTTATAAGTAAAAAAAACTTGGTTGATCTAGGCTCACTGGCTGTTTTTGTTATATTAAAGCCTTCCCAAGGCAGCGCAAGTCAGACAGAATGAAACACAGCACACATGTAGCGTAACCATCAGGCTGAATTTGGGAATATACGCTCCATCTAAATCAGTTTGGGCAACATTAGGGCCAAAAAGCCTCTCCATGTTGCTGCAGCAAAAAAAAAAAAAAAAAAAAAAGAGAGAGAGATTTATCCCTTCAGCCAGCAGCAGATCAGGTCTGCTGGGCAAAAGGGTTATAAAGGAGATTTTTTGTTCCTGCGTAAAATGCAGCGCCAGTCCCCTGACCTAAAATGGCAAAAGGGAAGATATGATCACTCACAAGTCATGGGGAAAACCTTTTGACGCCAAGCAGAGAGAATTAGAATGTGTGTGTCCGTCCCTGAGGAGCCAGTCTTTTTCTAAACTGATGTTGGGTGGAGGCTTCGTCTGTCTTCAATTTCACTGGTAATATTTTACTACTGTGACAACCATACTTGCGATAATGCCAATGCAATTCACACAACTGCATATGACTTTAATAACAATAACTTCTTTTTCCTCTCCTGTTGTGTGGAACAATGAGCAGTGTTTGCTCTGCTTTTGATCGGGTTCATCTACTTTTATCTGGCTTATATTCAAATGCACAGCTTCTGTTTTGTAGGGAAGAATATTCACAACATGAAAAGAAAATTGGGACATTAAGTTAGGAATGAGGAAAAAAAAAAACACGATGCCAAGTGCTTGAAAATATGGGATGCTAAATCAAATGCTTGGCTTAAAGGTGGAACTTTAACATTTTAATCTAAATTAAGAGAAAGTAAGTAGTAATGTAGATTAGTAGATTTTTTTTTTTTTTTTGGCAGGGTTTAGACATGGTGTGAGTAATTTCTTTTGTCATTCCTTCCTTTTCATTTACTTTTACTTTTCCTGGTGGGGCTCCCATAATTACTGATCGCAAACACACACACAAAGATGGACACATTGAATCAATACAAGGCCATCAGTTGGGCGTTCCAATCAAAATCTAAATCCTAAATTTATATTGCAAGTTTTTCATCAACCAAAGCCACCTTGTAAGCCATGCTGCGAAACCAGTAATGGATGTCAAACCTGACCAATTCTTCATAAAAGCATCAGATTCCTTTATCATTCAAGTCCATGCATCGTCTGTTTTCCTAATTTAAATGACAGAAAGAAGCATGAGCATGAAAACACATCATGGTCACTCCAAAAGAAGCTCTTTGACACTGGAAATCCCAGATATGATTCACCATCAAAATTAATTCAACTGATCGATGAGCTATCAATTCACCAAATTTGAGCCAACACAACAGTTCTCTCTCTCTCTCTCTCTTACATCTAAATCTCTTAGATTTAGGAGACAAGTCTGCATGGAGTAATCACTAGACATTTGTTTTCGTTTCAATAGAACAGAAAGTTCCATTTCAAGTGAATGAATAAGATAAATAGGGGCATAAACTCATTAAAAAAAAAAGTTATGAAGACTTTAAAATGTACTAAAACCAGCAGACTGTGTGGAGCCAATCATGGTGGCTTTCTCCATAAATGTGAACAAACCCATAATGAAAGCCTTACCCACTTCAAAAAGTAGAAGCAAAGACATAGAGTTAACGTTTTGTTCCTATTAGCCTACATGACAAGCGTGCAGTAATGCAACAAAACACAGGGCCTTGGTGTTTTGTGCAGGTGGACTTGAGAGCGTGTTGAACAAGTGGACTGAGATGCTCTCACAAGCATCTGTTTGGTTTGGTGCTGCAGTTTGGCATAATAGATGCAAAGACCTGGGGTTCAGAACAAGAATGACAAGCCAATATGGCTGCCAGTGATGCACACGGCATCACCAGCGTCTGTCCCTGTGTGGATCTGACAGAACACTGCCTCCCCATATTTCTCCGCCAGCCAAGTTGGTTAGTGGCCATCATCAGTAAATACGTCCTTAATACCCTCTGGAATCAATTTTCTCCAACATGGCCAGCATGTAGAGGATCGATTTCATCTCAGAGCAAAATAATGCCTGGTAAAGAGGTGACGAGAGGCTGGAGGGTGGGGTGGGGGAGCGTGCTGCTTTTGTCACACGGTAAAGTGGGTGCTTTGCATTCCCTGAGTGTATAATCACCTCCAGGACCATCCATTACCCACGGAGCTGTGCCGCGACCGTGGCTGTCACCCAGGATGACGAACCGGTTGAGGGGTGGGGAGCGGTGGAGGAGGTGGTGAGTTGCGGTGATGGTGGTGTAGACTTTTTTTTTCCTCCAAGTGGTGGGAAGACAGGAAGGATGATAACAGATAGAAAGAACCAATGCGGGTGGGGGTTATGGGGGTGCAGCTTGTGTAATCCTGACTTGAAGTTTTCTCTTTAGGCTACATCCATGTATCTGCAGAAGCAATGTGTGGCTTGTACGTCTCATTGACATGTACATGGATGAAAAGATTGATATTGCTGTAAAGCTACGGCCCTGCAGCATGATGTGTTAAATTGCTGGCCAGTGTGTGTCTTTGCCTATGGGTGTGTGTGTATGTGTGTGTCCGCCGTGATGAATGCTGCTTGCATGGAAACAGTGACCAACACGGCTACAAGACTAATATCACATCCCCTCTCATTCTCTCTCTTTCTCCCTCCCTTTGCAATTTCACCCTAATAGTTCCAGAAATTGACCTCTCATATATCCCAAAGGCACGTTATTACATTTCCTGAAGTCGTATTTTAGCTCCCTCCCCACCGTTTCACCCACCAAACCCTTGCACCCCATCTCACCCAGCCACCAACAGCAACACACCAATTAATGGGGTTGTTCACCCGGCGTTATAACTTAATAAACTTCAGGGGTAATAACTTTCTCGCTCTGCCCGGCAGCAGCAGCAGTAGCGGCAGCAGTAGCACAAAGACTGAAGTGTAATCTTGTAGTTTATTCTGGATGGCTGCCCAGCACCAGGAACACAAAGAGAATCTGTAGCTGGACGCTAGCTTTGACGGGATGTGATGTTTTAAAAGCTAGGATTCCACGGTGGCCATTTTGAATACCGGGGGAGGGAAAATCTGGATTTGTTGTGCTGTTATGCACCAAGATGCAGACTCCAATCATTCCTCAGATTCTCTCCAGAGAAGTGTATCTGAAACAACTGGATTCAAAGACTCCAGTTGGACACTTCATATATTATCCCCATTATTACAAGCTGCCACATCCTAACTTCAAGCCCAGTTGGTGATCTCCGAATTCAGCCTTCACAGTGTCCTCATCAAACTGGCCGGTTTGGAAGGTGGAAGCATCGCTCTTTTACTGTAGATAAACACTGTATTCTGTTGGGAATGCTTTCCTTTTTGGCCACACATGAGAGGTACCAACATATTAGCCTTCAGCACTCCTGAAACACCAGCTATCTAAAATTCCCTCATATTATCAATAAAGGGGAGGACAAACAGCTCATAGAGTCAAAGCTCAGAGGAATTTGGCCACTGTTGAACGCTACATTGTGGGGCCACTTCTAAGAACATGTCTAGTGAACACAGAGTACAAACCAGGACTTCGAGGTAACAAAAAACCCAGTGTGCCAACATAGCACCCCGACAATGATACAGCTCAAATGTTCAGCACAACTAGAGTTATTGTTTGTCATGCTGATAACAGATGTTGGTCGATATCTCTGTTTTCAGTCTGTGTTTAGGAAATACATTTGTTTTCTTGTCAAACATTAGAAATCACTCATGTTTTTTCCTTATTTTTGGACACTTTCGATGCTCGCCGTTTCCTCCTCTTCCCAGTCTTTATGCCAAGCTAACCTGCTGCTGGTGGCTCAAGCTTTACATTCACAGTGCAGACATGACAGTGGTGTCAATCTGCTGATCTAAAACCAAATAACTGTATTTCCCAAAATGTCAAAATGATTTCTTTACACCACAACAAAATAGCCAAAGTTAACCAGAGAGCTGTGAGGACACAGATACAGAATATTATTACACATTTGTAGAATACAAAAACACTGCTGTCACTGGTAATATCAAAAGAGAAACTTTTCAGTTGTACCACTCTGTGTGTGCAGCACTCAGTCCCAACACAGCTGCCAGGAAACAGTCTTATCGATGAAACTCAAAGGTGTCAAGAAGTTCAAAGAGTCTGAGGTCGCAATCATCAGCTCGCCGTTTAAATTCAGCTGGTTTCTCTGAAAGTTGCTTGCTTAACCCTCCAGCGTATCTGCGAAGCGAAGTTGTGTTAAAGTAAGAATAGCTGTGTTGAACCTTCACTGAGAAATATAGATTTTTGCACCCATAGTGTTCAAAATGGCTGCCGTGTGAACAATAGAAAGAGCCTCCACTGCCTTCTGCTGGTTAGCGCAGCTCCCACTACCTGCCACACTGACCCACTGCAACTCAGACACATCCAAAAACAAACCACAAGAAGAAGTGCTGATGCTCAGAAACAGCTCAGACAGAAACTTTTTTTGAATCGAGAAAACGTTCAGTTTGTGTGTTTGAGCACAGAATCCATTACAGGCGAGCTTTCACTACCACACGCCAGACTGGGACACACAGTTACTGCTGGAAAGTCTAATAATTCAGGCTGGAGGCTGCTGGGCTCCATCCAGCCCTTAACCAGCTCACTGCTCTGATGGATAGCATGCTCAGATGCTGTAATAAGGTGGCTGTGTGTGTGTGTGTGTGTGTGTGTGTGTGTGTGTGTGTGTAGCAGTGCAGTAATAAACCGTGTATATGTGTGTGTAATATTTGCAATTTGTAATTCTTCCTCTGAAAAGGCCAGTATGGGGGTGGAGGCCTTCCTTCTTCTGTCTCTCATGCACACGCGCACACGCAACTGCAAGTGCAAATACTAAACGGTCACGCGCTCAGACGCATGAATCAGACTCCTCTGGCAGAAATGAGATTTATCCGGCGGGATTAGAGGAGGGGAAACAGCCCGTTCACATCCAGTTTCGGTTAAAAAAATATATGTATATAAATAAAATAAAATGAGAAACAACAACAACAACAACAACAACAACAACAATGACTATCTTTCCTGGGAGGACTTTTCTGTCCCACCCAAAATAAGTCAAGAGGGTTTGGAACGGAGCGTCAGACTGAGTCAATCCCGCCGGCACATGATGGATTAAATGTTGTTGTTAGTGCGAGTAATGATAGAAAAACAGAACAAACCCGTGTTCTTCTACCGGCCAAACCCTGGACGGCTTTACATCAACATGATTACGATTTCATGACAGGTAAAATATCGTTATTATTACAGAGTGAGCAGATGAGTAAAACAGCGACTCACACGCGACTGTGCGGCCGACACACGAGAGACTAGCATGAACACACACGTCTTGCCTGTGTGAACTTTTATGGCGCAGAAAATCAAATATTTCATCTAAATAAATATTCAGTCATTTCTTCAACGGTGAATTTTACAGCCTATTTTGAGTGATCCTTAATTGAAGAAGATGACAGACAAAATAAACGCAGATTTCCATTTGCAGCCTCGCTGAAGGTGATTCATGTGCTGTGTGTGGAGGAAAGACAAAGTTGAATTCTCTCGTCTTCCACACATCCCCTCGCTCACCTACAGACTCAAACACCGCGCTGACATTTACGTGATCCTGCAGATTTATACACGCTTGCAGAGTCCAGAGAGCTGGACCTGACTGTCCTCCTCGCCTGTGCGCGGGTTTGAGCCCCGTACACTCAGTCCATGCTGCAGGCTTGCTGAGTTATGAGGCCTCTGCTCTATTGAGAACTAATCTAGCCTGCTCTGTACCCCCGAGCCGCCGGGTCAGTGATGGACGACCTGACTCCTTTTATGATTTTTATGATTTTTAGAAGAGGACGGGCCACGCGAACGGCTGACGTGCAAAGGATATTTTCAGATGTTATTATGTTTACCGCTCAGCGCTACAGAGGAAGAGTGGATGTTCGAACAGAAATATGACATATGGGCCAAGCGCCCCTCCCCTTGTGTCAAAGGAATAAAGCATGACATATTTGAAATGTAGCGTCGCTTTATTCTATATCTGATTACTTTAATCTATGGATGATAATCCAGGCTGTTCAGTTTACAGGCAGTAAAGCTCTGACTCTTACGTCTCCATACTGGAGATCAGCAGTGACTCCTCATCAGTGCACTGCAGGAGCAGGAGGTTTACACACAGGTCTTACTTTGCAGCCGTTTGCTGCAGATGATCAGGTCAGCCGGGCTTGTTACAGACCGACATGAGGACCTTTAAGACGCCCCGGAGCTCAAACACGAGCCCGTGTGCGCGTGTAACTGAAAAAAAAAGACGTAGGCTACAATCTACCTGCTGTAAAAATGACAAATCCAAAGCTCCAGCCACCGGGTCCTTCTCGCACAGGTCAGAAGTGCGCATGCCCCGGCAATTAATTAGCCTACGTAAAACAATCTAGAGGTACACCCAAACATCAGCATTGTACAATCTTACAATCAGACTAGACTTGGAGAAGAAAAACGGCAGAAAATTCTGATCTGACTGTGACGTGTCAGAGTTGTTGTTGTTCTTTTTTTTTTTCCACTGTTTTTCATTTGTTGCTCCACTAATCTGTCTGCCGCTATCTAAATAATTACACAGATTCATTCCGCTTTAATCTGCTTTGACAGTTCATCTATCTTTTGCAAGCAGTCATGGTTCTAAAAAATGAACTGCCTTTAAATCGTCATTTTAGATCATGCAAGCAAACTTTTAGTGTTTAATTGGGTTTCTGTTAGGTAATCCAAACTAACCCTGCTGAGGAGGAGTTCTGTTCAAACTTTCACAGTGGATGCAATAACAGCATCATCTCAATATTACCTACTACAATTTTACATTTTTTTCCCTCAAGGCTGTGAGTGTTAATTTGATTTTCATAATTTTTAGATTGCTTCTTGTTACCGCACTGGCTTTCACTATAATGCAAGCTGTTCTTGTGCCCAACACTTACTGGCAATTTGACGTTTGTGCACATTGTCAAAATACGGAGAAACTGTAGCCTACACAGACGTTGCTTTACGGTAACGTCACAGAATAGAGTTATTTAGAATTTTTGAAACAGCTGTCCCAAATCCTCCGTTTCTACCGGAGCTGGTGACACGGGAACGATACGGGGTAAATATCACAGTGAAGTTAGAGAGCAGAAGGTGGGGGCACTTTCGCTCTCTGGCTCTTTGTTCTTGTTTTATGGCGGCATTAAAAGCATTTACAATCTCTCTCTCTCCGCTCTCTCTCTCCCTCTCCCGCGCGCTATTTCCTGCTTTAATAACTTACTTTGATCCAGGCCGTCTTTGTCCTCACTCCCTTCACAAATGTCCTTATTTTCTTCGAATCCTGCTCCCGGGATGGCTGCCGGATGGTGGCTTAGCTCGCGCGCTGCCGTGGACGTCGACTCCAGGATGTACGTGGTGGTCTCGTGCTGGTGCTGTCCGCCGATTTTGGGTGGGATCTCTCCGCCTAGATGGCCGAGCTGTGGCTCTAGCTTGACCTGCCCCGTCTGGCCCTGCCCCGGGACAGACTCGGAGCCGCGCGGCGCGCAGTCCAGCCATGAGCGTAGGTACCTTGTGTCCGCGGCGGGCACGTGCTGGGTGGGAATGTAAGGGTGGTAGACAGTAGGGAGGCCACTGGCACCATGGTGCGGACTGAACGGGCTCCAGGACGATGAGAAGACCGGAGGCTTCGGCTGGAAGCTGCAAGATGGGTACGACTCGGGATGGGGATGCTCCGCGTGCGCCGCGCCGGCAGGCTGCCTTCCGCCCGCGGCTGCGGCGGAGCTCGCGCCGGAATACTGGACGCTGGGAAAGCGAGCCGGGGTTGAGAGTTCATCGCTCTCGTGACTTATGATGGAGTCCACATAATAGTTGCTCAAAGTCCCAGAAATGGACATTCTCGGACATTATCTGCGAAACGCTGCGAGTTCACTAAATGGAGAACAAGGAGAGAGACATTACGAGATTTTTCTCTTTCCCTCTCTCTCTTTCTCTCTTCTGTCCTTTGCTAGCTCGCCCCCTCCCTTCCTCTGTCTCTCTCCCCGTCTCTCTCTCTCTCTCTCTCTCTCTCTCTCTCTCTCTCTCTCTCTCTCTCTCTCTCTCTCTCTCTCTCCACACTGGCCCCCTTCCTTTCAAACAAGTTGCTCACTACAGCGAAACAAAACTGCTTCAGCCTACAGCCTCGCACTGTGCGCGGGGGTTTGTCGGGTCTGTGCGCGAGGCGCAAAATGATTGGCGGACCGTTTCTTAGAGCCTGATAAAGCGTCAATGGAGCGTAAATCAATCTTGCGCGCGGGCCTCTCTCTCTCTCTCTCTCTCTCTCTCTCTCTCTCTCTCTCTCTCTCTCTTTATTAGGTTGCCCCCTTCTAAATAAATTGTCTGGTTTATATGCAATATGCAAAATGAACACTTCGTCCGTATATCTAGTCTGTGTATCTATGGCTGCTGTCAAACTAGAATTATATAAAACCGTCTGGACAGTATGCATAAAAAGCAGAGCGGAGACAATGGCTGACAAATAAATGGCGCCATTGTTTTTATTCATTTATTCATTTATTTATTTATTTATTAACGTCATCGAAATAGATGCGCGTGATTTTCAATGTTGCCGGAATCGCATCCTGTCCATCTGAATTGTGCGCAAGCAAAATCTCTTAAATCAATCTCATCAGTCTGCTTTTAAAACGTCATTAGTATAAGCGCCAGTAGTCCTACACTTAAGGTGAGTCAACAGAAGAGATATTTTCTATCCGAGACAAGATAGATAGTAAAATTCACACCTAGGTGTTTTAATTATTCACTCGCTTTGTCAGTCTATACTTGGAAGGTTTTCTGTGAGCTGCAGAGCCGCCTGACACTGTTTTATTGGCAGATTAACAGTCATTTTTGTTAACGAGCGCCATTAAATCGGGCCCTGCGTGGTTATGCCCCTTGTCTTTACAGCGTAAACTACTTCAGCTACTTTTTTTGGGGTCCGTTTAATACCATAATAAAATCCTACATCAGGGCGGCTGCTTTGGTTTTATAGGGCTGATATATGGCCTGTGGTGGTGCGGACCGTAAACGCGACTGAAGCTGCAGCAGCCTTCCTCTCGGTCGGCTAAAGGGCGCTTCTCACTCAGCGGTCAGGCTGCCAGGAGTAAACACACCTCGGACCTGAGCTCGGTGGAAGCACCGGGGACAGAGGCTGCTCACTGCTTACCTCTGAGTCGGAGTGGAGGGTCACCTGACTGCTGGCCTTTGCGGGAGCTGCCGGTGGTGTGCACTTGTGCTCAAAGCCTTACAGTCAGCGGTGGTTGAGGGATAAAATCCGTCATTGGGTTTTTAATGAGGAGACTGAGGAGCAGCAGCAGACTGGACTGGCAGTGAGTGCAGACATTTGACTTCCTGCTGACCTTTATCAAAGTCACTGGGATTGTAAGTCTTTATATTTCTTTACAATTATCACAGACGTGAAGTCTTGGACTCTTTGGGGATGGCAGGCTACTAGTCGGAGCTATAAATCTGATCTCTGCTTCGCATATACAGCTAACACCGTTATTTACGACGATTAAATATGAACCACGCATTTCTTATGGGGCTAACGCCGTTATTTACGAGGATGAAGGTAGGCTATGGCGCAGCTTTCAGATGTGCTGAGGAGAAATGATGAGGTGGATCGGAGACAGACTGAGCGGCTGGTGCGATTTCATTTCAGGAGCAGCAACAAAAACCCAAAGCAAGAGTGCTCAGGCCCAGTTTTGGCCTTTGAGCTCATCACATTCTTCCATCCTTCCGTCCTAACGGACCAATTTACAGCTCATCTGGACAGCTTCCGTTGGATAACAGCGACCCAGTAAGGACCAGATTGAAAAATACGAACTTCATTAAAGCTTCATGTGTGTGTAACGTGTGATCGTGAATCAGGTTTCGGCTGAGAATTATAGATATGTCTTGAATGAGATGTAGTCACGACAAATATTAGAACAGCGTTATAGAAGAGTGTGCGGGCTTAGTTTAGTGGAGAAAACATGTCCCCCAGATGTGCCCCTCAGCATCAGGATGCGCCTGTTCAAATGAAGCATTTGTTTTTTCAACATCATACTCCTAAACCTGCATTTACGCAGTGTTTCCGACATGTTTTGTGTAGAAACCGACTTTGTTTTCCAGTCATAGATGCTCGGGATATTTTTCAGTCAAAATGGCCTCTCCACAGACCGCAGGCTGTGGGGATTTTAATTTTCGGAGGGCCTCCGCCCTGCAGGCCGAGCTGCCAACCAGACTGTGCGTTAATTGGAGACACTGGCGCTGAAAAAGCTTGAAGACATTATCTGCAAACCACCTTCATTTTCTACACGTTGCCTCAGTACTATGACAGACGTAACATGGACAAAAAAAAAAAAAGAAAAAAGAAAAAAAAAACCATCCACACACATATTTACTATTCTAGTCAGAGGTGCGATACTAACGAGAAGGAATGCTTACATCTAAAATAGCCTGCATGTCACGAGTCTTGTTTTCTAGTTGAACTTCACACTGGCCACATATTTCAGAGTGCTCTTCCAGAATCGTGAAGCTAAGACATTTTTCCATCAGCCATTAGGTTGACTCAGAGGACTCTGGAGGTCATGTATGGCCCGAAACGATACTCTGCTGCCAGTAATGAGTACAGTGGAGTGCATGCAGACTCCAGCCTCGTCAGTTCACTCTGAGCAGTTCTTTAATAACTCCTCTGATTGTACATTTGATTGAAATAAAAGTTAACGAATTGCCTTCAAACTGTCAGCTGACATGAAACAGAAAAGTTCTCATGTGTGTAAAACAAAAAACAAAAAAAAAACAAAAAAAAATTAAGCCAACTGACACTGTGACCAAATCCATCCACACAGCGTATTTCAGGTTTACTATGAATTAATCGTATTTATAGTATCTTAATTTTCTATCATGGGATTCAGTATTAATTCTCCGAAACAAGTGAGGAACGAGTATAAAACCAGCAGGGTTATTAAAAAGAAGAGTAAGAAACGCAAGTGAACTCATCATGGAGGAGAGCTTATATTTCAACATGGCAGGTTTTTTTTTTTTTTTTTTTTTTTTTTTCCAAAATAGATTTTAAATAGCCGAGGCAGTCGGGTCAAAGGGGTTGAGCTGAGGCTGCGATCATTTCTGTTGATTTGAAATACTGACATGCGAATTCCAGGCGGTAATTTGCTTTCCTGGAGGCAAAGCCTTCATTTCCACCAGCGGATCTGGATTTAGAAGGTATAAATTTAGACCGTATTTCTAATTACACTTCACGCACATCCACGGGGTATTTTGTTTTGAAAGTGAAATACTGTCTGCGAGAAGTCCTGGTATGCACACATTGCCTGTAAAGAGAATTCATCGCACCATAATGAAATGGAAATGTGATTTTTAAGTCTTTTGACAGTTTATTATTGGATGTTAAACCTATTTTGTTGTAGAAGTCTGAAGCAGAGTTCACCTTCACCAAGAGGTCAGATCAACACATGCGTAAACGCTTTTTAAATATCCCAGGATCTACAACCATGGACAGAATTTGTTGGATCAAATCTCAAAAAACGACAGACTTACCTAGACGGCAATTTTATATATATTTATTTATTTATGGGACAGAAAGTGGGTCAATTAGATGTGAAGACACGTTAAAATACGCACTGAACGCGCAGTCCAGAGGGTCCAAAGTCCTTTAATTGTTGTAAAATATTGAACTTTACTGTCTGATTCAGTTGGCATTTTAATTACTTCATTGATAACTGTGAAATTCAAAAATGGAATGTGTGAGAAACACAACCGCAATAATCTTTTTTTTTTTTTTTCTTTAACCGAGGTGTGTAAAACCTGCGCAAATCATCTATTGAGGATGCGGCTTTAATTACATTATAATGAGTAAAACTTAAAAAAAAAAATGCAGACACGTCTATATAATTTCCAACGAGATAATTCTTAAACATTGTTTCACCACAGTTTTTTTTTTTTTTCTCGTGTGCGTGAGTATGTGTCTCTCTGTGTGTGAAATATTTTAAGTGTTTCAGTGCTGGAGACAAACACTGGAAGGCTCCGAGGCTGCATCAAAACACATTTTACAACAGCATGTTTAGCACGATATCCCTAAGGTCTGGCCATAAAGTAGATGTCTAACTCAATGAAATAAAGGCAACATTTAATGCAACACACAAAGAAATTTGTTTTAATAGAATGTCAATTTCAATAAATAGCAGGATTTAAAGAACAAAGCACATAAGCGGGCATACCGTATGAAGGAGTCACTGTGTTGAGCTACACAATTAAAAACATTTCAGTATAAATTGACATGATTTATATATATAAACACAGTGTATTACAATCTATTCATGCATAAACATATAGATCTTTAAAATGACTGTGTAAATATGGCTGCATATGGTAAATATTGTGTTGTTAAATGTTAAATTGTTCATAAAACAGTCCCCAGCTCTTCAAATTTAACATGTGCTCCTGTGTAACCCTCGCCCCATGTTTAGTACAGCAAACAGTAACAGTTCTTGCACTTAAAAAAATAAATAAATAAATTAAAATTGTATCTGGGTGATACACTTTTACCACGTAACAACATCACCTGATGTGCAATGACTGATTCAGCCTTTCTATTTCAATGAAAAAACATCTGTAGATACCTAACAATAATGGCCATCAAGCATGATAACCTGTTTGATTGATATGAGCTATATATTTTAATAACAGCCCATGCCTGAGCCTCATGGATCATGTACAGTATCATATTTCTCAGCTGAAAAGCTTGAGGAGGCTCCAGGCATCTCCCCGTGCCTCTTTACAGCTCAGATGGTAAAGTTGCCTTTGTAAATGAAGTCAGTAGAGAGTTATTAACTGACTATCCTCGACAGCAAGGCAAAGTAGAAATGGATCATGATGTGGGGACGGGCTCTCAGCAGCGACAAGAAATGTCCTGAGACACATCTTACTCTGAGAGAAAAGTCCAGCAGCTGGACTGTGTGTGTGTGTGTGTGTGCATGCATGTGTGCATGTCTGTGTGTGTCCATTATCTCCATGTCTCAGTTTTTTTTGCATCATCTTGCTGCAATCAAGATAAAACCACTCACGTTATTAAAAACTATATTGGCTAAACTCTATAAACCTTTTATGATGTAACTTAAGACAGTATGAAGAGGTGTAACACAGCGAGACCTGTGTTACACCTGCTGCTACAAACACACCAAAGCTTAAACATGCAAAGTCCAATGTGGTGTGATTTAGAGATCAAATCATCCTCATCTCCGCCACTCCTGTCTCTATTTCCATCTCAGATAATGCAGATTTCTTTAGAGCATTTAGTGCATCATGTGCTATAAACCCACTGCTTGTGCGCATGCAGTGTGTGTGTGTGTGCGGGTGCGTTTGTTAGAGAGCGCTGAACTCTTAAAAGCACACCAGCACTTTTGTGATGCATACTTAGTAATTAATCTGTGATTGCCTTACAGAGAACAAATGAAAAATAGAAAATAAACGACACAATCTAACAAAAGACAGACATATATAATAGTTAATTTCTCATTTTGCTGAGGTGAAGTCATGTAAACAACCCTCTAAGCCCACCACTTTAAAATTAGATGAGAAAAAAATTGGATTTTCATTAGTTGTTCACAGTCCTGTGACTACAACACAGCAGTGTAGAATTATAACGTCTCGTGTAGGGACTGTATGGAAATTAGCAAGAGGGGGAGGGAAAGTCAAAAGGGGTGAGGATACATCACAGTCCCACAGGTAGCTAGTACGACAAATATGTTCATTTTGAGATATATGATAAATGTGGAGTAATTAGTGATTACTGACTGAAGTTTTCTCTCCGCAAGAGTTCTTAATTTTTTCACCACGCCACCGTTGTCATTTATTCTGCATCAGAACAGAAAGCTGACCTACACTGCCACTGAATGTTTCTATAGAAATTTAGCTTATAGGCTAATAAACAGTGCACCCAATAGGTAGAGGCTGAAACTCGTCCCAGTGTACAGGTGCCCTTAGGAAACACTTCAACCTTTAGCCGTAGTTTCATATTATGACCATTCAGCACTAAATCTCTCTGATATGTCAAATAATTGTTTTTTTGGTTTAATGTGCATTTCTTCTCATTATGCAGCTAAAAACCTTTGTTTCAAGTGTGTCTTCATCGATACTTGTTGACATGATATGTTGTATTAAATCTGATGAAACTGTACAATAAATAAATAAAACAGGAAAGAATGAGACTTATGTTTACTTGATGATTGGTATGTTGTGATGTTTTCTTCTTACTCAGTTTGGGTTCATTTCAAGCTGCATAAGCAAGTGAACTCACAGGCTGCCCCTTCTCAGCCCATCTCTGCTGCTTCACATGCTTGAGTTCTTCTCTTTGCAGATGTAATATATCTTACCTCCATCTCATAAGTAATTTTGATTCCTTATCTGCTTCTCAGTTTACCTTATACTGTTGATTGACAAGCTTATTTAAGTTTTTTGGACTTGTAAAGGAACCATTCCTATGTCACTATAAAGTCTTGCTGTAATCCTTAATTAGATTTCCCTTTCTGCATTACAGTTGGTTAAATCCTTACAGTACCTATTCAAGGTAATTCCCTCTTGTTTCATTTTTAAATAATAAAAAAAAAGCATATGATTATTTAACTTACATTAACAAAGTAGAGAGCAGTAGCTGATTGTGTCTGCTCTCTGCTTCATTCACTATGTAGTAGATCATTTATAAAAAGCCATAGCAGATGAGACAGTCAGGGAATCCAGGGACAAAGTATTTCTGTTGGTACCCTGCGTTCTATATGTCCCCTGTCGTCTACCAGTTCCCGTTAAGCTCAGTGCACATAGAAGGTTTGGTTTTACACACTCCAAACAACTGCATCTGATATCTCGATACATCTGATTCTCTCAATAGATCAAAACATACTTTACTTTCACAGTATATTGCTTCCAGACCAGGACATCCTGTGTTGGTTTTCTGTGCATAGTTTTATTGTGACCCGTATTTACGATGATTGTTAGGCCATGACCTCTGGTGGCTGTAGTGATTATGATGGGAGCAAAGGAAGAAGCCAGGTGACATAGCGTAAAGAGCAACAAACTGTGCAGGACTTTCACCCAGGAGACCGCTGTTACTGTTAAGTGTTTAACTTACATCTTGTACATAACGTAGCTTTAGGTAGGTATGAAGTACCTTTGTACTTATTTTACCCCAAACCATGATCTTTTCCTAAAACACGAGTCAGTAGTTTCAGTATCTAAATCTAACCAAACTGCAACTGTTTCCCTCATTAACCACAAGACAGCTAAGGTCTGGTATGATGGAGGTCTGGTATGTCTGTTGCTGTACTCTCCAATGGTCAAATATGTCATTTTGGGAGTTCCAGCAATCATTCTGGCAATCAACCTTTTCAGTCATTTAGGTATGAGGACATGTTGTTCCAGATTTAATAAATCCTGCTTAAAGCTATTGATAAAAACATATTTACCAAAGCTGTGTTTTCAGATTTATCACAAGCATTTGTCACAGCTGATCATATGATGCAAAAGTCATACAGACAAAATGTAATTGGTTGTTTATATACACTTACTTTTCATTCACAAAATACATTGTGGGGATTTTTTAGTCAACATATCAGATGAAACATTAACTTGAATTTATGGTGTGATTGGTGTTGTGAATGCGTCATGTGCTTGTCTACCCTGTTGAACAAAGCTCTGATGACTGCCAGAAGGCCGGTACAGATACAAGAGAGAGGAATTATTTTTATTTTTATATTTTTTTTAAATAACAGGAAAGATGAGCATCAGCCCCTGCAGGTTGGAATACAAGTCAGTTTCCACAGCATTTTCTAACTGTTACATAATAGCTCATGAAAATGGGTGTGAGTGGGCCTCAGTGCTGACTCTCAGCTTTTAAGATGTTTGAGGGCGTTTACGTCCACATAAGCTGAACTTTGGAGGCTCTAAAGTCCCTTTTAATATGCAATTTGAGAGCAGTGTATCAGTACATTGATTCTAAATGTGAAGACAAGGTGGCCAATGAGTTTTATAGCCAGAAAGTATGATCTTGAGCCCAACTGACCGCAGCCCAATTGATCATTCACTGCTGAAGACCAGACCAAGTGTCAGCAGCTATCTGTAGGTCTTCCATTTCAGATAGAACTGGTAATGGTGGAATGTTATTTACAAAGGCGTCAGTACTTACATACAGTTTTGCCATAAATGTGCTTGAGTATGTTCTGCTGCTTCAAATTTTTTCTCAACTACCCTTCATTAGTATTGCATATTGTATTTTTTTACTTGACCACTCGTAATGTTAGAATGCTGCTTACACATTGAAGCGCCAGAAACAATAAAACAAATATAAACGTATAAATGTATATATAAAATGTTGATATAGCACCCAGGCAGAAAGGGTTTAGCATGCTGGGTGCAGCTGGATGTGTGTGTTGTGCAAGTTGCGCTCTCTGTGTGGGAGTTGTCATTGCTGTCAAACCCTGTAGAGGGACATGATGATCCTTTTTTTTCAAACTTTTACAGTGTCTGTGCGTCACCACTATACAGCACATGTGAAAATTTTTACTGGCCTGGCAAATTATGAGAAACAGATGCAAAGTTTGCACACAAACCACTGCTATCCAAGTCATCCTAACGGGTACAGATAATTTGTATAACTACATTTGGTGTATATTTAGTAAACAATACTTAGGTACTTTCATTTACGTTGAATTTTAAATGCAGACTTTTCTTATGCGGGAATATTTTTACATTGTAGGATTTCAGTGTTACTTCTCAGATCACTGTCGCTGATGACTTTAATTAAAGGGGTACTGCAGCAATTCAGTTTTGCACATTAACAAAGTTATTTTATGTGTGAAAGACAGATTTAAAAAGAAAAGCCTGAGATATCTTGAGCTTTGAGCCTCTTTGTCCTCACTGAACCTTATTTAGAGTGCAATATTTAAACAGGAGTCAGATTCCTTGTATGTGCGCACATACTTGGCCAGTAAAGCTGATTCTGATTTTGATTTTCTCAGGCTTAACAGAGCTCATCTGAACCCACAGAAGAAATTATAAGACTCCACGTGATGAGGAAAAAACTACACTTCATGTGTAAAATTGATGGGGTGTCCCTTTAAAGATGCAATAAGCCTACGCAAGAACTTCAATTTAAAACATAAAAAAATGAACTTAGTATCTAAGTATCAACAGAATGTGAGGAAATAAGTTTTGATGTTATTTCAACGTCGTCTATGTATTGTGCTGCAGAAATACCTATTTAAGTTAGCATGCTAACCAGTTAGCCTTTGCCCATCCTGTATGATAATACCACCTTGTACCTCAAGAGGCAACGGTGAGTCACTTTAGCTTCCAGTCTGCCCCCAGTTTAACAACAGATGGCTTTCTTGCTGTGTTTGGCTCCCTGCTGACTCCACCGTAACCCCTGCTCAGACTTCTGGAGGTGGGTACAGACTGATGCCCAACATCATTCTGGGTCCTCTCCCGCTTCACACCTCTCCTGTCCCAACCTGCCATGTCGTCGTAGTCCCTGGAGTTAGAGTCCTAGTCGGAGTCGATGGAAGTCACCTTGCTACTGTATTCCCTGTCGTCAAACTGGCTTCCATTGGTCTTGAGGCTGTGTTCAGTCCTGGTCTGACCGTGTTCACTGAGTGGCTGCTGAGCCCAGTTCAGCTGCCCAGTCCCGCACAAAGCTCCAGTACTAGCAGTGTAAAACCCAAAACTCCCTGGTGCTCAGAGCTCCCAGTCCAGGCTGACCGCTAGCTTCACAGCTAACTGAGCTAACAAGCTAGCAGCTACAGTTCGCAACAGTTAGCGGTTGCTCTGATGATGTGCTGCCCCTATTTGTTTGGAGTATGAACTCAACAGGTGGCCTTTACTTTCACAATCAGCACATTATTTTTCAAACATTTTGCTACAATCTTATAATGTGTACATTGAATGTCAGCTAAAGAAGACCAAACTGTCTATAGAAAATGAATCCCTCTCATGTTCTTCATCCTGTTCTTCTTCTTGTTCTTCTTGTTTTATTGGCAGGTGCCATTTGAGTGAATGACTCCTCTCAATAAATGTTACAGCTAATGTTCTACATACTGCCACCTGCTGTACCAGAGAGAAACATTGCAAACAGTTCAAGGAGGTTATGCCCCCTGTCAACATTACAGCTGACCTTCACTTTTTTTAAAAAGGTTACAAATACGGGAGATTTACAGGAAAATTTTGAATTTAAACGAGAGGATAGCAAGAGAGAAGGGTCTAATATAAGAGAATCCTGGGAAAAATGGGAGGTCGACAGGTCTGATATTGAAACAGAGTTGTCTGCATTCATGAAATAATGATTAAATGTAAGTGGATTTCAATAAAATGCACCATGGGTTTTTACAATGAACTGCTTCATTTACATTCTGCATGTCAACAACAATCTACATCCTGTGCTTGATGTAATGTTGAGAAAATGGGGAGCTTGTGCAGGCTGCTGTGTCGGCGCCAGAATGCAGCCAGACAGTGAACTGTGGCTGCTAAATGTTAATGTGCTATTAAACGCGCTGCAAATTATACAGAAACCCTCTGCCAGTGACACAGGAGAGAAAGAGAGGGAAGAGATTTACAGCCTAATGGCGGCACGTTGAACTTCATAAAACATATTATGTTTGAAAATGAACACAGCCAACGTTCATCATCACAATACTACAGCGGGTGCACGAGGAGGAAGCAGGGAGGCCAATTCCATGTGACCCCACCCTGACGTACACAATAATTTGTTTGTGATGGCCCAAATTTTATCTTAGAGACCAATCCTTTTTAAATATGCTTAACCCTGCAAGCTAAGAATGTGCCAGGAAGTGTACTCCAGATACAATTCAATTTAGTGTGTTTACACAGGCAAAATGGCAGCTTCACAAGAACTGCAACATTTGGCTCAGATCATTGTAATGTGTGCAGCCAGTGGTGGAAGAACTGCTGCTTAATCTATAATAATACATCAGAAACTACGTGTTGATTGTATTTTGTAATGGTTATCTGTGTCTAAGGACAAAGGTACATTAATGCACTGTTAATGGGAATGTCCAAACCTATAGAGATTCTGGAATAAGGTTGCTGAATGTACAATATGAGCCATGTAGCTGGTAAAGCAGTTCCTCTTTGAGCTAAGCTCTATGTACTTGAAATTTGCTCTGAAGACTGCAGCATGTTGTTACTTTGCAGCAATAATTGATTATTGACTTTGGGTATTGCTGGTCATTAGGATAAGTGCACTCCTGTGCAAAAATAGGGACATAACTTCCATGAGAATGTGGACAAAGGAACATGCGGCCTGTTTTGCTTTAGAGAGATTGATTCGCTGTTGTTAAAAATAAAAGAGGAACTGTGCTTGTTTATGGAGCTCTTATGTAGCATTTTATAGAAAGTCATCCTGTCAAATGATTTTGAAATTGTACATTATGTACATTACATGAATTTAATCTGAATCTGTAAAGTAATGAGTAACTGAAACTGTCAAATAAAAGTGGAGTAAAAAGTATCACATTTGCCACCAAGTATTATGTAACATAAAATGAAAATGCTATATAAATACAAGTATCTGAACATTACACTGAAGTCAGTCCTTTAGTGTGTGCTTTGTTACTTTCCATCTCTGGTGTAGACTGACCAAAACGTTTTATGGTAATTTGCACAGCCCCTGCCCCGCCTCATCAGAGCAGACCCAAAATTGCAATAAATAGTCAGGAATTTGTTGACAGTGCCATGTGTGACATCAACAATCAACATCAAAATGCTGTGAACAGGCCAGATTTAGTTTAGCTTGCATCTCCAGCCAACCCAACTTTGCATTCCCCCCAACAGAAGCCAGATTTAAGGACAACTTTAATACCTGATCCTAACCCAAGTCCACTTGACCATAGCCTCTTAACAGTTTTCCAGATGTTGCCCTTAATTAGCTTTAAGGTTATTAAAATGATCTTATTCCACTCTGTCTGACAGTATCATACATATTTTGTATCAGCTCGTTCCAGCTCTTCAATGAAGCTTTATGATGTAACTGAGTGAAATATTCAAACCCAAGAAGCCAAGAATGACTGTTCCATTCCATATTTGATGTCTTGGCTATCATTTTACAAATATATACACCTAATATGTTTAGTGTCGTTGGAAACTGTGGCATCTCCACAAAAAATGGTGGTGTGGGTTCGGACAATGTTTAGCTGCAAAGCATTAGTTTGTAATTATGGATTTAGTTGCACATTCGTGAGGTTCAAAGGATTAAAGTTCAGAACTGGAGTCATAAAGACCAGAAGCCGGGGATGGGGGGGTAGAACCAGCTGGGCTTTATCCAAAGCGAAGAAATATAACTACCAATACCTCTAAAGCTCACCAATTAAAACTTTTGATGATTGTTTTTAATAACTGAATATGTATCTTGTTTGTTTAAGATGAACACAAACAGAACTGTGGGCTACATGCTAAGCTAGGTTCTTTTCATCTCACTCTCAGAAGGAAATCTGTATTTCCAAAAAGGTAGAACTATTCCTTTAACATCAATGTTTTTCAATCTGAGGGCTCAAAATGGGACATTTATGTGCATGTGGACTAGCAAAATGATGTCCCTGCAAAAAGAATAAATTCAGGTCACACACAAACTGTTAGAGATTAAATATCTGTTGATGTGACTTTCACAGTGACATACACTCATAGAATTTAATGGAGGAGGAATATGCAAAACAATTCATTATAACAAATAGCTGCAAATATTTCTCATTTTATCACATTTTATTGTTTTACCTTTTTTTGGCTCAGGCCTGTGCTTGATTAACATCTGCCTCATTCTCCTCTTAGTTGTGAATACTCACCTGTTCATACGATGAGACAGAGACGTTGATGACTTCAGCAGAGCCGTGACTCACTTTAACCTGAGCAGAGGTTTCATGCAATCTTAAAGTGTCTGCAGCGTCTGCATTTTAAAGTAATAAAATCAAACAGAAATAAGTATTTGCCTCACTTTGTATGCTGTGTGTAAAGAAATGTTGACTGTATGTGTATGTATGTATGCTCTCTACATTTTCACTTATACTTAATGAATAACAATGATTCTTCCACCTCTGCGTCAAACACAAAAAAGGAACATGCTGATGAAAATGTTAAGTAATATCAGCTAGTGAAGACACCAGAGAGAAGAACATAAAGACATCTGGAAGCACCTTGTGCAAACAAAGACAATATTTATTGAGGCTCCTGATGCAGCAACACATGGGAAAACCACCAAGAACATGTGTTTTTCATTCACATGTGGCTTTTTGCAAAAGCAACCAATCTGGAAAAGCTGCAGTTTGTTTTATCCATCAGATTGTCCAGTTAGGAGCATTAAAAACACCATTTCAACTCCTAAACAGAACACTGATGATAGAAATTGGTTAGGTTAAGTGATAGGTGTGCTTGGTTTCCTCCTTTGTTGGCATGCAGTTGTTCAGTTGAGGCTGGAGTGATTCAGGCAGTTTCAGGTTCCTGTGATCTTTAGCATCCAGCCCAACAACTTGAAACTACCTACATCACACAGCTCTTGTATCCATGCAGTGACTGTACTCATGGCGGCGGCAGTGACCAAAACTACAGGGGGAAGCACTCCAGCTGGTTCTGGGTTTCCACACAGGGTTAACAGAGTACAGCACAGCACTGTCCATCAAAACCAATAGAAAAGTTTTCTCATTCAGTGACTACCATTGATCTGAAATGCAATTTAGATGTTATGTTCTAACTCCACATGGGAGACGATCTCTAAAAAATAGAGCACATGACACTTAAATTCTCAAGTCCTCATTGTTTGTGAAATGGGGATCTATGGGAACATTTTCTGATTGGACACAAATCATCATAGCCCAGTATCTGTTGGAATGACATGCCAACTGGACGATTATGCACTTCTTGATTCACATTCAATGGCAACCTTCAGGGCCAACAGAGGAAGTACTGCATCATTTATGAAGCAACGTGGAAAGTGAATGTAGCATGTCCGACTTTCATGCAGAAGACTGGAGTTGGTCTCCAATTAAAGATTTTTAAATAACCAGAACAACAATGCTTGTTGTAGTTGACTTATCTGAAACTACACTTGAACAATCTTTTGTTTTACATAACCACAATTTTCCCTCTATATTAACTGTGTTGTAGAAAGCAACAACTTACATAACATTAGCATTGGATATATTCCAGGGTTTTGCAGAATACATCCAGTATTAAAGTTCTTGTCTGGCAGTAGGGTCACAATGATGCACACCGTTCTCGTTCCCAGGTTGTCAAATACCCTTTATCCAGACGCATGCAACTAATTCAAATGCAAACCCGCAGCAAAATTAAACACAGAGCCAGGTGACGTAAGAGCAGAGTCCACTGAAGCAGGAGTTTGGGGTGGATGGGTGGGTACCCAGGGTACCAGCGTTTGTGTTGTAAGTCAACTATGACTTATTTAAACTTCCATAGCGCAATTAAGTTATATGACATATGTGATGTCACATACATACTGTACTTAACATTCATCAAGTCCAAATACATACTCATTTTAACCCAAACCATGTTATTTTCCTAAACCTAATCAGCTAGTTTTGGTGCTTAAACTCAAGCAAACTGTGACAGTTTCACAACATTAACCTCACGTTAAAAAGGCTTTCTGACAGGCATTTCATGCAGATAGGAACCATGTCATTGGTATTTGACAACCTGGTTCTGACAATGAGTTGGATGACATTGTCACTACCTTCTAGGATCATTAGAAATGGCTCTCATGACTGTTTCCTAATCTGCCACTGCCATGGTTATGGTTTGGTTAAGTTTGGGGGAAAACAACACTGTTGGAATAGTTTGACATTTTGGAAAATATGCTTTTTTGCTTTCCCCTTTCTTTTGTCTGTACAGTAAAGACATACAAATTCCTGGAGTCTTGTGAGGTTGCTCTAGGAAGTAACTGGTCGATATTTAAAACCACAAGGTGTTGTTTTTACACTTCAGTTATTGTGCAGATCAAACAATCAAGATATAACATGTTAATCAGTGAGCTTTAGAGGTGCTGCCTGATGGATTTTGTTACCTCTGGTCAGATCTAGATTAGCTGTTTCCTCCTGTTTCCAGTGTATGTTCTAAGGGAACAGGAAACCCACAGTAATGTCCTATGTTTAAGTCACATGCTTTCTGCACCCAACCAAAAAAGGTTTGAGAGATGGGAGTTACTATTCACGTGATCACAAGAGGGCTCATTTCAGAAAAACAACTGAAGTGTCTGAGCAACTAATGTTGTTAATGTTTTTTTTTTTTTTTTCTTAATGTTAAACATGACATTGTTACACAAAGATGAAGGACTTTTCCATGTTACGCCAATTTGCAGATAAGATTATGAGTTGTCTTGAGACTAATGAGATATCCCATTGATGTGACACCTCACTCCACATGAAGTGGTTTACATAATCTGGTCAAACTGTCAGGCAGTCTGACCGCCTTGGGGTCTTGCTCTGGCTAATTTGGTGAGTACAGTGTCATTGTAAGCGGTCCAACTGATGGCCAAACCAAAGAAAATAAGATCCAGATAAGAAACCAGAGTTTTCCATTAATAACTGTAAGCATACGGAGTCATCAGGCTATAGAACACAAGAATGTGGGAGGAAAATGAAGGAATTTAGCTGCTTTTTATTGTTTCTAGTGTTTATCATGTTACAGAACACATTAGCACAAATTTCATTACTTGTCACGTCAGATTCTTTCCCACCAAAACTTCTCACAGCTAGCCCTGCTGGTGTGTTTTTCACATTCGGAATCCAGTTCACATGTGGCACAGAATCAAAACACCTCAAGAATACAGACTATATTTTATAAAAGCCAAGAATCATCTGAAAGACTGACAAATGCAAATCTATGTTAATTGAATCACAGTTTAATCATCACGCAAATACAATGACTCGGTTGGGGTTTTTATGTGACAGTTGCAAGACTGGAAGTATTACTGTCCTCTGGTTATAATCAAATGATTCAAGTGCATGTGACTGAATCCAGCAGCAGGAGGTCAGACTGCTGCAGTAAATCATACCCAACAAGTAAAATCCCTTCAGCACCAGATTCCTGCTTGACTTAATGAATATCCAATTGTGTGACCCCAATGCAAAAAGAAGTTTGGAGAATCTCTCCAATGGCTTCGCCTGAAGCTGCAAGGTGATGATACATGATGAACTCAAGGAAGGAAGCCAAGACGGCCTGAGGTCAACAGAATACAAGACGTTAATTTAGGATGAGATGTGGATCTCTGTGAAAAACAGAAGAAAGGTCATATCTCTTTAGTCTCAGACAATCAGCCATGTGCATCTGAGAGACAAAGCTGACCATCAAAAGGGAATGAGACAGACAGGAAGGACGACAAGTAAGCCAGACTTTCAAGGAGGCGCAAAACATCCTTTGGAGTGTCTTTTGTTGACCACCAATAAGCAATAAGGGGCAATAAGGGGCAATAAGGCAGCCGTAAAACCACACTATGCAGTAATATACACCACTTGTACAACTGCCTCCTCCACTTCCTCCTACCACCAATAAACGAGTTGGTCAATTACCCCTGTGGTAAAAAGTAAAGGTGGGAGAGAGAGACAGATGGGAAAAGGAAAGAGGCATGCAGACGGGCAGGGAGGCAGACAGGACAGAGATGAAGCAGGAGACAGTGTGGCGCTGCAGAAATGTTGCTGTCTCAACATGGCGCCTGCAGACCTGCAGCCTGGGAACTTAGGCTGTCCTCCCTCCTTCCTTTAATGCGAGTCTCTCTATCTTCTCTGTCTCTATTCCCTTCCCTTGTTTATTTCCTTCTGTTTTCTCCTGCCTGCCCCACTCTTCTCTTTTTCTTTGCTCTATTTTCTCACCACTGAATTACAATGAGCACTGCTTTCCTTTACTCCAGTGTCTTTTCTTTCCCTCCTCTCCTCTCCTCTGCTAACAAACGGACAGCAGCTGGCTATTGCAGCAGCAGAGGAAGTTCAGCCATGTGTTCCTGATCAAAGCGCCACATAGAAGCCCCGTGGGTCGCTTCTCATGCAACATAACTACTCAAAGTATTGCATTTAGCCTGCGATGAAACACGGTGATGGTCAGGTTCAGGAACACGGGTCTGTTGCTGACTCACTGTCCTGTCCTGTCCTAACATATTGAGATTTCCAACTGCAGTGTGATTTCATAACCTGACCCTATCATCTGCACATGTAGTACCCCAACATCTCATTTCAACCTGGTATGACGATTGGATACTGTAAGATAATATTTCAGAGCTGGCTCCACTCTTCAGCCACTGTCTTGAACATTTAACCTGCAAGAAACAGAAAACTAGTTTATGTAGTATCTACAAAGAGAAGCACAGAGACAACATGGGTCATTTACTGAGGCACTATCAGTGCATCTGATAGTAATAAAACTACTAGAATTGGATGGCTGCAGAAATGTACATGATGCTTTAGCTAGGACTCAAATGCAGACTTTGTGGATGCAACCAAGGAGTTTTTAAAATTATAAATACCACTATTACCAGTGATCCTGCAGCTGCAGAATGAAAAATGAACAGGAAAGTAAAATAAAGATTAATGTGATAATACTTGGCTAAAAATTGGCTCTACAAATACACTGGGCAAGTGTACCCGCGCGCCGTTTGATCTGTTGATCATGCAATATTACAAGACAATAGCGTATGCTTGTCTTTTATCTGCGCCTCTCTTCATCTAAGGGAAGCTCCCTGCACCATCTGCATGTCTTGTGTTTTCAACTGAAGTGAACAGGAAGTGGAACTCGTTAAAATTCAGAAATAGAAGTTAGAACGCTCTCACAGGAAATATTACATCAATAGAACCGCGAACATGTTTCCCACAGACTGGAGTTAGCTGGAGAATTGACTGGAACGGGATAACTACAAATCAGCGGAGTTGTGATGCCCACTGGCATGAATATGATTTGAATGCGTTTTGATCCTCTCCTGCTTATTTTACAACTGTGCAGAGTGTTACTGTGACTAATACTACTACTATGTTTCAGCTGATATTACCACAACACCAGTGGCAGCACTAATGTGACAGTTTACACTGTCTGCACTACTAATTTCTAATTGTTGTGTTTCCATCGATGTCTCTAGCAGAGAAAATCAACATGAGCCTTTACTCTTATTTCCACCAATGAACGCTACTAAATATTCTTATATTTCATGTATTGTTCACAGTGATATTGATATAGATTAAAGATAAATAAAGAAAGCCTTATGGTCATTTCATATTAAGACAACATATGAGAAACAATGGGAACTATCTCATGAAACATAAATCTGATTGTACAGTTTCGTCTGCTTGTGTGTTACAGTTGAACCATCTCTGAGACGCAGACTGGTTTTGACTGATTTTGGTTGAGGAGAGCGAGAGATGACAAACAAGCTAAATGCATAACTATAATATGGCATAATAATATAATTCCAGTGTGTTTAAAATGAACTCTTCGCATCATCAGTACTTTTAAGATATCACCGTAACACAACCTTTTTTGTTCTTTTTTGTTAAAGAATTCAGCTTCACATATTATTTAATCATCAATTATGGAGCTTTTTTTTTAAATTTGCCATTTTTAACACAGTACAAATGTAGCAGTGGAAAATGAAGCGCTTTATTATAAGAGTGTGTCATGGAAAAAGGAAACAACAGTAGAGGCTTCAGATGGGAGAGCAGCTTTACAGAGTTTACACAAAAAGGAATTCTTCTTCTCACAGAAAAGCTTTACAAATTGGAAGATTTTAGATCTTCATGTTAAAGCTATAAAGACATGTCTGCAGGGCTGTAGCTGCCAGTGAGCACACTGAGTTTAAGTCCACTGTTTGTTTATTTTATTTTATTTTTTTTTAATTTCATTTTCTGTGAATTTCTGAGGTTTAGTAATCTTGAGGGAGTTTGCATTGGACAATGAAACATACACATGCTGAGTATTTTATAAGGTCAGTTATTTTTAGACTCATTTTGATGACCTTCACTCAGACTGAATAACAAGTGAACACAGTTGTTTTGGCCGAGAAATATTCCAAATGTGCTTTTTTGCCTTTTGACTGGATAATGGATAATAATAAATAAATATTTTATCCTGAAATCGTGTCTTAATGTATTTCTGTTTATGTGTTTGGTAGTTTTAATTAGTTTGGGATCATATCAGTGACTAACAGTGACTAATATGTTGAAAGGTGGAGTAGGCCTTTAAGTGATTAAAATGTAAAGTGATTAAAATTTTCGAATTCTACTTTATACACAATATAGCAGTTCTAGGAAATGTATTATATTGTGTTAAAAAGTTCAGATATTGTCTTTAAACTACTGTAGAACTGTAGACCTGTGCTCCACCTCAGCAGACATCGTGCAGACAGAACGGGGTCTTGTTGGGTTTACAGGTGTCAGGTATGATTTTTAAACAAAACCTCACATAAGCATGTCAGCTACTGTCTGAAGACGCATATTAGGACCAGCTCACACACAATGTCTCGCTGTTGCTGAACCCACACTGAAGGCTTCAGCATTTCTAGTTCAGACTTTTAAGAAGGCTCTGGGGCACTATGTAGACGGTCATGTTGGGAAATAAAATTGACAGAAGCTGAATAGTTAATAGAATACATAAAATATGGAAAATCCGAATAATTCATCAAAGCCTGTTAAAGGGTTCATTGTGACCTCAGTGTTTCTAAAATCCTGGCTGCAGTCCCGCTTCCTTCACATCCTTCAGCCTTGAATGAATTCATAATAAATAAAGGGATCGCTACAAATCAACAGCCATCAGCTGTAAACAATCTTTGACTTTTCACTCCACAACCTCCTGTCATCATGCACAGAAAAAAGCACACACTCACCATTAGATGAAGACAGGCAGGCTGAGTCCAAGTTGCCTGTGTGGGAAATCAAATCAAATTGAATTAAGTATGAAGTGCTTCGGATATGTGTTTGGAAAGGAGGTGGATAAAGGCGCTGGGACAAAAATAGAAAATAAAAAAAAAAGCCGTGAAAACAACAAGACAGTGTCCCACCCATTCATATACCCAGCCTATACTGTCCCATGAGCTCTCCTCCTCCTTTACGTCAGTGTGCGGTCCAATGCAAGAGTCCTAGTTTGTTTGTTAGTTTGTTTTCATCTTCATAAGCTCCAAATAAAAGCAATGTTTTTTGCATCTGGAAGTCTCAGCCAATCCAAAAGCTCATATTAGTTATCACAATGATATTCCGTCAAACGGCCCTCACTCCCAGACAGAAAGAATAGGGCCGGATAGAAATAGTTAGGTGGTAACTGACGTCATATTTTTTTTAGACTAAGCTTTGATCAACTGACTGATCTCGTGCCAGCCGGCCTGCGCTGCAACTCGAGCCCTGTGTGTAAACTGTGTGTGTGTGTGCGTCCAGCGTGTGAAAGGTCTGTAAAACTGCGGCTACAAAGGACAGACGCTACACGCTCCGTTAATCGCGACTCACGCCCTCCTCTTCCTCATCCTCTCTGTGTTTTCCGCCGTCACGCAGTCCGAGCCGGGCGGTCCTGTTCTGCATCAGTCCATCAGATGCTGAGCCGCGGCCCCGCTCCGCCACGCATCTGCTTCATACTCATCCTCATCTCCGGTTCTGGAACCAGATCTTCACCTGCCGGTTGGGCAGAGCCGCGCTCCCGCTGATCTCCAGGTGGCGCTGTCGGGTCATGTACATGCTGAAGAGGAAGTCCTTTTGAGTCTCCAGGGTCTGCTGTGTGGTGGGAGGACAGCGCTTGTTCCTGTTGGCCCGGGCCGACAACCAGGAGCGAACGGTCGGGCAGTCCGGGCGCCTCTGACCATGCTCATCTGCAAGGGTGGAAAGGAGACAGAAATGACTGCTGAAAAGTGAATTACTTAAATGGAAAAAAAGAAAAAGAAAAAGAAAAAGAAGAAGAAGAAGAAGAAGAAGAAGAAGAAGAAGAAGAATTTACACAATGCCTAGTGAATATAACGGAAACTGTAATTCTGTAATTTGCATCGATGGACAAATAACATCTTTTTTTTTTTTTCAAGCAGTGAAGAAATACAGAGGCCGCAATTTTGAGTTTGCGTTAGATTTTTGGGTGAAGGCCAAGATACATTTAAACAACGCAATTATGATAAATTAATCACGAAATCTCAACAATTAGGAAAAGTTGTATTAGCAATGGATATTTCTCTATATTTCTGTTTTCCCACGTGTTATCCCAAACACACACACTACTACTATTACTCGGCCTACTACTACTGCTAGTTACTATTATTATTATTATTATTATTATTACTACTACTACTACTACTATCCAGTTTGGGCAATTTGCTGGAATTGAAAACGACAGACGACTCTGTGTGTGTGTGTGTGTGTGTGTGTGTGTGTGTGTGTGTGTGTGTGTGTGTGTGTGTGTGTCTGTGTCTGTGTCTGTGTGTGTGAGAGAGACAGAGAGAGAACAAAATGTAGCATTTTCACAGCCTGACACGCATCACTGTGGGTCTAATGTTAGTGTTATATTTATTAACCTTTAATGTTGTATATGATGTCGGCCTGCTGAGCATTTAACCTTCAGAACATGCTGTACATTTTTAAAGAGATTTTGTTGTGCGAGCTAAAGCATAAACACTGACTCTTGAAACGGTAATAGTGGCGCGGAGGATGGTGATGAGAGTTTGCTAAAATGCGTCAGATAAGAAAAAAAAAAAAAAAAAAGATAATCTAAGAAACAATACTGGGAGACATTTTTGAATTTTTCGAGTAGCGCTGCTCCAGTTCAGTAAAGACGCGGCTTACATTTTAAATTCATTAAAAATCAGCAAATGGATAGTTATTATTCGGATTATTATCCTGCGTAGTATAAATTACTAATATTAAGTTCATTACCATTATTGAATAGAAACGTTAGCACTAAATGTGTGATCATATTCTTATTCTTATTCTTATTCTTCTTCTTACTACTACTACTACAACGTTGCAGAGCATTTGAGGACATTGGGCGGAAAATGTATTCATTTCCATGTGGACCAGAACTACTAAAAACTAAAAACGGCTAAAAAGTAGAGTGAATGATTTAATAATTTGTCAAACTTCTGACCGTTTGGAGAAGAAGCAAACAGGAGAGAGGTCGGAGTACAGAGATGAGAAATCGCCTTATGTAAAGCTCTTGTTTAAATACGCTGTGATAATATTAAACTTGGCATGTTATGACAGAAAACAAGCCCGCAGCCTTGGTTCCACGTCATGTATTCACACCTCTGCGCTCCCTCTGCATTCTGGGAAGTGCCAGGATTCTCTTTCAGCGCACAGAGTGAGACGTTTCAGCCTTTACTTGAATCTCTTTTCTTCCACATGCCCACTTTCATCCATCAGTTCGTCGCCATATTTAGCCAGGAAACTGCTCGGCCTCTTTATCTTCCACAGAAATGCTCCTACAGAGCGGAGTATAGGCTCGCAGCTGAGAGCAGCAGCGGGTAGTACAGCTAATATTAAACCTCAATTTACGTTTTCTTCGTGCTTTGCTCGTTTTAGACCGAAACCTATGGGTTAATAATCGTAATTTACGATGACAAGACTCCCATCCCACTGAGTAGATACGATTTCAACATGGCATCTCTGCTTTCATGTCTCCGATCACGCAGATCTAAGGTTATATTAAAGAACGCAACTGTAGCTGCTCAATGTGCAGCAGGAAAGATCACATGCACATCATTTACTTTCCTCCACGAGGCTTCCACTTCAATTCCACTTTATTGAGCCTCATTTAGTCTGGACACATAACATCATACAGTCAGTTTAGGGATTATGAATTCAGTCTTATGTTACATATTATGGGACAGTAAAGCAAGGGAAATGCCATTTTTCATCAACAAAATCCTGACAATTACTTTTTTTTCGTTTCTTTTTTTTCTGACTCAGAAAGTCAGAAACTCACTGAGCAGCTGTAAGATTAAACTCACACACAGAATAGGCCTACAGCCTTCATAGAAATATCGAAAATACATTTTTAAAAAGAACTACACCCGTCATCTAAATGTAAACAACAGACTCCAACTATTAAATATAATGCATGCGTGTCTTTTCGGCTACGAAATCTACAAATTACGAAAAGAAAAACGCTGCTGTCCTGTCGCCTGTAATACAGAGCACGAAAGAACCGACAGGCTTACATGGAGGAATACAATCCATGTCCAATGATCTTCCTCAGCCAGCAGAAGAAAAGTCATCTCATCGTCTCAGTAATAATCAGCAGATGCAAGGAACAGAAATAGGAGTTACACAGAGAAAGGCAGGACTGTTTTTTTTTTTTTTTTTTTTTTTTTTTTTTTGCGCGCGCGTGTGTGTGTGTGTGTGTGTGTGTGTGTGTGTTGTCTTTGTTGTGCTGGACACAGAGGAAACCGGAAGTAGCGGCTCATGACTGCATTTCATTCGTTTACTGTTCGGCTCCACACGATGAAGGAATGCACATGATGTATTCGCGTCCTCTTTGTATCATGGTTCACTTCAGAACTGGCTCTGTTCTTGATTCAGCGCCTGCTGCTGAACAAAAAGCGCCCTGTTCCCTTCATTTTGCTCTGCATGCCGACTCAGGCGAGAGGAGCAGGGCCAAACACCGCTGCGTTTGCTTTATGTCCGTGGACTAAAGTGCGGGGCGTCGCCACAGCAGGCCGGGCTCGCTCGGCCTTTCCTGTCCGGCTGCTGGACACGGGAAGAGGGCAATTGAACCCTGGTGGAGCAATAAATTCATTCCAGGGAGAGACGAGGTGGGGGAAACGTGTCTTTGTCTCGAAGAGCCCACCATAAAACGAAATAAAGAGAAGTCAGAAAGACGGTGTGATGCAGACAGGAAAGGGAGGCAGGGGGAGTCACCTTGTCTCGCCTCCAGACCAAACAGCCCCCCCCCCCCCCGCTGCCTCTTCTTCTTTCCTGTTTATGCGTATACGCCGTGTCTTTTTTTAACAGTCCACCTCCAGCTGTTGTTTTTCAGTCTCCTCCTCTCTTTCTTCATCCATCCCGCCTCTCCCTCCTCTCTCTTTTAACACTCATCCCTCGCTTCGTTCCCTCTTCTTTAAATCTTCCTTCATCCACTTTTTCTTACTCCACTTATATCGTCTTCCCTCTCTGCCTATAGCATCCCTTATTTCGCCGTTCCCTTCCCCTTCCTCCCTCTATTTCTTTTAATATTTCCTGTTTTTTCATTTTTCCATCTCATTTTCCTTCTCTCCTCCTCCTCCTCCTCCTTCCCTCCATACCTTGTATTTGTGGTGCTGGTACCGTCCACCTCTCTTCAGACCGGCCTCCTCCGTGCAGCTGCTGCCGCTCTCCCTGCAGCTCATTTGGACCTGAACCGAACACATCTCTCATTGCTCCTTGCCGTTATTTCCACTTGCGTCACTCACGGAACATCAGCAGCACTCCACTTCCTTGTACATCCTCTTCTTCTTCTCATCCACCAGGAAGCTCGAGGTACAACATGAGCTGTGCTGAAGGCGTGAGGTGTCCACGGGGCTGAAGGTGTGCACGGACCGAGAGACGGAGCGTTCTTGGCCATCAAACCGAGCTCTCACCGGAGCCACGCCGGGAGAATTATCCGTGATGCCCGTGCTGATGGTGACGCGGTGGCTCGGCGGCCAAGATGCTCAAACCGGCACATGTCCGGTTGCAGTGTGGACCTGCGCTACCGGTTCGGTTCCTGAGTAACGGGGAAGAGGCGAGTAGAGACGGGGGTTCTCTTTTGTTGGAATGCTGCGAACAGAAAACATGGAACCGATGCATCGGTGGAGGCTCTGTTGTACGGGCTGCGTCTCGTGCCCACCTGGCTGCAGCTGACACTGAGGTGCGGCTCGTGCTGCCGCTGCTCCTGGCGCATCATCCTCATGCGCTCACCTGCTGTGATATTAGCCCCGTTAATCTGCAGCTGCATGAGCGCCGGTGATCTGACTGTCTTGAGTTAATGGAGATGCACCTTCGCTCTGTGTGTGTGTGTGTGTGTGTGTGTGTGTGTGTGTGTGTGTGTGTGTGTGTTGTATTCTGCCGTGGTAACATTTGCGAGGAAGGGGGGGCCATATTTTAGGTTGATGGGATTGAAGCAGACTTTGACTGGAAACGCTTCCTGTTAGGCGGCCAATGGCAGTCTGAGGTTCACGGGCCGGCAACGCCCCCGACTCTGACCGCGGTTACTTTCTTACTTTGGTTCTTCTTTTTCATTCATAATGGGAAATCGACTACAGGCCCCATTAAAACGCTTTCTGTGCATATTTCACCGCCGCTTCAAATGAGAACCACGCGTGTTTCAGAGCCTGAAAGCGGACGGGAGGCCGAGTCGGACTGACTCCAAAGCTGCATCCAATTACAGTTCGGCTGAACACAGCAGCCCTCTGTGGAATTTCCCCTCCGATTAGGCCCGTACATTGCTGTAAGTAAGCGGATGGTCTATGAAGTATTCTTATGTTTCCGAGGAATGCATGGGGCAAAGCTCTGGATGGAATGACAGGAGAGGTGAAGTCGGTGCTCGCCACTAAAGGAGGGATGGTGTAGCAGCAGGAGCTTTGTTTTCATCTCACGGAAACATGAGAAAATACTTCCAACAGAGCTGCTCCAATGAAATTAGCATAAAGTAGATTTTCCCTTAAGTTTCTGGTTGTGGCGAAAAGCCAGAGATACAGCAGAACTCTGCTCCAGTTTCCCCGCATTTGTGAGGTTTTGTTTGCACCAAAGTTCACAGACACGTGCATTGTGCGCGCATTTTGAAGACTGTTTTTTTTCTTTTCTTTTTCTTCTTTTTTTTAATCACTATTAAAGTAAAAGCAAACTATGGCTTTATCTTCTCTTTTTACTCAACCCTGTGAAAACAGCTGCCTGGCTCAGGTTAAGCATCGCCTACACATTACCTCATAATAATTAAGTATATTTATATATATTTGTATTTTTTTATATTAATGTCTACAATTGCTCATGAATTATTTAGTCATAAACTCTTTAAGTAAATATGTTTTTTATTGTTGTTGTTGTTTGTTTTTGTGTGTGTGTGTGTGTGTGTGTGTGTGTGTGTGTGTGTGTGTGTGTGTGTGTGTTTTAATTCCGCAATGATAATAGCTCAAAATAGTCGTTTATAGCTGTAACATTTTAGCCAATATGAAAGGATGAACATTATGGAATATAAGCACTATACTAAAGGCCTTAGCACGCTTGAAAGTATTAGGCTAATTAACATCAGTGTGCAGAAACATTTAGTAATCGAAGCTACTGTCACCGAGAAGTTAGCGTGGAACATATCTATAAATACAAAGCGAGCAATATGTCTTGTCTCCGGATAATGGAGCCGTCATCTTTGTCAGGATAAATGGTGATCATCTAAACATGATTACAAGTGCGAATTCCTTATGGTGTCTGACTATATTTACTTCTAGATTTAAGCAATCTCTGTTTAGGTCCTTTGTAAATAAGATTCAATAAACTAAGTTTGAGCATGGAAATCTGCTGTTGCTCAGGTGCATTTAAAACAGAATCTGACGACAGACTCCAGAAGAAGAGGACAAAGAGAAGGACGACCATGCAAGCATGAGCATGGTGATGGCCTCTCAAACCAAAGCAAAGCGCTCTTGTGTTGCGTACTGGCCGATTGCAGTGCAATGTCTCTGCCTCCAACCGTCGCTGTTTGTCCCTGACAGACCTCCCTCTTCTGCTCAATATCCTCCTTATAAACACAGCGGCAGCAACACCATTTGCAAACACTTGCAGCATAAATGTGTGACATTAATGTAAACTGCCACTTTTATGTCAAATAGTTTAATTTTTGTGGTTGAATCAGCATGAAACCAAAAGGAGCAAATGACATAAACAGGCTACCTGTCGGCTTAATAGAACTTGAAAGTGTTCTAATCCTAACGCTGGATTTAACGTTTATATAAAAAGAGCTGTCAAAAACAGCTCTGATGCACAATATATTTTGACCATAGCTTAGTTTAGTGCTCTGTAGGCTCTCCCTAAGCTCCATAGCAGAGAAGTTGGAAATACTTTATAATAAAGGTCCAATACACAAGTAACCCATATATGCATGACGCATGAGGACTTGATGCATGAATGAATGCAGCGTGGACGTATCATGAGGAGTTCTTGTGATAACTAATCCCCTAATGGGTCATCACAGTGACTTCAAACACTAATTTATGTGCCCCTTCATTAGCTGGATTACAGTTACATAGAAAACATGCATCTGATCAGTCTTTGGACGTAGAGCAGGACCGATGCTGTTTTTATCTGATCTCTAGTACCGCGGACAAGGAACAATCAGATTCTTGACAAAAGATTGATGCTCGGCTTCTCGTCCTCTCTTCCTTACAGAGTAAGCTGCTGAAGTATGCTTCAACATATCTGTCCACTCGAATCTTGATTTGTCAGCTGGCTGCAGGATGTTTTTGGTTTAGTGCAACATTTTCTCTGTGATATCCTCAAATAGTTTCAATGACTACAAACAAATATAAAGACAGAGAAAAAGAAAACTTTGAAACAACTTGCAATATAAAATAAAAAAAAAAAGTGCCATTGGGCCATTCAGCAACATGCGTGAATGTGAACGAATAGATGATTAATAGAATGGCGTAAACTATGAGATACCATATCATCTTCTCAGCAACTATTAAATATTATATGTCTGACGTCCTTTTCTGGCTGCAGTATCTCAGTGGTTTTTCCACTGTTTGTTTTACAAAATTAGCAACTTGAAGGCCTCACTTTAAAGTGTTAGCTCGTGAAGGACATTGTCATTATTTTTGACATATTTGGACTCAGCAGTAAGTACATTTAAAGACATTAATTAATTCTGAAATCCATCATAGTAAGAACAGCAGTTTTTATGTTTATATGTTGTGTGTGTGTGTGTGTGTGTGTGTGTGTGTGTGTGTGTGTGTGTGTGTTACAAATTTCTGCACTATCATGTGCTCGTCATTTTTAAATTAACCCTTTTGTTTTGTTGACATTGCTTTACTTCCTCATTGTTTGGGGTCCCACAAACTCTGATAGATAGATAGATAGATAGATAGATAGATAGATAGATAGATAGATAGATAGATTGGTCTGGCTTTGATGATTCCCTTAAGCAACATAATATATAATACTGTACAAAGGTAAGACAATAAAACGGCCAATCAAATCGTTCAAAGCTGTTGTAATTCAGCCTCATTAAAAGACAGAGATGTTACATTCAGTCACTCTCTGGTGAAACCTTGTGTGAACACGTGTTTAACAAACAGCCTCACTGTCAGCCTGGTGGCAGTTTTAAACTAATCAAGTTCAAAACAACTACAACTACAACCAGCAGTCACACGAATCTCCTTTGGGTTTTGCTGACATTTTTTGGGGGGGTTAGTGTAAGTTATTGGTGCTGTAGTTTGTAAAGGTTTTGTAAAACCCTGTCTGGGTTGAAACAACCTACTGTACATTGTAGATTTTTTTTTTTGTCCCATATAAGCCTACAAAAATTACATTTCTTTTAAATATATATATAAATGTCCAGACAGGTGTAACTCCTAACTGCCAGGAGATGTGTTATTTCCTGTCGTGCACTTCTGAATCATGTCCGTTTTTGTAGGAATTTCCAATGATTATAGGAAAAGTCACATTAGGGTAAAATCAGTTCCAAATTCATGTAGTTTCCTGTCTCCAACTCAAACCGACCGTAGCTGATGATCACATTAACAGAAGTCCTGGACCGAACGTTATGCTGTTTGCTGTTTTCTTGAGTGACAAATTTGCTAAAATAGCCCTCATGTTTTTGGATGAGGCAGAGCGAAATGAAGTTTTAGCTGCATATGAAGCCAAGATGGGTGTTGGGTAAAAACAGGCAGATCCACAGTCTGTGGAGGCGCGCGCATATGGTGTCCAGGCGTTTAATACTTCTGGATCCACAACCAGTGTAACTTAACGATAATGACACAGATCTGTCTGTAAAGGGACACGTCTCTCTGCCTCACTGAAGAGCTCGCAGATCACCACATGAAGCAGATCGTAACGTGATTCAACGGGAGATCCCTGGTGCCAGCAGAGACTCACCGTGTTTGGAGGCTGCAGGCGGGGTGACGCAGGACGCACGGCGACGAGCACACTCCGGGATGGAGAGACATTTCTCACACTACTTTTATGTTTTTCCCACAGTGAGGTTTGCGCTCTGTCTCCCGGTCGGTCTGTCCAGGTCTCTGCACAGTTTTGACGTTGAAGTTCCCGAACCATGCTGTAAAACCGCGCGCGCGTGGAGAGAGAGGTGCGTTTAACTTTCCAGGATGACATTCCACTGATCTCTCTCTCTCTCTCTCTCTCTCTCTCTCTCTCTCTCTCTCTCTCTCTCTCTCTCTCTCTTTCCCACTTTCCACATAGGCTAATTATAAACAGAAGAAGAATTGCCGACGCACACACTTCTGCAAATGGTGGAGCCCCCCCAACAGTCAAGCTCGTATAACCGGTTACCATGACAACTGGGCCCCAGATCGCTATAAAGTTTTACAGCACAGAAAGAGGCCCGAAACTCCCACTCTGCCTCTTTTTCTGTAAGTCTCTCTCTCTCTCCCTCTCTCTCTCACTGTGTATGTGTGTGTGCGCGCGTCACTGAGGAATGGTAAAGAAGAAACGGAATCCATGTCAAAACAGATTGTAATCTCCCTCCTTCTCCCTCTCATGCCTTCAGAAGTTGTTTTCCATAAAAAGGGCCGCAGGGGAATTGAGGCATTTTTCATTAAACCGGGCCAGTGAGCGCATTAGGAGGATTAAAACATATTTATGGAGCTGGATTTGCATTTCTTACAGGCACAGACGCACGCGCCCCCCGGTGACCTTGCATGTCTTGAAGGTCGAGGTCGGTTTGGAATAAATGTAGTTTCACTGTTTCACCGAGCGGATCGATAGTGTGACTGGCTCCAGCTGCAGAGGTCCACGCTGCTGCTGCAGAGCTCCGTTCACCACAACCAGAGATCCAGTGCTCTCTTTGTATCGGACCTGCAGGAGTTTTGAATAAGTTGCACAAAAACAAGACCTAAACTGATTAAAGCCTTCAGCTATGGAGCATCAGAGAGACATTATGCGTAACACTTCACAAGACGGTAGTAAAAGTGCCTGAATGACTCTGAATTAAGGACTATAATATAATAACTATGAGTTACTAGAAAGGAGACTCAAAGATCATGTGGTAATACATCTATTTATCTAAAGCAGAATGCAGATATAGCTTATGATACGTTCTCACAGATTTATCTATAAGAATTTATCATGTTTTCTAAGTTAGTCATAGATTTTGCATGTAAAATCTTGCCTCATGTCATTTAAATGTGGAGTAAAAAAATATCTTTGAATGGACAATAATGGAAAGTAGAAGTAACAAAAAATGGAAATTATCAAATAATAAATCCAAACTGTTCTGTACTTAGGGAGAAGTACACAGTTACTTTCCACTTCTGACTAGTGAATCTCCAGGTTCAGGGAAGACAGAAAAAGATGTGAAAATCCTGTCCAGTTCATCCTGCTGCTCACATGTTGTGAAGCTGCATGTTCAAGGCTCATTTCGACCAAAGCCAGATGTCTGCTTCTGGACATGGTCTGTCTGAAATAGCAGAGTCACAATAGCTGAGATATTTGCTGCACTGCCAAATATCTCTCCTTTTCAATTATTTCAACATTTTCAGAACCACGAGGGAAGAAAAAACACTGGGTTCAGTCAAGGCGTTTGTTGTTCAGTTCCAGCACTTCTGAGCTACATGGTGCTTCTCTGGGTCATGTTTAACTGCAGCTGTATACAAGATGTTGATGTGTTACTGATCTGAAACTCTTTCTCCTAACTGTATTCATGCACTGTGCAGTTACTATTGAGGACACTTTTGACTGGTAATATATGGCCTTCTTATAGTCTGAGGGATTACTCTCAATTCATCAAGCAATTTCTATAATTTAAAATGTGATTTATTATTTATTTATTTAGTATTTTTGCACCCTGTAAACACAATAAGGATTTGTTTTACAATGAAATCTTGATTTGCCATCTGAAACTAATTTTAGATTTGTTAGATCCTCTGAGACAATCCAAAAATTCATTTTTTATTTTTATTTTTTATATTACCTCACATTATACTAGAGAGGTCAGTCTTCCAGCAAAGATTTGGTCAATAAAACTTTAGTTTGTGAAATCTGACCGGGAGATTTGCAATTAGCTGTCTGAAATGAAATGCCCCCGTAATGCCTAATGATGACCAGGAGGTGGCACTGTGCTACAAAGAAAGAAAGAAAGGAAGACATGGTCATTTAAAAACCGTTTGAAAACGTCATGATCAGTGTAATATAATTATTAATATATTGTTACTGCAATGAGTCAAACTGTTAAAGTGTTTTTAGAGTGACAATCACCATTTAATTTAAAATCTTATATTTATTAAGGTGGCAGATTTCATGAAGTTTTCTCCAGAAATGTATGATCTGGACATTCTGACAGTGACGTCACCAACTGTATGTAAAGTCACCTTTTACTGAAGAGCCTGATTGATCGGTTTCATGTAGAGTCATTTCCAAACTGAAATGCAGCCAGTAACTCAAGCTGTAAGGTGAAAGGCCCTTTGTCTGCTCTCCTCAGCCCCTAACCCAATGTTTTGTTCATTTCCATCTCCCAGGATGCACCGGGCTCCGGCCTGCAGCTCTTTTACGGTTGTGTATTTCACCGGCTCTTTTATTGCCACCGACAGACAATTAAAGTCTGCTGAACACACGCTTGCTGCCCGTCAGCAGGCTGCGGCTCCATAAAAAGCGTCTTTCTGTGAAAAATGAGTGGCCGTGCCGTCACGGGGAGGGGGAGTGGAGGCAGATAGAAAACCCACTGCGATCAGGGTTTTATTCTGAGCTCTATAAAATCAGGGACCGCACAGCACCCCACCCCAAACAGGTCTCATTTGACCTTGAGAATGAGCAAAAGTGCAGCCTGGTTCTCCTTTCTTTGCTGTTTTCTCCTGCATCACACCTGAGCTGAGACAGCAGGACAGCCAAGTGCAGGGGTTGTGCCAGAGTGCATTTTCCACTAAAACATGGCCACCAGGGAAGAAAGTCACGATATTCAACCTGAGAGGACAGTTCTCTCACATTTCACTGTGGCAAACAGTCAAACAGGACTGTTGATTGACTCATTGTGCTACAGTCTGAGTGGGGGTTGGCAGGCTGCAATGCTCAGTGCAAAGGAAACTGAGCTAGATATAAGTTGATGTCCAAAATTTTTATCTTAAGCAGCTGTGTTGCAGTAAATATACCAAGGATGATGTCAGAATACCAACAATCTGCATCAAAAGGGTTTACCATATGGTGAGCACAGAAGTGTTCAGAGAGCTGTGTGTGTGGTAATATTACTGTACATAGTTATATTTGTGAGGAGTGTAAGCACAAAGGTCACCATGCTCAGTTCCCTGTGAGATTTTATGATATCATATGTAGTGTTGGATGAGCACAGATGAGGCGAGCTGGTGAGCTGAACATTTGACCATGAACTGTTTAAAGCATTTGGTAGCGGCTGTCATTCATGCCATTAAAACATCAATGCAAAGTGGCACTAAACATAAAGTACAGTTAAGACTGATGAGAATGGAGCTGATTTGGTCAAAAACTGAAATTCTGACCTGATGGTGGTGCTTGATGATAAGCTGGAGGATCACCAAATTCCACCGACTGGTGGAGCCACACTGCTGGCACCACTTCATACAGATAGAAAGATGCAACCACTGAGACACCCAGTGTGTCTGCAGCTGTGTGGGAGTGGAAATCACCCTTTACTTAGCACGCTTAGAAGATGCAGTGTACTACACTGTTAGCCATGATACCAATTTTAACCATGAATCTTGTGTAACTGTATTTCTTGCTGCTAACACTGGTATCTGTAGACACAAGAGTCTTCACCTTCCACCTGATGCCATTCACGTAAGTGAAGTTATTGTACGTCATAATTTATTGCAACTTCCTCCTTCCTTCTTTTTTTGTGATGATTTGCTCGTCAAAACACATTGTAGTTACTATGTAACAGATTTCAGTGCCTTTTATTGTTGTTTTTTGATTATTTATTTTATAGATGCTCCTACTGTATAAGAGTATTCTATACCTTTTTAAAGGGTGCTAACACTATTCATCTGTTCTTGTACTTGTGTTGCTGTGACACTCCAATGCCAGAATAAAAATAGTGAACAGAAGTGTATGTCACTGTTCATTGGGAAGATATTAAAATGACCCTCCTTGTGCATTATTACTGCAAATGCTGCTTTTGGTGTATGATGTCTGTTGTAGTGCGTTTCAGAGAATAACCTTGAGTGTTTGCACTCGCGGTATATGAGCTCATATTTGTATCAGTATTTAAGCAGACTGCTGCATTTGGCAACAAAAGCAACACATTATCTTCATTTCCCAGCATTGTTTACTGAATAATGAATGTGCTGCATTTGTTGCTACATACAAATAGTTTTCTGTATCAATGTAAAGTACTTTGCAATTTAGTAAGAGTCTGTTGTGTCCAGAATGATGCTGAATCTGCAGCAGTAATAGTGTAAGATCCTACATATAGCATTAGCTTATGCTTATGGGATACTGCAGACACCGACAGAGACATTTATCATATTACCATAATATCTCTCTTATGCTGCTCTGTGGCAGTAACATGATAAATGTTGTTTTGACTGTTAAATTCTCTGTGTAAGTGCATATTTACATGGAAACAAATGATTGAATGGCCCATTTGATTATTGGTAATGCGAGAGAAGCTTGCATTTTATTTATTTATTTGCCTCTGTATACACAGGTGCTTGGTTAACTAATAGATGGCTGCAGTAAAATTGCTGTGTCCACAAGAAAAGGTCCGTGACTGTGGCAATATAGTTGCACAGAAGCAGGACGAGTATCATCTACAGTACAGCATTATCTTCCCAGATCTGATAAGCTTCATTTGTTTATTAGTCAAACATTAAAAGCAGTTTAAAGACTGAATGGGATATAGGTTAATATTTCGAACCTGGACTCTAAACATACCACTTCCTGCTGTCCTGCAGAGCAGATGCTTCTCCTGCTTGCTCCCTGCTCTGCTACATTCTTTTGATGATATCCTTGTTTTCCTCTGCCAAAAGTTTTAGAAAGTGGACCCTGGATATTTATACATGACAGAGACTTGACTTAACTTAACGAGACAAACAGAAGGCTGCCACCATATTTTTTATCACTTCTTTATTTCTCAGTCCTGTGCAAACTTGTCCTCCAAACAGCAGAGGTCTTTTTAGCTGTCTCTGTGTCTGGAAACCTGAGATCATGACAGAGAGAATATGGCAAAATCTATGAACTATGACTCCAAAAGGCATGGAGCTTATGAATTTACGGCTTTGAACTTATACAACATGTAAATGAAGCTACCCATCAGCATGGCAACATTCTGGATTGGAATGAGCTATTCCTGACCATCGCTGTGTGTTTTTTTTAATGCCTTTTTGTTGGTTGCAAGGAGCTGCCTTGGTCCATTACTGTTCTCAGTATAAATGCCGCCACTTGGTGACATCATTAGAGAACACAATGTATGTTTCCATAGTTCCACAGATGACACACAACTGTACATCTGTGCTGAACCAAGTGATGCTGCATCTGTAGACTCAATTACAAACTGTCCATTGGCAATAAATAAATGGACGAGCAATAATCTCTTCAAGTTAAATGAGGACAAAACCAAAAAGTCATCTCTAAAACAAAGAGAGAAACAGTGTTTAATAATCTGGGGAAACGATCTCCCTGGATTAAATCTGAGTCTTGCTGTTTTACTAGGCTCAGATTTAAGGTTCAAGTCCCACATCAACAAGGTAAAACAAATAAAAACTTCATTTTTTCACCTGAGAGACATGCTGAAGTACACGCATTTTTAAACCAAAAAGATGCTGAAAAAAAAACTGATTCATGCCTTTATTTCAAGGCAACTCGATAACTGTAAAGAACTATGTACTGGCCTCCCAAAAAACACTTCAGCTCATTCATATCTCTGCAGCTCAACTATTAACCAGAACCAGGAGGAGAGAGCACATCAGTCCAGTTTTAGCTGACGCTGTCTTTCTCTAACAGTCTGGATTGATTTTAAGGTCCTCCTCTACATACAGCCCTTAATGGGCTACAACCAGGCTACATTGCTAACTCCCTCATTTATTATTTGCCTTCAAGAACACTGCGATCATCTGCTACTGGTTTATTGGAGGTTTCCAGCAACAGTCAAAAGAAAATTGGGGATGCAGCCTTTGTTCATTATGCCTCAAAGCTCTGGGACACACTGCTTACAGATATCAGGAAGCAGCTCGCTGAATATTTTCAAAACTTTTCTCTTTAGCATTTAACTAAGGAGCTATTGGTTCCTGAAACATTTCTAAAACTTTTGTGCTTTGTCTCGCACTCTTATACTGCTGCACTTCTTTTAAAGTATTGTATTTTACTTGATTTTATGCATTCTTTGTATTCTATTTCATCTATATTTTATTATGTTATGCTGTGAATTGATGCTTTATCCTTATTTATATTCTCACCCTTATTCTATTTTAAGTGATTAAAGATTTGTGAAGATGGTGGTCTCTGGGGTAGTACTGGGTTGTGCCCTAGAGGCAGATAAGACCCGCAATGAGATTCAGTGTCATCGAGACCTGTGTTGAATCAGTATCTGTAGAGACACCAGACGAAGGGTTCTTTCAGAGCTTCGTCGTAATAGATTTTTATCCTTATTCCACTCTATTTTTACCTAAATCTAAAAATTTTATTGTGTGGTTTTAGACATTGTCCTTATTTGTACACTAATCATTATCTCCATCTTATTTTAAATTTCACATTATTATTACCGTTATTATCATTATTAAATATTTCCTTTTTTCCCAAGACATTGCTATCACACACTTTTGCATAGATTAAGGCAAAAAAGCATGATAGCATGCTAACATTTGTTAATTAACATGACTGGGTACGGAGGACAGCTGGGCATTTGATCATAAACCCAAGTATTAGACAAATATAAAGAATTGTCCTGATGGTGCTAGATGAACAGTCAGAGCATCAGAAAGTTATTACAATTCATCCTGGGGGGGGACGTGTCTGTCCTCACATTAATGTCTGTGCTGAACTTCATACCAAGTAGATGTTGAGACATTTCAGTGGATAAGTGACCTGCTGGTTGGCACTGGATGAAAAGTCTGGGGACCATCAGAGTCAGTAGGATTCTCTCAGGACCACGAGTGTCTGAACCAGATTTCATTGACATATTTCCATCTGACCAAAGTGATGGATCAGCTCACTGACAGACTGACATTTCCACTGCTTCTAGAATGGCTAACAAAAAACTGGTGATTGTTGCCTTCACAGGGTAGATTTTAGAGCAGGCTGCTGTCATAATGGACTGTTTGGAGCTGGGGCTTCCTCTCCTTGAGATGTAGTTCATTATAAGGAACACAAGATGGAGAAAGAGAGCTTAACACTGAACACTACCTCTCTCTCTTTCCTCTCCACGGTGAATATGAATCCCTATCCATTCATATTTTAACTCATTGTGTCCTGCCTTGCTTTACAGTGCAGCCTGCAGTTTCTGTCAAATAAACAGCAGAGGAGCACATCTGGTACGTAACTCAGCTGTAGTTTGATACACTGATAGATACTGTGATTGATTTTCAACACTAAAATGCTGAAGTGTTACAGTTGCTAGCAATGTAAAACCCTTTGAGGACATTCTTTTGTTGTTACATGTGGTGTTCTAACTTTCATTTGCAGCTGATTTGCTGCCTCCAAAGCAGTGCAGTGCATACAGATCCTGCCATGTGTAATTACTTAGATATACTGTAAGTGTTATACCACTTATAGTGTGCATTGTTCACTAATGCACTTCCTTAAAAACAGACCAATTTCCTAATTACTATATCAGAATATACAGACTATGTTCAATATGGATCAAACCTCAAGACTCATTCACTACAAGTGCAACATTAACTGCCAACTACAGCTGTTTCTGATTTGAAATACAGTCAATGGACTTTTAAATAAGGTGCTGTGCACTGCATCTTATGTACATTACACATATGAATTAATAAATATAAATATATGAAAATTCTCTTTGTTAGTCAGCCTTTATATCAGAAGCCTACAAATATTTCTTTAAAAGAGCACCTCTTTTAGAATAGCTATCATCATAATCATTTTCAGTATTAAATTTTTGATTTGATTTCAGTATTTCTTACATATGTTAACAAAATGCTCAGACCTATTGCTAACTTGTAATTTGAAGTGAGAATTTGTGTTTTACCAGTAAATAGAGTAAGACGCACATTCTCCGAATGACTCAGGCCGTAATCAGACACATGTTGGAAACTTATTCTGAAAAAAATGTTAAAAATTTTATGTCTACAATCATGAATAAGCCACCTCCTCATTCACTCCGCTGTTTGCTGCTCAGTGACATTCTTCACATCTCTACAGTCTCGACCAGAAATGTCTTACTAATGATGTGCTGAAGCCACCACACGGAGCGTCTCATGATGTCCAGAAACCCACAGCACAACTTGAGCTATCAATTACTACAGTGAATTATTCCAGCCAGTTCTGCTTATGGGAGTGTGTGTATATTTTGCTTCTTCCGTTGCCAGAACACACTTGATTACACATACTAAAAAGGAATAATATTATGTATCTAAAATAAAATATTACACAATTATATCTAATTATATTCTATATTATGTTGTGTAGAATATATCTGTGAAGTTGAAGAGGACAGACGAGTCAATGGGAGGGTTGTAAGGGTGGGTAGTACAAAGGCTGCGGTACAGAGGAAACTGAATGTCAAACATCACAGGGCAAATTCACATGTATTTGTAGCGCAGTGTATAGAAACGTATGACATGCAGAGCTGAGATAGGTGAGGCCAGTGTGAGCATGATAAGGTGGAGCTGAGCGGTCTCACGGCCTGAAGAAAGAAGCTGCTCCGCGGTCCGGTGTCACAGCGGCAGATTCTCCAGCAGGCTGGTCAGGTTTGTGGCTGGGGTGAGTACAGTCCGTCAGTGCTATCACCACCGTCACTGATGCTGGGTGGAGGGTATGGTACAAATCCTGCACACGCAGTCAGGATGCTTCCTTTCACTCCTCTGTAAAGTCTAGACAACTAATGCTGCTTGTTATCTTGGGAAGGATTGTGTTCATGGTAGAAAGAAAACACCTCTGACTGCTGGAAGAATGAACACTGGCTTCCAGTGTCAAAGTCAGACGGTCAGATTTTGAAGAGACTATCAACTGCACCTTTAACTGTTTTCTCGTCTGATGAGGAAATCTAATAAACACATGAACCCATTCAAAAATGAGGGTCCTCGATCTTGAAACTTGGGTTTCTCTTAATCCTCATGAGAACTCACAACAAAATCATAAATAATCACAATCTTGTGTTGAGCGTTTTGTGTCCTATAGAAAGCAATAGACAAAATTGCCTGTGTTAGATATACATACTGGACTGGCTTTGATGATTTCCTTCAGCAACATGATATATAATATTGCACTTTTTGCAAACAGCCTCACTGTAAGCCTGGTGCCAGTTCTGAACTACAAACAGCAGTCCCACAAGTCTGCCTTGGTTTTGCTGACATTTCTTGGGTTAGTGCAAGTGCTGCAGTTTGTCTGTGTTGAATCAAAATACCGTACATTGTAGATTTTTTTTCCCTATCAGCCTACAAAAATACCATTTCTTTAAATACAAGGGAGACTTGGCTTTTAAAACAATGTGTGTGTCAGTGTTGGCGCAGATGTTTCAGAGCTTCGTCTCTCCCCTGATTACATGACACAGCCCTTATTCTTTCATTTTCACTTCTTCGAATGTGCAGCACGTGTTTTAAAGGCTACAGATGGACACAGAAAGAAAAGTCAGACAGGAGCTGTAAAAAAGACTCTTTGACACACACACTTGCGCGCGCACACACACACACACGTCTGTTCAGGTGTTGATAAACCACCCAGGTGGAAGTCTTTTCTTTCTTTAACACAGTTTTACAGGAGCAACAACATGGCGGTCAGAGCAGGAAGTGACTCATAGGTCAGCTGATCCCTCACACATCTGCTTCTTATCACCATGCCAACACTGTTTGTGTGTGTGTGTGTGTGTGTGTGTGTGTGTGTGTGTGTGTGTGTGAGGTAGCATTGTATGTACGACAGTGTGAGTGTGACTTATTATACTTATTCTCTAGTTGTATGATATAATGATAATAACAGTCTGCTCTGGCCAGTCAAGCTGATACAACACTATACAACACACAAAGAGTCAATATACACACAGGCATCTGTTTCTTAGAGCAGGCAGTAGCGCTGTGTTCGCTATTGCTATAGAGACTGGATTCAAATTATACATAAGTCATATGCACGTACATAAAACTCCAATGCTTGTCACAGACAAGACTGTGGAAAGTCTACAAGTTTAAATTATTGAACATTAAATAAATGGCAAATGGATATCTTATAGAAAAATGTAGCAACATTCAACATTTGAGAATACTTCCAGAAGGTTTTCTATATTATTTGATAGTTAGACATAAAAAAAAGATGGAGAAATAACAATGAAAATTAAAAACTTAACTCTTCTTAAGCCAAAACAATGTTCACGCTGTGACGTATGTACATAAAATATAATGACACAGCAGGGTTTCAACATGGTGTCTGGAACTTTAAGGAAGGTTTAGCTTGAGCTAAATGGGACAAAGAGTTCCATAACTTAGGAATAGTAATTTTTAATTTTAATTTTTTAAAATGGATGACTGTGTTCTTGAATCAGATTAATGGCTGGAGGGTTTACCTCACTGTATTACATCTTTCAATACAAGCACTTATGTCCAAAACATATACATTAGGAATTGTTAGAAGTTTCTAAATTAAAGGTAAAGACAGTGTGCAAGGATATGAGAATCATTTGCCTTTATTATTCCCATTATTTTCCCTGCTAAATGCACACCTCTTAACTTAAGTAGACTGATACACTGAAAACCACCCCCACAACTTGGTGAGTCACCGCTGTTGAGTCAAAATTCTGAATCATTAATCAAATAAGAAAGTTTTGATTAACATGATATTAGCAGCAGGTGGAATTTAGCTGCAGCAGAGCAGAGCAGCTACAGCCTGAACATCACATCCTTGTAGGCCTGCAGCGGGAAATGTGAGCGTGACGGCACACATTAAACATACAACATTAAACGACATTCTAAGGATCTTCCTCCACAGTAGAATAATTATGTAGGTATTCCCTCAGATACAGTCGCTATTTAGTCACTGAGTTACGCAGCTCCATCTGTTGTTTACACCACAGCAGGAGTTCCACAAAGCTCCGTTCTGGGGACATTCTTATGTCTTATGACTTCCTGAATAAATTATACAGTATTGTTGCTTCATGACCATCTTAGCACCTCTTCTCTTTTGCAGGTGGCACTAATTTAATTTGGTGATGCATATTTTTTTTCTCATTGACGAAAAAAGAAATATGGACTAAAAGGCTAAAATGTCAAAATGTTTTCATCTTAAATTATCACTGAGTGTGAAGAATTCTAACTTAACATTTATGAGGAGTTACTCCTTCTCTTTCTGGTCACACTGAGCCAAAATCACATCGTTTCTCTGTTAAATGTAACGTCTATTTTCACACATATAAAGCTTTCCCATATTTCAGTTATTGTCTTGAACCTTTCTGTCATTCAGATGGAACCATTCTGCAAATGACATCATCCTTATATGTTTCACTTTCCAAGTCTGAACCCATAATGAGCGAGATCCTTCCACAGTGAAGTGTCTCCAGCACCGTCCTGTTCTCTTCACCACCGTACTTCCCACAAGTTGAAATATACTGTGTACATTCATGACACATTCACATTCACTCATGTCTTGTTTTTGGCTGTTGTTAGTTTTCCGCTTGCGTGCTACTTTGTCGTTTGACTTTCAGTGCTGTTTGGGGAGGACGCATACGCTGAGCCCACCTGTTTTCTGCACAGCTGTTTTGTATCATTGTTTTTACATCATGGTTTCTGGGCAAATGGACTAAGTAAATAAACTATAGTAATTAAGGCTTGCTTCGGGATAATGACTGGCTCACTCGTTTCACGATAAACCTAATGATGTTCAACATGAGTCAATGCAAATGAGGGAGAAAATCAGCCTGGGTGGATCGCACAGCACATGCCTTCACCTCTCTGCTAAACAACCGGGATACACACACACACACATTTATAAGGTCAACATCATTGTAGATGGCTGTAAAATTTCACAGATGACTAGTACGTTGGCTGCCAGTACGTTTGGTTGTTTAACAGCCGCATGCAGTCTTAAACTTACCCTGGCTTTGTTTGAAGAGTCCCTTTTCTGTTGCCCACTGCATGCTGGTCTGCCGCTCATTACAGACACAAGTGTGTATGCGGTTGTGTATGTTTACGGATGCATGTATTCCAGAGGTTGGCGTGTATTCAACATCCAATAATTCTCTGTCTGTCAGTCCACTATTTTAGGAATCACAGTCAAATTGCATGAGTCTGTACCTCAGGGTTTACATCCAGCCTAACCCAACCCTAACCATAACCATACTGTAGCTGCTGTGCATGGATTTTGTAGAAAGCAAATACGTACGTCAACGCTGAACAATTAAAAAAAACAAAAAAAGTTTTGCAGAATCATCCAATGTTAGAAGTCCTCTGGTGATTTTATCCTTCGAGAGAAAAGGAAGGAAACCAATTAGAATCTGTTTGATATGACAATTTGAAGTTAACACTAAAAAGTCAGCGAGGCAGAGATAAAGAATAACGGGTTGGCCTTGAATTAGATCAGTTTGTAGAATGGGCCACCCACTAAAACCAAAAACCAGCTACCATTCATTGCTGCTGCCGAGCCATCCTGCAAACAGGTCTCAGTCAAAAGGACCATGCAAGCTGACGAGCGGCTATCAGCAACACACAGCTAAACCTGTGTGATGGCAGAGAGGAGACAGTTCTGCCCATATTCTTTTCAAACTTCCACAGCAACATCACTTCATCAATTCATTTTAGAGTAATCCAAGTGTGTGGTCTCGCAGAGAGTTGGTCAGATTCATTGTCCAGTGTTCTGTTTCGTCCAAATTTGAAATCACACCAGTCAAAGACCTTTTTTATATATATAATCAGTAAGGAGGACAAAGATCTTTCCTTTGGTTCCTTTTGATGCACGTGCATTGATGTCTGTGCCTTGTGAGATCTAAAAATGATTTAAAAAATGCTAAAAAATACTTTGTTCAAATTCTTAGTTTGTCATCAATAGCTATTTTAATGGCTGTTGTCTCTATTTGTCTCGCTGTCACTTCACTGTTTCACATTTCATCATATTTTTCACCTCATGATATTCCATTAAATGCTCTTAGCATTGCTGCCTGGAGCTTACTAATGGCTGCTTTCAGCATTTCTGTCCTGATATTACAAACACGTGTGGTGTTTGTAATGTATTTTTCAATTTCTTTCAAATCTTCAAGAGATTCACTCCACATTATTTCACGCACTTCCTGGACTGTGCAGTAAAAGGACTGTCCGCACCCACTAAAAATGTCAGTGCTTTTTCATTTGGCTGCTGAGAATTGGCAAATGAATTTGAAAATGTAGTTCTGGAGTCTTGTTTGGATGCGTTCAGCTCCTGCTGAAGAGTTCGAGGTTGGTTTTGGCTCAGTGCCTCTTGGATTTTGTTCAGCTCATTATGTGTATTTTTTACTATTCAGTTTTTTTTGGATGTTAGTTTTTGCAGTCACTTAAAATTGTGTGGGAGTTCTGGCATATTCACACATAATTTCCTTTCTCACCACCTTTTCAATATATATTACAACTTTGGTTTTGTTTGGTGATCCAAACGTGATCCAGATAATCATGCTGAAATCCATTATTTCATTTGATCTAATAAAATCTTCCCCTTTGCCAGTTCTAACACTTAAATTCTGACATCCCCATGTTCTGGAGTCCTTCATTATGTTTCATCCAGATCTGGCGTTTCTCTTTTTTTGACCCTCCTCAGTGAGCGTAATTACGCTTCAACAATTTGTTCTATGACTTCTGTGGGAATTTTTTATGGAAAGTTAATCTGGTTCATTATAATTATTTTGGGAAGAAGTTAGGGGTCTCTTGATGTGTCTGTGTTTCACCTGATTATTAGATCAAGTTAACTGTTGTTCTCGTCCTTTATCCAAAGGTTGCAGAGCGCAGTCCAAAACTACTGATTAAAAAACATACTGAAACCATAGTTCCATTCGCTGATGAAGCGCATGTGATCAAAAAATACAAAAACACTACTTTTCAAACTTTCAAGAACTCATTATGATGCTCCCACTTCATTTTCAGTGTTACTATCACATACCTGCTATACCTGCATGTTAAAACAATTAGTCTGCTTTTTTGGCAAATGAATAAATAGTGTTACATGTAATGGAAATGACACATATACTGTATTTAACATCTCTTTGACACAGTCAAAGTGCAGGGAGCTCCTCTGCAGAGGAGCACAGTGGCGGCAGAGCTGGCTTCTGATAAGACGATGCCTGCTGGGTAATGTAGGATTTATACGTCTGGTGTGACTGTCTCTGGGGTTGATGATGACCGTCTTGTTGTCGCTGCTGCTGCTGCTGCTGCTGGCTGTCTCTCGCTCACCTTTAGCATTTCTCTCATTCCCGATACTTTGCAGATCAGTAACAACATATCAGTTTGTTGTTTTGTATGTTGTGGTTTTGTCTAATGTTCCCTGGCTTGATAATGTTTGATCCTGCTGAGGTGGAATCAAAGAAATTTTACACTGCAGTAGATGGTAATTCTGCATTGTTTTGGTGCCACAGGCTCTGCTCTCAGATATGTCCAAATTATGTTTATTATATTACATATGGAGAGTGATTAGTCTGTCACAGAGTGTATACTGTACGAAGGCTGCCTGCACCACCTCCCCTGTACCTCTGCTCTGTCCTGCACGTACCAGCAGCTGCACTGAATCAGATGAAACACTGACGCGTTTGACCCGTGTCGTCTGAAAACCTAACAGCTCCATATTTACGCCATCATTGTTTTCTTCTCAAGTGAACTGTAAGCCTACATTAAGACTTTCAGCAATTTCCACATTGGGCTGAAATTTAAAACAGATTTTTTTTTTTTTTTTTTAATTTAAACTGGGTCACATCTCAGACATTGTAATTACAGATTAAAATCACATAAATCTTCATAAGTTAAAAAAAAAAAAACAGCTGGACCTGAGCCTGTTATCATCATGAACTATGTTTTGTGCATCAGTGTGTGGACATCCAGCTAAAGCTCTCATTCCCCCGAGAAATAGAAACTCTGGGTTTGTTTTTCGGGTGAGTAAAAGAAGAAAATATTCTTCTTTCAAACATACTGCACTTACACTAGTTTCATGCTCCGCGTGTACACTGAATTTACTTAATTATCCGCCTTCATTAACAATGCAGTAAACTCTATTCTATTCAGATCTATTCAGGATAGAAAATATTCCAGACCATGCCTTCTAGGTGTTTCTCAGATCAGAAGGGAACGTTCTTGTTCCCGTATTATTTGATGCAAGACTCAGAGTCTGCCTAGCACTGCATCTACTACACGATATGATGTCATATCCCCCCGCCAATCACCACCACACACACACACAAGCTTTGTTGGAGGCCCGTCCGGCTGTATAGTGTGTTTACAGTCATTTCCTTTTCTTCCTGAGCTGTTAAAAGGCACCTACACACACACACACACACACACACACACACACACACACACACACACACACCAAGGGTTGGGCTGATTTTATTTCACTGCATATCTCAGTTTAAAGTCAATTCAGCTTTGAAAAATGACACAATTGCAGTCCAGTAACAACAGCTGTGTCAGTTTCTGTCCACACTGGAGGTTGAAACTTGGAATTTATTTGTATTTACAGACTGGATTTGAGCACCTTTTCAGCTTGAAAATAAATCTTTACGTGTAAACACAGTGAGAAACAGAGCATCCACAGCATCCCCAGACCCACCCGGCAATCGTTTTCTTTTCATTTATCTTATTTTGTCTTCACTTTATAGCGCCTAAACACAAAATGTGAAGTCTCTCTTTTAATTGGACACATTCAAAGATGTGAAGCACCTCTAAATTCATTTGAAGGTGTTTGTGTTAAAACAGGATTGTTCAGCCTAGTGTCCATTTCTCCGCCCTTTTGCCCCCCAGGCCATTCCAGACCAGACATGGGCCAGACTACTAACTGTTTACAAGCTGTCTGTCTGTCTCAAGTTCAACTGCAAAGTCCAACCTGGGAAACAAAAAGACAGTCCGCAATGCAGACAGAGGAGGAGGAGGAGGAGGAGGAGGGGTGGAGAGAGAAGGTGGTAAAAACGGTAGGGAAAGTGTGTGCGTGCGTGTGTGTGTGTGTACGTGCATGTGTGTGTGAGGGAGGGGGGTCTGTTGGACATGAACTTGAGACAGAAAAACGAGCTTCAGTCCTGCATTCCTGGTCTGAAGCATAAAGTATACTCTGGGGAGCTTTGTGTGTGTGTGTGTGTGTGTGTGTGTGTGTGTGTGTGTGTGTGTGTGTGTGTGTGTGTGCGTGCGTGCGTGCGTGCGTGCGTGCGTGCGTGCGTGTGTGTGTGTGTGTGTGTCTAGGGGTGTGTCCTCTCCTCCTCTCCGGCTGTCCCATAAATCATTGTAGAATAGAATAGAATAGAAAGGATTAGAGTAGAATTGAATATCATCTATTACTGTGTTGAAACATTTTCAGGGTTTTGTTCTGTTCAGAGAGATTGAAGATGGATGATGGAGGAGGGAAACGTGATTTAAGGTGGAACCAGGTCTGCAGCTCTCTGTGTCTCTCTGTTCTCTGACAGCTGACAGTCAGAACCTCCTTTTTTTTTTTTTTTTTTTTTTTTTTTTTACATCAACAGGGAGGCGAAGGACTTCCTGCTCTACAAACACAGTGCAAAGCTCTGTACTCACAGGAACTAAATGTCCCATATTATGGGGAATAAAGCATATAATCACCTTGGCTGGTTCGATGAGTGGTTCTGAAAAATAAAGGCTCAAAGTTTTCACATCTGAGAGAGCAGAACTGATCCAGAATGTAATGTCAAACCCTATCACATGTTCAAATAGAGTTTTGTATGCTGGTGGATTTAAAAGATTTCACTAACAAAACAGAGCTGACAGTGATAATGTTTCTCTAACAACGCAATCCAAAACAATGCAAATATATATATATACATTCCTGTTTGCTGATATCCCTCAGTCTGAGGTTCTGTTATTTCAGTGCTCTGGTTCCAAATTTGCTTCCTCTCAAGCCCTAAGAAGTTAAGAAAAATAAAAATAAAAAAAAATGGCTCTCCGCTTGGTCTGCATTTGTAACGTGTCAGAAAACTATAGATTTTGAGGTTTCAAAACTTCCAAGTTCACCGTGGAGCAGAGCCGAGAATCAACACAGTAAAGAGGCACGACCTTATTGGTCCTCCTGTGTATATTCTGAGTGCTGATTGGTGCTTTGCAAATTCAACTTTGTAGAACCAAGTTGGGTATAGAAGGAACCTTTCCTTTCAAGTCATAGGAAAAAGAATTTAGAAAAGTAAACTAAATGGTATAGTCTCATGTCAATAACTCGTCACAATATTCAAAATGTACTGCTAATAGTTTGACAGGGTAAATTCAGATTTTAATTGAGATGTTTAAATCTACTCCAGTTTTCCGTTCTTTCGCCAGTCACTTTCATACTGTCATCTCAGCTGGATTTGCTGCTTGGCTCTCCTCCTAGAGCAACTGAAATCCATCCAGCTGGGTGGGTTTGCCAGCTGCTGACATCAGCTGACATCTGTATTAGGAGCACTTGTACTGCATAACTATTCAACTTTGAACTGCATTTACCTGCAAAGCATTGTGACGGTCCCTGTTGTGATCCTGAGGAGCGTGAACGTGTCCCGGCTGCTGCTGACTGTGCTGCCTCAGATGAAGACCATGGCTCTGACAGACTGCTTTAAGGGAAAACAAGGGCTGCATCCAAAGAGGCTACAGAAAGATGTCCCCTTCTCTTTTCACCAGTCCTCCCTGACTGCATCATGGCAGCAAGGAAAAATATGAAGAATTTTGCACATTTTTTTTTGTAAATATCACTGGAATAAGGAAATCTTTCAGGGCAGAAAGTTTGAGTTCCAGGATGTGGTGGAATGTAACATTTACAAGTACTGTTCTTAATTACATTTTTACTTGAGTATTTCCATTTCCTGCTATTTTATATTTGTACATCACTTGAGTTCAGAGGGAAGTACTATACTTTTACTGCACTACATTTATAACAACTGTAGCTGCTCCTTTCTTTACAGATTATTATTTAACATAAAAACGCTTAGAAAGTATGACACTCTGTAGATTATACTACCCAGCAGTCGTTCAGCCAAACAGCAAAATGCTGCTCACAGATCAATGCATAAATTCTAATGATCCAATAATATTGTTCACAATAGCACAACACTTACAGGGGGCATTTTTTGTGTGTGATTGTGGATTATTAGTGCTTTAAATTTTGATACTTTAAGTGCATTTTGCTTATATTTGTACATATTTTTAGGCAAGGGTAGAAGAAATATTTTATATTGCAGTTTGACACTTTTACTTAAGGGATATGAAAAGTTCCTCAAACACAGGTTTTAGGCCAGCTGTACTACTACAAACGATGCGCTGGATTTTATTTTTGATTATCTTATTTTAGTAAAATACATATGAATGTGTGGGATATTGCTCTTCCAGCTCCACTGACTCTCCACCTTTCCCCTCTGAGGGTGCAGCTGTCTGCAGGCGGGAATGCGAAGTGCTCCGTTTCAATTCACTTCACAATTCACCACAGCAGGTCAAACCATGCAGCGCTTCCACCAACATCTCATTCTCTCTCTCTCTCTCTCTCTCTCTATATATATATATATATATATAGAGAGAGAGAGAGAGAGAGAGAGAGAGAGAGAGTCATTTTATATATATATTTTATATATATACATTTTATATATATATATATATATATATATATATATATATATATATATATATATATATATATATATAAAATGACTGTTTTAAAATATCTCCATATATATGTATACATACAAACTTAAGAACTATATAATTGGAGTGAGTCCTAAGGTCCTATTTTAAAAAGTGAGGGGAAAAAAAACGCAATGTAAACATATTCTGTTAAATTAACAGTTTCATATTCAGTAAAGTAGAGAAGTATTATTAACTAAATGTACTCTAAAAAGTACTCCTTGTGTGTAATGATGCTTTCAGATTATATTAGCCTGCATATTATTCTATTGCATCCTTACTGCTGGTGCCTTACTGTGAATGGTGCATTGTAAACAGTCTGCTGGTCAAAGTGAAGATCATCTGAGCTGCTTCTGGGGTCCTTCAGTCTCTAACGATGCATCATACTTCAACTGATCCTTTATTTTGAATGGACAGAAGCTATTATTTAGATAAATGTAATGCAGTACAAACAGTATTTCCCTTAGAGTAGTTCAGACCCTGGAGTATAAAGGAAACATTTAGATAAAGTACCTCAGAATTGTACTTAAGTACAATACGTTAGTAAAAGTCACATTCCACCACAGCTCACAGCCTACGAAATTCAGTTTTACTTTATCACATTTCATTGTTTTCAAGTTAAAAGAATTTACTTTAAACAAGGACATTTTCTTTTTTCTTTCTTTTTTTTTTTTTTTACTCTGAGCATTACGCCATCATTTTCCTCTGCACGTGCAAAAGTTGCATGGAATAACCTATAATAACGTACATGGCAGTTTATTTCAATTTGTTCAGATGCAAATGGGATTTTTTTCAAATAAAACCTAAAAAATATATTGTTGTAAATCGTATATATAGGGTTATAGTTATTGAAATTATAGTTATATGCAGTTATTTATAAGATTTATTTGTAAATATTATATGTATCTAAGTAACACTATGGGATGCCAGAATTAGAAAATGTATGATCCATGGATTGAATCGGCCTGATTTTGTTGTGTTGTGTGAGAAAAAACCACGTAAGTCGTGTGGTGCAGGTCGCAGGCCTCCTCCTCCTCCTCCTCCTCCTCTCTCTGGTATTTGGACTAAAGGGGAGAAAGAGCTTTATGAGCTTCAGGGCTTCCGTCAGTATTGTTGGTTTTAAAGGAGGACAGAGACGGAGCAGTAAAGAGAGTCAACAGGCCAGCAGAGCACACCGCCGTTTGTCAAGTTCAATGTTAATGTTTAACGGTCGGACACACACACACACACACACACACACACACACACACACACACACACACACACAGCGGAAATGGAATTCGGCTTTACAATGACCGGAATCCAGCTTCTTCTTTTAATTATAGTTACATCTGTTCGAAATTAATATTTGCCCGATAGATCAGCTTTGTTTCATACAGTATTCAGCTGTTCTGTTCTGTTCTGTTCTGTTCTGTTCTGCAGTAGTTTGGTCATGTTTGCTGGTTCGTCTTCCAGGACTGTTTTCGGCAGAAATAGCCACTGCTGACCATTTCACTGTGATGGACCGTCTGTTTAAACGTCCAGTTTAAGGTTCGATTTCACTTTTAAAACAACCTGAAACTTTATATTAGCGCTGTTTAATCACCACAGCACAGCCAATAAACAATATTCATATTTTCTGCAAATCCTAATAGTCTGTATTCACAGACACATAAATGACTCTCTCTCTCTCTCTCTCTCTCTCTCTCTCTCTCTCTCTCTCTCATACATGAGGAACGACGAACAAGTCACAGTTGTAACTCGCCATAAATGACATTTTGTGGTTTCCGTCAAACTGCAGAATGCCTGGAGCAGCAAATATAAAGTTCAACTTTGTGTGGGAAAATGCGCACGGAGAGTAAACAGAGAAATGATATTTGTTTGATAGTTGAAAAGATAAATGCGCAAAAAGACAAGCAATATTTTCTCATGGGGTCCAGAAAAGGTCAAAGCGGTTTTGCATTCGGCGTGAAATTGTTTTGGTTTTTTGGACAAGCAGTGCAGGAGGACTGAGCCTCTTCGTGCAGACCAAAATATTCCTGATAGTGTCAAGTAATGCTTGGGTCAAACCTGCGAAATATAATCCAAGTAACGCAAATGAAGTCTTAACTTAACTTAACGGAGAATGTTTTGAACTCAATGCATTCAAAGTAAATGTTTTTCTCTACATGTGCGTGTATGCGCAACGCTTTGGCGCAGCCTTGCAGTTCGCAGCGGCCTGCGTCATTGCTCCAAGTCAACCTGCGCAGTGTGGAGTTCTGAGTGCAGGTCGCATCGTTAAATAGATTTCAAACATTTGCTTTCTACAATAGAAATGGAGGAGCTTATAACAGACCACTTTCACATTAGAAAGCATTTGACTTCATGATTCAGTGTATGACGCAACTCGGTGCGCAAGACTGTGTTGAACATGTGTTGCATTTCAGGGGAATAATCTGCACAATGAATGCTGTGTTGACCCGGTGTGGATCAGAATCCAGCTGATGCTGCTCAGATTTCTGAGCGCTCTTGACTGTTCATCTGCTCTGGTGCTCAGAATCACTGCTCACCAGCCGAGGTCCATCCTCCCCGGACGGCCTGAGACAGGCCTTATACAGGCCAGTAGGTTTGCGCATTATCCACACTACGCAAAGAATTGTAGTTATTGTAGTCCTCAGACAGATTCTGCTCCTCAACGCCAGCACACGAGGTTGTGCTTGGACATATTTTCGAAACAAACCTCAAGATTCTATATAAAAAATAAAACTTGATGCCCCAAACATTACGCGCGGGTGTACGTGACTGTCACATTGTGCTTGGATGTCGTCAAATTGCTGACGGTTTTAGGAAACGATGTGTGAGTGGAAAGCTAAAAATGAGAACAGCTGCTGCCCTCTACAAAGCTAATGCAGAGGTATTGCGTGCACCCGCCGCTCGCCGTCACTCACTTGTCACTGTGACCGTGAACGCGCCGCAGGAATGGATCAGTGGCTGCTGATGAGGGGGCGAGAGGAGTGTTGATGGCTGGGCCTGGAGCCGCAGTGTGTGGGGGGGCGGGAGGGGGTCTCTGCGAGAGCAGGCGACACAACGCTCTGCTGTCGTAAATGAGTTCGCGGAAGACCTGAGAGAGAGCCGAGCCTATAGCTGATCACGTGACTCTCAAGGTCAAGGGCTTCTCTCTGTCTCTCTCTCTCTCTCTCTCTCTCTCTCACACACACACACACACACACACACACACACACACACACACACACACACACACAAGGCAGGCTGGCTATACAAACAATAACGCAATATCATGTTTCTGCTCTATTCTATTCCCGGGATGTTCCAAGATGCGCAGGTCATTTGCTTATCAGACAACTGAAACCTCAGTACAAACATTATATTGTATCTTTCCTGCTAAGTCTCTTCTTCTCGCACGTGTGCAAAAGTATTCTACTCAATTTTCCGGAGAAAATATTTTGCTGTCTGGTGTGATTTTGTGTACTTTTAAAAAATCAATAAATAATAAATTCACGTGGAATGTTTGAAGATGGAAATCACGAACAGTTTTGCTTACTTATTATTATTATTATTATTATTATTATTATTATTATTATTATTATTATTATTATTATTATTAATCAAACAAACGCGTCAGTTTTTAGCAAATACGCAAAAGCTGTAATTTGCAGAACCAGAAAGCAAGCCAGTACATTCCGAAATTATTAATAACAGATTTTAGATTAACTTAAATTATTCTCATATAATTACATTTTATGCATTTACGCAACTACTTTTCAGTTAGAATTATCAAAGTCCATATTTCCCGTGCTCTGTGTCTTTATTCCACCTGGTCGCGATAATTAATGTCTCAGAAGAGCAGAGCAGCGGTTCTTAAAGTAAACCTTCACATCGGGGAGAAAAAAATCCTAAGTAAAGACATTTTCCTGCTCAAACTGAAATCCATGTTACAGCTTGTGTTATGATGCGCTTTCCTTCGAATTCACGGCTTAATGATTTGAGTGAAGAATGTTAATTCTTGGTCGGATTTTATCAGTGGGACGTTTTGTTCACACGGGTCTATACGGGCCTGTGAAATGATAGCAGGACATGGATATCATTGTTGTGGTGATGTTCCAGGGGGAGGCCTGTTCCAAATATGAATTCACAGTCTCATAAACACTTTGAATCTCCTTGGGGAGTCTGAATCCTCCTGATCTGTTTGTCCAGTTTGCGCGTATCAACTTTCAGCCTTTGATATGAACTAAATGCGGATGTGTTTGCACTTTTTACGGCCATAGTTTAGAGGACGAGACGACAAGAAATAAATTAAGCTTACGAATCCAGCAGTTGACAGAATTATATATTGATTAATTTAAGTATATAAGACCTACTGGAGACTAGATCGGGATTAAAAGAATTTATTGAATGTTGCACTATACTTTGATTACTGGTTTACAGTCGTTATAAACAATATGAACAGCATAATAGTGTGTTTTCGGCTATAGGCTATGGGCACAGACAACACTGACTGACAAACAGTAAAACACAGACAAAAGACAGACAGTTACATCAAAGCAGGCAGGAAAGTGCTGTATTTACAGGATGCCTCTGGGGAGAAAGATTGTCAGAGGCTTTGCTTCTTTTCTGTCATCTGATTTTGTCCATTATGTCCTTTTAAATTCGTCTTTTTCTTCCATTTGTTGACGCACACGGTTACGCACAGTCCCAGTCCGTCTGGGGTGTATTTTTTTTTCTTTTTCTTTTCTTTCTTTTTTTCTTTTTTGTGTGTCATTTCTCTCAGTTAGTTCATTTAACACGCAAACACACCAAGTTCCTTCACTAAATCGTCCGAAGCGCAGGAACCTACATGCTACGGCGCGCTGGTCTTCACTTTGGCCACGAACTTCTTCTCCTTCACCCTCCTGTTCTGGAACCAGATGGTGATCTGCCGCTCCGACAGGTTGGTCGCGGCGGAAATCTTCCTCCTCTTGTCCTTGGTGATGAATTTGTTGGCCGCGTACTCTTTCTCCAGTTCTTTCAGCTGGACCTTAGTGTACGGTATCCGCTTCTTCCTCCCCCGGCGGAAAGGCGAACCGTCGTGCTGGTGCGCCACCACATCTGTTGAAAAGCGGACAAAGAGAAGAGGGAGGCGGTCTGAGGGTGAGGCTGCACACACCGGGACACACTTCAAGGTTTAATACAGGCACAAGCGTGCTGCGCTGAATTTAGTGCCTGTGGCTTAAATGAGGAGGACAGCGACTTTATGCTTGGAGCTGATAGGACATCCATCCTGCGACACAGACGGACAACATGGTGGGTGTCTGCTGTCTGCAAGCAGCACGACCATGCAGCTGCAAATTGAAGCTGGCCTGCACCTTCTGTCTTCATTTAGTATTCATATTTGAGTATGCACGTAAAAAAAATGGACAGCTATTCTGGAAACTTCTGATTGTTTTTAGTGAGTTTGATTTCAATGCATAATTTCTTCGTGCGTTTAACAAACAAAAACACTTGCAGAAATCTGTCTCGTCCAAAATAAACACAGCGATTTATGTTATTAAATAAAATGAAACTCAGCTGAATGGGATCATTGTCCTGATAGTTCTAACTCAATATAAATGTGCTAAGTGGTCCATCGCGATGCTAACAATACAACGTGAGCATTCGTCACCCGATAATTAGCTAATTATCAGGTTAACAGATGAGTCTCTTTGAGCCAGGCAACGCATGACCTTTTGACTAATGAATAGCCTTTCCATGAATACGACGAGGCAGAACGCATCTAAATATGAATATTGTCCTCTGCACGTTATGACATCCTGCACTGTGATAGTCTGATGGTCCGCTCAAAACAGCTTGTTTTATTTTGTGCACCAGTTGCACAAAATGCTTTCAGACCCGATGGGACTGTTTGAGCTGTGATTAGCATCAGTCATAGCGCTGCATAAAGCACGCTGATTATTTATCTACTGCAGAGAGAACTCTCATGTTAACTATGCAGATGTATCCCAAATGTATGAAGACTGTGTTTAATTATCAGAGCATATTAATCAAATCATCAAAATAGTAACTTTAAAGGGAAAGTCTATAACTTCTTCCTACTAGCATGTGTCACACATTACAGTTATCAGCAGGCCTATACATCATTCTAGGCCTACACAAAGTTTTTTGTTTGTTTGTTTTTTTGCTTTTTTTTTTAAGTGGCAGATTGTACAACGATCGTTTTAAAGAAGAATGAAAACTTTGTATTACCAGCCAGAGCAGACTTCCAGAGGTGTCCGGCCTGTCCCTGGTCCTTGGAGCAGTACATCTGTCCCCCCCAGCCGTTGGTCAGAGCCCAGGGCTGGTAGCTGTCCATGGGGAGCAGGGTGTCATGGCGCGGCTCCCCGGTGCCCAGTGTTTGGACCACCGACACGTCCAGGTAGCTGGCCATGGATTGGTACGGGCTCGGGTAGCCGTGGTAAAAGGCGAACTCTTTCGCTCGGTGGTTCGAGTATTCATCTGAGCTCACCGTCGTGTCCATGTACTGCGAGCTGAGCGCGGCTCCGGCCGCCTGGGTACAGGACTTCAGAGAGCCCCGCCCCATCCTGCACGGGTAGTAGCCGTTACCAAAGTAGCTATACGGTAAGGCGGTAGCGGCTGAGGAGCTCTGGTGCGGGACGGCAGCTGCCGGACATGGTCCGGCCGCACACTGCTTCCCAGAAGACGAGCCAGAGTCGCTGGAGCCTGAGGTGGACACGTCCACGGTGGAGTAGCCAGCCGAGGAGTGCACCAGACCGGACGGGTGGCCGCCCAGAGCAGCGGCGGCAGCCGAGTGCGCCATAATGTTGCGGCACTGGCTGGCGGCAAAGTTGCCACTGCCCACCAGCCCCTCCATGTTCTTGTTCAGGTCGTCCAGATTGTTGTCATACACAAACATCACCGTTTCCGCTGGCCAGCGAGGGTTTAGAACCAGGGAGGCTGTCATAGGCGCTCCTGTAACCGGGCTGGCCTCCGTTCCTCGCCGTTTCCTCTCAGACGTTGTCCGATCCTGTGCGCTAAGCTGCTACATTGGCTGAATGAGGTGAAGTGGCGCGCATTTATCTATCTGTGACAGCCGACTCTCGTGCTCACACACAGCTCAGGTAATTCTCATGAACCGCCGCGCGCACCGTCATAGCACGCGTGCGCTGTGTTGCTGCACCGTTAAGTGACGGCGCTCGCTCGAAGGCAAAGACTCCCGGTAACCGGCCGGACCCCCAGTTACATCCCAACCGCAGCCTTGACGCAACAAGCCCCCGGGACCTGGAGAGGAGGGAGGGCGCGTGTCCATTGGATGAGACCGTCTGATCACGTGATGGGACAAGAGAAAAAAAGAGAAGAAGAGACTTGTTGGGGATTGTCAGTCAAAGAAAAAATATTTTTATGAGGCTCGAGCTGTGGCACGAGAAGAGCATGAGCTTTGTGAAGCGGTTCAGCTCCCTGAATGTGCCGCTGTTCCTCGTGCAGCTGCATTATGTCAAAGTGTCTGATGTCCTGTGGTTGCCAGGAAGACATTATCATTGCGAGTTTAGAAACAATAACTAAATCACTTGAACAGATTTGTTTAGTGTTTTGCGTAAAGACGCACGGGGCGTGCGCAAAGTAGTTTGTGTAATTAATTTTTGGCAAATGCCTTTAATCGACAGTCAGTGTGAATCCACCTGCTGATGAAAATATGAAGTCAATTAAAAGTCTTGTGACGGTGAAAAAAAATACTAAAATGAAAACAAGAATGAGGGATTTTTTAAATACTACATTTAATTTATGTAAATATTGCCTTTAATTATTTGAACTCCGGTGTAAAAATGCTCAATATTAAACAGTTATGGAGACATTTAAAGACTTATATCCGGCGCTGCCAAATGTGTGGGGAAAAAAAGTTTATCGTTGTCATAAAAGTATGAAAAAAATCATATCATAGCAGGAGTTTTTCAAGCTTTTCAAAAGAAACATTTGATTGTTAAAATAATTGTACCCGCTTGGACATTTCTCAGACTGAATTTATGTGTGCTCCTCTTCTGTCCTGCTCTCACGCCATCTGACTGAAGGAAGAGTAAAGGGGATTTATGGAAAGGATTTGGAGCTTTTAAGATTACAGAAATATGGCTTTGGTTCAAAGCGCGCCAGAAAGGTTTTCACGGCACTTCTGAGCGGCGCTCTCTGCGTCATCATTTCACTGGCAGCTTATGCTTTTGAATTTATGTGATCGAGGCTCTCAAAGTGCGCCTTATGCTGTTTGGGGAGAGTTTGTTTTTATACTTGACCTACACCAAGAACTTAAAGGTATTTGAGGGTGAACCTCTTCATGTACCCACACTGTCGAATGCGCCCTCATGAATTGACTATGATTTTCTACATGTATCAACTACAACGACAAGCGTGTGGTTTTAAAGCTGACTCCAGGTGTTACTATTGATCATGAAAATGGTGGAGGAATAATGCAGTGTTCAAATAAGCGACTCAAAACGGGACAAAGTATTGTCGCAACAGTCATATGTTAGTGTTAGAAACTACATCATTGTCATCTTGAACCCTGATTTCAACAAATATTCCTTCAGGGGGCTATTTGGAGACGAAAAACTCTCGGTTGAGAGTGAATATAATGCCACGCTTGGCGCACTGACTTCAGATGGAAGTATGCAGCTTGAGAATGTTTTTTGCTTTTTTTTTTTTTTGTTTGTTTTTTTTTAGCTTTTATAAGCTTTTATACACATTATTTTACACAAACATGGCATCTGTGGAAACCATGAGATCATGAGTAATCTATAATTGGACCAGCTTGACCGCCGCACGACAACACCAGCTTGAAAAGCTAGTATTTTATTTCATGTTTGACTAATTTTGGTTGGTTCATCGAAGAGTGCGCACTGCTCGGCTCAGAGTATTTTCTCTTCCTATATGGGTTGGAGAACCCAGTGTTGCTTTCTTTGTGTACCGCAGAACTGCTGATGCCACAAAATATCTTTTTTTTTTTTTTTTTTTTTTTTTTTTTTGCACTAGATCTCATTTTAAAAAGCAGTCACGCTTGTGTCTCGGCAGGCGTTAGACGCAGGTGTGATGCGGAATGGAAAGGTGATGGAGGCGGAAGCAGCAGAGTGCAGATGGACTGCGTCTGTCAGTCTGGAGCGTGCACTGAGGGGAAATAACTACTGGTGTGAGCTTTGAAGGAGACGGAATGACTAAAACAGTACGTCCAGAGATGACGGCAAACTGCACAAGCGAAGGAAAAAGACATTAAAACGTATTACAGAGCATCTGAAAAGCTTTTAAATCAAAAGCAGCACAATATCAATTTAAAAGTTTAAGCCATTAGCCGACATATTATTGACCACGCGGGATGACTGAATGAAATGAAGAAGTTTTTTTTTTTCTTTCTTTCTTTACCCATTTTCCCCGCTCGATCGTTTGGCAAAATAAGGATAAATTGAGTCTTTAAAACGTGTAAAATACAATATAATAAAATGGAAAAGACACATAACTTAGCCAGCTCAGGTTGCTGATGAATACCGTGAGATGCGACTGAAAGCTCGAGAAAGAGTAAGTGGACACTAACCTGTTGCTGCTGTTGTTTGTTTGTATGTTTTGTGTTGTTTTGTTTGTCAAACTACTTCCCTCAATGTCAAAATTGAAATTTCAGTAAAGTAAGAAAAATAGTGTAAAATAAAACAACAAAAATAAAAAATAATAAGTAAATAAGAAACTGTTCGGGTTTGACAAAATAAAAAAAATTAATGTTCTTCCTGAAAACTCGAGGCCGTTGAAAAGAGATCAGCTAAAAGCAGGATATGAGTTGTTGAAATGAGTGGCGTTAACATACTGAAAACACAAGAGTTGCACATGTGGAGCTTATACTGCAGCAGAGTGAATGTGACTGTCTGTGAAGCGCTCGTGTGTGCGCGGAGTTATGTTCCTCCATCCCATAATTTACTAACAACTGAACATTAGTTCACTGAAGACCAAATTGACACCAACTGGCTACTGGTTTCAAAAGCTTTGCATTGAATTCTCTCTGAAGTTTTCAAACAGTGTGGGCCTGCCGACAAACATCTGCGCGCGAGCACACACACACACACACACACACACACACACACACACACACACCACCCAGACAGTCAGTCTCTCTCCCATAGTGTGGTCTGCTGGGGGGTTAGACTGGCCTCTGAGGGTCAAGGTCAAGTTTAACACGGAAAGAGAGGGAGGGAGGGGAGCAGACAGACAGACAGACAGACAGACAGACAGACAGACAGATGTAATGAGCTCAAGTTCAAGGCCACCGCACACCTTGAAGCTTCTCCTGTGTGTGTGTGTGTGTGTGTGCGTGCGTGTGTGTGTGTTACCGTGCAGATGACACGGAAGACGCCATGCTGTCCCACTGATGGGCACTGACACGGTCCAATATAACCAGTCCAACCGGTAAAAAGATAAACATCCCAAATGGTCTTTCCATAAATCATTAACTAAAGGTAATGGACAGCAGATGAAGCAACCTGAATTAAAAAATACTCCGCTTCCCTTCAAAATAAGAGCGAGTGTGAGCTGCGTGTGTGTTTTCCTTCACGTTATTAACACAGCTGTCACTGAGAAGGCAGCTTTCCTCCCATAGTCAGAGTGACATAGAGAGCAACAACTTACTGTTTCAAGGAGCAAAGGGAGCCTCTTTTGGCGCCGTTAATTACTGCGTAATTGTACAAGAAAGTGGCACTGACGCGTTAATGCCAGAACATTTTATCATCAGCGTAGACATACAGTAAACGGTTGGAGGATGCTTTAACCACACAGTGGCCTGTGAGTGCAGGGACTGATGACGGACATGATGACCCAGAATCTCCGCGTAAATTAGTTTCAACACAAATAAAGTCCTCAAAAAGAAAAGGAATTACTCTGGACCCTAAAATGCGTCATCTACGAAACCCATGACGACCAATCAGGGGAAATTATTGGAATGTAATAATAACTGCTCATACGTGCAAAATCACGTGAATAACCGCACTGATTGACAGCACTGAAAGGCCTTTTTGTCTCCAGTCTTAAGCTGCAGTGCTCATAATGTTGACGGCACCGTGCATTAATACCTCATCATTTCTCCCCACAGAGACATGCACAGAACACTAACCCCAAAAAATCCAGTGCTGCAAGAAGACGGCAAACATTACGCGATCTTGCAGCCTTTTGCATCTCGGCTGTTATTTTAGCTGTTTGAGACGACTGACGTAGAATTTTTTTATTATTATTAATATTTTAAAATACTTTCGGTATCGCACGTGCAATGCACGTTAGTTTAATTACACTCAAAAGACTTCATTCGTTCTTTATCTGAGTCCTCTGGTATTGAATATCTGCCCCTGTTTTTTTCCTATATGCTAATACAACTGTATGCGAAATTGGTTAAATAAATGAAATACAGTAAGTGACCGCACATAATCCCTTTTTTAAGAAAATCTAACGTCAGCCTGTTGTCATGTGGCGGGGTTTTGTGTCATATCTGTGTCGGTGTGGTTGTGCTGTGTCTGGAAGCTTTGGAGCTCATTTACGCAGAATGATTCATCTGCAGCATTTTGCGGCAGACTGAGGCTCAGCAGCACTTTGCAGGTGTGGTCAACCTGCGAAATGTGGCGCGGAAAAAGACCCAAAACGATGCGAGCGGTGTTCTACGCATAACCTGGTAGATTACCTGGACGTGAACACTGTTAAAAGACGTAAACCGACCGAAGGTTCGGGGATTTTAAGCAAATGTAAATAATCCAGACAGAGAATAGAAAACAACCTGCATCTGATAATCATGCGTTCTTGGAACAGTCAGTAGCTTTGTGTGACTGGCACAAGGGGTGATTTTCGGATACGACTTCATGAAGTACTGCACGTTTTAAGTATCCTCCTGTACTTTAATATGTAGTCAGAATATGATGTAAAGCAGAGGCCTCCCGTGTCTCAGCATCTGAGCAACTAACACAGCACTTATTTTTTCCTTATCCACCCATCTCTGTCTCCCTTAGAGGACATCAACCATCATATCTTAATTAATCAGTCAGCAATAAACAATCTGAAAAAAAAAAAAAAAAAATCATGAATGCAGCAGAAATACAAAGGGGGTAGTGTTTTGCGCGAATGATCTCTTGTTATCTAAGTAATATAGTCAGTGTTTTCTGTGTTGTGAATGTTTAACAGAACAGTGACATGAAAAGAAGAACAAGCGCTGAAGATGAGCGCAGGTGAGAGGCCGCGCGCCCCTTTGCTCCACCATCAGCTGATGTGACTTTCAGTCCATGAGCTGTCAACTTGTCTAAATGCCTCTCAAGTTTTACTTTACTCTACGTTTTACTGGCTCAACCTTTCCTGCAGTCGTGGGTTTTCTGCACACCCTTGGTCTTGAAATGTGCCAGCTTGATGGATTTCTCCCTGAACTGTTCAACAAAAAGTCATTTCTGTCAAGAGCTCTCACACTTTGAGTCTGAGAGACTGAGACTAAAACTTTACTGAAAAATATCGTAAAGCAAAAACACCATCGGAGCTGCTGAGCGTTCTACAGTATTTAAAAAAGGTCAAGCAGGAATTTAAAGATCGCGAGATGTGACCGATGGTTGTTTATGAGCATATTAATGTCTGAAATTAGAGTTTCTCTTTGAAATCTCTGCAAAATAACACTGAGAGCATTTTGTTTCTTCAGTGTTTTCTGTTGAAACTGACTTTTTTTTAGGGTGGAAATTAGGGAGGAATGGGTTTGTTTTTAGTGTTTGTGAAATTCTACTGAATTTCACAAAAAACAATGCCAATTCTAAAAAGAATAAATGGCGGGTCTAAACCAGATTGAGATGAACCAGATAGAGAGTGACACCTGACTTTCAGGAAGCAACATGAGCGGCCATTCATGGAAAAATACAATTACATATTTTTTGTAAGTTATTGTGAAATAGTCAGTATGACAATATCGACAACAAGGTGAAAGATTTGATTTGTGGACAAATTGCAGGTTTTGTTCCATTTTCTCCTCTTTTTCTGCTCTTTTTTTCCCCTCAGCAGATGTTCAGGTCAGAACCTGATGAGGTAAAAGTTAAAAGTAAAAGTGACTGTAATTAGTCTCTGTCACACCCATTCATCCACTAAACTTCAGCTGCTGTTTGAGAAAAAGAAAAAAAAAAAAAAAATCAGTGTGTTTTCCTTGAAATTGAAATATTCTGCATGACTAAAGGCTTGTTTACACACACTCACCCAAACTTAAGCCTCATGTGCAGAATATTCATCATCATCATTGCAGCCAAAATAAACTGTTGCTTCGTAGCTTTTTGTGTGGCTTTGAACAGCATCTCATAGTCTTCATCAGGATGTTGTCAAACAAGCAAAATCAGTTTTTCCAATTTTCTGTCATGTGATAACGACTGAGCCATCTCCATGACAACTCAAGCAAACTCCAGCACAGAGGAAGACCATGAGCTGCAGTTGAAAACTTCAGAGAAGAGTTGTAAGTGGACCTCTTGTTTTCTTGTTTCCAAGGTCAAGAATGAGCTTTCATAATTAACTTTTAAAAGTTTTGCAGTTTGGTACAATGCATTATAACATTTAACAGACAGGATTAGGTAAAAACATGCAATAAAACTAGAATATAATATAATATATGACATATGGAGTTTTAATGTGTGTGGTTTCACTTCGCTGTTCTCCACAGTTCTCCCTTCCATACAGGAAAGAAGTGGATTTACTAGCAGGAATTTTTCACCTTAATTGCATAATTTTTGTTTGTAAGTTCCACTATAATATTTGAACTTTTATTAGCTTTGAAAGAACATATGGGCAAAAAGGCCACCATGTAAACCTAACCTGTGTTGTGCCTGCAGCCATAATGCAGCATGGGTGTCGCTCCACCTCCATGCAGCAGCCAGCAGCCAGCCAGCCTCTCATTCAGCTCCATACTTCATTATTACTGCGGCTCATTAAACTGCTCACAGCCGTACCTGACGCCTGTCTGAAACCAGGTCATGAAATTGAAGAAATTGAAGCTCGGTGCAGTCGCCTGCCTGTTTGTTTCTTTCGACTGCTCTATTTGATGTTCACCAGTATAGGGCGGTGATGGCAAACTGTTCTGTGGGTTGATAAACAGCCTGCTGCCTCCATTCTGCCATCAATACTCCTGCTCTTAATTATGTGTCTTTTCTCAGTGATTTAGAGGGCGAAGAACTTGAGTTTGCTCTTTTAGAATGGTTTTCTTCTTCTAGCTATAGATGGTTGATAAATCCAAAGAACATGATTTGATCTCCATCTGCAAGACGGAGCTTCAGGATGTGATTATGTTGCATCGCAGTTGATTTTGCACTTACGTAGTGAACCTGGGCCTACTGTGGCCAGGATCCCAGCACACACACACACACACACACCCATGTCCACTACCAGGGGACATTGCTGGAGGATGCCTTAACCACAACTGTGGCTTTTTTAATTCTACTATTCCACTCTATCCGGATATCTTCCTTCTTTCTCCACCAGGCAGGTTAACAAGGTTGATGCAGTTTGGTCATTTTACTAACAAGGGGGGGTGGTAGCCCCCCTCATATCCCCTCAAAACTTCATTACCATCATCATCATTGGCACCATCACCACTGTACAGCATTTTTAACTGAGCAGAGAGCAAACAACACAAAACTGGTTCAGTGGACACTCAGTGGTGCAGAGGAGGTTAAACTGGGACCACATCACACATTTTACACTGATGTACTGTGACTGTAGACGATGATCTCTGCATGCTGTGTGTTTGATGGTGGTTTACGGTTTCAGATAGCCTTTTTTTTAACCAATGTTAAAAGAAACTGTTCAGTTAGCTATTATTTGCTGTCTGGTGGGTCTGCTTTCTTCGTGGAGACTCAAAAAATGAGAAACATAGAGACACAGTGCTGAAGCAGCCTTTAAAGACAGAAGGTAAATCCAGATAGTATGAGAAAGATGACCACTTATTCCACCTGCTGGTAATTCTGCTGTAATTTCAAACAAATCTGACTATAAAGAACAGTAAATACGTTGATTGTACCATCATCCTAAACTACTACAGATTAGCAGACAGAGAGAATGGCTGAATGATAGTTCAATATATTCACTTATCAGCTGTCAGCAGAATCAGATTGATGTGAAATGAACATATCATCCCAGTAAATTAATTATTCTGGGCAAACTGTAACTACTAACTGAAAAAATGTCCTCTTTAATTTATTCATGAAGTTGTGTATAACATCCCAACGCAGATCATGACGTGAACGTCGATGCAATTATCTTTTTCAAATAGTATAAATGTGTCATTATTCATTTCAGCCATATCACTCAGCCCTTAAATCAAAAACAGCCAATTATGTTCATATATGGTAATAATGCAGACTTTCAGCCAGCATTCATTGTACTGTGTCCTTGAACTTGACCTTGTTGAGCGTTTAACAAGAGGAGAGCAGCTGTCCGTGTGTGTTCGTGTGTGTGCAGCTATCTTTGTGAGAACCAATTTGAGTTTAAAACCTTGAGACTGAGGACATTTTTGGAAAGTGAGGACATTTTGGCCAGTCCAGACATTCAGACAGACCTTCAAAGGGCTGTTTGAGGGTTCAGACGTGGTGTTAAGGGTCAGGTTAAAATTAGGTTTAGGTTAGGCTTAGATGAATGGTTGTGGTTAGGCATTCAGTTGCGATGGTTCAGGTTAAGGTATGAAGCTGGGGGATACACTTTGTCAGTGAGTGTCCTAGCGAGGATATAAGGACATACTTGTGTGTGTGTATGAGTTTATGTAATTAACACTATTTGAAGTAACTTCTCTGGAACCAAATCATTCATTAGTTCACTGCTCAGCTGGAATGTTTCTTTGTCTTAATCAATGGGTCTTAAAGTAATAATTATTGCTTGCTGTTTTCAAAATACTGAAAGCAGTATTTAATTATTGGAAAACTCAAATCATTTTCAAACCCTACATGTTCGAATATACAATTATTCAACCCTATTCGAAACAGAAGAAGCAGCTGATCTGATGATGATATCCTCCGTGTATGGATGCAACAGTGAGCCAGAGTCTGCCGGCCTGTTTCTGAGGAATACTGATGTTTGTCCCGATAGCGCCGATGATTATGAATTTAGTAAAAACAGAGCATCCAACAGCAATACTGTAAAGAGCTACAGTGATAATGTCTGAATAGGACACCTGAAAGGATTTGTCAATTAATTAAGAGCACCAAAAAATAATAATAATCTGCAACAATTTTTAGAACTGATAATTTTCTTTAGATTAGATTAAATGTCAAATTTTCAATGTCTCCAATAAATAGCATTATTTTTTGGCTTCCATAATGGGAAACTGAATATCAGTAGATTCTGGACTCCTGGTTGACAAAACTAGACTTTGCTGATATTTACAGACATTTGATATATTTACATTTTTTGTAGGCAAATTGCATGTCTGTCTATCCTGGCAGAGGGATCTGTGCATCCTCCTGTTTCTTTCCCTGTGAAAGATGCTTTTTTGTCGGTTGCTCCTTATTAGATTCAAGGGTCAAAGCATAGAGGGTGTCCTGTGCTTGAGGCAGATTTGTGATTTTGGGCCTTATAGATTAAATGGACTTGACATTTGATGACTTCAGAAAATAATCAGCAGTTTAATAAATGATTAGAATGTCTGTTAGTTACAGCTCTGGTTGACCACAGAGATGAAACTGTGTGATAATATTGTAAAATGATTCTTCTTCTGTTGAGAAACACTGGCTTGAAAAAAAAAAAAAAAAAAAAAAAAAACAGCAGAGAGCGCGATGATAACAGAGAAATAAAGTTCCAGGAACTGAACTGCGGCTGTGGCTCTTAGTGAATGAATGAATCTGCTGAAAACTGTCCTGACATCAGTCTGAGGAGTCATTACAGTCAAGACAGCAACAGAGTGAAGCTGCACACCTCTGCCTCTGTCTGTCTGTGACTCTGTTCATCTCCATATGACTGACAGATGAGTGTCGTACCTGAACCGTCACGCAGAGATCAGAACATCAGATGCATTTGAGCCTGAAAAACCTCTGCTGCTCTTCACTGCGTCAAGGTGGAAACAGGTAATGTGTGCTGATCTGCAGGCCTACACCGCGAGATCGCGAGCATTCTCATTTTTTCAAGGCATTTGTTATTGATTAAATACAGATTTTGGACAAGGGCCTTAGATTATTATGGGTATAGCGGGTGACTAAACCACTCGGACTCGCGTCGGATGGATGGATGAATGGGTGGATTGCTAATGGAACACACGGTAGATTAAATTAGACAATTTCTCTAATACTGTAACGACTACTACTACTTTTTATAGAACAAGAAGAAATCAATTAACTCTGACCGTCTGCTGGTTGGAAATCATGTATTGTACCGAAGACTGTTAGCCTATTATTATTATTATTATTATTATTATTATTATTATTATTATTATTATTATTATTATTATTGGTGGTGGTATTAGTAATGAGAGTAGTAATGGGCCTTTAGTTGAAAGTTTCTGGCTGTGACGGACATGAACAAACTCCGTGTGACTTCCTGAACGCACCACGCTCCGCGTCCAGACTGAAAGCAGCTTTTCTATTCATTTATTGAATTAAAAAAAAAAAAAAAAAAACGTGTGATGCCCTGTGATGTGTCTGCTGCACAGACGCTTCAGAGCCGGTACAAATCCACCGTATATTAGATCATGTTTAATAGTAAAAGTGGACCTTTGTTCATTACAGTCATATTATCATTACCATTTCTTGGGAGACACAGCAGCCTACATGTCATACTGTCCACTCAGTCACATACCCTGTTATTTTTTATTTCATATTTTAATATTTTATCTTTATTCTAAATAGGCCTATTAAAATGTACATGATTGTAGTTCAAAATTTATCAAGGCAAGAAATACACACATCTTATTAACATGACTTCATTCCGTTTTTTTAATCCTGAGGAGAAAAATAAGAAGCAGTCAGTTGTGGAAAAGTGTCTCTGTGTGTACTTTCTTCCAGGGTTCACCTGCAAGCTCACTTTTGTTAAGACCAGTCATATTATACAAAACAGCTTCATCTATCCAAAAGAAACACAGAAGTCATGAAAAGTGAAGTCATGCTGTTTGATTTTGAGTTCTGACTGCAGGCCATGGTCAACTGCATATGATTAATTAAGCATTGCAACGTTTCAAAACCTCATGAAACCTCTTGTTGAATTATCCTGTGTCTGATACAAAGGTCATTAGATTACATTTGATTCAATCTGACACAGGAAATGAAATAAAAATTTAGAGCGTTTTTCAAGCAGGGTTATCCGTATATTAAAACCACTTGCAATTATCAAAATGCAGCTGTTCAGTCATCACTGATTTATTCAGCACCAAACATCTTGTTTAGCTCTTGTTTCATTCATGTTTGTCAGATTTATTTTCAAGGAAAATGACAAACATTCATACATTTGACATTCATGTCATACATTTTATTTATTCTCTACATTTGCACTAACAGTTCAGCTCTCGCTCTCTCTCTCTCTCTCTCTCTCTCTCTCTCTCTCTCTCTCTCTCTCAGTTTGCAGCATTAAGCCTCCACTCACTTCATTAAAATAGGAGCTGCTGCTCTCAGCCAATCAGGATCCAGTAATGTAAGGATATGACATGGTAATTCCCAAGTGAAAAGCCTTTTGTGGTAACAGACAGGATGTTCACAACGCCGCTGATGGCAGGTCTCTCTGTGGGATGTTCTGTTCCCTCTGCGGCCAATAGGAGGGAGCCTTGTACCTCAGTCTGCAGCCCAGGTGATGGTCCTGGCTCACACACAAAGACATTTATAAGAGCTCTGATAAAGAGATCAGACTGTCCTCTACAGGTGTAGACAAACTGTATATGTGAACACAGATCACCACTTATTAAACAAGTGTCAGTGTCTGTTTGTGAGGACATCACAGCACCTCTGATGGACAGCAGGAAATGTTTCATTGAAGATGTCTGTTTCATAGTTGGTCCAGCAAAATTAAACGTGATGAAAACTGACACTCTGCAAGTGCATGATATGAGTCAGTAAGATCTGTTGAGAAAAGTACCTGCAATAACAACACTGTAACTCACTAATTTCAGTTCAGTTCTTTTTAAAATGAAAGTTATTTCATTGTTGAAGTCTCCGCTCTGTCTTCCAGGAAGCTCAGACTAACTCTAAGAAACACACCACAGCTGTACCTGCTTATTTTAGCTTTAATAATAATCAAGTCAGTCTTATTTATGTGGCCCAAAATCGGTGTTTGCGATGGAATAAAACCAAACCAAACTTCCAGGTGAGGCCTAAACTTCCTCACATACCATGAAGACCTGGAAAGAGGACAGAGTACACATGCACAAACGGAGAAAAAACTTAGGGAGAGAGAGACAAGAGGAGAGGATTAGTCTCCTGGAGGACAAAGATCCAGATCCAACACATCTGGAATAAGGCACCGACAGCCAGAGGAGAGAGAGAGAGAGAGAGAGAGAGAGAGAGAGAGAGAGAGAGAGAGAGAGAGAGAGAGAGAGAGGAGTCCCTGGACAGTCGACAGTCCGGCACAGAGAAGCCTGACCGAAAATAGGAAAAAGGAGGAGAAACTAGAGAGAGACAGCTGTACCAGGACATCAGACACATACTTCTAACAGATTACTAACACCCCAAAAGACTTATGAGAAAAACATTTCATATCTGCTGGGGGAAATACAGTGTTGTGCAAAAGGTTGGAAAAAGGTTGTCCTATGTATAAATGTGTTTCTTATAATAAAAAAAAAAGTGCCAATGTTCTCCATATTGCATTGCATTTAAAGTATGTATACTTTAAATGCAATATCTACATTTTTATGTTGTAATGTTCCACAGCTCTGTCGACACTTCTTTCATTTAGTTTATCTTTACTTACTGTACTTATATGGTCGATTTTTATTTTTTATTTTTGATATGCTTTGAAAATGTAAATATATGTTCTCCATGCAATTAAAGTCCTTTTGAATTTGAAGTTGAATGAGAGATAGAGAGAGACAGACAGACAGACAGACAGACAGACAGAGGAACACAGTTTGGACACTCATGGGAAAGAAACAAAGATACAGTTAGAGATGCAGTGGTTTTCAAAACGTTTACAGTATTGTTGCTGGAAGGACAAGCATGGACCTCTATTATTATTATTATTATATAAAAAGTTTGGCCTCACCTTGAATTAGAATCAGAACTGTACCTGGTACAAGGGCCCAATGTTAGAAAAAAAAAAAATAGGCAACTAAAATAAAGTTTTGGCAAAAAGATGAGTTTCATGTTGGAATGAAAGGCCTCATCAGAGTCAGACTGTCTAATGTCAGCAGGGAGGTTATTCCAGAGAAAAGGCAGCAGGATAAAGGCCCTGCAGCCAGCTGACTTCTATTTAACAATGGGCACAGACAGGAATCCTGTATTGCAAGAGTGGGCTCACTTAAGAATCCCTAAAATGTGGGCATTCGGGCCAGCTTGCAGTGTTTGTACAGGCTTTTACCATCTGCTTTTATAAATATCATAGCTCTACATTAAGCAATGTTTCTGAATTACACACACAAAAAAACTGCTGTACAACATATATGACATTTTCATAATTTGCCTAAAGCTTTCTCACAGTCAATGAGCAAATTATAAGCAATCAGCATCAGCTTTATTGGTCAATATGTGATCACACATACAAGGTGTCTGACTCCTGCTTCCAGTAGCTCTCCGTGTATTTACTGTAGAAAGAGGTCTAAAAGTGATTAGGAAGACACATACAGCCAGAAGAAGGACAACAAAGCCAAACAAAATGGTAAATGGACTCTATCTACATAGTTTATATATATGTAAACTGCAGGGGCCAGAGATTGAACCACCAAGCTTCTGACTAGTGGGTGAGCCACAGCCATTAGACAAGCAAGCATAAAAGTATTATGTACATCCATCATGTACCAAAAGCCCTGTTTCTGCTCCATTTAGAGGGGTCCTGCCTTTAGGGTGTCCTGGCAAAATGATGTGTCCAGTGCTTTGGTTTATGACCAAATACCTGCAAAACTAAGAACACTCCAATTAACCTCAGCTGTACTTTGTGTTTAGTATGTTAGCAAGCTGCATTAGCATGGCTCACAAATTTGGACTCATGTTAATTGTGAATGGGACCTGGTGTTGCAGCCTGCCTGAGCAAAAGATTTTTAAAGGGTACCCAGTGGCACCACAGGGAAAAGTGGAGAAAATATCAACTTCATGCAAATGTCGTCTGATGAAGCGTAAAAGACAACTAGTGTTAAACCACCCAGGCATCATAATTGTATTAAAACAGTTTCAACCAAGCTGAGTATGCAAATGACATGTTCAACACAACACACACACACACACAGAGCCACAGCTTCATGAGAGCCAGAGACTGCCTGCTACTCTCCATCTGTATGTGTGGACAGATACAGTCAGTGTGTGAATGCTAATTTCTGTCTGAGCATGGACTTTGTTCTAATGGATTAAGTTCCAAAAACACTATCCTGCATTGTCTTTAATGCATCTTGGGTGTCTTTTGTCAGAGTGAGCTGATATTGATGTGTAAAATTGGTGGAGTTCCTCTTTAGAATGAACTTCCATGCTGAATGGACAATGGGCAAAATCAATATTTTCTTTTCTGAAAGAGGACAGAAAGAAAGAGAAAGAGGTTCTCAGTAACTAAGATTACATCTTGCAATGCAAATTAATTTTGTTACTGGAGAGTCAACCTATTGTAATCTAATAGAGAGTCGGGTAATATGCATACAATATTTCCTGGTCTGTCCCCATATCAGACCATCAGGAGTCTGATCATGACCTCACAGTAGGTCAATAAAGATACAACCCTAGAGCTCGAGCCACTACAAAAGATCAGGTCAAAGTAGGAAATAACTAAGTGAACTAGAAAAGATCACAGAAGAGCAAACTGCAGCCATGGTGGTGATAATATAATTATTTCCAACATGTTGTAAAATGCTGCTGCGTGATAGTCTCACATTTTTGAGAGATAATGAGTTCTGTTGTCCCTGCTGTTGTTCATAGCAGCAGCTGCTTTCACTGACTCTTAACACAAAGCCCAGTGATTTATTGAGCAAACATCTGGGCAGCACTATAATCTGCAGCAGAGTCAGCTGAAACAAATGAAAAATGAACAGCTGCGCATCTTAACTGATGCATGCAATGAGAAGCACCAAGTGGTAAGTGAGAAGGAGCTGGTCTCCTCAGTTCAGTGTGGAGATTGTTCCCTCCAAGGCAACCTGAGGGAGGTCAACAGTAACACTGCTGCATCGATATTCAGCTAGTGTTACTGCAGTGACATGTGACTTGACTGATGTAATTAGCCCTACCGGGATCATCAGGCATCTTATCCTGTCATCTGTAAACACTGGAGTGGATTAGTGAGGATGGGATTGATCACAGTACTCTCTGTCATAACATGTCCTTAATGAATTCTAATTCCATGAAAGCTTTAGCCACAAAGCCGGTATTAGTGCTTAATCTGAAAACACGTCTTTTCCTCTCAGTATTAGACTTCTATCCACACTAATGGAGTGCTGAGACTTATCTCTCTCTACCCTTATTTCCTGTCATCTCTCTACTGTCCACTCTTAAATAATGACAGAAAAATGCCCCCAAAAATACTTTCAAAAAAGCACAAAGATGGGAAGAAAGGCCGGTATGAAAAACTGATCCATGAGGATCCCAGAACACTTCACAGTGGTTTATAACTCTGGAATATAATTAATAGTATTCTAATATAGTCAATTCAGCTAATTCAAAAGGAGCTGTACACTATAAATCTACAACATCTCTATTTATCTGGTGTGACTTTAGGATTATATTGCAGGATAACCAAGGAATAACTGGCTAATGCACCCCATGCTCCAAAGTCTCATGTGGGAGCATTGGAAACATTACAGATAAAACAGTATGAATCAGATCAAGTAATAGATTAAGATTTAATGGCCTCATATTTAGAATTTTTCATATTCTGAAAATTGAGCATTTTCATGTCATATCATATTTTATGCAGTAATGCAGTGTTTTTGTGTTTTCTTATGTTTTATGTCCATAATGCCATGCTAATACCAGCACACACAGAGCAACAATAGCATTCATTTGAAATCATGTTTGTGTCCACCTGATGAATGTATGTCCAATATTCATTCTCTTTTCTGCCTGTTTTTGGTCTCCACAAACTCATGAGGGAAATACCAAGTACTTTAGCTCAGCACCACTATGGGAGTTGTGACAGTGAACCAAAACAGTAAAGTTGCAGTCCAGACAGCTTAAGAATGACCATTAAAATGCTCTGTAGAGCTGAGGACAACTGTGGGTGCTAATTCTCTGTGGGTTCATCACTACGAGTAACACATATCACATTACACATAGTTATTTGATCCATTGCTAACATAAAGGTAGAGATTCTAGTCACTTTAACTTAACCTGACGTACCAGCTGTCTCGTTACACAGAACCATCAGGGAAGTTGTCCATGGAACCTATTTGGAAAAGGGCTGGAACTTTCAAAAAATACTTGGCAGCTGATTGGAAGAATCATCTGTCTGTCACTGTCCATTACAGATTGATTTAAACCAATCAGATTAACAAACGATATGTTGTAGTGGGACTCTTGCCGAAGCCAGTCGGGTGAAGAGCAAAAACATCTTTTCCATGGAGCAAAGCCGTCAGTGCAGTTATAGGTAATGCTATAGCAGCATCTATGCTAACCTCTTTATTTCTTATGTCGGTATGTCTTCATTGGACACTGATTGGGCCAAACCACTGTGGTTTAGCAAAAAGTGCATAAATGGGTGCACTGGCAAGATGGATTCTTGGATTGGATGATCCATGTGATTTCACGATCTCGTGAATCCAGCTTGCAAGGTAAGCTTTTAACTATCCACAGTGGAACGGTGAAATATAAACTGCTGCATGGCATGCAAGCAGTCGATAAGCCTTCAAACTTACTGTATTTAATCTTCTTCACCTATCCTGCTGCACCATGTAGCAACACATCAACCCTATTCATTCAAACTATGCAACAGGTTGTGGTTTGTGAGAGAACATTCAGGTCAATGAAGGACATCATTGATTTAGGAAAAGCAGACAAAGCAGCTTGATAGAAAGTGGGTACTCTTACAACACCAAAGGCAAAACCATGAACAAAATCTGGGTCAGTCAGTAAGTGTGATTGCAGTAAGTGTGCAGGACAGACTCAGCATAAGCATGGATGGTAAAATACCAGAGTGTGATGATAAAGCAGATTCAATAGCCATATGTTTTACAGATACAACAGTGTACTTTGATCATTTGATCAAAACTACCAATCCTTTGGGATAAAAGGGTTTGGCAGAGTGAAACGGCAAACAATGGAAAGCATTACATCTCTAAAATATCCTGGTCCTGAGTGAAATCAAAGCCAACAAGAAAATCTCATCAGCATGCACGGTCACAAATAAAGCTGTTTATTCATGTAAAAGAAATATGTGTTCAATAGGTGTCTGTATGGGAAATTGTCCTTCCTTCTGCATGACATGTGTTTCTTATACGCCCTCCATCACTCTGCAGTCCATAATGGGAGTAATCTGCTCTTCTGAAGCACATGTGCAACAGAGTACTTGCCACTGTAGTCAGTTAGTCAGTTAATTACAGACCATCATAACTTGTATCGATTTTGGGATGAGGTGTCAGCTTATGGCTGCTGAAATGACAGCATGAAAAGAAACAGCTGGTGGGAATCTGATCCGGATGCAGTCTGGATCATCAAAGTCAATGACAAACAATGTTGTCCCCAACTGCTCCAAGCAAGGCAACTTTCCACCTACTATTTTAAACCCAGTCAGAACATTTTGCCTGTGAGAACAACAAATTCAGCCTGAAACATCATCAATAATCTGCCAGAGCAAAAACATAACAGAGTCTAATAAAAGTCTCCTTATGAAACCTGATATGAATATGTGATGGATGTCAAGACTTCCTCACAATGAAGACCACAGCATTTGTCATTGGTTAAAATGCCACCTATGTTTACACACCTGACCAATACCTCTTGTGGCTTGTGCCTGTCAGAGGCAAAAATGTAGGTAGCTTGACATTATTACAACAACATAAAAGATCTTTCTGTGGATGGTTGGGTTAACAAAGTGTCTCCTTTTGACATGTGAGACCACCATGTGCCACTCACTTCAAACCAGCATTCAGAGTTGTTTTTTAAAACCATGACCACAGTTTTCCTCTAGCGTTAAACAAGTGGTTTTTGCTCCTAAGCCTACTTTAAAAAATAGTCATGCAGCATGTGTCATTTTGCAAAGCAACAAGATATTGCAGGTAATAAGCTTTGGTGTCAAATGTCTAATCAGACATCAGGCACGTGTTAGAAAACCTGGGAATGAGATGTTATCTTAATAATCTTCATCGTTGCATGTAGTGAAGTGGAAAGAAAGGTTGTGGACGTCAGTGCGATGTATTGGTGTGAAGCGATGCCAACTTTTGTTCCCATTACAATCCAACTTTTTTGACCACATCCAAGATCTTTCCTTAATCTCAACCAAGTGTTTTAGTGCCCGAACCTTAACTATACCCTAACCTTAACAACTGTTCCACGATGGGAACTTAACGAGGATCCGAAATCCAAGCTCCAGGTACTTTCAGGGCGAAGGAACGCAACAGTCAAAGGGAGGAGCAGGAGCACCCTCTGCCTGTTGACCTTTCATAAATTTATTGTTACTGACGTATCAAATGACAGCTTTATTTGCTCATAAACAGCATATGGAAATGACAGTGTGTGTTTCGGGTTTGCCTGAATAATGTACAGTATGCTGTATCTGAAACATTTACCTTTAAAAAAAACAATTGAAACACAAAGTCTGCCTATCACCAAAGCCTTGCAGGTATTTGAAAGTTCACATTCTGGGAAGCTCCAGGTTACTGGCAGTGGAAGTTCCCATAGTGGAAAAATATGTTGAGTTTTAGTTACCTAATATTGATTATACTTTAACCACAGTTTATGTGCCTAATTTTAACCATACTGTAGTCACCATGTGCAGATATTGTAGAAAGAAAACTTTTCCATAATCATAATTGGGGCTTTTGCAAATTCATCCAATGTCAACCCTCCGTATGGCTGATCAAACCACTATAACATGTCAGCGCACAAACAAACTGACTTATGTAACCTCAACAGATGATGGAAACAACTGTTTTCCCTGAGTTTTACAGAACCACATTGACCACTAAACTGTTTCAAGGCTTTAGGAGATCATGGGTGTTTTTCACCAGTGTTCTTGTCAGGATGAAGGCTGCTGGAATCCAAATACATGAATGAAAAGCTTAATAACCTCCTCCCCCCCGAAACACTGCTAGCAGACACTTCAGCTGTGATATATGGATGAGATGTGAAAACAGTGTGTACAGTTAGATTAACTGCTTGTCTCCACATATATGAGACAAATCTTAGCTATCCTGAAAGAGAAGACATCACATAAGACTGGACGGTTACCCATCATCTTGAAGAAATAAAGGCACAGATGAAGCTTCAAATCATCAGTCAATGAAGGATGCCAGTCATCAGGTCGTTACTAGTATGGGCCAACACCGCAATTAAAATCGATAGATAGATAGATAGATACTTTATTCATCCCCAAGGGAAATTCACAAGTTCCAGCATATTCCACAAATTTTAAGTAAAAGGCATGCAATAAATAATCTAAAAGCACAGCAAGCAAAGAATTAAAAGTAAAAATGTCACAAGTAAAAATGTCCAAATGTCCACTTAAAAGTTAAAAGTAAAAATGTCCAAATGTCCAATACATGAAAACCTTGTAATTTTACATTAATGCATTAGCATTAATGTAAAATGTTGCACAAGCCCTGCTAGGTTGGTTCATTTTTAACATGTTCAGTATGAGGGTGTACTTAGGGACAACACATTTTCTGTAAGCTCTCAAAACATTACAGCAACATGTGCAGCCGAGTTACATATGTCTAACACATGTTGTATTGAGAAGTAATGCAACATGTGCATTGTTCTTCAAATATGGATATGGTGACGAAGACAGAGTGTAAGTGTTTGATCACTCACAGAACAGGACACTTCATTGCTCTAAATGACAGCCTCCCAACCTTTATTCCTGTGACCTCAATCGGAGGTCAGAGCATTTATCTAACCACCAATATTCAAAACACACGAAAGCCATTTTCACATTGTTCCAGTGTCTACTACAAAGAGAAAAAAAAACAACTTTGGATTTAACAAAGAGACAGAAAGCAAGCTACTAGACATTGAGTGAAGACACACTGATCAGAGGCTGTGGAGTTTAAACCTTGTCACTGTGAGGTCCTGCTAAAGAGGCCTTCAGCAATCCTCTCACAATGCTTTTACGTTTGAGCCAGAAATAATAAAGGACGTAACACACAGAGGGCAATTCACACCTCACCACATCAGCTGGCAAGTAATGCGCTAATTTTGCAGTTAAAATTCAGCTTTCCCTTTATTTCCTCTTACACTAGATAGCAGTAAAAGATCATCTTATTCCACACTATCTGACAGTACAGAATATGTTCTGTCTCAGCTTGTTTCACTTTTCAATGAAGCTTTATGAAATGAGTGAACTAGTCAAACCCAGGAGCCTGAAGGCTTTACGGCTGCAGCATTCCATCAAATGCAAATATTCTTGATATCTGGTCTTTAATTTCAAACAGATACTCTCAAAATTCAGTCTGACATATGTGGCATTTTTGGCCGCTTTGTATCTTCACTGCTATTTGAAATAAAGTCCTGTGGGCTTATGTTAATTTTGGCTGCATTCATAGCATACGTTTGTCCTGACTGAATCAGTTGGAGGACATTGGGGTCTCAGAGGTAAAACAAAAAATGAGACTGTCCCACCAAGAAAAATGACAGCATCAGTCATTTCAGCAAATCTTGTAAAACATCTCTTTATGTTCAAGTGACAAAGCTCTTCAGCAGTCACACAAATTTTGACTCTTGTCAGGGGCAAAGGAAGAAGACGTTAGAGATCTAAGTTGATGGGTAGATGGATGGGCCAATGAAATGTCAGACTTTAACACAGGAAAAGGCTGTCTGTTTCACACTAAGTGTGTGTGTGTCTTCTTCATAACCTGATGTGGTTGTTATTGTAATCATGACAACAAAGGCTGCTGAACATTAACAAAATAAAATCTCCCTGCTGGTATAACAGTGTCACTTCATTTCATTAACATTAGGTACATTTCAGCGACAATAGCCTACCTGACCACAGAAATCCTTCTCTTATTATTACCGAAATAAAAATTACACAAAATACTCATTTAAATTGCTTGTTAAAATTGACATTTGTTATATATTAAAGACGTACTCAACTAATTTTACAAATGATCATCAGTTACTCGGGTTTGGATACTTCAGATTTCTAAGAGAAATCCTGCAAAATAGGCATGTGGATTATAAAGTTTGCCATTTCTGTGCAGGAGCAGTCAAACAAAGGATGTGAGCAACTTGCATTATTGGCATTGTAAGATCCAGGCTTTTGGGGGCTTGACCCATACAGGCAGTGGCAGTGCGTGGTGGCTTAGGCTGTTCCTGCAACAGCCACTGCCACTCAAAGAACGGGGAAAAGATTCGAAGCTAACTAAACGTCTTGAAAACAACATTTGTCTTTCAACAATGTAAATAACAGAAATAATTGATCAAAGTAAATAATGGTACATCCTACTTCTTAGAGAAGTATTTGCCATCAGCAGATATGCACTTTCCTTTAAGTTCCAACACATCCAGGACCACTTCTGCACATGGCATGTTACTAAAAGTCAGGATATGTCATATGTTTTTGACTTTTCTGTTTTCGGTCATGCTGGCTGAGTGGCTCTAGGCATGGCAATCTCATTCTCTTGGTCTACCACTTTGGTCCAGACTGACGCATCTCCACAACTATTTGATGGTTTGCTGTGAAATCTGGTAAATGCATTCATGGTCCTCAGAAGAAGAACTGTATTACTTTGATCTCCTGACTTTTCATCCATTCTTTTCACCCATCTGTTCAAATTTTGGCTTATCCAATTCTTTGGTTTATGACCAAATACCTGCAAAATAAGCAACATTCCCACAAGCCTTGGCTATAGTGTTTAGTGCTCATTAGCAAATGTTAGCGTGTTAGTATGCTAAACTAACATGGTGAACATGTTAAACATCATACCTGTTAAACATCAATGTGCTACCATTATCAATGGTATATTAGCATGATGATGTGTTTCGCTCAAGTACGGTCCCACACGGCTACCATGGCTGTAGGCTCTTAGTCTTGTTAATCTGTCTCTTGTTACTCCCCCAACTTTATGGAAGTGCAGTGCGTACTCACTGGAGTACCCCTTCATCAACAGCAGGCTTTCATTCAGCCTCTTATGGACTGGTACAACAACACTGCTGTGCAACAACGACATTGTTTTATTACTTTGATACTTCATACGATTTACTCATTTTATGAGAATTGCTTTTAATCAGGATTTTGAACTGATGACATGTTTCAAAAGTCTGCTCCAGAAAAGACATGACACATGACTTCTGTTCAGAGTCTCTGGTTAAATTCAATAGATTTTTTCATGCTATATCTGTGATTACCGTTGACAGGAATTTTTACACGGTGCCACTCAAATCCCATTCATAAGAGCTCTAACAGGGAGTTCAACCTCTCTGGGCTCCAACTGACCCCAAACAGAAGCAAATCACTCTGAAGGATAACTGCACATTCACTTTACCTGTGAGTAACTTCATGGCAAACAAAAGGAAAGGGATTATAGCCTTCTGTATATTTGTTTATGCTCAGCTCATATAACATATAAAGCATTAAACATTTCCTTATTTGGTGTAATACATTGATTTATGGTCATATCATATTCATATTTATATTTCCAGATTTAACTTCCATATTGATTTATGTCACTTTCAAAAGTGCAGCCCAGTTTGTGACCAATAGAAGGATTACCACTTTAATACTTATTGGGCTTTGATGAATTAAAAAGAAAAGAAAGAAATATCCATTTGACAAGAAAACAAAAATTTGCTAATCTGCTTTTACACCTACAGCAGTGGGGTCTGTGGAACTCCAACACAACACAAGGTGAAAATAGGGTTTCTCAGCATCATAAACATAAGGCAACCACCATTTCCACAGAGAAAACCATGAAACAAGCTTGAGAGGAGACTGTGTAACTCCATTCACATCAATAATGTCACCAATGATTCTAATACTGTGCAGCAGTACAGGGGCTGCTCTGAATAACTTAATGTGATTCTTTTATAGCACCTCGGTGTTTTTTCTAATGATAAATTTCCTGCATGTAGCATTGACTCCACCCTACCTGGCGTCTGTCTGTCTCTGTCCTGCGCCTGTCCTCTTTATCATCATCTGGCCGCTGGATTAACAATCAACGCAGATTATAGCCATAATAAGATCCAAAACACAGGTTCAATGGTCAGCTTCGACACTGGAGGCAAGGCTATACACTTATAGGATCGCGTTTTGATTGATACTGCACTGCTATTACGCCATATAAAGCTCAATTAATCTGCCCTGGCGAGTTTTATTGTCAGAGCTGGTTATTATTTAAACGCCTGTTCAAAACAAAAGAGAGACTTCTTCAAATCATTTGGTGATATAATCAAAACCAGTGCTGCGTCTCTTATTACAAAAGTTCTATAAGTCTACCTAAACCCGAACTTCAAAATAAAATGTATATGTATATAGCCCAGAAATGCTTTAAATACATATCCAGCCCACCTTATTCTACTGTACCATCGAAAAAAAGAAAAAAAAAGAAAAAAAAAACGGAAGGTAATTCTTTAAAAAATAACCATAACACGCGAAAATCTATGAAACCGTAATATTCATATACCATCATTTAACAACATAACTTAGAAACATAATTTCACAATAAAATGTGAAATCCAACAAGGACTGCGAAAGTTGGGAAAAACTTTTTTTTTTTTTTTTTTTAGAAAATTCGGAAAGCTAAGACTGAAATATAAAATGAAGATTAAAAATGAGCCATAATATTGTCTTAATTAATAATTCCTTCCCACCGTGCTCCACCTCGGCCAATTTGGAGCCATTAGGCATGTAATGATTTACTTCCAAACCCGCACACATCAAACGGCGGAAAACAATGAGGGTCTGGCTTCTGTCTCTGCCTGTGCGTCCTTAATTCTCCATAACAAAAGTACAAAGGCCGAGACGGAGACCAAAGGCTTTATACCTAAACACCTTTAACACCTCTTCGGGCCGCGGCGCCGCGCCGGGGCGCCGCGCACACCACGGCCCGTCTGGAGCGCCTGTGAGAGGGGCAGAGGAGGAGAGGAGAGCAGCCCCAGGGAACAGTGGTGAAGGAGGAGGTGAGGGGGGAGGAGGAGGAGGGGGGTGTCGGGACAAAAACACCTCATCTTCTCCCTGACTGTCTCAGCAGACCTGGATGAAGTGTGTGTGAGAGTGAGAGGGGGAGAAGTTTTTGTCAGACTGCAGCCAGCCTCCTCACCGGCCTCTCTGGAGCGGAGCTGCGCGCAGAGGAGCGATATTTGACCTGATCATCTACCGGGAAAAAGAACTACAAAGAGGGAATTTTGATACATTTTGATCACAAGCACAGGCTCATGCGTAAGTAGATGCAAAAGCTGCATGTTAGCAAACTTTGCTCATCACTGAGACCCAGGGATTCACTTACTTCTTCCTTTGCCAAAGTGCTGCCAAAAAAAGTTAAGTAACAGGATCAGAACAATCAAAGATTACTGTTTGTATTTCTGGTACAGAGAAATGTAGAAGCAATGTCTTAATCCCGTATAAAAGTAGCCTATTTGTAAAATGGCCACAATACAAAATGTGAATCTGATAAAACTTTCTGTTTTGTTGACATTTGGCTTAACGTCCTCATTACTCGGGGTCCCACAGACCTAACTGCTGTATGTGTAAATAATAATAATAACTGCAAAATCAAGTAGATTTTCCCTTAAAGTAGGCCTACTTTTTAATTTATTGTTTCTTTTTATTTCGTATTAAAACCCAATATGTAGAAAGTATTGAAGTGGTGAATCTTCTTTGCCACATTTGATGGACGTCAGAAAATATGGAAATTACTATAAATCGGCGTTAATACAGTAATATACTGAACTATTTCATGTTTTATATGTTATATGAGCTATGCATTAACAAATATTCCCTTTGATTGTCAAAAAATCATTCACAGATATGTTCAGTATGTTAGCTTACAGAATGATGTTACTTCTGTTTGGGGTCAGTCACACCACAGAGAGGTTAAACTCCCTCTTGTTCTTATGAAAAAAAAAATGTTATACAAATCTTGATAAACTTATTTGATATTTGGGAAGTAGCACTGTGTAAAAAGTCCATCCAGCACCAATCACAGATAGAGAGCATTCTGAAAATCTATTGGGTTTAATAAGGTTTTACAGCTGGAGTCTCTGAGACTCCAAACAGAAGTCATGTGTCATTTACTGAAACATCAAACATCATCGGCTCAAAATCGAGTTACAAGCTATTCTCATAAAATCAGTAGTCATTAAGTAACAAGCTGATAAAATAATGTTAAGTTTGTTTTTTTGAGCTGTTAAAAAAAGGACATGGCGTCTGAAGGACCCCAAACTCAACATTTGCTTCAAGAGGTAATGGCTGAATCTCTCCTGTAGATATTTGTGACAGTAATGCATAATGCATTTATTAGGCATTTAGCATATAGCACTGTAACTCCATATGACTAGTGCTACCAAATAGATAAGAGCCTATTAATAGTTTGGTTTCCCTACTCTGACATATTTGGGCATCAGCAACTAAGGCACATCCACTGATGGGTAGGAACTTATATTAGGCCTTAATGTAAAATACCCCACAGGCCTCCTGTAAGCTAATGCTTCTACATACATCATTTCAGTGTCAGAGGGCAGACAGACGACGGTGGTGGCAGCCGCCGCCGTCATGCACGGTCCTGGCGGAGAGGAGCAGACGGAGCCATGCCCACGCAGCACCCTACTCGACCAAAGCCGGCGGCACCGGACAGCATTCACAAGAGAGCAGCTGTCCCGGCTGGAGCAGGAGTACGGCAAGGAGAGCTACGTCTCCAGACCCCGCCGATGCGAGCTGGCCACGGCCCTCAACCTACCAGAGACCACGATAAAGGTACTGTGGTTAACCAGCAGTCAGTGAGGTTGAGCGTTTTGTAATTAATTAGGATAATTAATATTAACTGATGAATATTAACTCATAGTGGTGTCATACATCGATCTATAGCCAGCAAATAAATGAACTGCAATTAAATCAGGCCCATGAACCTGATCAGCCTCTGTGATTGGTCAACTGCACCCATTCTGACACAAACAGGAACCACACAGTTAGCACACAGCAAACCAAGGGTCCATTTGATATTCCAGCTAAGGAATAATCTACTGCTTAACAGTGAGACACACAGGCAAATGAATCAAGCCTTGACTAAGGAATAGTGTAACTGAATGGATATTTAGACAATGTGCACTGTTTGTCTTAAAGGTCCAGTGTGGAGGATTTAGGGATCTATTGGCAGAGATGGAATGTAATATTCATAATTATATTTTCATTTGTGTAGAATCACCTGAAAATAAGAATTGTTGTGTTTTCGTTACCTTAGAATGAGCTCGTCATATCTCCAGACAGAGCAGGTCCTTTTTCACGGAGTCCACCATGTTGCACCGCCATGTTTGTACAGTGGCCCAGAACAGACGAACCAAACACTGACTCTAGACAGCGTCTTCTTGCATTTTAGCAGCCATTTTAAGTTCTCCTATGCGTGGAAAGGAAGGGTGAGGGGTACTCAGTCGGTTGCAATCTGTAACCTCACCACTAGATGCCACTAAATCTTACACACTGGTCCTTTAAATTTTGAATGTGGTTGTCCACCTTCTTCCTACATAAAACAAAAATCTAGTTCAACTTTTTACACTTATTGATCAACCTTCCAAGATTAAATCACAAGATCAATATCAATCAATCTAGATTAAACAAACAAGATAGATCTTGTTCATTAATGAGCTTTAGAGGTGATGGTAGGAGAATTTTGTTCTTTTGGATGAGTCAAAACAGCAAGCAAAAGATCTGAGACAGCTAGTCATGTAAGTGGCAACACCCCTTTAACATTCCCATGACTGTGAGATTTCCATCATCTCTCCTCTTACTTACCTCTTACTCCTACTTGTCATTTCAATCAGCATGGTAGATTGAGTAGTGACAGCTTTAGCAGTGCCTAACTTTTGACATAGAGGCCCAGTGGCCCAGTACAGCAGCTTTAATACGCAGTAAATGCGCCCACCTTTCTGCCAGCTACTGGAGGGTCTTTTATGAAAGAGCAGGAATGCGAAGGCGAGGCCTTGTAAACGCTGCCACCTGACGTTTTAGAAGAACAGCCTTCCGGGAGATTCTATGAGCTGGTAAAATAGTTGAGGATTGGACAGACACACAGGCAACTTGGCAATTTCAGCGTTAAAGCTTAAAGGAGATGGAGATGTTAAAGCTGCAACAGAGCAAAGCAGAAACATGTTGTGTGATCAGGTGGAGAGCAAAGCAATTCAAATATTTAGATACATTCAGGTCAACTTTCAGAACAATTTGTGCACTTGCAGTTAGGCCGTACATAGTAATATATTCATGGTTCCTGCACTATGTATTCTAAAGACTATGATAGTCCATTCACTTTTCTGCCACTAGCAATTTGACTTTTTTGGACAAATATCGGATGGATTTCCACAAAATTCACAGGATAACTCTTACTGACTTTGGTGTTCCTTTGATTTTTAATGTTACACCACCAAGAATTTGTCAGCTTGTTTAGTGCCAATTAGCAAATTTTAGAATGTCAATGATTGTGAACATGTTAACTTTACCTGCAGAACATTGGCATGTTAGCAATGGGTGCCAGTAGAATTCCAATTTAACAGCAAATTAAAGACAATTACTGCAGAGCGCAACTGTAAGCACCTCTGACTCACGGAACCTGTGCAATGTCTATCAACATTCACATAAGTCACCGGTCTGGAGCCAGTCTTTCTACACTCTGAGTTCATAGAAGGGAGTTTTGATTGAAATCATGAATAACTGAGTAAATTATTAGGAGAGAAATTAAATAAATCAGAAATATAAACTAGAGCTTGACAGTGAACCAGCTTTATCAAATTACCAATAGTATGACTCTCACACTGGTCTCAATTTATTCATATCCCAATTTTCAACAAATGAATAGTCTGAAGACAGTATATTTTATTTTATTATATTTTTAAAAAGAGTCATAACAACCAACGTGTTATACCACAGTCCAGTGAGGAAGTCCACTGTCTTTAAGTGGTCATATTCTGGTTACTCACAACGAGAACACCACAGGAATTGGCATGTATCAAATAACATTGTATTATGGAAATATTACTATCAGTGCTTTCAAAAAGGACCAACCATTCCAAATAGGATTCATACAGGCCTTTTTTTAGTCATCTAAAACTATCAGGGTAAGGTTAAGATTGCTGTCATGGTTCAAAGCATTGATGTTAGCCATTGGGAGGAAACTCAAATCTATATCTCTGGAGTCTGCTGTGCTATACCAGAGGCTGACAATGACACTTTGGGCACCCCTCAGACAAAATCAAGACAACTGTAACCTTCAAGTTTTGGAACTACAGTTCATAATTTGATGGCTTAGGGGGATGTAAACAGGAAGCACCTATTATGTTGCCACCTGTACAGTCTAGTGGGTCTGTGGGCTACAACCCTGTTTCTTTAGCTTATGCTGTATTTGTTTACATTTTGGCAACTTGGCTCCATTAAATGTATGCTGAATTAGCTATTAGCAGTTCCTGCTTGAATGTACCCATGGATGTTAAGACAGCTGCCACTGGAATTCTTTGATGTTGAACAAAAAATGTGATATTGTCAAGGCAAGTTCTGCAGTAATAAGGAACATCATTTTCTGTGATTTCATTTATGGACATTTATTGATGATGGACATCAGAGAGATGGACATCATACGCTCTGAAAGTGTAAATCACACTGAATCTAAAAATATTTGTGTCATGTCAGAGCCACTGCTGCTGCAGCTGCTGGCCATACTGTTGAGCAGGTCATCACCCAAACTACATCAGCCCACCTTCAGTTCAACTTTGAAAACCATGACTACTTGCTGTCTGTACCTCCTTCTCTCCAGGTGTGGTTCCAGAACAGGAGGATGAAGGACAAACGGCAGAGACACTCCTTGCCATGGCCTCACCCTCTTGTCGACCCACTGGGGGCACTCCTGATGGGCCGTGGCTCTCCGTCCTCCACCTTACCATATCCCTTCATCCCGCCCCACCTCCCACACCTTCCCCTCCACCACCACTACCCCCTGGCTCTCTCCTCACCAGCATCCTCTGTTCACAGTCGCTACAGCACACCCATGAGAGCCTTGGATGCACTCCGCCTCTCCCAGTACCACAACCGACCAGGAGGGCTGCCTCCAACCACAGCAGCCCTCTACCCCTCCACCAGTATCATGCACCACCCCGCCTCATGTCCCTGCCCCCTCTGCCTGCACTGGGGACCAGAACAACTGCTCAAAGCCAGAGGGGAGGCACTGGGACTGAGCCAACCCCGGAGTCCCAAAGCCAACATCCAGCCTGCTGGTCTGGAGCGGAGGGAAGAGATGGTCTAACACCAGGCAGACACTCTCCAAGGCTGTCAAACTGCTGTCAAATAAGCTGCTGCAAACAAATAGCAGTATACTCACTGTGACTTCCATTAATGCTATCTACATGGCGGAGCTTGCCAAGTTGCAATGGCAATACACTAAGAGTTTCACTGGCTATTGTATAACTCTAAAGATGAGACTCAGGGGCCCCTCAAAACAAGAACCAGAAACACCCAGTTCAAAGGTTTCATCTTAAAACAATACTCACATAACACTGCTGAATAACTGGAGGCACATGTTTAAATATTTGCAGTGTACTGGTAGGCTGTCCAATTATTTCATCAAATTCAGTAGACTGACCTGAATACAAACCTTTTCAGTAGCATGTCCAACATTTTGTCTGTGTAACTGCCAGCCTACACATGCTTTTAAGCCTGGTGTTAACACCACAGTATACTTACTGCAGAAATTAATATCATCATGGTTGTACAAAAAAGTCCCTGACTGGCATTACATTTTCAGTGTGAACTAGGGTTAAAGGTTTCCATGATTTTAAAATTATAATCTTTATACAAATGACTCCTCCTTTTCACTGGAAAACTGATTTTAAACACAGACTATGGAAAACTTTTCAGAACATAGTGAGTATAGTCAAATTTTTTGTTGTTATTCTTCAAAAACCACAACGCAAGCTACACAGAATAGTTTGACCTTCTGTTTTTGAGGATTTCCTCCCACCACTTTTTGTACATCCAGGTGGAGAGGTTAGCTTTGTTTAGGTACATGTGGTAGTCTTCAGCACAAGCAAATATTCCTGCAGTCAGTTAGAGAAAGGCTGGTAAATACCATGCTGATTTTCAACGGCAGCAAGAGTAAGTGTGCACACATTAGTTTGTGGCAGTGTGCTTGTTTGATGTGATTCAGAGTCAGAGGAGGGAAGATGAAGAGAAAAGAAACCCAAAGAGATATTCTGAAGTCATCCTCTGCAAAAGCACAATTGCACCAAGTGAAGATTTAATGTACATATTATGGTTTTGGAGTTGCTTTCTATTGTTTCCTGCGCTGCACCACTAATGACTACTGCTTTTATTTATTTGTGAAACTTTAAGTTTTAACTTGCATTCATTGACATATTTGACTATTTCATGTATGGAAAGTAGAAGAGAGAGAACACATTGAATTCCAATGCAACTAGAGGCCAAGTGGTTGTGTGCATTAGTTGTGCCTCTGGCAGAGTTTCAGTCATTCTGTGATCATGCTAGAATGCATTTACTGACAGGACTTAGTGCACAAACTGTGTTCAAAAAACATATGGAATAAATTCTCATGCAATTCTGTAGAAATGTGTGACTGTAAGTGCGAAAGTGTAACTGTAGCCTCGTGCTAGCCTCTGCATCAACAAATGCTTCAATATTTTGCGAGGTACACTTCTTCACTGTCTTTCTGAGAATCAGATGAGAAGATCAATAACAATCTCTCGCCTATCTGTTTCCTCTCTTGATAAAATCTCTTGCCCATACAGGTATATATATATATAAAACCATGTTTGACTCCAGCTGTACTTCACACAGACATGAGATTGATCCTGTCATCTCACTCTCAGAATGAAAGTGGATAGGCACATTTCCCTCAATGTTCAACCACACAATCTCTGGTTCCTAACTTGAGATCAAGATCATGAAATTCAAGATGTTCTGTGTCATAGGAAAATGTTCCTAATGTCTCTGTGTCATCACTTACTGTAAGATAATCCTGATATGTGACTGAACAATTACTTGAAGATTTGAAACAATATGTGTCTATAGGATGATTTTTTTTTTTTTTTCCTCAATTTGCTGTCCTTTACTCTGACATCAAACAAGTCATGAAGTGATCCCCTTTTACATTACACAGCCATAAAACTCCATAGAACAGAGACAGGCTTTTCCTGCTGCTAACACCACACCCACAGCCACAGATAGAAGCATATGACCTGTATGTTTGTTCAGGTTGCACAACAGTGGCAGTTACTGTAGACGACAATGGCCTCATTTCATGTCATTTTGTAGCTCTGACTTTATGGTTTAAGGGGTTAATCTAATTGTTACTGTAGAATGAATGCTAGCAAAATATTTGTTCAGGTTTTATCCATTTTGTCTAATGACTGACACCATTTGCACTCACATACCAGAAGAAGGAAAATGGTGTTTTACTGTGTCACCACATGTGAAGTAATGAATTGTACGTAGATCATTTTCTGTAAGATATTAAACTAATTAATAAAGAGCCAACACAGTTCAAATGTGTCTGTATTAACTAAGATAAAATAAAAAGGAATGAATATTTAAAAAGTGCAAAAGTGCAAAGAACAAAACCGACATATTAACACACGACCCCTTTGTACTTACTTATATTCCTTAGAGTTCAAAATGATGACATTTACTAAAATATCCACGATGAATTAGTTTTTATGCTAAACTTATTATTACCTTATTATACATATTATTATTTATTTACTCAAAACAGCAATTGTTCAATCCGTGACTGTATGGAAACAATAATCACAAAGTACAAAAGGCAGGAATTCATACTTTATTGTTTATTGCACTTTATTGAACCCAATGGGTTCATTTTCTTTCTCAAGTAAAAGAGAGCAACTCAACCTTGGTTTGATGACCAGATCAAGCAAAACACCACTCACATGATGGTCATACATGTTATTGTGATTACAAAATGATTCCATTAATAAGGGCCTTAAAAGGATTGCTTACAGAATGCGATTGTTTCTTGGCAGTTCATGACCAGAAGATAGACTTATTGGTATTCTATGGAGGGTATATTAAAATCATATATGCACTATCATTAAATCCTATGCCTTGCCCATTTTCTTGTTTGGACTGGTAATGCTGTGGTTGTACTGGTTCTGTTTAAGTTGTGGTTGCACTGAACCAAACAGGGTAGGTATGAAAACACAATCCTTACAAGACAGAATATAAAAACAGTGAAAGTCAGCCTCACACATGAAAACAAACCAGTGAGTGTGCGGATGAATCTGTAAGGTGATTAGATCAACTAGCAAGAGGATGATCCCGAACCATAATGGCCACCCAGGCATCTTATGTGTTCGCTTTGGGTTGGACTCAGAGAGTCTGAAATGATTAATTTATTGAAATTATGTTGATTTGTAAAGTTGTAGGAGGATCTTGCAGCTTGCTCAAATATACACTGTTTTGTACGAGTTGCTGAGTAAGCCAAGTTAGCATGAGCCACGGTAGTAACATTTATGGGGAATACTGCAAAAACACACTGAACATTGTTCTAATAGTATTTTCAATGTCTTTTCTCAGCACTTATGCTCACTGAACTGGAAAATATCAAACCTCAAACCAGTTTACTTAACATTGTTCGACTGATAATACAGCCTGACAAGTTCCCTGTATGGAGATCAGATGTTTCTGTTGCCTCTAATAGGTTAGTGGTTTTCTGTTTCCATTCACTTAAATGTACAGTTGTAATTTATTATAAAGGCTAAAAATGTACTTCAATCAAAATTCAGTTACAGATACAGAAAGAAACGTAGCTTTAAATGTCACTTTTATCATAAATCTGCCATGTTGACTCAGTAGAATAAAATATCCTCTCTGACCTGATTCATATTAGTGTGATACCACTGATTAATTGTAGTAGTTCTCTGTCGTCTGATGGAGTTTTACAATCAAAACACAAACCATCCACTGAAGCAATAAACTGATTAAAAGATTGAAATTGCCGTGTGTGTGTGTGTGTGTGTGTGTGTGTGTGTGTGTGTGTGTCTGTTTGTGTGAAAGACAGAAATAGAGAATGAGACAGAGAGAGCTGGAGAAATGGAAAATTGGGATATGTGAGTACATACAGGTATACCTCCTTTAAATTTGCCTGTGTTAAGCTGTGTGCATGCATGCATGAGTCTGTGTTTAAAAGCACCTTTCGTACCTTGTGGCTGTTATTTGGTCTAACAGCCCTCACAGAGTGTAGTAGCCCTCGTCTTGTAAATGGTGCAGAGGCTTTAAAAGGTTTTGGACAGAAAAGTCAATCAGTCTGTTGGCTGGTGGTTCCTATAAAAGACATGAGGCTGAGACATGAGCTGTTTGCACACTGCTGCCTAAACTGTAGCAACACTGAGCTTTCTTCTCTGCTTTTCACCACAATTGATGCCCTAAATCTGATCTGATCTGATCTGATCTGCAGCTATGTGACAATCTCTGGTTGTGGACAGGCTACTGCTGTCACTGCTTTATGTCCATTTGACCAAAAACTCATAGGTTAACCTGTGGAGAGACAGAGAAGGCAAACAGACCAGAGTCTGTCAGAATAAGTCAGGTCATAGCATCAATGAAAAATATGCAGCCTCAAAATAAGAGTTCATGGAGATGAAAGACTACAATCAACAAAATGGTCACAGCCAGATTAGCATGTTAATATTAGGATGTAGTTGAAAGCACTGCTAAGTCTCTAAGTACGGCTGTAAACTGTTAGTTTTTTATTTTATTATTAATGTTTCTTTTCTTTTCAGCAGAGGGTCTAATGTGAAATGAATTGACATTGTTATGATGATGCATTACAAAGATTGAACAAGCAACAATGAGAAGAATAAGCTCTTTTCCACGGTGCTATTCTCTGGCTTTTTGTAATTTAGTCTGAAACAAAAACAGACCAAATGCATTGCTGTGCTCCTCAACGACAGTGGACTTGGATATGCCGTGCCTATACCTTACATTACAGTTCTCACAACTCAACCCACAAAAACTGCACTGAAGTACATTTCAAGGAGGGATCTTAAAATGTTATAGCTGTTAACACTGAAGTATGAACAAATAAGAATATGAATAATAAAATGTGTGTTCATTGTATGGGCTTTTACAACACAACAGTTATGCTTCATTGGCAAATCAATGCGAGGTTTACAGAATCAAAAGAGAGCTGTAACTGAAGCTATGATCTTCTCTGAGGTTTTATGGGGTAATTCATATCCTTTAGCAGAATGAATTCAAGATCCAATTGATAGTTGTAATGCTGCCGTGAATACAGTTCAGACAAAGTCCACAAGAGCCCCAGAGTGTGAGAGATGAAGCACCAGCACAGTCCTGTGCTTTCTGCTGATTCCAGGCCAGCAGGTGTGCCTTTAAACCTCAGACACCATGCACTGATTTCCAACTCACCTGGACAGGTGTTCACCATGACAACCATACTTGTGCAGGCTGAAACCAGAAGCAGCTCTGCACAGGCTGTGTGTAATAATGTAGGACAATAAACAGAAGGGTTAATTACAGGTGAGTATGTCTGAACAGAGCTTAGCACGGCGGGACACACAGAGGGTACCGCTAAGATAATAATGTGGTATAATCATGTAAGGCCATAAGTAGAGGGGGAAGACAGACTGGCCTGTCTGAACTAGCTCAGGTGGGATGTAGAGAGGTAAGTAGTGAATAAAGGGCTTTCATGTGACATAATTTACTGTCTGGTGGCCATATTGGAGGTCCTCATCTCTGGGAACAGCTGGTTGTGTTTGTGTCTGTCTCAACAGAGTTGACCAGACATGGTTCTGTCTGCTTCTGACTGTTTAATATGAATGACTTGTTAAAGCGATAGTTCAACAGTTTAGGAAATATGCTTTTTCACTTTCTTGCCAGGTGTTTGTTGAGAAGATCGATTCCACTCTCACTGCCAATTGCCAGTTGTCTTACTTTAGCACAGGCTGAAAACAGTGGAAAACAGCTAACCCAACTCTGCCCCTCTAGCAGCACCTGCTACCTACTAAAGCTCACTAATTAATGCGCTATATCTTATTTGTTTAATTCATACGCAAAGAAATTTGTAAAAACAGGCAAGCAGCTACAATTGGAATCAAAGATAAAATGGAACATGTGTATCTTCCTGTACAACTGATCGTGCTCTGCCCTAGTTCTTTATCAGCAGCAAGAGCCATGAGCTTGCATTTAATTTCATGTAATTACCCGACTGGTACAAGCAATCAGCCAGTTAACATTTGACCTTATGTTCAGGGTCAAGTCTGCCATTTGGTGATGCACAAATTAGCTGAGCATATAATTTTCCTTTACCGTTTAATGAGCCTGTTAGATATGAAACCAAATAAGCTTTAAACAGTGACAGAAGGAAAGTTACAGGCTACTGAGCCACATCGGTCACAAGGAAAAATGCTGACCAAGAAATACTGTCAAAACGTTACAAATTTGATACCCATACCAATAATTCCTGAGTCCAGGAGCAACACGTTATATATAAATGTAAGTCCTGGCTGCTGCACATGTCATGTTGTGTCCATCTGAAGGTGTTCAGATGGTGATTAGACCCATCCCCATGGATCAGATAAGAAAAAACACAAACTATGATGGATCTAAGTCTCTTTGGCAAATTTTTTCTCATTTTGTTATATACTCAGATTTTTCTTTTTGCAGAAAGTAGAAGCTTTTGCAAAACAGCAAAGCTGGGAATGTTAGCATGATGGCATTAGCATTTATCTTAAAGCACCAGTGTGCCTAAGTCACAGCTTCACAGGGCAACTAGCATGGCAAAAGACATGGTTGTTTCTCTTGGAATACAGATATGTATATGTGCATGTCCAAATGAATTTATTTCAAGAATTTGTGACATCACAGAACATTTGACATGTCACACCTATAAACTATTTAGGAACTAAAGGTCTACAAATTGGGCTTGCAGATCCACAAGGGAATCCCGTGTACTGCCTGGTAAAAGAGGATATAGTCCAAGTTCTCAGTTCACCAGAAACATGTGCAAGCAGTCCATGGGCTGCATGTACCTTGTTTGTTCACATTAGTTTAAATCTAAGTCATGTAGGTGCCAGTAAACTCCATCAGACCTGGTTGTGAAATGGTCAAACAGCTTTTGGACACCTTCTTTGATACTGGATACTGGAATATGTCTTCCACATATATGGCAGTTGTGTCTAAACAGAGAGAAGAGCAGATGACACACACACACACAAAGTAGAAAAGCCCCTCCACAGGTTATCACACAATGTGATGGTGGTTTTAACTTTATTGTTGCAGAAAAAGTGACACCCTGCTTATCCAAGAACAAATAAAAAGTTTCATGTTATAAATTCATGAGCCAACTATAAAGATCAGCTCTATGTGTGCTTCTAAAAGAGCAGAGGAGCAGGATCTCTTGTTGACTGATGCAGACATGCTCTTCTGGTGTGAACAGCAGCCCACTGCTCAAGGAAGGACTAATTCTTTGCGGTGCTGAAATCAAGGTGAAGTCAAGCCACCAATGAGGTGTGTCTCACAGCTCTCAACGATGGCTTTTCACCCTATCACAAGGGTCGCATTTCAGAACAGCTACACTTTTGTCTTCTGTCGTGCATCAACAACATGTTGTTGACAACCCAAATCCTAAACTACACTGAAGGGTTGGCATTGCCCCAATGATTTGTGGTGCCTTTATGCCTCACTGTGGTGACAAGATGGTGACTCCTTAGGTTTGCTGTTGCAATACTGATAGTAGATTCTTTATATAAATCAAGTACACAGCCTTACCTTCATCAATCATTTGCCATCAGAGAACCCAAAAATGCTCCAACCCAACTTTTTCAGATGCTCATGGTCATTGTTTAAAGAAAAGAACGTTGACTGTAGGAAACAGAGTACATACAGCTGTCATCAGAGTTACATGCTATGTTGATCAAAAATCCCCTCCAGCTTCCTCCCAAAGAGCTTTTAGGACACTATGTTATGCTACTTCAGCCTTTTCTTCAGACAAAACACAGTCGATTTGCATGGTCACCAGAGGTCCTTGTCAAGTGAATGTACAAGTTGTTTTAGACATTGAACAAACAATGGTGTTGCACTTGTCATCATTCTGGTAAGGACACTTTGTAAGTCAAGCTTCATTTATATAGCACTTTTTAGAACACACAGTTACAAAGTGAACACAAAAAGCTAAAAATTAATAAACAAATATGGTAAATATACAACACAATATGAAAAGCAGCACAATGAGAGACAAACCAGACAAAAAAAAACACAAAAAAAAAACACACAAAAAAAACAAACACAAAAAACAAAGCCCAGAGTGGAGATCTTCAAAAGGGCTTGCCTGTCAAGATGCGTTTTTAGAAGACACTTGAAACAGTCTGAAGATTCTGCAGATCTGATAGACTGGGGAAGATGATTTCAGAGGGTTTACTAATACAGCAAATCAATGGATAAAAGGCAGAGATTAGAGGATCAGAGTGGTCAAGAAGTTGAGGACATCAGAAATCTAACTGGAGGCAAGGTCATGCAAAGCCTTTTAAATAATCAACAGGATCTTGTGGTTTATTCTTAAATTTGCAGGATGCCAATGGAGGGAAGGAAGAACAGGGGGATGTGGGTCTGTTGGTTAGATCTAGTTAATAGCCGCTGCATTCTGAACTAACTGTAAATGGTTTAGAGCAGCTTGAGCAGCAGAGGGAATCACAATAATCAAAGTGGGAGAAATTAGATTGTGAATCAATAGTTCAAGATCTGTAGAAGACAACATACATCTGATTTTTGCAATATTTCTTAGCTGAAGAAAACAAGACTGAACAAGCTTAGTAACATGTTGGTCAAAAGTCATATACTGATCAATGATGGTACTAAGATTCTTAGTGGTAGTTTTGATATCAGAGTGACATGGACCAATAAACTGATCAACTGCAGAGGAGAAGTTATCAGGACCAATTAAATGAAGCGCTTTTTGTCAGGTCTCTTTTCAACACTTGATTGAGGTTTTGGAGATTTAGCACAGCAATAGATCTGTGTATCATCTGCATAACAGTGATAGGACACATCTTCAAACTGGCTGAGCAAATCCCAGATGAAGCAAGTAATCAAAAAAAGGATTGGTTAAAGGAATGACCCCCAAGGGACACCAGACAGCAGGAGAGCTGAGGCGGTCACATGATTGTTAATACAGACACCCTAACCCCCAAATACCTTTTCAACAAATAGGTATGAAACCATTTTAAAGCTTTACCAGAAATGCCAACATAGTTGTGCAGCCTGTGAAGTAAAATGGAATTATCAATGGTGTCAAAGGCTCAAATCAAGCAGGATGAAAATAGACTATTCAACGTACACATATTCTGAATGTGTAAGAATATCGTTGCTGACTCTCAGTAAAGCGGTCTCAGTGCTATGCTTGTGATGAAAGCTGTGTTGAAATTCAATCATCTTCAGTAGTCAATCTGAGACAGTCAATCAAGAATTTTGAATAAAAGGGGTGGCTTGGAAATTGATCTGTTACTCTCTAACAAGACTGCATGAAAGAGTGTTCTTTAAGAATTGGTTTAACACTGGTAAACTAGTCAGAGTTGGACCTGGATTTCACAGAGTGGCTGAAACATAGAGAGCAAGCTTTGTAAGAAATTTTTGTAGGAATTCTGTCACATGGGCTAGAGGAGGAACACATATGAGCTACAATGTTTATAATGCTCTGCAAAGAGACAGGAGCAAATTCAGACAGTAAAACAGGATGGCTGAATGGAGTGGATGATGAAACAGTTGGTGGAAAATTGGATTTCCAACCATCGATCTTACCTTCAGAAAAAGATAAGAAATTTTCACATTCAACAAAACATGAGACAGGAATGACAGACTGTGTTTAATGCTGTTATTGCTGTTGTTATAATTAATCCAGAAAAGTAGACAGCTCATCTTTAATAATTTGATTCAGTTCAACAAGGGCTGTTAAGTCATTGTCCCTGCAGGCCAGTCACCAACCAGCTTGAGAGAGGAAACCTGGGCAGAAGATGGATCATCGTACAGCTGGTGTCTTACTGGAGAGCATGGGCCATCCCCACTGTCCGGTGCTTGGAATTTATTGTTCAACTGAAGAAGTTCAGATGAGAATGGTGAGAGGGAGTGTTTAGCACAACCCCTGCCACTCTTGACCAGGACCCATGCCTCTGAGTTGCAGGGGGTGGAGCAGACTTGGGACTTGGGTTTAGCCCTGAGAAGGAGCCACATGTTGTTGCCTGAAGCCGGGACCTGAAAGGATCGGTTGATGTTGTCCTGTAACTGTGAGTATGCCGGCAGGCAGTGTTGACAAAATAGGTATTTCAGAGACCAGCTAGCAATAGCAATAACAACCAGGCTAAGAACAAACATAGCACGAGCAAAGCTAGCCCAGCGACAGAGCAGTCACTCACTCAAAAAAAAGTCCACAATCAAGGCTTCAATCTATTGTCAGCGCCAGGTGGTATAGGACTACAGGCAAAGGTATCAGTCCAGAAGCAGCAACACAAGTCAATAAATCCAGTATAGAGAGAATTACAGCAGCACTTCTATTTGGATTTATTTTGGATTTAAATGTCAAAGTGTGTTGGCCTTCTATTCATGACACACAAATACTTAGGATAAGAGCAGTTTTTCAATGGACAATGCGCTATAACAGACAGGTAGTGATTACAGCTGACAAGCTGCTGTTTTCATTGTACAGTAATAGCCACCATTACTCGGGGTGGAAATAGTCAAATTAGTATTCTTGGTCCAACACACTTTGGGTCTTTAGTATCTGAGTTCAGGGAGAGATACACTTCCTCAGTGAAGTAAACCAAGCCATGGTTTTACAAAAACATTACAGAAATATATTCATGGTTTAGAGAAGATTGCCAGCTTGTATTTAGCAGGCTTTATGGAGCCAGTGATGTGTGGTCAACACTCAATTACACACCAGATCTAACAGTTTAACTATTGCCGACAGGAAAGACAGGAAATGTGAGGTTCAGTTCATGAGGTAGAGAGAGAGAGAGAAAGAGAGAGAGAGAGAGAGAGAGAGAGGCTGCCATGTTTATGCTTGTGAGCCTCTCAAAGTCCTGATCCTGGACACACAAATATAAAACAGAAAATTCAGGGAAGTCCCACAAGCAATGAGTAACATCTGGGTGATGGAGGAGGTTTTTATCCAAAGTGCCACACAACAATAAAGCACACACACCCCTCTTCTCCTCCCGTTCCTCACTAACTCTGCTGTTCTACCAAGAGGAAACTTTTTGGTAACGTGGAGGCCTTTTGGGACAGTTTATTTGACGTGTCAGAAGTGTATACAGCTGATGTGAGGTGGCACAGTCATACAGAACATAGCTTCGGGCCATCATTAACTCGTAGCCCATTAAGTTTTGATGACTGCCAAGAACAAACTGAAGAAGCTGAGAACAGAATAGCAACTGAAAAATAAACACAGAAGTGTGGTATTATCTGTAAATTGCGCAGTTAAAGTTGGCAGTTGTGATACTGCAATCAGTCGCTAACTGTGAGAGAAATATTGAATCTGTTCCATCTGGTGTCCTGAACCAATTAGATCTGCTAACCAGCAAGCAAATCTAAACTGGTTCCACAGATTAGGGAGACATGTGTTGTCAATAAGCAGGCCACCAACCAATATCTCCCAAAGTACATTTTTGGTGGCCTAAATGTCAACTTGTGTAAAAACAGTGCAGAAAGGGAATTTCATGCAACGTAACACAAGCGTTCCTCAACTGTGAAGCATTAACAGAATGAAAATATAGAATCATTGTTCGATTGAAGACTCTGGTTCTTTGTAAACAGATAAACAGATGGTCTTTTAGTTCACCGTTCACAGTCTCTTTCTTGCCTTTTCCATTAGTAGATGATTGCTTTTAAATTTTTGTAAAATGAATGAATTTAGAACAGGATTAGAATTTATTTACATATTGAATAGAACTAAATGTTGTTTCCAGAGTAGCAGCAGTAATGTTTACAACAGCAAAGTCACATATACAACTGAAAAATACCTCACTGGGAACAAATCTGAAATATCAGTAAAATAAATAATATTCTTGACATCACAGTATGGAGTGAAGTTTAGAAAGACTGAGGAACTCAGACTTCAGTCAGTAGCAGTCACTCCTCCTGTCGGTACCATGCCTCTGCCTCATGCACGCTTTCTCTCACTTCCTCCCAGCAGACATGTCTGCAAAGAAAACAAGCAGCAGAACACCTATAAAGCAAACTTTCCAACTTCGTCAAAATACATTTTGTTTTTCTACTGTATGGATCGCGTTAGCAGTTTGAGTCGTCTTAGTAAACCCATTCTTCAGTAGCCTCGACATGAGCAAGCTAGCTGGTGACCAACACCATTCGCTATTTTCATACGATGTTCAACTAAAAGGCTCAAATTAATCACGATCTTTGTGGATCTATAAGGTTGTGCTGGCGAAGGCTAACACTGGGGAATGTTACCTTTGTTTAGACGGGTTATCTCACAGAGACACAGTCTCATTCTCAACAGAGACCTGGTAAAACTTTGGGGCCGCCACAGGGGGCCACCTACAGAGAATATTTGGTCGCCACAGAGTAACTGATGGCCATGGGCCATCAGGCCATGGTTACTGTCAAACCCTGTATGTCCCGACATCCAACATTCATTGTGTCTCAGAGGGTTAGATGTCCCTCTGAGACACAATGAATGCTGGATGTCTTGTGGCTAGTGTCCATAAACTTTGCACCTCCATGATGAAAAGAATTCCTCTGTGGGGCTGAGGAATGAGAGTAAGGTGGAAGGAAAAGTGGCACCATCCTGCATCCTGGGATGGGCTGTAAACCACTCTGTGACTGAAAGACAACGGTGAAACGCCACATCCTCACTTACAATTACAAAACAGTCTAGATTCTGCCTCACTTTCCTCACAAGTCTTTCATAGAGATCATTAACGAATGAAAATAGGCACTCAGACTCCCAATAGGACTTCACGTTGTTTTATTTCTTTTTAGATGTGGATGTGGGAGAATACAACAAATTGCAGCCAATTTTACAGTAATTTTGTGTTGTGTTGGATTTTGAATATAAATATTCATTATGTAACCAGAGATTTGGTTTTGCTTGAGTCAGAAAACAGTTCATTGAATCTATTTTGCATCAAAGCAATGAAAAGTGATCCATGGTTTACTCCACACTGACTGTGTGAAAGGTTTGGAAAACGTGGACTGAGAAATGTGTGTAACAGTTGTAAAAACTGCAAATATTCACTCGAACAAGTCAATCAGAAACAAGCAAGATGCAGTGTACAGTCACTGCTGATCATGATAGAGCATAGACGTTGTCGTATGTTGTACAGATCGTAAAGGTCATTAAGGTTATTTGTGATTTTTTTACTGCAGGCTTTGTGTTTTTTAACTACATCACTGCGATGAGGTGTGTCTTTAATTTGTAGTATGTATAATTTTTCCTCCTTTGGGTATTTCAGTTGAACATTTATTGCAAGTCACAGTTTGCTTCCACACCACTGACATTTTCATTCTGCTCCAGCTTGGCCTCTTGTGCCCACCTACCCCACCCATGAATCACCAATTGGGCAGTCTGGCAAGCAGTGACTGACTTGTATCTGCTTGTGACATTATTGCAGTGTCACATTAGGACTACGGTTGTTTTAAGGCAAAGCTTTCATGTTATCAGATGTTACTGTCCCCTGAAATTCCATCATGGGAATAATAAAAATAATTATATCCTCTCATTTATCTGAGGACAATATAATGGCCACTGATCTACTGTATGTTGTGCACCCCAAGCAGTTTTTCTTTAAAAGCTCTACAGCTGCAAAGAGCTGAGGGTTTACCTTGTAGCAGCAATTTGTACCACAAACAGAGTGATACAAGTTATGTACACCGTAAATTGCATGGATGTATTTAATGGATGTATTCGGCCCAGCTGAACAGGACAAACTGCATCTCCTCCAGCTAGTGTCCCAGAGAAAAACGTATGTAGAAGAAGAATTTTATTCAAAATGAAACTGCTGATCCCTAATGTGTTTGTGCACATGTACATGTGGGGTGAGACTGCACTGATGCACAGATTCATCTGAACAAAATGTTAGCAAAGCTGATAAAAAACCCCAAACAGAGCCAAGGTAAATGTGGAAAACTGTATCAATGCTGCACTAATGCACAGTTTATAATCTACAGTGAATGTGAGGCTGTAACATGTCAGAATGAACTGTACCAGTGTATGCACTCATAAGACCTGGACAGTGACACCGGAGACAGACAGGTAGGACACCTTTCTGTCTTGGAGCATGGCACTGTGTGAGGGATGTGCCTCTTTCAGCCAATGAGGAAACCCACAGCAAAGCAAACCCATCTCTCCTGTGGTAACACACCCATCCTCTCACAGACGTCCCTCACACTGTGGGTTCGAACATATCTGTACTGCCACCTGTTGTTCTTTAGGCAGTACTGCACCCAGTCCCTCCACTGTTCAACAGCTACAGCGAGGGAGTGAATCAGAGCTGCTGCACCACATATGGACAATGATGATGAATACGCGAGCCCGACTTTTGATCTGAACAGCAGTTCATATGTCTGAACACGTCTATAAGCTATGTTGATGATAAAAATCAGCCATGTTTCCCTATAAACAGTTTTTAATGGGTTACACACATTTCTCAACAGGACAAAAAGTGACATGTTTCTCAACAAACAGTGTGGACTAATTTATGGATCATTTCCATTGCTTTGATACAAAAAGCCTTCAATGACCACATCTTTCAAAATTCATGACCTGTTTTCTCTCTCAAACTCAACCACCACCAAGTTCATTTTGCCTGTTTACATACTGATGTAAAAACTGTTATATTTATTTTCAAACATAACATGACACTAAATGATTGCAAATTAAGCTGCAATTTGCCAAATTCTGCTTTGTCTCCATCTAATAAACTCTTCCTCATAGAGGTGGAAAGTTTGTGACCTAGCAGCCTCATGATCAGATGCCCCTGTTGATGATGCTGGATGTCTGGACATACAGTATGTGCAGACTATTGCCAGGCATGGGTCAGGCACAGAAAAAGGATTCTTTCCCAGGTGTTTTGTAAGAGAGGACATGTGGTGTGACGTGGATGAGGACTTGTGGCCAAATACGAAAGACATGGCCTTTTGGTCTTTGGTAAAACCATAGCAGTACAATATGTATTATTTATTTATTTTTCTTGCTTTCTTGCTGAGAGACAAATGTTGAGTTTTACATGGGAGAAGTCAATAGTGAAATGTGTGTAACCAACTGTTAAAGAAAACTACTGTATTTCCTGATATATTCTTTATAGATGTTTTGTTTATCTGATAAAGGATTATTTTCCTAATGCTGTCCTTTGTGTTGTAAATAAAGTCTTAGCGGACAGTCTTGCACAAACTGTGACCTTTTGGTAGGATCGCTGCAGAACCCTGCTACCTTTATATCATCAAACTATTAGAGCTGAATCAATACGATGGACTTTGCCCACAGTCAGACTCATTCTTTTCTATCGCATCTTAAAGACAAGGTTTTTGCTTGTTTAAAGTTTGCTTTTTGGAGGAAAGATTATTTCAAGTGATCATTCCACAAGCTGATATTCAAAAGTCACTTTACTCTGCACACGGCAAATGTTAACATCATGCTCAGGTTGTCCAGGCTGGTCAAACTGTAACCTTGTGTCCTGTCTGAATACCTTAGAGCATACTGTAGTACTTCCCCATGCACCACTGCAGCTTTATTTGAAATCAAAAGAAATGCAGTAGTATTTCAGGGCTAATTACTGTGGCTATGAAGGTCAAATGAAGTGAGGAACAGAATTTTTATAGGAGGAACAGAAGCTCGTGATAGAGAAGGCTGTGAACCACAGAGCCACATGAAGAACCTAAATATACACGTAAGCATACGCGCACACACACACGCACCTCAAATAAACCTCACACGCAACCAACACATATCATATATTTATTTTAAGCAATAAAGCTGCAGCCATGAATGAGTCAACTGCTTAATGACAAGATTAGAGGGATTAATAAACAACAGGACTTGTGTTAAATGGGAATCCAGTTTAATATACACTACGCTTACAGTACTGTTGTGTTCCACGGCAACGAGGCTGTGAAAGCGACCTCTTTTTTTAGGTTTCCAAAAAAAGCTAAATTCCATTCATCTCTGTACAGAAGCAAAGTCCCTCCCCTTCCAGTGGACCACCAAGGGGCCTTAATTCAGAAAACACAGTAGTTAACTGCAAGAGAGAAATAATTATTCTGGCATATTGTGCCGTGAATTACACATGTTTTATGCATTTTAAAGATAATTCAAGACAGAAAAAATATGAATTAAAAAATGCCTAGCTCTTATAGAACCAGCCACCTCTCCTTTCACATAGCTGCAGTCTCAAAACGGCCAGATTTGTCCAAGATTTTCACCTTTTTTAATACTTTCTCCTTGTTCTGGAATAACAAGGTGAAATGTGCCAGGTGATGTCCATGTTGGTGTTGTTGATGCACATTGAGTGATATGATAGATGTAGTTCACTGAGCAGTTTCACACAAAAACTAAATGATACGGTGATACCAACTGACAGACGTCATACTCTATGTGTAATTCATGGCACAATTCAAAAAGGGGGGAAAAAAATTCTCTCATTGTTAGCTATTGTACATATTTTTTCCAAAATAATTTTTGTATTTGCCTCTCGATTTTTTCGTGGCATTGAGGTTTCTTAAAGCATTGTTGCCCTTCACCACCATTCATTTCTGATGCTGTATGAAACCCCTGTTTTACTGGCCTTGTGTTTTAGTCACTTACCTTTGGCCTTTTAATAAATCCATTGTGTTGATATGGTCTTGCTTTTTAACTGAGTGGCTAGGAGGACTCCTGAGCAACAATAACAATAACAATATATGTGCTAATTTTGTATTGTAGTGGTATGACCGAACTAATCCACCTCAATACAGGTAAGGTAGACGGAAATATAACTCTGCAAATCATCCCTGAACAGGAGATATGTAGAGGCACCAGGGTCAGTTTTCTATTTTTTGCTATTTCCCAATTTCTCAGAGCCGAAGGGAATGTCTTCAACTATCCAAAATGAAATTTTTAATTTATTGTTGGATAAAACAGAGATGCACAGAGATTATTCCTTCACAAATGACAGTTAAGTGATCACCAAAATTGTTGATGAATAATTTTTTCAACTGAACATTGAATCACTTCAGCCCAACCATCCAGAATAACCCAGAGAGACTGTTTCTGGAAAGACATGTTGTATTTTGATGATAACAGTGTTGTTATCAGTGTTGTGAGCACCAAAAATGAGAGTGGCATGTGTCACTTCCTGGAAAATGAACACCAAAACTGCACAGGTATACACAGGCATACAGGTATATCTATATGTCACAGGTGAGAAATGTTTCTTTCATTCACAGTGAAGCAGCTCTGCTAACAAATATTTGATCAACCACTGAACTTTTGATATTAGTTGCCTCTAGTGTTGGCAATAGGTGAAGAGACAATAAGAGACTCTGCTCTGTACATGCATGCTGCATGAGACTGCGATCTCACTTTAGTCTGAGACCCCGACTGCAATTAAAGTAATGTCTGCGCCCACCCTCTGCCCCCCCACCCCCACCCCTCACTGCAGCTTCCTCATAAACTGAGCCAGAGAGAACTCAATACCAAACCAACCAGCCTATTTCATTCACATGGCGCTTATTGGAGCTGCCTGTGTGTGCATGTGTGTGTGTGTGTGTGTGTGTGTGTGTGTGTGTGTGTATGTGTATGTGTATGTGTGTGTGTTCTGCTCTTTCTTCGCTGTGGTGGGGTAGTAAAAGTAGGTGTGCGCCACACAAAGCAGTAAAGAGATTGCTTGTAAAACTCCCTCACAGCCACACACACACACACACACACACACACACACACACACACACACATAGACAGAGGCAGTGTAATAAGCACCACCCAAACACACAAATTCATGTACACACACAGAGACACAAATGGACACAGGCCCTGGCAGTGATCACACATTGATACAGAAGCACGTGAACTTACAGTGTCTTTGTTTTGAATTCAGCATTTGTTGCAAACTGTCACAGAGACCAGACTTAATCAGACAGGAACAGAGGCCAGTTTATGGCTGACATCTTCTCCTGCTGGCAGCTATGGCAAGCCCTCAGTCCTGTTTTCGTTCTTGCTGTTGTTGTTCAGAATTGACCAAAAAAAAAAATACATATTGCATTCACTTTATTGAAATTAAAAATCACCAACTATATTCAACTGAGCAGCGTGTGGAGTTACTCTTCAATACATCCAAGCTCGTCATCTTTAAAGGATGCTGCATGTCCACTTTTTTTTTTATATGTCTCATAACAAAAGTCAGATGCCCGTGTGAACGCTGAAACAGGTTTTACATGTTGTAATCATTCCTCTTGTTCATACTGGCTGTTAAAAGAAGCCTTCTTACTGTAATGCCCTTCCACTGTAAGTAATGGGAGATCAAATCCACAGTCCTACTGTTTATCTCTATGTACCAACTCCTGGTATTCACATTACAGTAGTGGAGGGAAGTTCTACAGTAACATTTGTGATAAACTGGCTTTGATACTGTAGGGAAGGTATAATATTGGTACCAGTATGGAAAATTTACAAACGATACCCAGGCTTAAGCAGAGTTCATGTGAAGCTATTAACATTGACGCCGGCTGTGTTCCATCTTGATGTTCCACTAAGCCATGCAGCGAACCAGCAGGCACCACTGCAGCGGATTTACTGGGACTGTCTCATTTTCTACAAACACGTTCCATCAACGTAATTTGAGATTCCTCTTTGTGCATCACGAAGCAGAATGTGATTAATCACTAAATACGCCCCTACACATTACATCACAGCAGCAGCCATTCCCATTCTGTCACGCTCAGGCCAGTTAGACTGCTGAATTAAATCTGAGACAGTTCAGGGTTTTCCCATGAATGAATCTGATACAAATGATTAAAGGGGGACATTCGGAGTCAGAGTTTCGGTCCCGATAATTAGACTATTTGGGTGTGTCTTATTATCACATTTTATTTGGCAGTGATATTCTGTGACTTAGCTTCTGGTGACATCTGAGTCACACAGCTACCCAACAAAGAGTTTATTAGAACACATCCCACTGTCTGCTACCCACACACACACACACACACACACACACACACACACACACACACACACAGATAGAGAAAGAGTGTAGAGAGAAGACACAGATATACAGAAATGGCTAAATGAAATAGCTGACATGATAATGGAATTGAATGCAAATGACACTATAATAAATAATTACCTCACTTGTTTTTATGGTCAGGTTTTGTTGATTCTGTTGGATGTATTTGATTCTACTAGTCTCCTATTACCCTCCTTTCATGTTTGCAGAATGAAACAGGAGAAAAGAAACTCCAGGAAGTGACGATGTCCTACCAAGAAATAGTCTGACAAGTAACATCCCAACATCTGTGTGTTGCGTTACTAGAATATTTGATACGAAACACGTGGTAAGGCTTCATTTAGCTAGGTAAATATTGCATACTCACCATAGACAGATGTCAGGAGGCTGTGATGTGCAGGTGAAGAGATTCTATCACCCCCCTCTCCTGCAGTACTCATAGAAAACACAAGAGAACAAGAGTGATTCATGTTTCCATCACAATGCTCAAATAGCTAATAATAATAACAGTTGTGATATCTGTGTTCTGTACATCTATGCACTCATACACTGAGAAATTACAATTTTATTATGCCAGAAAATCAAAATACACATTAATCTAATCAATAGTTATCAGTTTCTGCAGAACCAGGACAGACAGGTAAAAGCAGTGTAACACATGTTCAGCTCAGCTGCTCATATATTACAGTGAACTAATGGAAAATACAGACATGGGAGGTACTATGGGCCTTCTGGTGCTATGGTGGCTCAATAAGGATATACAGTGTCTCAGGAGGGACATTTTCACAGCTGGCTATAGGTAAGACATCCCTACTGAATAAACTCGTAGTTGTAATTGAATTCCATAAACTGGCTAAACAAATAAGTGATATAAACATAAGTCACAGGATTGGTGAGGACAGAGAATGGCAGTTTCTGTCTGTGGCAAACGCCTCAGTAGGTGGATTTTTCAGTGACAATTGGCGACAAGGACTCTTACTTTCTGAACCAGGGGAAAAACAACTGAAGTAATGGATGCTCCCTCTTCTCAACCTTACTGACATGAGCAATAAAGGGTCTGTAATCTGTGGTGGAGCAACACTGTTGGGAATGAGACTGGTGTGTTTACCCATAGTCTGTGTCCTCCACACACATTCTGAAGACATGCACCTCTAAAGTGCCTGTGATAGACTGACGACCTGTCAAGACTACAACCTGCCTCTTACCTATTGCATGCTGGGATGGGCTCCAGAACCCCATCACCATAAACTGGAAAAGCAGTTTAGAAAATGGATAGATGGATTTGAGGGAGGGAGGAATATCCAGCCATGTTTCCATCATGCAATAGATCTTTCTCGAACACACACACACACACACACACACACACACACACACACACCATGCTATCAGTCTTGTAAAAACATTATTAATTGCAGGGTGAATGCAGCTATCCATCTTCCTGAGCTTACACCAGGCCAGCATAGTGAAGATGCGTGCGTGTGTGTGTGTGTGTGTGTGTGTGTGTGTGTGTGTGTGTGTGTTAACCAGGCTCATCTGTCTCCAGTCTATTGATCCCACTGAGGTTGGTCATTATTACTAGGCTACTGTGGAGTGGAATGCTGAGGAGGTGTGTGTGTGTGTGTGTGTGTGTGTGTGTGTGTGCGCGTGTATGTGTGTGTGTGAATGCGTGTGTAGCTATGTGTGTATACAAGTCTGCTTCCCCTCTGCCTGCCAATAAATCCAGAGGCCACATTGGCACTCAGCACTAATGAAGATGGCAGTCCCTCTTGGTGTGTGTGTGTGTGTGTGTGTGTGTGTGTGTGTGTGTGTGTGTGTGTTGCGTGGATATGTTTGGATGGTAAAGGGAGAGTTCAATCTGTCTGCCTCAGTAAAAATGGGAAAAAAAGGAAAATGAGCAGAGTTTTCTTGCTTGCTGACAAACATTCGAGTTAATAGATTTATTTTTCTGCTGTGACAGCGCTACCCGACATTAGTGTTCTTGTGGGGGGCGTCAGTTTTTGGCACAGACTGAAGCTGATGGTACTGTTATTTGATTGAATTAATATCTGTGTGCATGGACACTAAAAATATCATCTCAATTCCAACAGCCAAACAGGCAGTTAACCAGCTGTCGACGGCACATGGCTGTATCAAAAGAGCTGAATACAGTGCTGCCAAGCTGTCCCAGTGGCCAACCGCAGTACTGCGGCCATTTTCCCATGTCATACTCTATAACGTCTGTAATGATGTCTGAATTTCAAATCCACGAAGGTTTTATATTTGCAAAACTTTCTCAGAAAATTTAACCATTTTTGTTTTTGTGACATCATCCCAATATATGCGAACATGGAGGCAAACAACGGGTGAACAATTTTCACTTGAATGGGCGCCATCTTGATGCTTTATCAATATAAACCATGAAACAATGTCATTAGCCATTTCTTTGCAACATCTGTATTTGGGCACTCCCTATATTAAGCTACTCTGCACATTACTGTCTGTCTTTGCCTCACCAGGTAATGTACTGAGATCACAGTACCGGATGACATGGGTTTTGACAGTCAGGTCATTTACGATCACCACAACTGGAACCATAAGACAGACAGCTGACACTAGCTAGACCCCACCTTCCTAAATGTGGGACAAACACAGCACTGTCTGTAAAGCTGCTGATGACTCAGTGAGTGTTGAAAAGTGAAAAATAGCATCCTGCAAAAATCAGGGATACTGTTAGGTAAATGCTTTCCAATTAGAAGCTACTCAGCCTATCTTACTACCTTCAACTTTGTGAGTGAAACACAAACGTAACAGCGTCCTCTGTCAGAAAACAAAGATTCAGGAGCAGTAAGCAGAGAGGACACTGAGGCAGCTTCTCTCATTGGATAGTACTGATGGTTTGAGGCAGGCACAAAGGAAAAACAGAAAAACCATCAGCAGAAGGCGACGGAAGTACACAAGAACTCTAGCTGGTAGATCAGGTCGTTACACTCAAGCATTGACTGGTAAAGAGAAGCGACTGTATACGTTGTGTAGGCTTCAAGAATGAGCAGATCTGTGTTAATGAAGGGAGTTGTGGTTTCCGTATTTGAAAACTCATCTACAGCTGTGGCATGATGGCACATAGCCAATGCTATGTGTCCTTCTTTATTAAGGTAAAAAACATGTTTTAACCTTTGTACAGGTCAGTAGTTTCTTTTGAAACACTAAGAAGTATGCACAATAGCTTTCACATAATTTATATTTCCTTCAACAAACAGTGAGGACAACCAGGACAAACAGCGAGCATTTCTTGACCAAAAAAAGTCAGAATCAGAATCAGAATGCTTTGTTTATTGATCCCCACGGGGAAATTGGGGAAATATGTACACTATACAATGTAAATCATCCATAAACAATAAGAAATATGTAAATGTGAATATGTAAACTATGTGCAATATGCAACAATAAATAGCAGCTGTCTATAGAAATATCTCTGTTGTGCAACATTCTACATCAACTTTTGTCTTTTTTTGTTTTCATTAATTCATATTTGGCTGTAGCTGTTATATTGTGTTATACTGTTGTATACTTCGCAGATATCATGTTTGAACAGATATGTAATGATGGAATTAAGCATTCATATGAATGGAACAGATTAAATGAAATGATCTGTATGTGTCAACTGACCAGAACAGTACATAAAACTGATTATAACAGACCTTATAACAAGACAGTGTTAATAAATAAATGCTAATAATGAATAAAATGAAACAATACAAAAATGTGTACAGTGTATTTTCTTGCTTTCAATGTAGTTTTCTAATTAGGGTGGCAAACATATCCATAGTTACACTTGGGGGTGGTCCATTTCTGCTAATGGATGTAGAATTTTCTCCTCTTTAAAACACCAGAAAAACAGAGAAAATTAAATCTTTAACCGTCTTGTTGCCTTCAAAATAAAAATAATGTCTTTATTCAGCATCTTGTTAATTTGCTCAGTCTTTCCTCATTTAAACTGTTGAAGGTCTATCCAGAATATTTTTTGTGAAGTCTGAATTCAGCTTCGTGAGTGTATTGACTGTGACAGAATCAGCTCCAGCTCTGCAGTCTCATGCTTAGGAGGACATCTGTTGGACAGCTAGAGGACAGTTTGAGGCCATGGCGGAGGGTCCATCATGGGCAAACCTTTCTCTTCTGCAAACTGGGCATCTGTGGAGCTGTTTATCAAAATGCATAGACAAGAAGGAAAGAACAGAGAATGAAACACACAGTATTGTTTGACTGCTAGTGTCTGTCCTTTTCTGGAGCGTTTGTGTGATCTGCCTTTATTAGATAGAGACAGAGTGAGAGTTGGACAGGAAAAGTAAGGGGAGAGAGGGTATGACCAGCAAAGGTTCCCTGGCAGAACTCAAACTGGGAACATTGTAGTTACTGTATGTGGTATGTGCCTTAACCATGAGGCTGTCAGGATACAACACATTGTAAACGACCACAAACATTAGCCATACAGCAGACCTGGGGCAGCAGTCACGGTTGTTGCTGCATCTCTAGGTAAAAAAAAAAAATGCTGTCTTGTGTATATGGTGTACACATGTGGATGTTTGAAATAGATGGAGAACATACAGAATGCACAGAGAGATGGGGTTAAACAGTTTTTTCAATTTCTGAAAGAGGGACAAGGCTTTGAAGAGGTCTGCTCTCTGAGGAAAAGCCTGTGGTTGTTGTCTCTACACCTGACTTTATAAGATAGAACTTTAGAAGTGTAACCCAAACATGGAGTCATCCCTCTTTCAGTGACACCACAGCATAGAAAAGGACACTGCATACTCTATCAGTGCAATAAGTCAGAATCAAAGAGAAAACCATGAGAACACTTTGTATGATAGGCAAGAGTTTCCTCACTGCATGTCTTCACTTTTAATTGCCATTGTCAATTGAGGTTGCACATATCGGAATCGTGTTGTGGTGATTTGTTTCTGTAGGTTATTTAGAATAAAATTATCAGTAAAATATAAAATATAGAGCATGCAAATACTCACTGTCAAGAGTCAAAGAAGAAAGTATTCCAGAACCCAAACTGAATCTAAACTCAAACAAATTCTGACATAAAGTATATAAACTTTGTGTGGCGAGTGGAGGGAATCTTTGGTTCGTCTTATCTTCTGGCGCCCTCTGCTGCTACAGAGTCTGAATAAATGAGCTTTGTGTCTCACCCTCTGTCTCGGTGAGTCTCTATAGAGGAATCTGTAATTTCTTTTACAAGATCTAATGAATATTTATGAGCAGGGCCTTCATCTGCGATCAGCCAATCGGCTGACAGCGTGCTAAGCATAAATCAGCTGACAGCTTGCCTTCTCTGCTCAGTGGTGGCAGTAAATGGCACTGAATTATTTACATTTACATTTTCAACATTTAGCTGACGTTTTCATCTGAGTGCGCTATGAGAGGATGTTACGCTGTGCAGGGGTCAGAGGTCACAGTGCCTGATAATGGGTGGTATGGAGGGATGAAGGAAGGGATAAAGACTACAGAATTCTACAGCTGTCAATGATGAAACAAAATCGTTTAAGGATTTAGAGATTTATTAGTCAAATTCTATTATAATATGTGTAGTGAAATGCAGTGTGGCATCCTCCTAAAGCTGTGTTAAAAAGAGCAGTGCAAAAAATGCAAGAATTGCAGACTGGACTTGTGTATATGAGTTTGAATTATGTCTGTTGACATCCACAGATGGGACAAGGGAAAGAAATTTTTAAAGCATCTGTATCAAACTTTTCTTCTTCAGACAGGAGGTGCAGTGTTACTTCCTCCGAGGCTGTCCAAACATTAGAGGATGAAATGAAACTTTGTCGGTGCCAGTTGCTAAGGCATATGGTTATGTCATTGATGTATCAGAAATGCCTTTGTTTAGACAGAAGTGTTAAATGACAAAATGACATATTTCTTTTCTCTTTTTTTTTTTTGCATCTGTACATACCAGAAGGTGACTTTCTGATGGCAGCATTTTCTGCTACTTAATACTTGTGCTCCACTTCAAATCAGAGGGATATATTGTACTTTACAATATTTATTTGATAACATTTTTGATCATTCAGTACTGCTCTCATCCTTAAAACCACACACATCTACTTCCAGCTGGCCTACATCTGTTCGTCTGTCTCTCATTACATTTACTGTGATGAACTACCACTCACTGTAATTACATAACACTGCATAGATTTTTATCCTTGGCTTTCATCCTTCCTTCCTTAACCCTTGTTTTTGTTCCTTCTGTTTTATCATAATGCCTTTGTCCCATTCTCTCTCAGAGACCAGCTATCAGCATGGTGCTGGGGATAGCAGTGCCAGTTGGCCCACAAATTTGCTTCAGGCTGAAATATCTCAACCACTATTAGATGTACTGATCTGTCCATGGCCCCCTCAGGATGATTTGTTATAATGTAAGTGATCCTCTGACTTTTAGTCTGGGCCATTATCAGGTTAACTTGTCTAGTTCATTATGGTCTATGGGAATCATGATTTGAACTGACACTTTAAATTCACTCACATTTACACATAAATTGGCGCTCCATCTTCATTAGTGCTTAAACTGAAATTTCAGCTTGCAAGACTTCCATTTTAACTGCTATTTCAACTGCTTTCAGTATTTGTGCTTCACCTGATACTTCAATAAATGATATTGTATTAAATATTTATTTATTATTTATGTACTTAATATTTTAATTGTATTTTGTTTTATTTTTTGTCTAGCACAATGGTTTCTGTGCACATGTGTATAGAATTTTATGTTATGTATGTTTTGTGATATGTGAATTGCTGCTGCAACACTGGAATTTCCCTTAGGGAATCAATAAAGCAATCTGTGTATGTATGTATGTATGTATGTATGTATGTATGTATGTATATGTATGTATGTATGTAAGTATCTGTCTATCCATCTATCTATAAGTGCAAAAATTCAGCAGTGAAAACAGAAATGTAAATCTTTCTAGTCTTAAGATAAGTTTGGGCATGAGATTGTCATTGTTTTGTCTACCTGAAAGTAGCTTCTCCAAGGCATGCTCTAATAAGAATAGGGTTATATTTTGTCAATTGAAGCTAATTGTGGATGAATATGTTGGTAATTCACTACATTCTTAATTAGAAACAAGCAAATGTTTGTTAATGTATTGCATTCATTTGGGTTTAATATAAAACAGTCTGTGACTGAATTGATACCCTCTGTCATCCAGGTACAATGGTGGTATTAAGGGGTGAGAAGTTGTGTCAGAACTTACATTACAACATAATTTACCTTTGGAATTCTGACGTGGGGAACTTATTTATACTCTTTATAATGGGCGGGACTTCCCATAGACTAACCAATAGGTACATAGGACACTGGATGTACTTTAAAAGGTCGTTCCTCGTAAACTCATCATTCCCGGCAATACTGTCCAATTAAATTAATGAAAGCTCCTCTGATCCCGCCCTCGTAAACCTTCCGACCAGTCACAAACACTGTAGTTTAATAAAGCTGTCTCCGATAGGCTAGAGTGACGGGTGTAACATGGCGGTGAGCCAATTCTGAATGCAAGGAGGCTCTCTCTAACCAATGGGCGTTTAGGACGTAGACGCTGATCTTATAAATGACAAGGTGACAATCTACACATCCTACATTCATTGACTGCCGCTGTGTGCGAGAGCAGCTAATCCCGGACCCTCCGAAAGCCGTAACAAACCGGTAATATGTGCCTTTCATTCTCCCACGCTTCACGCGTACTCACGTTGGTCCGTGTTGTAAATGCATGTGCGTCTGATATCCAAGCTCAGTCGCCAGGGGAACGTTCGTTAAGTTAGCTGTCAGTGCTAACGTTCGGTAGCTAGCAGGCTAGGTCGGCCATTCAATGACTTGCTTACCAGGAATAACTTCGGAGCCGATTGTCAGCTCTTGGTTTACACGTGTGACAGGTAGTAAGGTGGCGGCACCTTCAGGAGAGCGTTTCGACCAGTTGCTGTGGTTGTTGTGCTGCAGTTGTAATCAGCAGGTCACACAGTGGTCACAGCACGGGGAAGCTGGGTTGACACTTGAATGTAAAATGTCTGACAGTCTGAGGCCTACCGTGCTCTGAATCAGTCCGCCGCTGCAAGGACATCTCTGTCAGAGACATGCGATGTCACGTCGCCCCTTGCCATACCACTATATCAGCTTTATTGTAGCAGGGAGTGCACCGTGCCTAGTTTCCAGGCCAAGTGTGACCGTCTGTGGCTCATTTTTGACCTTCAAGACTGCAGGCTGGTTAGCTTAGCACCTTAGCTTAGCTCCGGCGCTTCCCTTCTTCTCCGAGGACAGTCAACCAAACTCAGGTCTAAACAGGTGACACAGTAATGCAAGCCAACCTTTATTCTGGCCTTGTCAAAGTTTAAAATTGTATTCGTATTTTCACAGAATACTGATGTTTACTGAACCCCCACCGTGGGCGATGTGAATCTTCTATGTAGAAATGCCCTCGAGGTTACTGCTAATGGCGTCTGGAAGTGGGAGTGTTAACGTTAGCCACTCACTCTGCAGCATGTGTGGATAGTTAGCGGTTTATCTCGAGATGATCCTTGCTGTAGTCGATGCAATTGGATTAACTGAGCCTCTTGGCTGAACTTGCCAGGAGCAGCAGAGCAGAACTGCCCCTCTTGATCAACTTATTGCTAGACTTGACCTTTGCATACTAGATTTTCCTGTATGTGACCGGGACACTTTTCCTGAAACTGATTAATTTCACGTGGAGAACCTTTTTTGTTGCACTGGAAACGTACTTAAGTACATGTGTGCATGTGTAGTGTGACCCTGAGTTGTGGACCTAAGGTTACTTCTGTCTACAGTGACGCTGCCAAAGATACAGGTCATTGAATAGCAAACTGGCGCTGAGCTGCAGCCTCTGCCCTGTGTCTTTGTGAGATGGATGGATTTATTGCACACATCGTGACATGAAGATGAAGATGACCAGCACCTAATGTACATATAGTTGTACACGTAGTGTACTGTCTTGTTTCAGTGTCTCAGACTTAACTCATCACAACCTCTAGATGTCCACCTTTCTCTTGTAATTACCATCTGACTGTAGTTCCAGGTTTGATTCCTGTAATGGTCTTTAACCACATCACTGAATCTGCTGCCTGATCAAACAGTGCATGAGGACATTGACAGCATATATAAAATGTTTCCTCTCTCTCCAGCTTCCAGCCATGTATGCCTGCGCCAAGTTTGTCACTTCTCCTGCTGTGGTATGTCAGCTGAAATACGTTTTTTTGGAAGAATATTCTTCCTTCTCTCCTGTGTAGACATGTATAAGTGTGTGTGGGAGATGAGGGTTGAGGTTTCTAGCTTTCGAAACATCAACCCATGAAATGAAAATTTCAGTGACATGACTCCAAAGGATGATATGTTCAGAGTTATGTGCCTGCATTAGCTTTTCCTTCAAGGACACAGTAGTTTTGAATGGCAGCCATATTTGGTCCATGCTCTTTATGACAGTTGCACAGTTAGTTGTTTTTCCATGTCAGCTGACCCTGCAGCATTTAGGCATCTCAGTCATGGAGGTGTTGTGGAGGACAACGTTCCATATTTACATCTGACACACAGTTCAGCAGGACAGGCAGATCACCACAGTACAAGCAGTGGTCTAAATGGATTGTGATGCAGAAATGCTATGAATCACAGTTTGACACTGATCAGTCACTGCTTTGCAAAATTGGCTGCAATGAGCAAATTTTAACCATGGTAGAAACGATACAGCTTAACTTCTGCTGACTGACTGATCACTGTCATGTGTGCACCTGTAGCTGCATTGTCTTACTATACCTGTATGTTAAACTACCAGTGTGATGTGTCAGTGGATATTTCATAGTTTGACCTGTACTAAATCACAATACTGATACAGTACAATCATTTTATCAAACTTGAAGTGTAGTTTTGTTATTCTGCTGTCCATTTCAACAGAATCCACTTTCTTTAAACTTCTGTTGTGGACTGACAAAAGGCTGTGGTTAGGAAAATGTTGACACATGCAGCAAATTGCAATTTTTAGCCCATTATGTACATTACATTGCAGCAGGTCCGTGTCCAAAAATGGCAATTTCATGTAATTCTTTAGTTTGGATTAACTTCTACATGGGTGTTTTTGGCCTTTTGTTTGTTTTGCAACAGATAATAACATTGTGGAAGTGTGCTAATACTAATAGTTATGTTCTGTCTGTCTGTCTGTAGCTGCGTGGGGGGTCCAGAGTCCTCGCCCGGCCAGTCTCAGTCTCCCTCTTCAACAGACCTGAAGCCACAGTGGAGCAGCAGGTCAGTCCTTTGACCTTCAGTGATCCTGCTCACAATTGTCTTTAAATAGCTTTTGCCTTCCTGCCAAGTCCTGGGTTGTGCAGAGGGATGGCCAATACTAATCCAATCTATAGTGGTATATCGCTTTCTTTTAGTGTTCATCTTCATCAGGATGTAGTAGTTTTCTCTACAGATTGGTCTTTTTAAAAAAGGCATGGCTACCTCAACTATACATTTGTAGAAAAGTCTGACTTTAGCATTATCTTGATTTTGGCCACATCAAGCTGAGCACAAACAGAACCTCATTCAGATTCAGGCTAAATGTCTGTGTGGTGTAAAATGGCTCTGCAGTATTAAGTAACAGAATATATCTGTGAACAAAGATATAACCCCAATTCCAAAACAGTTGGGATGCTTTGTAAAATATTAATAAAAGTCCATGCAGTAATCTCCTTTATACATTCATGTGTTCACAAATTGGTGACCCTCTCTCCATCCTCGCTTGCGAATGACTGAGCCTTTCCAGAATGCCCCTTTCAGACCCAATCATGATACTATCACCTGTTACTAATGAACCTGTTAACCTGTGGAATGTTCCAAACAGGTGTTTTTGGAGCATTCCATAACTTTTCCAGTCTTTAGTTGCTCCTCTCCAAACTTGTTGTTCCAAACAAATTCAGAATAAGCAGATATTTACAAAAATCACTGAAGTTGATGAGGCCAAACATGAAATATATTGTCTTTATACTGTTTTCAATTGAGTATATGTCCAAAAAGGATTAGCAAATGACGGCATTCTGTTTTGTTTTTGACAGCATCCCAACTTTTTTTGGCATCAGGGTTGTATGTGATGGTTGCGGTTTACTGATGTTTTCCAGCAGGATGATGATATATCTGCCATTTTACCTTTAAAATGTATGTCATGAATAATCCTGGATTTCAGTTTTGGTGTGTGCCAGCACCCTGCACATCCTATGGTTTAACAATTAAGTCTCCAGTTTCACTGGAAAAGATTCTTCATAAGTGACTTATAGTGGACTTCACTTGAACACATGAAATGCATAAACAATATTCGAGTCTGTTCTTGGCTGATGCAGAAGTGGCATGTACTGTAGCAGTTTCTTCTCTTCCAGGCTCTTTTGCCAGTCAGCCAGTCTGCAATCCTGACCCGCTCCTTCCAGACCAGTGCCGTCTCCCGGGACATCGACACTGCCGCCAAGTTCATTGGTGCTGGTGCTGCCACAGTGGGTGTGGCCGGCTCAGGAGCTGGAATCGGAACAGTGTTCGGCAGCCTCATCATTGGCTATGCCAGGTAGTTTTTCCATCATACATTAGAATTATCCACAACACCCTGAAATGTGTACAGTACTGACACTGTTCTTCAACCCCTGATATCTACCTGTCATTGGTTTTTACAATAGTCCTCACTAATCTGAAAATTTAAAAGCCAGACCTCCTCAGTGAAGTTGACTCGAGGCAGAGTAATATAGTTTATTGGGCGCTCCCTGACAGATTTTTTTCAAATGAAATCAATGCATACATCAACATCACAGCCTTTCCAAACCTGTTGCGTGTGTTTCCACAGGACTTCCCACTGCTTTTCTACAATCACTTCGTGTTCCCTTCTAGTTATTTAGATAAGAACTGGATTTTGAAACCTACCTGAAGACTCTGTCTGCGTCAAGTCTCTTGTTGACCTTGGAAACTGTACTTGCACAAAATAATCACAACTCTTTCTGCTTACAAGTACTTATAAGTATATCTTGCTGTCTTAAGTAAATGGAGTTTGCTTCGTGTTGTCAGCTGAGCAAGAAAATGGTCTTGGAATTAGGTTTTTGTCACATAACAGGACAGACGACTGCATAGTGATATAATCTACTGACTGAGCTACAGTTTATCTATTAGCTTTTTCAGTGTAATACAATACCTGAGGCCACAGTACAGAGCAGGCGTCATCAGAAAGAAACTCATTTGTGAGCACAAATTAACAATTGCTTCAAATTAGTGATTTATTTTTGTGAATGAACAGATGGTAGTGTTAATCTGTATTAGCATTTAAGATGTTAAAGTGGATGGCAAAGATGGAAATATGCAGACGGAAGTATAACCAAAGTATTTCGAAAACAAAACAAAACTATTCAAGCTGCTCCTTTCGATCACACTGTTCATGGATGAAAACTGTCTCCGTTTTGGACCACATGATATTACAGATTGTGTTGCACATCTCATGGGCTGTTCACACAAACGCACTCAAAAGATGGGACAGCAGCAGGCAGCTGTTCATTGTCAATGGGGCCTGGAGTCACAGCTCAGCGCTGCCCGCTGGGCTGCAGAGATTTAAAAGGTGCCCCGCAACACTACGCATAAAGTAGAGAAGCTCTATTTTATGCGGCTCTCCTGTTTCAATGCGAGCGACAATAAGGTTAGGGTCAATCGTTCTCATTTTGATTCCCGTGGAAGCAGAGTTGTATACTACTCTGCTCCACAAGAGGAGTGGGGGGTTGCTTCCAGTGCAGAAACGGGACCACAACTCTGCTTGAGTGTCATTGTTGTATTAAAGCAGCTTCAACAACGCATACCACATCAAAAAAAAGGCTGGAAGAGCTTTTCTGTACTTGAGGAAACTACAGCAGCTGCCTCCTGAAAAGTACGATGGCTGCATCAGGCTGTCACAACTGTCCAGTCAGAGCAGAATGTGTAAGTGCTCGGCATAATGCATAGGGAGCTACAGCTTCATGAGAGGGCAGAGACGGCCTATTACCTTCTGTCTGTATGTGGAAAAACAGCTGTACTGAACAGCTTCTCTCTAGTTTTAATCAGTACAAAAAGAGGATACATTTATGTTCTAAAATGTCGACTAGCCATTTAACTTATTTTCATTCAGACAGTGTGTTTTCGGGGAGTTTCAGGCCATTTCATTCATGAGCAAACTAACATTTATTACGATTGGTTTTCTAGTTCTTTTTGGATTTAATCCAAAACTTACCAGTGGAAACCTATGTGTACAAATGATGGAAGCTCTAGCCCCAAAGGGAGCCAATGGAAGCATGTCTGACATGAGGGTAATTGGAACCAAATAAAAAATGCAGTACACCTGAGCAGACTCAAACCAAATGATAAGCACTGATGCAGCCACAGTAGAGAACGCAGCAGTACATGTCATCGTCCCTGCATGTTACAGGTCACACACAGGTCATGTTAGGTCATGTCTTAGGGCTGAGCGATGCTCAAAAAATATGACCACAATCATTTTACCCATACAGATCAATATCGACATTTAACACTATATAATTTTATAATGCTGCCAGTTTGAAGAGCATCCTGATGGTGACTGAAGCCTGAAGAAAACTAGTTGGTCCATTAGACTTGAGAATATAGTTTAACATGAAAGATAAAATAACACTTAGTTGTGCAAACATGGCTTGATTCAGAATCTATTTTGCAGGCTGTCTTAGAGCTTCGTTGTCATTTTTCATATTCAGACCACTTCCATATGACCTTTTTATGTCAATTTTCTCAGCTTTGAAGGATAACATAAGTTCACTGTCAGCACTTTAGCATGAAGTGCAGCTGTTTAAAACAAAGCAGGTGTCACGTTTCTGAAAGTTAGTCCAACAGATGTTTGCTCAAGTGTTCATACTCCCTCCCTTCTGTTGCACTCATGTTTAATGAGCATTGAGCAGGTTGTCGATGACTCCTGTGAAATACATCGTGAAGTCTGTTTGGTTCCCTCTGTGATGGTTTTGAAGTCACGCTTCTGTCCACTCTGTGTGGAGCAGAGGAGAGGCAGCGCACTGACTCACTGCTGTCCTGCTCATGTCTGCTGCGCTGCTTCATCTATTATATCAAGACCAAAGTTTATCATTATCAACATAAATTTTATCATGATCCCATATCAAGAGTTTATTGCTCAGCCCTGCTCCAGCTTGCCTCTAAACACATTCACATGTACATGGATTATTAATTACATGAAACTCACACAGAAGGCATCCAAAACACCCAAATTTAGCTCATTTGGTTTTGTAAATACAGTGATTAATTTGAGTTTTCAGTGTTTGCATTTTTGGCATGGAAAAATTTGACCAAGCTATGTGTTGTGTTGAAGAACATGAGCTGTGTGTCCACCCTGCAGCACTGCTCTTGCAGATGTCTGTCCTTGTTTGGTTGTGATCAGATTATCATTTGGTTAGCGGTGTATTTGACTTCCTGTGTCTTCCCCCACAGGAACCCCTCCCTGAAGCAGCAGCTCTTCTCCTACGCCATCCTGGGCTTTGCCCTGTCTGAGGCTATGGGTCTCTTCTGTCTGATGGTGGCGTTCCTCATCCTCTTTGCCATGTAAACCTGGAAACAACGCCCACAGATCCCTTCACTTAACCCTTCTTCCTGTCTCCTTTCCTTCCTTGCTCCCTTCTCCCTCCTTCCTTCCATCTGGAGGGGGTTTCCAGAACGGGAACTGTGAATGAGCTGGTATGCCATTCCAATCAACAGAAAAATAAATAAAGGAAAATTATTTACATCTGAGGGTTACAAACCTCCAATCCTACATTTTTATGTTCCTACGCTTATTTTTGTTTTTCAGAAGTTTTATGTAAGACCTCACTTCGGTTGAAATCTGTCCAGAATAAATGGTTGGGATAACTAACAACAGTCTGCAGTGTTTTTAATCTTTCCTTACTAAGAAAATGAATTGCTCCATATGTACTCTGAAAATACAAGTGGTCATTGCATCAAATGTAAATGGTATTTTACTCTTCTACTATAAATGAGATAAGCTGCCGGCCAAGTGTTTTGTACTGTCTTCTCACAGAATCCAGACTGCCCTCCGTGACCTCCTGTTTTTATATATATATATATATATTACATGTTTGAATAGTGCTGTAGATGTATCCTGATTGATTATGTCAATTTACAAAATGACTTGCTAATTCTGAGCAGAACTACATGTACTATTAACCTCAACTATATCATGAGTATAAGTTCTTCACAGGAGCACTTGAACTTGAAAGAGTTTCAAAAGTTACCTAGTTTTCAGATGTGCTCTTGTGTTTTACATGTGGCCATTTTGAACAGGAACCACTGCAAATCACCATTGGGTTAGATGTCCCCCTTCATTCAGTGTGCCGTGCAAAACCATTTGAAGAGTCATGAAACTTGGCTGACATGGGGTAGCAACTATTTTTTATCAGACTGTCCATTACTGACTTGGTTTTACAGATTTGTCCATAAAATGTCAAAGTGCGGTTTCTCATGTGGGAGGAGGAGTACACTGCCACTGTCATGATCAGTAGTCATCTGAGGACTTTATATTTTGCAGTGAATGTGAAATAGTTATTAACTTGGCCTGGATACCACATCGCAAGAGATCCATTTTTGTATGGAAGTATAACTGTTTTTGACACCTCGGGGCCTCTATAAAGTACAGAAAGGTTTGTCGGGATGCCTGCTGTTAAGAAAGATACCACACAGAGCAGTAGCTAACTAATAAGAAAGAAAAGTAACTGCATAAATAATAATGATGTGCCCATTGCCTTTTCATGAGACATTCCATCAATGATACTGTGTGGCTTGGACTTCATCATATGAAACGAATTTAAATCGATTTACAATTATCACAGGTTTCTCCATAAACACTTTGATCTAATTATTAAATACTCATTCCGCCATACCGCCTTCAGCAGTACTTATTGCGACAGCCAATGAGGAATTTTATTTTGAAAGTCCGCACCGGATGTCCCGTGTTTTGCCATTTCAGTTTGGCTTGACTATTTAGAAATCGGATCTTGAACTTGCGTGATGTGAATGGAGTAAAGAGGTTATGGTCAGCTTAAAACCAAACATTCGGACGCTATCTTCTCTTAAACCGACACCAGCCGGACAGTGAACTGCTTCATAAGCCGTATCAAGGTGGAGGAAGTCATTTTGCTGACGACTTAATACTTTTTTGGAGGCCTTAGGAAAAACACACAAGCTAACGACAAGTAGCCACCATGTCGTGGGAAGAAATACCTTGTTTTGTGGCCTCGCCTCTGCTCTCGGCTCTGCCCCGTTTTTCCGCTCTCTGATCCTGCTGGACAAAACAAGCAGAGGGAACTTTCTCACGCAGCTGTCAATGCAGTTAACAGTTAGCTAGCCTTACAAATAAGTCAACGCCATCGATTTTACTGTAGCTTAACATTATTAGCTTGCGAGCCATGGCGGACAGCTTTGGAGAGCAGTCCAGCGGCGGTGCCCTTGGCTTAGGCGTTACCGGACAGGGCAGCGGAGCTTCGCTGTTGCCGACTTTGGCGAACTCTCTGCCGGTAGGACACTCGACAGCCAGCGGTGCTCACTCCAGCGCTAACCCGGCCTCCCCTCCTCCCGCGGCTGCGGCGCAGAGTGGCCTCACCGCTGTGGTGGCCCCCATGTCCGCCGTCACTGCTACCCTGGCCGGTTTTGGGAATACGTTCACTCCTGGCTCCTCACCACCCGCCGTGGCCGTGTCTCCGACCGTGCACGCCTCCTCACCTCTCCCCGGTGTTGGGCTTGGGGTCGGCGGGGTGGCAGGAGCGGGCCTCCTGTCCCAAATCCACGCCACTTCCTGGGACCCGACCCTCAGCACGGACTGGGACAACGAGAAGGCTTCCCAGCAGTGCATCCTGAGGATAAAGAGGTAAGAAAACACGGTGTGGAGGATTTTTCCGTATTGTCACAGTTGGATGTTTTTAGGTAAAGTTAAGGCCCTCACATACCAATGAGGTGAATAAAAATCGAAAGTGAAAGCTTAACACAAAGTTTCTGCCATCACTGGAAACCTTAAGGGACATTAAAATGACGCAGAGTTTCAGGAAACTCCAGCATATACTGTAACTTAGTCGATGATACACGGATTTCATGTTGAACTTCGGATAGATGGAAGGAATACCTCTGTAGTTTGCTTTAACCTACACTGAAACGAGAAACACATTTCACACATATTACGAACGGACGTATTTCACTTAACCCTCGTGTCATCTCGACAAGTAGAAGCAGTAGTTTTGGGTTGGCCTGATGCTGTGGTTTTGGGATGTCAGTGAGACTTCAGCTGCAAACCCATTCAATGAACATGAGTGGAATTTCATCTGTGATCAGGCGTGAGACAGATTCTTTCTATCTCTGCTCTAACTTTCTCCTTTCAGGACACTAATTTGTCTCCCTTCCTCTGTCTTTGCAGGGATATAATGTCCATCTACAAGGAACCTCCACCAGGGATGTTTGTTGTCCCTGATCCTCAAGACATGACCAAGGTAAATGTCCAGGTCCCCTGTGACAAAGCATTCACAGCATGGCCTCATTTCCACTTTTCATTTATTTCAAGTGTCCAGATAAAATCTGGATGACATTTAATACACTTAGCCTCATATATGTGTCTTCATTGATCAGATCACAGATCTGATTGGAATTGCAACTTGGTCCTCTCGGCCTATAGGGGTCTTCTCTACTCCAGGCCAGAAGGTGGTGGTAATGCACCTGAAGTTGTTTGGTAGCAGCTAAAACACACCAAAATAAGATTATCATATACACAACAACAAGTAGCCATGAACTACCTCAGACACATGCTGAGATTCCACTTATGGACTACAATCAAGGCAAAAAACGTTATCATCATGGACCCTCACTCACACTGCTCCCTCATTCATACACACCGTTCAGCGTTTGAACTGATCAAGGATCAGACAAACACTACACCTTCTTCATGATCATTTATGTTGAAATTGCTGGAGCTGCTTTCTACCTGTTGTTTGATATGACAAGAGAGTGGCAGCTGATTTCAGTGTGTCTTCAGAGTAAGTTAAGCTGCTGTTATCACAGGATATTTGTATTATTTCCAGAGAGTACTTACTGAGATGATTACATGCATCACACACATTCATGCATCTGATGAATGTGTGTGTAGCAGGTGTGTGCTTGAGCTAATGTTCGCTAAGTGAAGGAAAAGGTGAGCCTGAAGTTGTGGTTTTGGCAGTAAATGCACAGTATAGACTGCAGTATGTCAGTTACTGAGTAAATGAATGGGCTTGGCCCTAACCAACATCTCCCCTGTGCTTCTGGCTGCAGCACAGGCGCGCAGTGTGTGTGCTGGCTGCTGGGTAACGTTACCCAAATTTATAGGAAGTAACAATAATTACAGGACGTAGCTGCGTGTTAGTGCTTCCTGTGTGCTTGGATTTCTCTGCCGTTACAAGGCGTAACTGTAGCGCTCAAGCTGTTTTGGGCAGCACCACTTCACTAAAATGTAAAATAAGTGCTGAGAGCGTCAAAACTAACTAAATGACTTTTCCCAGGTCTAATGGTTGTAGTTGGTCCCCAGTGGACTTCTTAAGCAAGCGTTGTCTTGAAGCTTTTTGGATGTTGTTTATTGGTGTTGCTGCGAAACCAAATTGATAATAAAAACAACGTGAACCCTGTAAAATTGCTGCAGTTAATAGAGGTGGTTGAATTATTTATAGATTGTTTGGAGATGAATATGTTGGGCAGTATCAGGGGTTTTCCAGCCTGTGTCAAACTTTGACTGCCTTGATGGGAGTTTCCACTTCAGCTGGAGGTTAAACCAGACTGGGAACCACCACCATTAACAAACAGGGCAGGAGTGAAGTTTTTAGGTCATGGTGCTGGAATCACTGAAACTTGATGTTCCTCTCATTTGTACAATTCTTCCTCACAGCAGGGTCTGATGTGGATGTTGTCAGTTGTATTCTAGGTCAGATATTCTGCTCCAGAGTCTGTTCACTCCCAGCATCCCTCTCTCTCATGTGCCCTTGTCATGATTTCCCAACCCCTCCCCCCAACACATTAACATACACCATTCTTTCCTTTCCTCTCATCAGTTAATCCAACTTCACTGACACGGTTTTTCTTTGATTTTCACGCAGATCCACGCCCTAATCACAGGGCCGTTCGACACACCGTACGAAGGCGGCTTCTTCCTCTTCCTGTTCCGCTGCCCCCCCGACTACCCCATCCATCCACCGCGGGTCAAGCTCATCACCACCGGACACAACACTGTCCGCTTCAACCCCAACTTCTACCGCAATGGCAAGGTCTGCCTCAGCATCCTGGGGTGAGTTTGAGTGAGGGTTCATTTCTGTCATACAGCCCTAATTCTGAAGCTTGGATGCTGTGTAAAATGTCAGTGGAAACAAGATGTAATCATTTGCAAATGAACTGTGTTTACTGACAATGGACTTACAAAGTGTTCCTGAGCCCATGTAGTGATATCCTTAATTCCTTCATGTGTTCACAAAGTGGTGATCCTCTCTCCATCCTCGCTTGTGAACCACTGAGCCTTTCCACGATGCCCCTTTCAGACCCAATCATGATACTTTCACCTGTTACCAATGAACCTGTTTACCTGTGGAATGTTCCAAACAGGTGTTTTTGAAACGTGTTGGTGACATCAAATTCAGAATAATCACATATTTACAAAAATGAATGAACCTGATGAGGTCAAACATTACATATATTGTTTGTACTGTTTTCAATTGAGTATATGTCAAAAAGGATAAGAAAATGATCACATTCTGTGTTATTTATGTTTTACACAGATTCCAGACTTCTTTGGAATCAGGGTTGTAGTTTGTATTTGTCTCCACAGGAATTTGTTTAGGATGGTTGATCATGGTGAGAAATGGTGTGTTTAGTGTGTTTCTGTCTTACAAATTAGAATTAACACACTGTAAACAACTACATGATGGTGTAATCTGTGTGTGTGTGTGTGTGTGTGTGTTTGTGTTTGTGTGTGTGTTTGTGTTTGTGTGTGTGTAGGACATGGACAGGCCCAGCATGGAGTCCAGCTCAGAGTATCTCATCTGTCCTCATCTCCATCCAGTCTCTGATGACAGAGAACCCCTATCATAATGAGCCTGGCTTTGAACAGGTAGTGTAGATGAAGTGTGTGAACACATTTTTGTTACCTATTGGGGAACTTTTCTGGTATAATCACTGAACTTTACAGGACTACGTAGTCGTCACTGGGACCAAAGCCCAACCCTGATGAGGCAAAGCATCTCGAGTGAGGTCCTGTTCAGCTTAGGGTTAGACATAATTGGTTATGGTTCAGGATTGGTTTGGGATTACGCTAGATGTTCCAAAATCAGTCAATCTGTCAGACTTCATTTGTATAGCAAATAAAGAAAACTATGTACAAATAGAAATTAACATAACATGCTTCACACTACAACAACACTCATCTCCCACCAAATACATAAATGAATAGACAAATAGATAAAATTAAAAGCAAGATTAAAAAGGTCGGCCTTGAGTCTCTGCTGGCCGCAGGTCTTCAGGAATGCTGTAGCAGTGACATGGACCATAGTAATGAAAGGATGCCTCGCCATGGGTTTAATTCTGACTTTAGGGTTGATAAAAATATAAAGAATGAACAAAAATACCAAAGCTATGTGAAAGTTGTTATTAAACTCATGACACACACTCCAACACTGTGGTGAACTTTGCATGTATATTAGAACAAACCTTATTGCAGTGTTTACCTGCAGCTTGCTTTTCCTACCATCCCCTGAGCAGTCCTGGAATTCAGCTTCAGAAGCCAATCCCAGAGTGCGAGCAGAGCACTGGAAACACAAGCAGAGTGTGACAGTGGATATTAGTTCTGTTATGGATTGTTAGGATCCTGTAGGAAAAAGGGAAAAATGTACAGATGCAGCTTGAGATTTTGTCATTTGATGTATTTTATTCTTATTTATTCTCACCGTAAGCGCCAGCTGCCAGCCAAAACAGCCGCCTTTTCATTTAATTTCAGCTTGCTAATTTATTATATTACTTTTTTGATTGTAATAAAATAGTTGGGAGTAAAATGTTAATTGGTTATGCAGATACATTTTATAACCACGAGCCTCCGCTTTAAAACAGTGCGAGCGTGATGATAGAGAAATGTGCCCATCTGTCTGTATCAGTCCTGCCCACATTGTGTGTGTGCGTGTGTGCGTGCTTGCACGTGTGTGTGTGTGTGTGTGTGTCAGCTGAGTGGTTGTGTCCTGCTGATTAGAGAGCGGAGAGTCAACGTCTGACAGATATTAGCAAATGAATTAATGACTAAAGACATTAAGAAGTGAATTCGTTGTGTAGACAGGGTCATCCTTGTTAGACAGGCTGCTTCGAAAAACACCAGAAATGGCAGCAACTTAACGATTGCGCTGTAAGCACAAAAGATCTTTATGGGTTTAACGAATAAACAAATGAATTAGCTTTATTTACATTGAGCTCTTTACAGCAGAGCCATTTCTATGACCCATTGCAAGCAAACACTAAAACAGGCAGCGTTGTCCAAGTACAGCACCTATGTCCTGTGAGGAAAATGAAGGCTGTGCCTCATTTTAAATGGCTTTTGTTTTTTTTGTTTGTTTGTTTGTTTTTTTTGCCATTATCCAATTGTGCTAACTGTCAGATGGCTCAAATCGCATGACTTCCTGCAGTGCTGTATACATCCATCTCACCAGGCAAATTACGTGCTTATTGTCAACCTGCAGTTGATTGGACCAATCAGCGTCCTATAAGGAACTACTGGCAGCTTAGGGTGGGCATGGTTTAGGTGTGTTGACAGGGAGAGAAACAGCACATTTGTTCATTGAAAGAAGAGCAATAAACAAAGAGGTTTTCACTCTTCTCCCAAATGAGTCTGGCAAGAATTTGTAGTAAGCAGCGGTGGAGGTTAGGTGGGCTTGAATGGTGAGAGGAAGATGGCTGCCGCCTGTTCTTCTTGCAGTGAACATGGAGCAACTGGGTGCCCTCACCCTCCAAACCTTAAATGTATTCCACGAACAGTCAAGTGTTTCCTTGAACATGTTGTTTTGACAGTCTTGGCAACAGTGTAGTCAAGCCTCAAAACACACACACACACCCTGTCCCTGTCCCTGGGCATAACAGGGTTTTTCCTGCTTGCCTCTATGACAGCCAATCACAAGCCCTATCACATCATGTTACCAGGATTCTTCATGCTTATTGCCTCACTGACACTTCTTGAGAGTTACTCCTTAGGTTTTGAAATTTGGGACCAGATGACAAGATGTTTTTCAGCCCTAGCCACAAAAACAGATGATGCCTTTTTAGCTTTGTCATACATTGTTTACACTAAGAAATGAGAAATTGAATTTAATTGAGAGGTTATTCCAGTTGAATGATGTAAGTTCTGAAGTTCCAGTGCGACTGTATGAGTGAAATAATATCAACAATGCATCAGTTACACATAATTCACAGTCACAGCCATTATAGATGATGTTTGTTTAAGTTGGACTTTCAGCAAGGTTTCTTTGTGTGTGTGTGTGTGTGTGTGTGTGTGTGTGTGTGTGTGTGTGTGTGTGTGTGTGTGTCTGTCTGTCTGTCTCCATCTGTCCCTTTCTCAGGAACGCCATCCAGGGGACAGTAAGAACTACAACGAATGTATCCGCCATGAAACCATGAGGGTGGCTGTGTGTGACATGCTGGAGGGAAAAGTCCCCTGTCCTGAGGCTCTGTGGTGAGACCAACATACCTGTCCATCTTTTCTTTCCTCCTCCTTCTCTTCCATCTGTCTTTGAAGGTTCTATATATGAGATTTTGAACATGAATGTAGCAGCAAATAACTATTTGCTTATAGGGGAATAGATATAGGGGACTAATGTCATCCTGAGTAGAGAATGAAGACACACTCCCTCTATGTGTGTCCTAATCCATGCTTTTCTGGTCTGTGTTTTGGTACCCGGTCAGGTCCTGTATGTATGTTAGTTCATGTGAGTCCCTCCCTGTGAAACAGTTGGCCCTCCCCATGTTTATGAAGAGACTGGTGTGTGTGTTGTTTTTCAGTTCACCATCTGGCTGAACTCAACAGAGCCTCTGCTCTTTCTGTTCGTTTCGTCTCATCTCTCTTCTTTTCCCTCCTCTCCACTTTGTACGCTCATGAAGGAAAGTGCATCTCCCATCCAGTCAGTGACATGGATGAAGAGAGACTAATTACATAGAAACGCCCAACAGCGCACCTCTATGGTTCGCGGCAGTAGACATGCTGAGAAGCAAGAGTGAAGATCCACTTTTTAAGCACACTTGAAAAAATAAGCTCTTCTCTCGGCAGTGAGCAGCTTGGGATCACAGCGTAATCCAGTGTGTTTTATTCCTCCAGAATAACCCCCTGGCTCTCGCTTCCACAGCTTCCCAACACAGCAGCTGTCTGTCTGCAAGCAGTGGTTCTGTCCAACTGCTCCGCCCAGTCCTCCCACACTGCGTTGCAAAAGCGAGATGACAGAGTTTGAAGGAAGGAAGGAATTCACATTCTATTGAAAGCATCACACTTCAGCTACTTCAGGCACATTTTCCTTAATGTTTTAGGTAGCTAGCATTAGCAGGATTACGTGGATTTACTGTAGGTTGCTCAGCAGATTGAAGAAATAGCTCCTTACTGAGATGAATACGTTTGTAATATACAGCTGGGATAAACTGTGTGTCGATAAATTGATGGTTCATTTTGACCAAACCACTGACTGTTGGAACAGTGCAAAGACAAACAAGACAGTTTTGGAGGGTTTTATGATGATTTGCGAAGTAAAATTGCTGTTTTTGTTAATGGCGTCAGGTGGTTTTGAGGAGAGCAACAGAGCTGTCTGCTCATTGTTTTGGTGTGAGATGCTGGTGCTCTAGTGTGACATCTAGTGGCAGTGAATGTTGTGTATGGAAGCTTTAACATCATTTCCTCCTTGTCTTCCTTTCCTCTTCCTCTCTCTCCTCTTCAGTCACTCTTTCTGCTAATCAGCTGATTGGTGTGTGCATGTGTGTTTTTAGGAGTGTCATGGAAAAGTCCTTCCTGGAATACTATGATTTCTATGAGGGAGTCTGCAAAGAGAGGCTGCATCTACAGGGACAGAACATGCAGGTGACTATTTGTTATTATTTCATCTAATCTGTGTTCTTGTCTTCTATGTCTATGTCTTTAATTTTCCATTTGTAGATTAATGTCAGTGTGTTTTAGTGACAATGTAAGGAGATTCTGTGAGATGAATATTTGTAATGCAAGGATTTACCAATATACATACATCCAAGGGATGGAGCAATATCACATAGTTCTCAAAAATGCATGTTGCAGCTTTGGTTATGAAGGTTAACATGTTAGAGTTAGTAACAGTTAACAAGATCCAAGCAGGAATGTTTGAAGACACCCTTTTTTTTTACGTCCATTATCAGTTAGTAATGCTCTATCCTTATTACAAAGGACCTGTGTATGGACACAGAAGCTCTGGTTGTGTTACCTCTGTCCATCATGCAGTGTTGCCAGGGCGGCAGTGCTGCTTTTTTTTCTACAATGGAACATTCATTTTCACAGTGGAATGTATCGATTTTTGTTGACGGCGCAGAAACTGTATGGAATTCATCTCAGCTTAATAGAATCGCTTTGAAAACACCAAATGACTTCTGTAATGGATTTTGGTTGTTTAGGCCTTCTCAGTGAAGAATAGGCTGTTTCAGCAGGCAGTGATCTTGGCTTTTCATATTGCTTAGAGCTGCAACGAAATTCAAGCTGCATGCAAAGTTAATATGGTGTTAATTCTAATGCTGATCGACATAAAAGGCATTCTGTTGCTTAATAATTCTTAATAATTAGTAATACCAGCAAATAATAGACTAAAGCGGTCAGGTTGGGAACCCGAAGGTTTGTGCATATTTCTCCTTGGTGGATTAAGGTTTGCTTGAAATATGACCAATGCGTTTTGACTGCAGCTAAAGTTGTACCTTTAAAAACCAGTATAATTCCCAGATAGGGTCCCTCTGTTCACAGGAGAGAAAATGTCAAATTTTCTGGAATAATATTCATCTCTGATCTGGACCTTCTTTCCTTGCTCATCTGATTTATTTAAATTATGCAGTTGCAAGCAACTAACTTAAACAGTAAAAAAACAACACAGAAAATGAGTCTAGATCTTTTCTTAATATAAAAAGAGCCGTATGTTACATCCTACTCTAGTTCACTTCTCTGTTTATTCTTCTGTCCGTCTACCCAGGACCCATTTGGAGAAAAGCGCGGTCGTTTCGACTACCAGGGCCTGCTGACTCGTCTCAGCGCCACCCACAGGCGAATACGGCAGAAAAGCCTGGCGGAGGACAACCACAACGACGAGGATTCAGACTCGGACACCAGCTCCTCTGGCACGGACCCCGACAGCCAGGGCAGCTCCCAGCCCTGACTCCCTGGATGGTGCTGGTCTTAAAGCCAGGCCAAGAACTAAAAGCAAAGGGACTTTTTTTTGTTTTGTTTGCAGTGGAGGATTAAAATCACAGAAGAGAATGCAACACGTACGTTTCAGGCTTTGTTCAGGTTCAGGATTGGAATCAAGCTTCTGTTATACGGATGTTGCAGAGAGAGAGAGAGAGAAATGGTAGCGCTCTCTTGACAATGAGAAAAAAAAAAACACCATCCACCAGTCAAATGCTGGCAAATTTGGCCTGGAGCGGTGTATTTGTGCTACATCTGTAGCTAACCAGCAGCCATTTTGATGCTGTCAGTTTAATTCCCAAATGCCTGTTAGATTTTGAGATTAACCAGCTATTGTTGCTTGTGAATATAAAAGGTTAGATTCATGGCTCAAACCTTTGACCACACTGTAGGAACGGACAAAACGCCCACAAGCCCAGACAGAAATCTAGTCAGGCTTTGGAGTCCCGGCAGGTTTGGGCCAAACGAAAGGACATGGAGAGAGTTGGATGATTGGCCTGAGTTGGCTGGAACAGTGGAAGGTGATGGAGGTCATCGAAGCGGGCTGTCCTTCAAAGTAGCCTCGTCTTCTTTGAATTCTAGAGGGGAGGAAGGAAAGGTGCACCTTTAACAATTGAAGGTAGTTTTAGAAAGTTTGGACCTTCTGGCGAGACTCTGCGGGGCTCGTGCCTTGACTCCTCTGGCCAGGTTAAAGCCATGCCGCAGCTCTTTCACAGTGGACTACAGCCGCCTCGACAACCAGGCCACATAAAACATCAGCAGCTCGTGATTCTGAATACAACGATTCCTGTGTATTATACAGAAACTTCTGCTTAGCTTTCAGTTCTAATAGTGCTGTTGAAATCTGTTTACCAGATAAGAAGCCTTTAGAGAAATGTCAGTTTCATTGACATTCACCTTTATACCCTTTGCTATGCTGTTTTCTCATTGTTGTGCTGAAACTAATGCTAATTTGCTGCTTGTAGGGTGCATTGTTTATTTGGAAACCTTGCTGTTCACTGCATTGCTGGCTCTTGTGATTAACCTGTCAGCATAAAATCCAAACTAGATCCACCCGGGGGGGGGGGCTAATGAATGATCCATGTGTCCATACTGCAAGCAACAGTCACTCTGTTCCATCTTTGCTTTCATCTGGACAGAGAAGGCAAGTGAAGTTGTTTTACTGCTTTGGCATTGTTCTCTGCATAATTTGATTTAATACATAAAGATGGCTTTTGCTGGCTAAGTAGCTTTTTGATGAAAATGAACAGATAAGCCTTCTTCTGAACTGATATTCATTTGTGTGAATTTGAAATCTGATTTGCCATTTTTCAGCTAACGCTTTGTTTTGTCTGGGTGCACACTGGCCAAGTGTCCCTCGTCAGTGACAGGAAATTAATGGATGTGTCGACAGTGTTGCCTGCAGTGTGAATACAGTGAGAGTTGTTATCAAGGAAAAGAAGAGAAGGCAGCAGAGGAAACCCCCCACAAGGATAGTTTTTAGGTAATACAATCATCTCATATGCCTTATGTACACTGAAGGTGTTATTGATTGTTATAGTCATTCCACCTGTTCATCTGAGACCCCTTTTAGCTGGATTCAACTGTTAGAAATGGGACAAAATCTGAGGCTTCAACAGTGTAAGTCACGTAAATCCATTGGTTCCATTCGATAACCTCCTGATTTGACTAAGTGGTAATGCTGAAGCCTCATAGGATCTCTAATCGGATGCATTTTTACACTCAGCATTAGGAAGGGACCCTTTTTTATATTATGAAGAGGAGGAATGATTACACCAGTACCAGTAGTACTTCCAGTGTACACACAGGATGTGAGTGTTGAGATGGAGTTAGAGAAAATCAGAATCTATCCTTTTAAAGGAACAGTTTATTTTGGGAAATATGCGCGCTCTCTTGCTGAGCGTTGGGTAAGAAGATTGATAGTGTCTGTACACTTCATATGCAGCTGTGGCCAGCAGCTGGTTAGTTTATCTTATCTGGTCACAAAGAATGGAAACAGTTATGCTGTCTCTGTCCGAGAGTAACAAAATCCACCTGCCAGCGCCTCCAAAGTTCAACCATTCACATGTTCTATCTCATTTGTTTGATCTGTACAAAGTCGAAGTGGAAATGACAGTTCGCCATGTTACGGGGGTTACATGCCACGAAATAGTCCACTACAGTCCCCCATGAAAACCATAAAACGTTGTTTTTGTGCAGATTAAACAAGATATAACGTGTCAGTGAGTATTAGAGGTGGTGGTACATAACTTTTGTTCCATTTGGACAGAGCCAGGCTAGCTGTTTCCCCCCGTTTCCAGTCTTTGTGCTGAGCTAACTGGCTAATGACTGTAGTTTCATATTTAACAGACATTAGAGTGGTATGAATCTTCACATACTCTCTCCTAGAAAAGCAGTTGGTTTATTTCCCAAAATGTTGAAATGCTCCCTTCAGTCCAAATGTGGGCTCTGTAACTTCAGCATACCTCCCTTCTTCTACTCTTTTCAAGAAGCTTTCATGTTGAGGCAAGGTGTCAGACAAAACAGTGAACATTGTGCTTGTTGTATATCTTTTCTGCCTTCCATTGTCCTCCGGTCTGCCTTTAGCTCTCTGCAGCCATGTTGATGGAGAGAGGAGCAGTTTGCCTCTGCTGTCAGTGTTTTGTCAAACCCTGGTCCTCCGGCAGGGGTTCGGTTGCTAAAGATTCAAATGGGATCACTAATATAGGGCATTCCTTTTTACTTGTTTTATTATGTTATAGAATGGTTATATGAGAAGCAACTCCTAGCAGAATATATGTGATTGCCAAAATGTTGATTGCAACACACTTCCTGAAGCGGAAGTGAAGAAATCCTGTCCCTGTTTGGTTGTGTTGTGTTGTGCTTTAAGCAGGGTTCTTCTGTGGCTCTATAAAGCCTGGATCACTGACACAGGTGATTCACTCCAGGTCTTGAAAATGTTGGTATTGTACAGAAGTTCTGGAAAAGTACAGAATAAAATGTTGTTCAGTCCTGATATACTTGACTGGTGTTTTTTTTTTTTTCCCCTGTAGATGTGCACCCATTGCCAGGGCAGAGGGGGTATTTGTTTTCAGCAGTAAATCCAAAGAGAATGTGCAGTTTTCTTGGACACTAGCTTTTATGCGAGTGTATTTTTCCACAATTTATTTCTCATTTGAAAGCTGGGACAGAGCAGTGGACGGTGTCTTTTCATTTTAAACAAGATGAAATAATGAGTTTACTAAGCCAAATGAGCTGTAGTTTGTTAATATATAGATATATAGAACATTTCAAACATTACAATCTAATCTGTCTTTAAGCAACACTTTCTTACACTGAGGTATTACCACCTTAAAACATAGATATGTGCTACTGTTCCTTATTTGTGATAACATTACCATAATGTGGAGTCATGTTTTTGGTGGCCTGGCCACTGGGAATCCAATTTTTCTTTAGCTGCTAAATTGTCCAATATGTTAACCTGCTAGTCTCTAACTGTGTCTGTCTGCTGTTTGCTGCTGAGCAGGTGCACAGCGGTTTCACCAGAGCTTTTTCTGCTGCTGGAACCCAGGATGATGAGGGTGCTGCGACCAAAAGAGTGAAGGAGTGGGCCATGAAACCAAAATAATGTGTTCAAAGACATTAAACTGCAGAACTGGTCTCCAGTCTCTGAGTTTGTCACTACAAGCCTTTCACTTTAAACATAGTGCTTCGATCTACTGATACAATTATTGGTTAGTGCTGCTTTCAGAATATGAACAGAAAACCACAACATCATCAATTAGTATGTGACAAATATGTCTTTGAATCTTGAATCTTAAAAAAAAAAAAAAACTTTTATTTTGGTAAAATTCTTGTAGGGCACACACGTCACTGTCTGTGCTCAGCGTCTCCTCCCTCAGTGTGTGTGTGAACCCACCTAGATGTCACATTATTGAACCCTCGTCTCTTTAGTGGCTGTCCCCACGTATTACACACCTCCTCCGCGCAAGCATCTGTGTAATGCAGTCCCCCTGAGACTTCCACTCAGCCCTCTAGGTCTGAGACCCACATGGGCTGCACTGGAGAGCTCACCTGCAACTGCAGCGAGGGCTTTGGCTTGGCTCCGCTTCATGACAACTGCAAGTAAATGTACACCCGCTTCCAGAGCATTACTCAGACTGGCAGTGCCTGGATGTCCAGCCACTAAGGAGGACAGGATTGGCAGCTCTTTCCTCTGCAATGACATGCCTCTATGGAAAGTGACAGCTCTCTCTGTCATGCAGCTGCTGGGTGTGATGTCAGTAGGTCAAGTGGTGTTTATAGTGGCTCTTTTTCACATTAGATGGATGCAGAGGTGGTTCATTCACCTGCACATCAACCCGGTGCAGCAGCAGAGACATGGTTTACATTCCTCCCTCCGTAGGGTCCAATTTCAAAGGAGAAGAAATAAGAAGGAGCAAAGGATGTGAGATGCTACCGAGAGGATCAATCACAGTTGTTGCACAGGCTAAGGAGTGAGCTGCACGGCAAAAGTAGAAATCAGACTTCAGCCTACTGGAAAAATCTTCATCTCCTGTCGGCAGGGGGACCTCTGGGCAGAGCTGGATCACACATCTCAGTGTTCACAGATGCCTCTGTGAGCGTGTCTGTTAAAGCTGGTGGGGGGGACAGAGGCCACATCATGTCTCTCCACGTAAACACACTGGAACTGCTCACTGTGTGGAAAGTAATCCAGCATTTCACCCCACTGCTGCAGAATCAGCATGTGCTGATTCATACAGACAACAGAGTGATGGCAGGATGTATAAATGACCAGGGACGAGAACGTTCAGGGCAGCTTCCAAACATAGCCAGACAGCTGCTGCCCTGTGCGCGCGCACACACACACACACACACACACACACACACACACACACACACACGCACACACGCACACGCACACACCTACTCTCCATCAGAGCAGTGTAGTGTGTGTGAGGTGGAGGAAAGTAAAGGCAGGTACTGGTGTCCTGAGTTCAGCCTCCCAGGCGACATGTCAGTTTACAAGTCCTGCTGCACTCAATATGATGGGCAGGCACCCTAACACACCATCTGCCATCTTAAGTATTTCATTAGATGTATTATTATCTTGCTGGAAGCAGTATATCAAAGAGAGGAAGTGCTGCTGGAGAGGCTGTGCTCAGGGAGCCCATTTTTCTCTTTGTCCACTAGATGGTTGTGGAAATCTTTTGCAGACCTGCATAATTCTTACTTGGCTGACATGTAGTGTTTCGTTACTGGCTCAGGAATTTGATTCCCTGGATTTAGACTCACAGGTGAAGCTTACTGCCAGTCTTAACTTCAGATCAATCCATTATTTTTTAGGATTTCTTCGTATCTCAGTCTGTGCTCCGGGCCCTTTGGCAGCCCTTGATTAGCACCTGAATTAGCTGCACATTGTTCCAAAATACACATAGAACCCTGTTTCCCTGAGTGAGATGTTTAAGTTATGGTTTGGGTTATGGATGAATGCAATTACATTAGGGGTGATTTGTCAAACTGTTGACACAAAGTTGGAAGAACACTATTATATAAATATCATGGTAGCCTGGAACAGTAAAGTTCCCCATAGAAAAGACCTGAGGGTTCCAAAACACACAAAAGCATTGCTTTAATATGTTTATAATTTCACATGTTCTATCAAAACCTCCATATTATGTCCATTTAAGGTAAGAGGAGCTTCAACTCCCCATGTAGCACAACTTCCACATTCCCACTTCTTCCATGTCCTCTTTTTTTTTTTTTTATTTCAGGAACATTACATGATATGCTATTGGAGCACACATTTCATGAGTGTCAAGAACTCTGTTTCATTCATTGGAAGAAGAGCTTCATCCGCTTGACCTGCAGCGAAGTCAGCAGCAATTCTGCTAAAATATTAGTTGAAATCGAAAAGGTTTTACACACAGTTATAAAAGATGATAAAAATTGATTATGACTGTAGTACAAAATCAGGAGTGTGCTGCATCAAAGTAGAATTCATTGGCCGATGGCATTTTGATTTGGTATTCTATTGTGGGCTCATACAGCAGAATAATCATTTAAATTTAAGCTCAAACTGTTAAAATTAAGTTTGTTTAGTTTGTTTAATATGCATATAAATAGTAGCCAGTTTATTTCTTCTGTTATAATCTAAGACAGATTGCCCCACTGACCATACTAAATTATCATTTAGCATGTAAATGGAGAAAATATCGCTGATGAGGAAATAAAAAATCTGCTCTTAAAACCTAAAACCATGTCTGAATTTATCTTAAGTGTCACGCATTGTTTGCAGTTTCTTTAATTTTATGTTAGGCCAGGGATGCTTTTTGTTTGTTTGTTTTTTATTGTTGACAATCTGATGTTTTATCGTTATAATTGTTGACAGTTAGATAATATTCCCCAATTGTAAATTTGAATTCAAAATTCTGTTTTACACACACAGAGAAACAAAAAAGAAAAAGAAAAAAAGAAAAAGAAAAAAAGTTGTTCCCATGATGCACCTGTCTTGCCGGTGCACCTGCGCAGGTGTGTCACGCGCACGCAGAGCTCGCGGAGCGGCGGTTGCTCTGAACTTTGAAGAGGCGTCTCATTAGTTCAGCTGGTGGTTTCCAGTTGAGCAGGACGCAGCCTCGCAGTAAAAACAGGTAAGTTCCCCTTCAGAGAAATGGCTAATTGTATCGTTTCACTCGACGCTGTGTTAACTGTTACATGTTTACATTTGAAGCGAAGAAAGTTAAAAAACAAAAAAACAAAAAAACGGAGAAGTCTCAAAAATTGTACGCAAATTGTATCACTGTTCTGTTTTTTTATCGTTTAAAACAAATTCTGACTGGCCGTCCCGGAAACTATTCAGCATTCAGAAACGGCAATTAGCCAGTGCTAAATGTTTTAAGAAATATGTCAAAGGCACATTCGAAATGTCTTTGTCGGCTGTGTAAAATATACCTCGTCGTGTGTCTCACGCTGGGGCCATGTTCAGCCCCCACCTGTCCTCAGGAACACATGGGCACATACTGCTCCTCACACACCCTCCTGTGTGGCTCTGCACCAGAAGCCAGTTGGGTGTGTTGTCTTGTTTGGTAGTTTTTTTTCCCACACTGCTGTGTTTGCTGCTGTGTTCAGTACCTTTTTTTTTTTTTTTTTTTTTTTTTTGTCTTTGATAAGTTTTATTATTTAGTTTTGTTGGTATTGCTAATATCCCCAGTTTGTGCCTCCTAATATAATTCTAGAATCACAGAGTTAAACATGAAACTTCACTAACAATAAATACCTGCTGCTTGAAAAACCTCAGAGATACAGACTATTCTAACCATCTTTACTGATAAATAATCCATTGCACAAAAAGTTTCCCCACTCAGTTAGCTGGAAACGACACATTTCTTTGCTCTTGTTGTAAAACACAGGCAAAGTGTTTACACATAATTTTGTATGAAAGGTGAAAAACTGTTAGGAGTAGGGAGGAGGACCTTTTTAAAAGGTTAAGAGTTAAAGCAGAGGAGAAATTGGTGAAAAGAGAAAGCAGAAGGAAAAAATTCTCCAAATGCCAAAATGACAGTGAGTTAATGAAATTCTATAGATTAAATGGAGCAGGATAAAATTTGTGATCGATCTCGTTCACATTTCCCACCAAACGCAATAACGCTATAATGGCAGAAATGTAAGTGACCACAATGCTAAGACATTTGGCATTTGGCAGACATTTGGCTTCTGTCACAACCTTCATCAGTAGAGCTGCAGTCACACTAACAGTTGTAGTGCTTTCACAGTCTCATGTTGTGGAGCAGTTCATCCCATTTCCACTGAACGTCTGCACCTTGCAGGCTCACAGACGGGCATTCATGAACACAGCAGGCTTCCCCACTGTTGTTGGTGTAACTGATGGCAGAGTTATGTTCTTACATTTGGAATAAGACCTAATACAGAATATCCAAACAGAATATGTTGTGAACATGAGCCTTATCAAAATTTGAAATACTGTCATCTTCTGAATAATATTGGAATATTAGTATTCATGTAAACTTAATGTTTGAAGGGTGCTCCTGATTCTCATTCATTTATACTGTGTTGATGTGCATATCAACAGCTGCTTTGTGGGTTTCTATCACCATTTGTGTTGCTTGTCTTCACTGGAGGAGGCTACATGCATAGACTGCATTAAGCATTTGATTTTCACTTATTTTTGACATATTAGAACAAAACTGCATCCGAAGCTGTAATGTTGGCCTGTAAACACTGTGTTGTAAACTCCCATTGGCCACATGTGGCCAAACAGCCTGTGCATGTTGCTGTGGCACATTCCTGGAGGGAAGGAAGGGGAGGGGAAGTGAAAGATGGAGGACAGAACAGAGAGCAAGAACCAGTCTGTTCAGGTCTTGGCAACATCTGAAGTAACATCACATAGACACGACTGTGATAGAACAGATTGTTCTGGGCAACGATTCTCTTAAATCACACATCACGATACAATCTGCATATGTTCATTTGGTTTGGTCACGTTGCACCATGGTTAGCAGTCAGAGGTCACACTCTGTGCTGCAGTGTTTTTCATCACTTGGATAAGACTTTGCGTTCTTTGGAATGGCACAGATGCAGGAAGTACATTCGCATGAAGGCAACACAAAGAAACATGGAGGGAAGTGAACGTGACACAGAACCTGTGTTCACCTGTTACCGCCTATGATTAGAATCATGTCAAACAGTTCTGTTTTGGAAAGAGTGCTGCTTAAATGAGAAATTGCAAAAGTTTCTAAATAACTTTTTATTTGTTGAATATATTTCAAATGGTAGTAAGAAATAGGTCTTTCAATGTGGTCATTTTATATAAACTATTCATTGAATTTACAGAAAATGTGCTATGTCATGATATATATCGTTATCTGGATATGTTTCCCACTGCTAGCATTAGCAGACTGCTTGAACTCTGCGTTGTGTTGGTTCTTTAGATGTTTTATCAAATTGCATGTTTTAAAGGAGCTGCTTCTGCGGTCTGCTCTTACTTCTGTCATCATCACTTATCCTCGAATTTCTCCAAACTGGTGACGTTGCTTCTCTTCCCTCTACCTGCTCCACTGACGAGAGGTTAATGCTGTAAAATGGTATTGGAGGCAGTTGAATCAGATTAGTTTTAGGATTACAAGTACATGAGCACAATATCGGAGCCTAGTGTAATGGTATTTAGCTTTCTTCTTTTTGTTTTTAAATTTATTGATTGATTTATTTTTCAAAGGCAGTCCTACATCTAGGTGTCATATGTCATTTTTCGTGCACGTCTCTGCAACATGTAATGTAAGTCACCAGCAACATTAAATCTTAGTACAAGCATGCTGCATGCTTACTAGCTCACTAGGCTGATGAGTTACCAACTCACGAGGCATTTTTTGATACAACATAGCATCAAAGCAATTCCTTTTGTGAGATTAAAGTTTGAAGTTCAGTACCCAGCCCTAAATATTTATGTCTAAGTTACAACTAAATCTGTGTCTGATAATTATTTGTATTCCATTTTGAGTTCCTGAGTGATCCTTCAGAATGATATTAGCAATGCATGAAGCCCTCGTTAATTTCAGTGATGCCACTGTACTGGGACGGTTGGAATACACAGGGAAAAATGCTGTGTAATCTGAACCAGGTTCAAGTTTGAACAAGTTTTCAAACTCAAGGAGCAATCCCTCAGATTGGATACCTATTAATCATTCAGCTTTGTAAGCTACTGGTTGGGCACAACATGCTTGACTTTAGCCAGGAATTGTTCAGAGTCACATTTAGCCACTGTTTGTGATAGCACCTTGGAATGTGCAGTGACCTCTGGGAAACCTGTTGTTGAATGAATTCATGAAATTCAAACACGATTGTACAACTAACACATGGCCTTGTTTTGTGCTCCAGGCAAGGTTTAAGAGGTGTTGGTTAAATCATGCTCTCAGGGCTCTATCGGGTTTACTGGTCAGACCACATACTTCTCATGGTTGTTCTGAACTCCTTACTCTGTCCCAGTTAATGACTCAACACGTCAGTGTCATACCTTGGTTATGAAATCAGCTTTGAGCATTGTTGTGAAGATGTGCCATTGTGGATGTCCACCAAAGAGAGGCAGAGAGGGGAAAGTTACAGTAGGGGGTATTGCTCAAGAAGCTGTTTCTTGAAGCTGTTTTTCAAGTAAATACCCTGTATACACTGCTGTGCTTTACTATTTGCACATATCCTTAGTTTTCACTGTTTCCAGTTGATTGATCATTGGGAGTGGGTGAGGAAATTTAGACCAGTGAGGGCTCATTAGCCATATCCCAGTGGTGGCACCACCTACCACAACATGACAATGATTTGTATAGTGAGTCAGTAACCAAAATATGTACAGTAATCACATAATGATGATGTGTAGCGCTAAGCATGTAGGGAATGTTTTGGCCCTCTTTCGGCTCCTCTAGCTTCATGTTCTCTGGTTTCAATGAGCACCAAAACTCCTAAGCACGAACTGGTTTAGTAGTTGTTTGGTAACTAGGAAGTAATTCCAAATACTTCACAACCTTATGTCCTCTCTAAGTCCCCCTTTCCAAAGATGTAGAGGTCAACACAATAGCAGAATCAGAAATATTACAAGTATCCTGAGGTAATGCTGTATTCATGTGTTGCTGGTGAAAATCAGAAATGTGATACTTGCAAGTTGGCTGCTAGACAGTGCTGCTGTATATACTGTTCTGTCAAGGGAAAAAGACATATCAAGCAAGCCAAGGTTGCCTTAATGCTGCATGATTTTTCTTTTTCAATGAATACATGGCATTGAAACAAAACTCTTAAGGCAACTTGAAGAACATGCATTCCCTCCACCTGCACCTTTTTTACAACGTGAATACCCGGCATTACTGGGACTTTACGTGTTTCCGTGTTTGTTTGCTTGTTGAACACACAAACCCGCCAAAGGCCTTAAAACAGAGCCATGGACATACTGAGTGCTCCGAGGAGGATATGGCCTGTTGTTCTCCATTTTTCTTATTGTTAGCAAATCCCATGAGAAGCCCATGACCAACAACATGTTTGTCCATCTCTTGATGCATTGACTTCTCTATTCCGTCTATGGCTTGGAGCTGCATGTGTACTGTTTCCTACTGAAGACACACTTTCAAAAACACTGCTCAGTTATATAACTCAGAAGTTTCCTGAAAGGACTGGTTACTGTAGTTGTAATCGATGTTACTCAAACAAAAGGAAATGGTACATTTGTTGGGAACTACATTTTCAGCAGTGGATTAATCCACATTTTGTGTTTTGATGAGTGTTTCTGGCAGCAAGACGCTGTATGTGAGATTGAGACAAAATAAGTTAGTGTGCATTCATGGTAATAAGAGAACAAGTCACCCAGTGCAACACTGTTGTTCACTGATGTGTTTTGAATAGCTTTTGGTGCACTGGAGAAGACAGTATAGCAGACTCTGATAGACACACAGTACTTGTTTGTAAATGCATACATGTTGGTTTTGCTGTACATGTGTGATTTCATTTATGGCCAGACTTAACCCAAAACCTTTTGGTTTGACTTTGAATAATTGAACTTTTTCTTTTCTTTCTTTTTTTTTTTTTTTAATCTTTCCTAACAGTATGCCTGCTGCAAAAGTAAAATGTCCATAGTTGATGCCATTTAAAAGTGTGATTTAGCCTTCTGTGAAATGTAACCTGTTTTGTCATTTGCCCTTTTTAAATCACCCAGTTGCTACTGTTTGCCTTTGTGGGGTAGAATTGATTGTTGAACACAACGTACACCTCTTATGTTTCTGATGTATATCTGCTGACAACAAATCTGTTACAGATCTTGTCATCCTCATGATGACAGAGCTGGCAGGCCTGTTTGGTCAGGTAGAGCAAGTGTTGTTCTACTTTCAGCCCCGCCCAGATACCCACTGGCTTTGATATGCACCAGTCTGACAAGCACACCATCAGTCAGGTGTGGCATCGCTCTCAGTGTAACACAGGACAGTTGAAGGGAGTTTTTTCACAGGAAATTTTGATGCTGAAGGAAGTTTAGAGGATAATCTTTGTCTATGATTTTTCTTTTAAATAGCTACTGAGGGATATTTTCGCAGTCCTGCAGTTATTCTTAAAGGAAAGTCAAAGGAATTACCTGTGGAGTACTGAGGGAGCAGCTTGTCAGACAAACACAGGTGTGTTGTGTTTCATTTGTTAGATGTCACCAAGGCTTTCCTGATTTAAAAAAAAAAATTAAGTGTTGCTTTCCATTGCCTCATTTAGGTTTTATTGTGTTTTCTACATTGACATCAGTATTACCTCTTATTGTAGTTGTGCACTTTTTCCATTCATGGTCAAAGTAAGAGTGGGCACTATGGATAAAATCAGCACATTGTAGTGATTGGTTAAACGGCATTGACTGCAATGCCCTAATTTATTCAGAGCTATAACAAGGGAAGCTACCAGAGTAAAGACAGGATAAATGAGAGTAAAATCTCAGAAGGTTTACAAATTTATATCATTCATGTTCATGATCTTTGAACACACCATCATGTACCATCAGTATCCTGTCAGGCTTCTCAAAACATTCAACTGGAATTTCAACATTGAACACTTCCTCTTACCATTACTCTGACCCACTGAATGAGAAAAGGCTATGCCAGCAATTGGAGAGACGCATGTATGTTTGTTTTTTTTCCCCCCTACACCAGACAAGGAGGAAGACCTACCAGATATTCAATGGGACATTTGTTAACTGTGGTTTCATCCTAATTATGCATGTCATTGTGTGTCTGTCTGATCTAATGATTGAGTGACTTTCAGACTTCCTACATGAACACTGATATAAGGTGAAGGTAGCTTTCATTGCATTTGTATTTGTGTTTGTATTTTAAGTGTCCAGCCTTAGAGGTGTTCAAAACAGCAACATTTTATTTAACACGCCTGACCTGCTAAAAGTACCTTTGCCTCTTCAACAGTTTGTCTGGTGTTTCCTTTCTCGTAGTTGTAAGTTAAAGATTAGCTGTCATTTCCATGCATGTGTGTATGTGTGTGCTCATAGTCTAGGAAGTAATTTATTTAATTTATTTCCAGTGCAGCTATTTGTGTGAAATTGAGACTAGGAATTGGTATTAACTCTGCATTGGTAAAGAAATTGTAACATTCAAATCCATAAAAAGTGATGTGCAGTAATGTGGAATGTCAAAGGACAAAAGTATTGAACACAGTAGGAAAAAGCACTAAACCAACTGATTCCACTAATCAGTTCATCTACCCATCTATCTGTGCCACTGTAAGACTCAGCTGGGTTAGTGCATGTTGGCAGGACCTCCACTCCACTAGTTACCCACCTCTGAATGCAAGTAAACAAATTATTTGTTACCAAGTTGTCACGCAAGAAACATCTAGGGATGGGTAGAGGCAAAGAGCTTTCCCAAGGACAACTTGAAAACAGCTCCACAAAGAGAAAACAATGGCAATAAACTTCACTTCCACAGTCTCCATGCGTCACCCTGCAAGACTCCATTACTCAAGACAATGTATGTTAAAGCTTGTTTGAAGTTTGCTACACAACGTTTGGAGAAGAATGTTGATTATTGGCAGAATTTACTGTGTTCAGACAAGATGAAAATCTCACTTTTCACCAGCACTACTAAACAGTACTCCATGTTTGGAGGAAGAATGGCTCTGTATATGGCCCTGAAAGTACCATACCTACGGTGAAGTTCAAAGGCATTATGGTGTGGGGCTGTTTCTCTGCTGTTGGTATTTGCAGAATTCAAATTATTGAAGGAGAAATGAATGGAGCCATGTACTGTGAAATTCTTGAAGAATCTGTTGCCATCCACAATGACAATGAGGATGAGGGTGGGTGGACCTTCCAGCAGGACAACAATCCAAAACATACTGCAAATGCCCAGTTAATCATCAGATGTAAGCCCAATAGAACATTGGAAGGAACTCAAGTTCAAGACTCACCAGTGGCCCCCCAGGCCCTTCAAGAGGGAAGAATGTACCAAAATCCACCTGAACACTGTGAGAGATTAGCGTGTTGAAGCTGTCATTGCCACTAAAGCTTGTATGGTACTTTTTCCTGTGTCAATCCGCTTTACTGCACATAGCCGTTTTTATGGATTTGGATGTTAAAATTTCTTTATCTTTGGAGTTCTATTGACTTATTACTAATATCTGGTCCCAGTTTTATGTGAATAGCTCTACTGGAAATACGTTGAATGAAGAAAATGTTGCCACCTTGAATACTTCTTTGCCCCACTATAACATAACTGGCCTTTCTTTTACATGTTTAAGCCAAAATAAATTGATCAAGGTTTAGAACTTGAAATAATGATAATAAATGAACTCCTGTCACGTGTGGTGAGGGCATCCATTGAGGCCTATCTTATTTGGCTAAGAAAATATGAGAACTGACTGTTCAGAGCATGTAGAGGAGAAGATAAAAGTGACATGGTTGACATGACACGAGAGGCATTAAGAAATGACAAGAATGTGAAATATTGGTTTGTGTCATGGATTTTCTGGTTGCAGTAGTTAAACACTCTTGGTCTTAAGTAATGTTTGAGATAATACTTGAGCTTGTTTGAGAATGCAGATTTGTTCCTATTGTGCTGCGAATTAATTTTAATCAGCTATACTAAAATGAAAATCATGGCTATTCATGGAAGGTTTCAATCAAGCTTTGTTGTTTTTTGAGAAGGTGACTACCAATAGGATATCTGGAGCACTGAGAAAGTATTTGTAAGAATTCGTTAACAGGAAAGATAATGATTTTCATTGCGCGTGTCCTTGTAAACTTGTGGTTACATCTTTAAAAAAATTTGATTTTTATATTTAAGAAGAAAGTACTCTACTAACTTAAGATGTCTAATAACATTTGCAAGGAATCAAAAATCAAATAATGGTCGTGTCTCCTTTTGAAAATGACATTTATTGTAAGGTTTTACTCAGTTTTGACCTGGTTTTATTACTATTTCACTGTGTTGGTTGGTCTATCACTGTGCTGTTGACAATTTTTGTTGACTTCCACAGTGCTCTGTGTACTTTGCCATGAGACATAACCTTCCCTGAAGGCCCTCTCTCCCTCCATGCAACGCTTTCCTCATCACATTACACCGATGGACCCTCAGGTTTGTCCACCTCCTCTGACCAGCAGCCAGTCGATGATCAGTGGTCTTGACAAATCCCCAGCCTGTGCCTTCAGACCGGGCCACTCACGGAACAACAGCACTGGCTCGTCAAAGCTTTCAAAACAGGTAACAAGACCCACAGGTACAAATTTATGCAGCACTCTTTACTGACTGTATTCATCTGTATTTAGCTGATTGATTTAGTTGATCTATTTCGTACCATTCCAGTTACTTACAGATGCACTTTTTTGCTTCTTCCAAAGAAGCAAGGAGGTGATTTTTTTTTTTTTTTTTTGGCCATTTTCCACAGCTGTATCCTGAATGAATAAATAAATAAAATATATAAAATACATTATATAGATAGAGATGGAATCTTTTTAGTTTTTGGGTTTGTTTTATAATAATGAAAGTGTTTGATCTCTGTCAGTCTCGTCACTGGGAGGTGATGGATGATTTGCAGCATCTGGATATGTGTTCTGCTCCTGGCTCAACTATGGACCTTAGTATCCCAGGGATCTGTGAGGGCTACTTGATGAAGAGGAGGAAGTACCCGCTCAAAGGCTGGCACAAGGTGAGCACAAATTGAACAGCATCTGAACTTTTCTGCTTTGTTTACACATCTTTTCAGTGTCATTGTCTATGTTGATGTCTGTTCAATATGTGGATATTTTCTGGTTAATGTGATAATTTTACTGAACCAGAGCTGTTTTATCTTCTAAACAGTCAACATAATGTGATTCCAGAGTCTACTGGAACATCTTTGATTTCTTTCTAACACTCTGATTGGTCCTATCCAGAGATACTTCCTGTTGGAGAAAGGAATTCTCAAGTACTCCAAGACACAGCAAGATGTAAGTCATAAACAGACTGCAGCTGCCACACTAGATTGTCCCACAGAGCAGTGATGGCACAGCCATGAACCCTGTCTGTGTTTATTCTGTTGATTCCAATGAGGTCTTAATGGCTCAGTTCGAATGTATTTAATAGGTGATTTAAAAAATAATAATAATAATAAAATACTGTTTAAAACATGCTTTGTGGTTGTGTTTTAGATTCAAAGAGGGAAACTCCATGGCTCTCTGGATGTCAGTCTGGCTGTCATGTCCGTCAACAAGAAATCCAAACGCATAGACCTGGATGCTGGAGACAGCCTCTACCACCTCAAGGTAACCTACACGACACAGTTCAGAGAGATTTCAGGACTCATGAGGTAGTTGCAGAATAACACCGGCAACATGCCCGTGGATATTCTTTAGTCTGCAATGATGTGGACTTCTGTTGCCTTCTCCTTGTTCCTCTCTTCCTGGTTTCATGTGTGTTATTGTTTTCTCTCTCGTCTTTCCTTCCTGTTAGGCAAAGAGCCATGACCTCTTCTATATCTGGCTGACCAAGCTGTGCGCCCATCGTGTGTTTAGGAAAAACGAGGCAATGAGTGTTCATCGTGGTGTACTTCAGGCTCTTTCCTTGGGCCCCAGCACCCTGCCAGCCGTGGCCACTCTTGCCCAGACAAACAGAGCAACGGTTTGTAGAGATTCATGCTGAGTGCTTAATGTCACACATTTTATCACAAAATTGTTAACAGAAAATACACAACTGCCACACCTCTGACATTTCCCCCCCCGACTGTGTTCTGTCTATGGTGACAGCAAAGAATTGTAGCAGATGGTTGCTTAAGTAGCATCATCAGCTCGATACTGAATTTATTAATCTATTGATATTTGAACCACCAGTATGGTGTAAGCTTATTCATACCTCTCTAACCTTAAAGAGGTCACGGCTAGACTTTTAAATAACCGTTGTTTTCATTATTGATAAGCCAATTGTGTTGTCAATTACTTGATCAATTGCTTTGTTCAAAACAGGTTTGAATTTGTTTCTTAAAAAATTCTTGTCTTATTTGACCAGCTGTCAAAATAATGACAATAAACTTAATAACCTCTGTTAGTTGAAAAAGTGATTTTTGTGTCGTTGGTTGTAGTTTGTGACTTAAACTGTGTTGTGTTTGGTCATCCAGCTTCCTCACTATGCCAGCTCAGCATCAGTGTTCCACCAAGAGATGGGAAGCCCCGCCCCTGCCGTCGCCTCTCACCCAGGGGTGGCCAGCAAGGTGTCAGCCTGGCTGCAGCAGACCCATGACATCGACGCAACCTCCAACGGTTAGAATCACTTGTCATCTTGAGCCACAGAGTGAAGCCTGGTTTAGTCATATTTCACCATATAAAATCGATAGAATGCATGCATTCTATGTTGAGATACAGAAAATAAACACACTGTCAATCTCTCAACTGTGACCTTTGACCCTCCATTTCTCAGACTTGGCTCGCTGTCAGGCAGAGCTGACAGAACTGTCCCAACTCATCCAGCGCCTCCATTGGCTTGAAGGAGGCCTACCAATCACAAACACAGACCTGGAGATGCGCATCAGCATGCATGTGAGTATTCTAGTAACAGCTGTGAATGTGTGTGATTCTACAAATGGTACTTCGCTGGAAATATAACAGTGAGCTGAGATCACTTGTCTGTAATCCAGGCTAATTTAGTTGATTGTGCTATATTCTTCGTCTCGTCGGAAAATATTTGAACTAGAGAGTACAGAAAGTAGAACATAAATATCAGTCTACAAATAGACATTCAGCAATAGAAAAACATCATGTTCTATTCAGAGAGAAGCTATAACCCTGTTGGTCTGTTCTGTTTTTTTTTTGGTTTTGTTTTTTAGAATCTCTCCCTGGAGAAACCCAAGAAGACAGGGAAAGGGTATGGTCACTCCAGGACTTTGTCCCGAGTTGAAGCCATGGGGGGATTGGTAGGTCTAACTCTTATGCATTGTTGTGATTGATCTTAACATGGGATTGATCTTTTGAACATCCTCTGTTCAACATGTCCAAACTGTCTGGTCTTCTCCAGTTCACTTCCAGCCACCTGAGTACTAACAGCAGCTCTGGATTGGGGGCGTCCGTTCAGTCTATCCCTGAGTACGTCTACTCTCAGCTGTCCAACCCTCAGGTCAGCTCACCTGAGGCCAAAAAGCTTCACCAGGACATCTTCACTATATCTCAGAGGGGTACGTCCCTCCCACCTAACACCTGTATTTGTCTGAATACTTTCTATTGATCTACTTTTGAAAGGCAAGACAGTGCTCGACACCCAGGACATTTCTCAGTTCCTTGCTCTGAGATAATGAAATAAGTGACAAATGAATCAACAGAATCTGAATCTGAAAGTGACAACTTTGATTGCCAACTCTATTTTATTAATGTAAGCAAAAAAAAAAAAAAAAGATTTTGTTAAGATGAACTATTTCAAGATGTCATTTTAGATTCTGGCTACTTTTGATTATCATTAGCTAGTATGTGTGGGCTTTTTTTTTTTTTTTTTGACATTTTTATAAACCAAAAAGTATTTAAAAAGTGAAAAGTGCTCTAACCTACTGTCTGCAGCATTTATGCTTTTTATTACAGGTAGCTTCATGTGCTGATGAACTAAAATTCGTCTTTATAATTCATATTCTCTGTGTGCTGTGTTACAGTTCACTCTTCTCTCAAATCCATTCATGACATTTTGACTTTGGAGAGAGAGAGAGTGAGGCAGGCCTGGACCGGCCCGGACCTGAGGCAGAACACCTCACAGCACCTTGCTACACTGTGCGGAACACTGTCTGAGGTAACACACACACCCTCACGCACATACACACACACACACACACACACACACACACACACACTAGCTGAAGCTGAGCTGGGCTGTGTAGAAACAAAACTCAAAATGATCCTCATTCATCCTGAAACTGAAAATTGGAAGACAACAAAGACTGACAGAGATGAATGTAGAGGTGCCTGTCCTTCTTTCCCTTTCTGTGCACTTTGTCACCACCCCACTGTTTCTCCCAAAGTTAAAAACCTGATTTTTGGCACCAAATATTAGTATCAGCTTGCAAAAACACAATGGAGGCCAAGCCCTCAGTGTGTGTTCAAGTGCTGTGTGAAACTGTTAAGCAGGTTTGGGTTGTTTCTAGTCAGGACAGACACAAGTTCTCACAGGCGCGTCCTGAAGGAACACACCTCAAGTCTTTCTCTCTGTTTCTGCACACACAAAGACACAAATAGCACCATCGTTGTCACATACTGAAACCGAGTCTTGTCAGTCAAGGGTTGATTAGTTCCTGCTGTCAAACTGACGGTGCTCAATAATCCTTCTTGTTTGGTATTGCATAAGGGTTCTTCCTGGCTGCCTGCTTGTTTTCTGTCCATGCTGCATGTGATTTGTCTTTTTCAACCTATGGGACATCAGTTGTTGTGACTTTGGCCTTTTACTTTGTTTTCGATTGCCTGGCTAGCTGGCTATGACCCTGCATTCTCACCATGAGCAACATACACAACAGTCATCAAGTCAGTTCATTCCTGCTCTCCTCAATACAGAGAGGAGAGCAGGAATAAATTACTCTTAAATGACAAGTTTTTGCTCCTATTGGTTGGGTGTTTCACTAAGGCATTCTGATTTTACATATTAAGATCATTGGACTCCTCATGGTTATTACCACTCAGCTTGTTAATATTAATGTATTAAATGTCTGGAGATTTTTTTCAAGTCTGAGGCAATAACCCTGATGATGTCATCATGTCTATCTTAGCTAGGGCTCTTAGACAACACATTCATAATGGCAAGCCTCCCTACATTACAGTCTGAGGGTGTGGAGTTTGGAAGGAATGAGTGTTTACCAGGCAGCCTCTCAGCCTCTGCTGCATTGATTTTGACCATTCTTTTTAATCTTGCACACCTGCAACTTTGTGAAAGTATTTAGTCACTGGAGTGCTCCCCCAAAACCTGAAAACCTTTTCCCATTTATTGAACCTAATCAACACTTGATGGAGAACTAAGTTAACCTGCCAAACATTTTTAGGCAGTACTAGTGCAACTTGTACTGTAAATACATTAATAGCTGCAGACCACAACAAAGATGCAGTTTTGTCCTCTGGCCCAGTTGCACAATAAAGCAAAACATTATTTTGTTCTATTGTGCTGTGCTATGTGCTGTGTGACTGCTCTGGAGTCTGCTTGAGACTTATGTTTGATCCTCTGTGTTTCCTCCTCATGTGTCTTGCATGGCTGGTCTGTGTATATGTGCATGTCCATGCATGCGTGTTTAGCTTGACATACAGTCACGTCTGACCAAAGTCCACTCGCTTTCCCTGTCCTCTGACTCTACTGAGGAATCCTTCTGCACCGTCCGTCCTGACCAGGTGTGTACTGCGTTGTGTTGGTGTGTAAAACAGTTGGTCTTTTTGTGCATGTCAGTGTCATTGTCTCACCGTTACTCATACACATTCACTTTCGTCTTACATATGAAATTAGTTAGATGTTAGCTATCACAGCACAGCACAGCGCATCTTGGACAAAGTGATTATTCCCTCATGATACAGTCTGTTACAAGAGAACACAAATGACTGACCGACCGTGTTGTCATATGGTTGGTGTGGCTCAGGTTGGTCGCTTCATGCTTTTTGGACAGCTGCAGACAGGACAATGTACACATTTTGTGAGTGGCTCCAGTGGGTGGCACCAGAAGTTCAGTTCTGACTGTGTGTGCGTTGAGTCATTGTGTTTTGCATGTTTCTTGCCTGTGTGTCTTACACTCCACATGCCTGCTCGCTAGTGGTTGTGCTCCGACTCTTACTTTGTACACACTGTTCATTTGAAAAATATAACAATAGTTTGAACCACAGATCCTTTTCTCCTCTCCTGCTCTGCGCTCCCTCACAGAGGACACCTTCTATGGGTCGTCACAGTCATCGTGCGCCCTCAGTGGCAGAATCCATGGCAGAGTATTTTGATGCCAGTGAGGTGATTTTGTGTGAGACCTCATCAGAGGCAGAGGCTTCAGATGAGTCTGGCCTGAGTGACATCACCACCACCAGCAACTCAGAGCCTGAGGAGGGACATGGTGAGCTTTTACCTTCTGATCAGTTGTCCATAGCAGTCAGACCATATTGGCCAGCCATTTTCTGACCAGCAAAACTGAAAAGTAACTTTGAATTACTGACTTGCTCCTCTCTCCTCCTCAGCTACTGCCACCCTCAACTACCGGGCCAGTCTGAACAATGCTCCTGAGAGACCCAGCCCAGTGCCTGCTAATACTGGTAACACCACTGTTGTTTAGTCTCATGTATATTGTGAATGAGTAAAGTAGTGCACTCTGTACAGCTGGTTCACTGTAGACATTCAGGACTGATTGAGACAAAAGATAGACCATGCTGCTTCTTGATGGTGCAGTGAGAGGACAGGCTCAGCAGTGAAAGCACACAGCTTCTCCTTACAGCACAGATGTGTCTGAATTTTTTTAAGCAGTCAACCAGTCAGTAGTAGACACAGTTTAGATTTAGAAAACACCTGCTGTCACTTTTAGTTTCAGGTAGACTTAAATTATTTTTAATACAAGGTTGCATCATTGCATGCAACAAACATTCTGTTGTCATAGTGACACTTTCTCTGTCTGAAGTCTGTTATGCATATGCTCCCATGTAAGAAGCTAATTAGAAACTAGAGTGAACATAGTCCAGAAATCTAGCTGAATAATATGTAATCTATCATCTCCAATAACAATTAGAATAACAGTAATAATAATACCCCATTTATGGAAACTTGGCTACTGAGCTCTTTGTGACACCAAAGAACAAACATATACACATCAGACGTATAAAGGTGCTGCATAAACTTCTGTCGGTCACCTGAATCTGACTTCCTCATGTGGGTTCTGATGATGTGCTGATGATACAGGATGGCAATTGGCAAAACTGTCCAATGAAGAAGTTACCTGGCAGTTTGTATGACCTCATATTTACTCCTCTTGGTTCATTTGTAAAAAGTCAGAAACTAAAGACAGAACTAAAATACAACAATGCATAATTTTTTTTCTCTTGGTCTGGAACATGTGAACCGAGCTATAGGTGTGAAACCACCTTTAATGAGATTGTGCACCCTGGAGTGTCCTAAGGTGGAACCAAGGCTATCACTGGATTTGTTCATTTACTTTTTTATTGTAAATCTTTGATAAGGTAAATATATAAAACGAGGCATTCACATGAACGTTATTTTACGAAATTGTTTCTGAGTACATCAAAAAGGCAAGAATTAATAAAGGTCGAAACATTAATTCTGCCAAATTCAAAACTTTAATGTGCAGCTCAGATTGAGACATGATCACACATCACACTTGCCGGTGGTCACAGTTGGTTTTTTCAGTTGCACAGCTGTCCAAAATGGTGACTGTCACACCTCACTCAAATGCTGATTAGTTGAAATTTTCTTTAATTGTATTGATCTGTGTTGTGTCTAGGCCGTCGCACTGCCCTCCCCGCCCCAGGAACAGACAACAGCCACATTGGCATCATGACCATCCTGTACAACAACATCGGCAAGGACCTGTCTAGAGTCTCTATGCCGGTCGCTCTCAATGAGCCGGTGTCTTTGCTGCAGAGACTCAGTGAAGAGCTGGAGTACTCTGAGCTGCTGGACATTGCCAACAACATTGATGATCCATATGAGAGAATGGTGAGTTTGGTGTACGTAGTTCAATCCACCTGAAGCTGAGATACAGTTGAGTTCAGTGGAAAGTTCATTAAAGAAAGACATAAACAAAAAATGTTTCCAGGTTTATGTGGCAGCATTCTCCATCTCTGGATATGCCTGGGCATCCTGGAGGTATCGCTACAAACCCTTCAACCCTGTTCTGGGAGAAACCTACGAGAGTCACAGAGAAGACAGAGGCTTTCGCTACATCAGTGAGCAGGTAAGCAGCAGAGGAGGATATCAAATCAAATCAAATCACTATATGCAGATATAGATACATGCTGGCCAAACCTCTGTAATTGAGTCTCGAACATATGAAATTATTTATTGTATTTTCAGGTCAGCCACCACCCTCCTGTCTCCGCCTGCCATGCAGAGTCAGAAAACTTCACTTTCTGGCAAGGTAGCAGTCCTGTACATAGAGATGAGTGCTGGTTAAACCTGTACTGTATGAGTGGAGGCAAAACTAATGCTCTGTCTGTCTGCTCTCAGATCAGAGATGGAAAAACAAGTTTTGGGGGAAGTCCGTGGAGATCATCTCTTCTGGACTGGTCAACGTTACCCTGCCCAAGTGAGCCACTGCTTCATTTAATAACACCAGTCGCACGGTGCAGCAGATAGCAGCTACATGTGCAATGACAGTATAAACTGCTAACTTCTAGCACAACCATAGAGTAGTACAACTGACAGCTCATTGCTTGTGCAGTACTTAAAACCCTGTACTGTCCAGCATGCAGTCACTGATACAGTGACCATCGTAACAAACAGAAATATTGTTCAGTCCGCACTCAACATTAGATAATTTAAGGATATTGCGACTGTGATGATATTTATATGTTATCTGTATATTAATATTTCAAATATTGTAATCATTTTCATGGTCAGCATAACATTTAGGTATATTTTCAGTGCTATAGAATTGAACTTTTAGACATCATTTGTAATGCACTGTGGCTATGTGCTGGAGACTGAGACATTGAGGATGTCTAGACAGTTCTAAACAATTTAAAGCGTAAAAAACAAGCCTGAAGATGAAGGCAAATGCCCAGAATTCAGTGAAGTTTAATGATATTGCCTCACATGCGTGTGTGTAGGTACGGTGATCACTACGAATGGAACAAGGCAGTGACATGTATCCACAACGTGCTGAGTCAGCAGCGCTGGTTGGAGCACTATGGTGAGGTGGTCATCAGAAACACAAAGAGTGATGTCTGCACCTGCAAGATCACGTTTGTCAAGGTGAGGACACACACGCACACACACACGTCCTGATTTAAAGATCCAGTGTGTAGGACCAACTTAACTTTAGGATTGAAGTGAATGATCTCCAGCTGCCCTGTGTATGCAACATTACTAACAAGTTATTGCTCAGTAAAAAATGTATTTCAAAATGGAATATCTTACACTTCAGAACATATTGTAGCCTTTTCATAACACAAGATGGCAGGGGTCCTCAAATACGTTTGTTCAAGGACCAGATACTGTGAGGAATAAAAAAGAAATGTTTAGGCCTAAGTGTCCTATTGTTTATTTTTACTTTCTTCCAAAGTGTATGTTTTATGAGTCTATATCAGTGTGAACAGACGCCTAAAAAAGACATGGAAAATCCACAATAACTAGATACTGAACTAGAAACTAGAAAACCCATTGTTCAACTACCAATGGATGAGTCCTTTTCTCAGCAAAAACTCTTCAGGATCCCATGAAGCAAACAGAAATATTCAGTTTTAGACTCAATACAACAGCTGGCCAACAAAAATAAACCCAAGTGATACCTCTTGTGTCCACGGGTTTAAACACCAATGAAAACATACTTCTGAATATTATATTCCATTTCTGCCAATAGATCTCCCTAAATCCTACACACTTGACCTTTAACCAGCCTCTGCTCTAATGTTTGCATCTGTGACTGCTAGTTAGACAGCAGAATAATGCACATCAACTTTTTTTGGCCTCTTCTCCTATTTAACCACCCCCATTCTTTCCATTTTCCAGTCTCGCTACTGGAGCTCAGACAACAGTAAGAACGAGGTGCAGGGTGTGGTTCTGAACCAGGCTGGAGAGGTGGTTCATCGTTTTGGAGGTCTCTGGCATGAGGGCATTTTCTGTGACACCCTGGTCACACCAACATGCATCTGGAAGCCCAGTGAGTGCACCCTTCCTGAGCATTGGCAAATCTCTTAAAAGTCCTGTGAATTTTAAGTGTTGACCTCATCTGATGTGTCCCACTTTGATCAATACATGGTGACATTCAACCAGAGCCACCACTGACTCACTCTAAAATCTTGAAGTGTTTTAGAGGATACAGAACAGATTTACCATGGAGGTGAATTTCAATGACAAATACATTGTTTTGAAAATGCAAAGAGTTGTTGACCACAAATCCTCCTCTTAGGATTTCTCACATTCCACATTGTTTGATGACTTGAGTCTTAATGTGCGTAATGTCTCTTCCTGTTTAGACGTGCAGCCTGATGACCACTTTGACTTCTACGGCTTCTCACGTTACGCAAGAGAACTAAATGAACTGACGCCTGACCTGGAGGCTGTCCTCCCTCCTACAGACACACGCTTCAGACCGGACCAGAGGTACAGACAGGATTCTTATTTATTGAAATTGAAAATGTGTTTTTATGTATTTTTTCACTGCAGTTATTGCACCATCTTCCATGTTGACCAGCTGATTAATTCCTGTGCCTCTTCTCTCCATCAGGCTCCTGGAGGAGGGGAAGGTAGCAGAGGCAGATAAAAAGAAGGATGAGGTAGAAGAGAAGCAGAGGGAGAGGAGAAAGGAGATGGCCAAGATAGGGCAAGAGCACATTCCCAGGTTTTTCAGGTGAGGAGCTCTGCCTTTGAACATTTGGAAAGGAAAATGTAATATTACACATTTATCCACAGCCAAATGTTACCTAACTCCTTATATCAACAATATGTTAAAGGGGTACTCCAGTGATGTGGGACTCACAAAAGACCAATTAAAATAAAAGAAGCAGAGGTATTCTGACTTTTAGTCCCAGTCATGATTTAATCTCCAACAACGTTTGTTCCTTCATCTCCCATAACACAACCAATGGCGTGGTTTCACAACATCCTCCCTGACCCCTGAATGCCCACGTCTGTCAATCAACTCCAGACTCCACAATGGAGTTTGTACAGTACACATCCTCTGTTATAAATATCTCGTCTCCAAGCCCAAGCTGAAACAACCCTGTTGACATCACCAGGGGTTGTTTCCTCAACCTTGACAAAGTTAGGACTGCTCTAGTTAACTGACCTGAATTGGGAAACAAAGTCCACCTACCATCATCTCTAATGCAACTGATTAGTGGTACTGGCCACTGTAGTGGTTTCAATCAGTCCAATAGTGGCACATTGTGGTTTTACGATGTCAACAGAAACAATGGCAACAGTTTTCTTTTGTTTGTTATCTCAGGAAAGCTTTGGACGAGGCTGGCAGGGAGGTGTGGCTGACCAATCAAACCTACTGGAAGCTCCGCAAAGACCCGGGCTTTGCCAAGACTGAAAATCTGGACCTGTGGTAGAACACTGCACCTTCCTTAATGTTTAGGTTAAATGAAACTAGCCAGGCATTAAACATGTGGCAATACAATGAAGAGGAACAATTGGTCAAAGTCATTACCTGTACATATGTTAGTCCAATAATCGATGCATGAATATACTCTAGTGACTCGTCAACAAGGATCCAGAGGTCTGTTTAACCATTACTGCAAGGATATAGAGGGGAAAGGTATTTGGAAGCATAAATGAACCTCTCATTGTTTTTTTTGTACCATGAAGAGGTGAGGTGCCACTATGGAACAAATGAAGACTGACACAGATGTGGCCGGATGTCTTTCCAGCCTTTCACTTACCTCTTGCCACTTTCAGTATAACCATTTGTGATTCAGTAGCAAATCTTAACTTGAAATCCAATTTTATTGCTCCCCTTTAGGACATTGTCTTTAAAATAAATGTGTGTCAGGATTGAGGCCTCTCTCTGCATGTAAAGTGTCTTATACTTGTGGGACAAATGTCAGATTATATGTTATACTTTTATTTTTAACATGTGTATAGTTTTAGTCAGGCTCATTTTTAGGACGTTGTGATGAGAAGCTTGCTTCCTGCGGAGGGTTCTAGAGCACATATAGGGCCAATGCTGGTGCTTGTGGGGTGTATTACAGGTGAACTGGTGCTGTCCTTTCTTCCTCAGTGGGTCTTGCTGTATAAACTCGTGTTGATTTGTCAAGTCAGTGTGTATTTTCTCTGGTTTAATTGTGACACATTGGTGAGACATTGGTTTTGTCCTTGTGTTGGTTAAATCTAGCAGTCCTGTTAGCCTTGCCTTCTTCCTCTCTGTATGAATTGTTGATGTCCAAAATGAGCTGACAGATAAGGATTGCGTCTCTTGGTCTCAGTTGATGCAATGAAGTATTTTTATTGATGTTTCAACAATGGATTTTATTAAGGAAAAGAGACTACTGTTAAAACCCAGTGAAATGTTTTTTTCTTCATGGTTTTGTTTCAAATAAAAGGTTCCATAATCAACTGTGTCCTCCTCCTTTTCAACTTCTGTTCACTCGGTTCTTATGTCAAGGTCCACTCACTACTCACTTTTTTTTAAAGGGATTTTCAACTGCAAGGCCTTCAGGTAAAGAGACTTCATGGAGTTGCAACATACATTTGATGAGATGATTTGAACGCGACCAACTGAACTGAGGAACTGGGCAGATATCAGATAAATTAAGAAATAATGTGGACCGAATGATTTGTGGGTACCACATTCTAATATGGCACTCCCAACACAAGCATACAATACACACATGGAATTCTAACCTGAAATCTAATCAGTAAAAATGACTCGGTGAAGGTTTGTTGTTGCATTAGATCAATTTGGCACGGTGGCACGGTGGCAACACTGTCGCCTCACAGCAAGAAGGTCCCAGGTTCGATTCTCGCTGCGGGCACCGGGGGTGTGTCCTCCACCATGCCTGCTGCTTGAGGAAAAAAGGCCTTTCTGTGTGGAGTTTGCATGTTCTCCCCGTGTTCACCTGGGGTATCCTCCATAAAAATATACCCCCACTAAAAACATGCAAGAAGATCACCACCTGACCAATGGTGACGATGAGATGGGTCCCCGGGCGCCGGTCTGGCTGCCCACCGCTCCTGGTCTGCCGCGTTAAGATAGGAGGGACGACCAGGATGGGTGAAAAAGCGGAGGATAAATTTCACCTCGTGTGCAGTGTCTGCATGTACGTGTGTGACGAATAAAGGGGAATGTCTCCCCCCGATTCTTCTTCTTCTTCTTCTTCTTGATTGGTTAGGTTTTTTTTAGCCCATTGTGAGTCCATACTGTAGCTGCTGCCACTGATCAGTTGGATTACTGCTCTGTAATGATCGATTCTACTCAACACCCTCAAATTGTTTGTGCAAACAGTCCCAGTTATCCTCAAACAGAAAATGTTTACAAGTTGTTGATAATTGGATTTTGGTCCAGATGGCCTCTTTCTGAAGAGCTGAAAGCACAAAGCACATGACTCACCTGTGAACCACTGGTACATGACGAACCATAACTAGAGCCATTAGTTACACATTATGAAGCCTTTTAAAGGATGCCTTATTAGATTATGGCTCCATTCAATCCATGGGCATCTTAAAAGAAAGCAGACCTACGGTAAACAAATGTAATAAATAAATGTACATGTAAATATGTCACATAAAGGTTCAAAAATGAAGACTGGCCCGAGCTAAACAGGAAGCATCATCTTGTTATGTCTGCCATAATTTTGGTACTTGCTAATTTCACTTCTACTAATTACTTTGATAGCTATGAGAAAATGAGTACTCCATGTCCAAGTGTACATCATCTTCAATTCTTTGTGGGCTTTTCCCAACCAAATAACTGTCGCACAGTCTCTAAAAAGACCTGATGTCTCTGCAGTGTTTGATTCACTGCTCACACTGACTTTTGATTTCATATTAGCCTTTTTTATTCTTTCTTGCTCCAGATCATTTCCACATATGATCACATCTGATTTATTCAAGCATTCACTCTGGTTTCTTGCTCATGTTGTAATCAGTGAAGTAACAGTGAGGTATTCAGGACAACTGTGAGTGGAACGGGCAAAGAGCTGCTGGCTGCATTCAAATCCTCATTTCACAATCCTCAAAGAAATGGTCATCATCTGTTCATCAGAATAAATCATGAAAGTTATCAACAAAACTATGCTCTACAATTACTGTGAAAACTCAATCTCCCAACACACTGTAATAAATGAGTTACATCAAAGGAATTCCTGTTGTACTTAATTCTCTGAAATGTCCCCCTGAACATTCCAAATTAAAACAAGTTTGATGGCATCTATAAACCTGATTGTTCAGATGACTGACACCATATGAATGAATGTCTGTGCAGCCACATGTAATGCAGCAAACTTGCAGATGCTTCAGGCTCCATCCACACTGCAGGCTTTCTTGATTGCCTCCAAATATCTTCTCACATGTGAAATTATATTTTTAAACATCATCAATTTGAGGTTGTATCCTAATGACAAGTTAGAGCTGGCTACCCTGTGGACATGTTATGTAATATAAAACTGTTCAATACATAATCCTGCAGATCTTCATGAAATCAAACCCTGCTTATGATGTTATTCATCATTTGCATTTTTTTTAACAATAGCCATTCAATGTATTCAATACACTGTACATTCTGTTATTATCTGTCTATCTAGTCATCTTACCATGCTGGATTAAAATTGCTTGATGATAATGGATTTAATGTTTACTGTTCACGCTCCTGCAGTATCAAAGTTCGATTCAGTTCATTGCTTATGCTAACCTGCTGCTTTAAGAGCGTTCACGCTGACCTGATCAGCGCTGATCTACAAAATAACACACGGTCATTTTGGTCATTCTTTGTCAGTGGATCAATTTGAAATGTCAGGGAGTAATGAACATATGTCGTGTTTGCCCAATGTTCAAGCACAAGTCTTGGTTGTTTGTAGAATCCGACCAGCATGACTGTAGACTCTTAGACATGTCACCTCTAAGTAACGTGTTTTAGATAATCTAAACTGTTTGCTTGCAACCTGTCGGATCATCTGACTGCCTGTGTTTGTTGCCCCATTGGACCTATTTTGTGGTTCAGATCCGAGATCTTAACAATGGCACTGTGATCAATACTGATCACTGAAGTTACAAAAGATAAAACACAACTTGAAATAAATCATAGTTCTTATTTTGGACGGATTCTAAATCATGTGGCGGAAAAACAGAGCTTAGACAATGTCAGCTGCAGTGTTAAAGGAGCCTTAGTTGAAGAGACGAGAAAGAAAGAAGACGAGCCTTTCACCTTCTTCACTTTCCGAGAGGTTTTCCAGAGAGGTTAAAGTGACAGAAATTATTGGAGAAACACATCAATAAAGAGTATCCTCACATGATTTCTCATGTTATAGCCCCAGCCTAGAATATATCAGATCACTCAGTGTAATATTGTACGTACATGTTACCATGTACACCAGTGCACCTGCACTTAAAATCAATGTGTCCGTCTTTTCAGTTGGGGACAACGTACATACTTGTGCAATTCCACAAACTGTGTGTTACAGAAACTTGAAATAAAAAGCATGTCAGTATGCATTCATTAATATACTGAATGCAGTGTGTTGAACCACAGATATGGTCTGTGCCAAACAAGTGACACACTTAGAGAAACTCCAGTGCTTCCTGGGCAGACATGCAGGCCATGAGAGCAGCATCACATCCTGCTGGGTTTGTCTTTGCAGATGTTGTAACTCGTTGTCCCTTTACCAGGTGAAGATGGATCATGAATTCAAACAAGCATCTGATTTGAAGTGATAATGTTTTGTTTTTGAAGGAGTCTGTGTGGTTTGTCCACATTCACACACCATTAGAAGATTTCAATCTGAAATAAGTTTAATAGCAATTGTTTTGGAAGCTTTTCTGATAGCAGTCTCAGACATTTCAGCTTCAAAGTTCTGAACTTTGGATGCTGTAAGAACCACATATTAAATCCCATTCTCCTTCATTTTGATGAAGCGGAGGCAAAGATCTCAAAACATCTCACAATAAATTCAATCAATTAAAGAACCACTTACTAATGTTTTCTAGAGCTTTTATCTATTTTACATAGTCCACCTCAGCAGATTGAGTGAGCAAAATCCATGCATGGTGTCACATGATCTTGGATAGCATGTCATATGGACAGCAGTTTGACCCCTGAGTGTAACAGCACAGAACAGCTAATGCTAAGTTAGATGGTATCCCACCAGCATACAAAAGGGAATGTACACACATCATAGACACACCCAGAGGTCAAACTGTGACCAGTGTTCCCATCTGAAAATGGTAACTTGAGGAGGACTTTAATGATGAAATGAAAGGAGGCTGAATTCCCTCAGAGGCTGATCTGGAGTCATCTCTGTCTTCATGGAAGAAGGATTCAGTGAATCAGTGAGAGCTCAAAGTGCCTCTGGTTTGATGTGCCAACAGCCAGTGTGTGTGTCCAGCCACCGCCTAGTGTTCTGGTGAAGTGTCCTTGAGCAAGGCAGTAAACCCTTATCTGCTGCTCACCACACTGTAAATCCATCTGAGCAAGAGTCAGATGTGTAACATCTTTGCTGTCCCAGGAACGACTCACTGTGCAATTATAATGAAGATTATTTTTGCTTCATTAGTTTTAATGAAGAGTCTTGTTTTTTTGCTTAATAAGTTTGGCTTTCATCCTTGAAACAATAACAGCTAAAAGTCCAAAAAACAGTGTCAGTCTCTTTAGATATCCGCCCATAAGTTCTCGAGATGAGTCCAGGTCTTTTCAGCAGAGAAGAAAAAGGAAGTCATGACAAGTGACATTTCTCTGGCGTGTGGCAGGGGCTGATCTTGACCTTTCACCGTCTTTTTAGCGTAACGGGAAACCTGTGGAGCTGCATTTCTCCCGAAACACAATCCGTAAACTCATGAGCCTATTAAGTGAAAAATGTAATGTGTAACTGGATTGTGAAACATGTTCGAACTGAAGCTGTAATTTCTTGCTGGACTAAGTCATAAAGATGAGATATTTTATGAATGGCATGCAGTTAAAAGCTTCTGTTCACATGACTTTTTCATGGTGGAATATTTAAAAACAGACAACGAATGTTAAAAATGAGCTCAGCACATTTGTTGTGTACCGTCTGTCTTGTAGCTGGGCTGGACAAAGAGACGCTGAAAGACTCTCTGAGACTCTGTATGCCATGAGAAAAGCAAATTTAGATCACCTTACGACTAAGCACTTCATAGTCAATGAAAAAGAGCACTGAGGAATGTAATCAACTGAGGTCATTATCACAGAGAGAAACTCTTAATATGTACCATACGCAGGCCAGAGGCTCTCCTAAAGAGGAAACCATGTGTGGAGGGCTGCACCTTGAAGAAGGCTGTTTGTGCCGCCACATGTGGGTTATTACTCAGCTCGTTTCTAACATGCATGAACTTTTTCAGTATTTCACCATGAAATGACCTGGATTTCTTTTTTTCTTTAAGGATTTTGAGATATTTTATGATCTGTCTCATAAAATATTTCACTCATATGTGTCTTTAGACATACATCGTCTATACGTAGGACACTATGTTTGGTATTGCCTGACTATTTCACAGCAGAAGTGTTTCTCTCTGATCAACAAGCGATTCTGCTCCTCTGCTCTTTTCTAATCACACATGTAGCTGATTTTTATAATAACCTCATGAATTTCTAACATAAAGCTTTTTATGTGTTCCTGGATAATGTGTCCAATGATATTCTGCAACACTGACGTTTGAAGGACCACTGCTTTGTTAGACGATGTGCAGGGAGGGGCCTCGCTCCTGTCTGCATGTGTGTCTGCTCCTCTCTCTCGCTCTCTGTTTCAACACAGTTGACAAATATGTGTATGTAAAGTGTATGTATGTAAGTATATAACTAAAAAAACACAATCACAAACAGCAGCAATCCTGTTTCTAATAAATGGTCATTAGGCAGATTTTGATATTTCATCAAGTCGAGGGGAGAAAATCAGTGGAACTGAAACCCAGGAGAGCAGCAGGGACAGGGGCAGGAAAATCAAAAGGGTTGGCAGGCATGGAATGCATATTTTATCATTTATCAGAATGAGATCATATCTTATATGTAATTTATATCTTTCAGAAACACACAAAACATAACATATGCCCAAACTACTGCTAGTTCAGCTAACAAGTAAAATGAGGGAGATGGAACAACTTCAGGACAAGGATGCTAATGTTAGCACTGTAAAGCAAAAATTAGATGATTACCAAGAGTTGGCCAGAGGGTTTGGAGAGAAAAATCATGCTCTGACAAAATTCATTAGTGAAGAGGAATTTACCATCTGTTGGTTTGAACCTGAAGCACATGAGGCCAACAGTGCTAAAACTAAGAAACAGAAGCAGGTGGTTGAGGTGTGTACTAAGCAAACAAACCTATGCGATGAAGAGGTGAAGCCTTCAGATAGCATATGCACAATACTGTCTGCTATCAGAAGAAAGCATAGAAAACATGGATCTGAAAGTGGGACTTCATCTGTCTGCCTTACAGCAGAAGTGGATAGAGCTTTATGGCGAACTAAGACCCCTACATTAAAACAAAAGAAGCATCAGAAAGCTGATTAAGGGCTAAACTCCATGCATTGTTATGCAGCAGCAAGCTAATATCTCAAAGCTAATGATGAAGCATTGGACACCTTTACAGGAGACCTACTTGACTACCATCTGTTCATAAGGGCCTTTCAGCGTGGAGTAGAAAACCGCACTGATAATGTCAAGGACCATCTCTACTCTATGGAGCAGTTTACTAGTGGTCAGCCCAAAGAACTAATCAGAACCTGTCTCCATATGAATCCTGAGAGAGGACACAACAAAGCCAAGCAGCTGCTGAAGGAATATTTCAGAAATTAACACAAGTGTGCTGTGGCTGACATGCACAATGCTTTAAACTGGGCTCTCATCAGACCTGAGGATGCAACACCATGACGGACGTTGACTACTTGGAAGAAAGGAACAACGCTGCCAACATGAAAACCATTGTCACAAAGCTACCTTACAAGTTGAGTGAAAGATGGAGGATAACGACACACGACATCCATGGACAGCAGGACAGAAAAGCCAGTTTTTAAAACCTTGCTGGCTTCATCCACAAACAAGACAAAATCACTATGCATCCAATTTTTGGAGACAGAACGGATAGCCCATCAGTTAAATCAGCTACAGAAGCACATGCAGAGTTCAAGGCACAAGAAAAAAGGAGAAGCAAGAAAACATTGACCACAAAAACACAAAGCACATGAACTTAGGGTTAAAGACAGTAAGCAAAGCATGCAGAGGAGTCCCCAAGACAGTGGTATGACAACCCCATGCATGTTCTGTCAAGGACAACACAGCATGGACTCATGTAAAAACTGTGCTTCAACTGTTTAAGGCATGGACATATGAACAAGGTGCCAGGCGTGTTCTTTAATGCATCCCACACTCCTGCACATGAAAAGACAAACAGGAGCAAACAAGCTGCTGACGATACAGAGAATCCTCAGCCTTGCAGTCAGCAGTGCAATGTCTGAGCTGGAAATAAAGGCAACACTTTCTGTGAAGGTTGTGTCGGTAGTAATAAGTAGGACTGGGTGATAAAATGATCCCAATACATGATCATGATGATCATGATAAAATTTATGTTGATAATGATATGCTAAAGTGCTGACAGTGAACTTATGTTATCCTTCAAAGCTGAGGAAATTGACATAAAAGGTCAAAAGATGTCAGGTTATATGGAAGCGGTTTGGAAAAAGCAACAAAGTGCAGATTAAGACACCAAACTTTTCCATCACCTGAACATGCACCATCCCTGCGACCACAGCATTACTTTAACAAATTACAAGGCAAGATAGTTTGTTTTGTTATGGCAATTAAAGCCTGTTTGCAAAGTCAGTTCTTTATGCTAATAAACTATATTTTCAATTTTAACTAATGAAACCTCCTCAGTCATTATCAAACTATATACTGTGATAGACATCCATATTGATCATTATGGAAAAAATAATCCTGAGCACATTCATAAGACACTGTAATACAGCTATAAGACTTCATAGAGATTTCGACCTCCATGCCAAAGTCGACTCTGTTTAAAAGACGAATCCTGTCTTACACAGCACATTTTAAACTATCACAACGTTTGACATTTATAAAGACACAGAGAACTGCTCAAACATATCATAACAGATTATACAAAATTCAAAGTTTCTGAAATAGAATACTGTATTATAAATAATGAGCACTGACCTCCACCAAGCCAAATACTCCACCCTATGCAATTCTGCAAGCACAAACTTCACAATCAATTATATTGCTTGTTCTTACGGAGCAGAAAGTTTAGGGCTGGGATGAGATGCTTATCTCCTGATTTGATACCATCGTGACACTTGGGTGCTGATTCGATATGTATTGTGATTCTAAAGTTTTCTGTTTCAATATTAAGATATATTGCAATTTTTGTTTGCTTTTTCAACACTAGATCATGGGAAACAGCGGAATCATACACTTCTACGGACCATGAGTCACATTTCCACAAACGTCAGTCAGTGTGGGTTTTATTTCAGCAGCATCTCTGCTAAACTGTTTAGAAAAGTGACAGACATGCTTTATGAAGTGAACTGCTGCATTTTGAATAGAACCCCTGCAAACTGCACACAGCACACATGTAAGATTTTAATATCCTTCTTATATTACGAAATTGGACTTGAAAACTGTCCTGCACTTAAGTATCACAGTACTTAGGTTATTTGATTTTCTTTCCGACTTCTAGTAAAGTTTGAACATGTTTTCTTTAAATCTCCGGTGTTTATTGCAGATGGTTCACATTTCGACATGAATAAGTGGGTAATTAGATGCATGATATGTGCATGCATGACATTTCCAAAGCCACATCTTAGATTTGAATGAACCTCAGTGTGAATGCAGAGGATGTGTCCAGTGAGTTTAATCAGGATTGCTCAAAGGCATCTTGAGCAATGGGGCCACCAGTGTTGGGCAAGTGACTTTCAAAATGTGATATGACATATTGCTTTCAAATGAAAGTAACAAGTTACTTTACAATATTACTGTGTGTAATGTGTTAGTGATTACACAGAAGTACAGCTAGCTTTATTTTTGGCCATATATTAGGGTTATATTATAGTTTGTGATAGTAAAACTATCCCTATTATCGCCTTGGCATAACCTGGTCTCTATGGCGATGTTGGATGCTTGGAAAATAAAATGACATGGCTTTAATAATCGTTGTGGGGTATTTTGGCTCACACTTTTCTTGCAGCCAGCAAGGACAGCTAATTTCTATAATCTGTTAAGAAACGTTAGAGCAGTCCTCTATGTGTCTTTATAATCGGCTAACATTACGTTAGCATTAGTTTATGATGTGCTGTGTAACCCAGGACTCAGATTCTTCTTTCAAATACTGTTGTAGAATGGTAAATGGTAACTGACGACCACTCACAGTCCTTCTAAAACAGTCTGCATTCGCCCATTCACACACACATTCATACTACGTGGCCAGGCCACCTGTTCATTAAGAGCCTTAACCATTCACACACACTTGTCTGTTTAGCATGGGGGTATAAAGCTTTATGAATACTGAACGTACAATGCACCATTTACAAACCTTGTGAGAAGTCATCATGCATAATTCTAAAGGTTTCTAGAGTTTTGTAAAACCTTATAACTGCATTACAATGTCTTATGTATGTGCTTATAATTAGGACTCAACGATATGGCAAAAAATGCAAAAGTGCACTCCAGAAATCAATCCAGAAGTTGGACTGCTTAATGAATGCTGGATCTCGGAATGCACAATGCTTGAGAGTTTTTATGTGGATGACTGTCACATGTCTGTGGTGCCAGAGCCACTGTGCTGTGTCAGGATCTAAGAGAAATGTGCCTCAAGGGAGGTTTCTGCCACACAAAATGGGTCAGCTACAGCATCAGTGTCCTCAAATCAATTTCAGATAATGAATTGGCCTATGAGGTAAAGAACCTGGATCTCAAACAAAACAATGCAGAGAGCCCTTGCAGGGCACTGGTGTGTGAAGTCAAACACCTTTCAGTTTAAGATCACTATGGGGAGTTCTTGCAAGAAAGTCCTTCAGTATCTGAGTTGGAAGAAAGTGAGGACCTACTGCTGCGGAATGAGAGAAACCAAGCTGACTGCACATTCATGATGGGGAAGACCAGGCTGACTTCATCAACAATCACTGTGAAAATGGATAAACTGCTGAGATAGGAGCTACAGTTGGAGGTAGCCAACACACAGACTTTCTCCACGACCAAAAGATGAGTGGCCAAGAAACCCTGAATGCTGTGAAAAGATTACATGGGATGCAGAGGACATAGGGCATGCAGGAAGGAGCCACATGCTTTCTAAAGTGCGTCAGACAGAGTGTTTTTGGATGACTAGATGTTGGCTATTTCCTACCATTGCAAGGGGATGACAAGTGATGGAGATCCACACAAACAGACAAACTTCGGTCGGATGGAACGTGAGCCGCGAACATCCATTGACAAGATGAATCATGCAAAGATTCAAGGTCCTAATACTAAATCATATTGCGATGAGATAGATGGTAAATTACAAATCTATGTTTCTTATACTTAAACCCCCTATTAAAACTACTACCCCCTACTACGCCCATTAATTATTACCATAATTATAAGAGTGAAACTGACAAAATCTTGATAATGATGTAATGGTATCACACAAGTATTAACCAGTGGTCCAGATTTCCCCCCTCATAACTATGACACAGTATGTCACAATTTTAGTCATAAGATTTCATATTTTATATCTAACTGTGAGAAATGCACAAATTTAAATATGTCTCATAATTAAGTCGGAAAACTAAAACTAAATGAAGAAAATCTGGACTAATACTAATCATGAAATACTGTCTCAGAATTAGAGAAACTTTCAAATAATTATGAGAAACAAAATCCTAATTATAAGATGACAAAAGAAATTAGGTCATTTTTCACACAATTAGTAATCGTAAATCTCATTACAACATACAAAATCAGAATTATGAGATAAATGAGAGATGAGATTACTTTATTAGTAATCATAAATCTCATTATCATGAGGGGAAAAAACATTAATGAAAACAATATGGCTAATAATTCATAGCTATTCGATATCTCATTATCTGCAATGTTACCATAAATATGAAATGCCAAATCATAATTGAGATAACAAAAGATTTTTGCTGAAGTGGCGGAAACAGGCCTCCATAGATCTCTGCCTGTTAAAAGAAAGGTTGTGGTTTAACCAAGGCACTTTCATGACCACAGCAGGAGATGGCAGTAGGTGCTTGTTTGCTATTGTTGTTATTCTTCCATTCAGTCACATTTTTTCCTTGGGAGCATCTCACACTCTTGACTTTAGACATAGTTTGCTTTGGTCCTTTGAACACATCCTTTATGCTATCCTTTAAGCATGAATTGTTCTACAGCCTGCGTGTTCATTTTGTGATTATTTAACACATTTTTAACCTCTGAATCATTTTACTTCATGTTAGTTAATTGCAGGTCCAGAAATCTCTTGAAAATAGCAATTTTGAGATGAGAGCTGCTTAATCCAGGCAGTCTGATGCATGTTGCGACATGAAAACAATCGGTGACTCATTGCATGTGTTGGATGTTACCAGCACATCTTCTATCTCCAGGGCTGCTCTCAGATCAGCACAGTATGTGACGTTACCAGTGGAGCTTCAGCAGCTCCTGTCCCTGCGTCAGTATATTCAAGACATGCAGCACTATCGTCTTCTCTACATCTGCTATTTCTTTACCACTCAGGTCTATGTACAAAAGAACAATGTGGTTGTGAAAAGAGATAAACCATCAGAATTGGTGATATGAGAGAGAGTATATGCTGAGTGAACAAAAGGAGATCAAGGACCTGGAAATGAAATAATAAACACTGAAGCCTGGAGGGTAGAAGGACAAACTTGTTCTGGAACTGGAAGGTTGCTGGTTAGGTCCATCTCAGGTGAAAATGGGTGGAGCGTATTTGATAAAACATGTCAGATCTTGCTGTTCTCCAAGTGGGAGTCGATGTGTTTGATCAGGGCATCGTCAGGGTAACCAGTTGGGAAGGTCAGCTGACACAGAGGACAGCTACGAACAGCACTCTCCTCTGACTCCATCCACAGCTGAAGACAGAGGAAGACACATGCGTCAGATCCTGAACCTAAAATTACAGCAAAAAATTGGTCGCTTTATGTAATTCTCATCATTGTTTTCTACTCACGTTAATGGACGGCCATGACTGAGCATGCTCAGTGTTCATGTAGGGAGGCAGATGGCAGGAGAGGGTGGCAGGGCCCTCAGGGGCCGAGAAAGAGGGATGGTGGGGCTGTTTCCTAGGAGATGGGAACGAAGGGTGTAGGGGCTGTTCCCTCGGAGATGATGAGCCAATCCCAATTGCGCCAAGTGTCCGAGGTGGGCTGGCAGCCGGTGATAAATACGTACACACATCCTGTGAATTTACACAACACACACGTCTTTAAAATAAATAACCCCACGTGAAAGCCACGAGAAAATCCAAACACATCATTATTATCTGCATCACCTCTTCATCATCAGAGGACTGTGGTGGTGTCACCAGCGGGGTGGGCTCAGGTGGGTCATCAAGGCGACAGAAGTGATGTACCTGGATGAGAGGAAGGGCAGGGGAGAGCATGGTGATTACTAGAATACAGCTTCTTTCTAATATAACACTTTCATAAACATTTCTACCTTTTGTTAAGTATGACATGTAGGTTTGATATGTTAATGGATAGCTGCGAAAGGTGGTGTCTTTAATTACAAGCAACTATTGAGGTTTTTTTTTTTTGGTAATTGGAGTATCTGTGGCAAAGTATCAAGTAACTACAAGTAGGAGTGCTGTTAACTTACATGCATGGGAATTTGCAGCTAAAACATATTATAGACGACAAGTCAAAGCATCAACCACCATAGACTTCCACTGAAATAAACACACAGACTCTTTCTGCACAGCCTCAGCTGCACAGCTGATTTGGCACTGCTGCTTGTTGCTGGAACTGTGGTCAAAATGCAGTGTGTTTCTGCATGTAGGGTTGTGTTACTTTCTGGAAATCAGGGTTGTAATAATAATAATACCAATAATACTAATGCTACTACTACTACTACTACTACTACTAATAATAATAATACTGGTACTACTACTACTACTACTAATAATAATAATAATAATACTGGTACTACTACTACTACTAATAATAATAATAATAATAACAATAACAACTTTCATTATTTGGTATTTTTTAATTATCCAGAGTCCTAACATGCTGATGTTTCGCAGGTAATGTTAACCATGTTCACAGTCTTAGTCAGCATGCTAATATTTGCTAATTATTGAACACAAGTCCATTTTTTCAAATGAGATTTTCTCACCACATTCATATAATGAAGGTATTTGCTTTTTCTGTGAATCACCTACTTAACTATGAAATCGCATTATCTAATAACAGTCACTTACTAGAAACACTTATTTTCTATAAAAATATGAGGGCGTATAAGACTGAATGAGGAAGCTCACTGACCTAATAAAAGTAGGTAAAATCTCTAACTCTCACCTCAGCAGCCAAAGGGAAGCCGAGGTCCAGGGCACAGTGATGAGGACTGCTGCTCAGACTGCTGCCCCCACCTCTCTCTCCTCCCCCTCCCCCTCCTCTCTCCCCTCCAGCTCCGTGAGCTGAGGCTGGTCTGACCAGGCCCACCAAGGAGGTACGGAGCTGAGCTGTGCTGTGGCTGTAACCCTGCATCTCCCCCAGGAGAGACCTGGGCTTGGGTAGGGTGGATACTGGATCCCTCATCAGGCGAGCTGGGTGTCTCTGGATGGCGGACGGGTCAGATACCTGGGAAAAGGGGACATTAAAGGACATGTCTATGCAGTAAATACATAGTTGCACTACAAAATTGCACAACATATGAAAAATTGCAAGTGTAATTTTCCAGCGAAGTTACAGCAAAAATCCAGACTCACCTCCGAGTAACTACGGCGACCCTGAAACTTTGCACGTAGACGGCTGCTGGTTGGCTGATGGGAGTAGGAAGCAGGGCCGTCACTTGGGGAGCGGGGCGGAGAGGTGGTGGGGAGAAGCCTGTCAGGGGACAGTGAAGGGCGTTGGGGGGAGGTGGGGGAGAGACGCTGAGGAGGAGGAGGAGGACGAGAGGCTGGAGGAAGAGAGAAAGAGCAATGATGAAAAGATTTCTGGCTGAAACACATTTTCAGCTGCTACACTGACTCTGTAGTGTGTGACTGTGTGCCAGCTTCACTGTGTGCATGTTCGGTTTTGCCAAGTGATAATGCAGTTGGCCATACAGGGTTAGGAAGTGCAGGCTATATTAACTGATTCTGAATTCATTAACAGGATCTTTCAAACTGCAAGATCACGGTTGTAGATGGAGCTGTTATGGTTCCAGAGGCTGTGACACCTCAGATTTAGCGTGTGTACACTAACAGTCTAGTGAGCCCTCATCCGACTTTCATCGTATCTGAAGGACAGTCTCTCCAACAATTTGACTACTGTCTGCTTTAAAAGATCTAATATTCATGAATATCCATCTCTGTAGCCCTTAAACCAAGAAGCCACTCAGGTGACCTACCAGGCTCCTGTGACACGTGTCGCAGAAGGTCACTCTGTTTCATAGCCAGACTGCGGACACGCCCCAGCTCCTCTGTTAGCTCAGTGTAGGCTAATGCTAGGTTCACCCTGCAACACAAAGAGACTGACTGAGTAAATATATGCACATAAGCTGAGACTTACTGCAGATTGATATCAAAATATTCTCCTCTGTGAAATGAGACTCACTGTTCGTCCCCAGCTTTCTTTATCCACTCGACATCACAGTGCTCACAGTGTGGGGACAAATCCTGTGACTGACACAGAGACAGACGCAGAGCTGTGGTTAGGGCTGTAGTGCTTGTCTAACACATTTTTATTTATGCATATGAATACATTATACATTATACATTATATATTATATAAATCTGGAGGCGTGCAGTGGAGATAATGGCTCTGAGGTTTTTTAATCATGTGCTCTACCTGTCTCTGTGCCTCCTGGAGCTGGGCTACCTCCTGCTGCAGCCTCTGAAGCTCGGCCCTCAGCTCCTGCTCCCTCTGACAGGCTCCCTCGGCCTGGTGCCGTGCCCCCTCCAGTTCAGCCTCCAGTCGCTGCAGCTTCAGGTCTGACAGGGCGTCCAGACTGCGTGAGCTCTGGAGTGTTGGCCCGCGGCCCTCTGACAGCACCAGACCCACAACACTTTCAGTTTGTTTCATGTTTACTCTAGTTTTTCTTACAAGTCATTGCTCTACAATGATATGAATGGCAGAATAAACTTCAGTTCCTAAATCAGTATTTTTGTCCTTTTAGCCATGTTTAGCTGAATGCTTACTTGGCTGAATATTTATTACGTGCAGATGTGTTTTAGCACCTGTAGTTGTCATAGTTGTAGTGTTTAAAGAGTTTGGATGGTGCTCTCCATTTTTTTTCCCCTCCACAACCAGAAATATAAAGCCAATTGGTGAGGAATTGACTGCATGTTTGTCAGTTCTAATGGAGGCTACATACATTATTGTACAGGGAGTAGATGCCCTGGTTTGACTGGGATTGTCCTGGTTTCAAGCAGGGTGCCCCGAATCCCAACAAATATCTGTAAAATACTAAAATGTCTTTTCAACATTCAGTGGAGAATTGGCCGAATATTCACCACAGTTAGTGGAGGATGAGGATGGTCGGTGAGCAGGTGCAGCCACACTGCAAAAATCAGCCACTGCTAAGAGTTCTATAGCTTCCAGTAACGAACCAGGAACTAACTGTTAGCATCGACATTATCACCAAGCTGGCCACCACAGCAGCCACCACCATGCCATCTCTCCCACCGTCTCCTCTCCTCCACCACTACCAGAGCCTTGGTCACCGTTTACACCACCAGCAGCTACCTCAGAACTGGATGCCAGCTGTGCATCTATTAGCAGCCCAACTGCTTAGAGAATTAAACACTGTGATTGCATGAATGTGTGGTCCAATTAGAGGTTCTGGCTTGGGCATCTACAAATACGGTCACCTCACAAGTTCAGCTAAGTACACTTGTAACCTAACCCAGTGTTATTTCCAAGGCTAAGAGCATATTATACCATTTGATTTGGGGCAGTTTATACTCCTTTAAGTTTAAAAGTGAAACATATTTTTTGAAAATACAACCAATTATGCTGTGTGGGAGTGCACACTGATCCAAGACTTTTGGAAACCAATGCATGAGCTCGTTCTTTCAGAACTGGTCTACTGAAATCAGTGAAAGTAAAGTAGCCTCTTGCGAGCAAAACTCAGATGACAGATGAGACAAATATATTAAACAATTGGGAAAATATATTAATATATCTTACTTCAGGTCACATGGATTGACCTTAGTTTTTTGGCTTTGTTTGCACTTTTTATTTCATTAATCTTTTTTTTTTTTTAAATCTATCTATCTATCTATCTATCTATCTATCAAGTAAATAAAAGCTAACTTCTTTCTTGCTCATCCAAGCATCAATAGCAAAGCCGCTAAACAGCATTAAGTTATAATAAGTGTCTCATCTCACATTTGTCCTACTACTAGTACTAGAACTAACTAACTCTACGCTGCACTATAGGAACAAAACTATTTCTTTATTTCTGTGATTTCTACATGGATCACCTGGTGAGGATGCTGACTTTTTGTTCAGGACCAAAACCCGCAGTCTTTTCCCGTGATATAAAGTATGTATCCATTACATGCATATTTAAGACAGAGTCCACAACTCAAGTCGGACGGCATTTTCAACCAACTTATGAGTCTACTGTTATCAGCTAGCTCTGGAATCTGGAAGGATGGTTGTCATTTCAGCTGACACTATTAATGATCGACAGCTCGATGTGACAAGCTGCTTTTTCTCAGCTCAAATCAAATTGTTTAAAAAAATATCATGAATTTTGGTGATTACTCTGCCACTGCCATCACGGTAAACTGCGTATGTGCTGTGCAAGAGAGGAAAGCTTGGCATGTGTAGCAACAGTAAATGAAGGGGAAGAGAGCAAACAGTCAATCGTATATGTTGTATTTGTAACTCCTAACTTAAACTGAGTCATGTGGTAAGAACAGTGAGTGGTACTGCGTTCTGTTACTAGTACCTTTATGAATGTATTTCCCCTCTTAAGACTCTTAACACGACCATGATCCAAACAGAACCCACCTCTGGGTACATCCAGGCTGGTGTGCAGGTGAGACTGATGTTTGTCTTTGCGGAGTTGAGCGCTGAGCTTCTGAAGGGATGTTTCTCTCTGTCTGAGAGCCGACTCCAAACCGTGGATCCGCTCCACATGCTGCTCTGCGAGAGTCGTCTGACACACACACACACACACACACACACACACACACACACACACACACACACACACACACACAAATACACATGTGAAATGGAAACCCACATTGCTGCTTAACATTGTTGTGTATGTGTGTGTGCGTGCGTGTGTGTGTGTGTGTGAATGTGTACCATCTTATCCAGGTCTCTCTGGACATTGCTTTTCTCCAGGTGGATCTTCTCATAAGCCTGAATGACTTCCTCCAGCCTCTCCTCTCTCTCCTTACTCTTCTGCAGCTGAAACACAGAAAGAGAAATCTCAAGGATTTTATATTAGTTTTGTTCTGTCCATCATTTCTATTGTTAAGTTAATTACTGAAATCTGCAAAAGTTATATCATTATAAGCCGCATTTACTTCTCATTTCAAGCTTCTCCTCCCCAGAAAAGATCTGAATGAAGACACTTTCACTTACCACATACATGCATCTCCTTATAGTATATACTACACTGAACCACAAGTGTCACTCTTCACTGGTGATTGATAGTGTGACTGTGGTGACTGTCAGTTCAGCTGTGACTCATAATACAACACTTCCTTTTTAAAGGTATATTAAAAGACAGCAAAAGACACAGAAACAAACATCATAAAATGACAAGTCTGTCAGAAATAATAACCAGCAGAGCTCTCCGCCTCCTGGGCTGCTGTTCTCTGAAACAGCTGATCTGTGTGATTTTCAGTGCTTCAGCTGCCTTTATCACAGGGACACACTCTTATTTCCTCTGACTGCATACTGATTTTATTCATTTTTGCATGCATTCACCCCATTCCAACATCTGGCTCAAATCTATCTCAAATCTCCTGCAATCACTTTTTGATCCATCTCTAATGCTTTTACAGCGCATTTACATTTTTTTTGGCGTTCCATAACCATCTCACAGACACATGAGACAGGAGTGTAAAACAGGTCAACTATTAATAGTAGTAGTAGAAGAAACTGTATGGGGAGAGAAATGGAAGGTTCAGTTGAACAGTAAAATGATTTTCCAAACTGCCCGTTATAAACATCTATTACAGTTTACAGACCAACTTCCTGATTCAACTCTGACCTGCCTCACTTACACACTCAGTTTTCCTGTGCAGTGAGAGATCATTAGCAACCTTGCAGCAGTGCTCGTGGTTTTGGTTCGATCTCTAAAAAAAGCGTCTTCAATAATGTGGCTAAACTGTCGGCTTGATGCCGTGACGTGACTGCTTGAGAATGTTGCCTCTCCACTCGGCAATATTTCCATGTTCCCACACTTCTGCAAATATTTTGATAAGAACAACGCTGATAATATTGCAGTGTACCTCCTGAGTGAGAGAGTTGATCCTCTGCTGGAGGTTGGTGGTCTCTGATTGGATGACACTGGTGTCCTTGATGATGGGCTCACAGGAACAGCACACGATTCTCTCCTCTCCAAATTCACTGATCATAGGAAACTGGAGGACAGGAGAAGAGATTGACTCTCCAGAAAATAACACATTCACACCTTAACAGTGTCTATGTTATTCTATTTTGTGTGGGTTCATTTGTGTGTACTGTGTGTGTGCTGCTCTCCACCTTGACCTCGTAGTGTTTGAGCTTCCTCTTGATGCTGCTGTTCTCCCTCTCCAGACTGGCAAGCCGCGTCTTTATGTCATGATAGGCGGCAGCCAGGGCCAATCCCGATGCTGGGTACATGTCCTCCGGCAGCCGGTTGGCCGACCAGCTGATCCCAGAAACGCCCACATCATCTCTCAGCCCCTCTCCCCCTCCCAGCAGCCCCAGCTCTCCTCTGCGGAATAGATCCATCATCAGTTAGCTGTAGGAGAGGTAAAGAGAGATTTGCAGTTAGTTTCTGGGAAAAAGGAGTGCGGAGGAGAAAACAGACTGGATGTTCAGCAGACACACAGAAAGGCTAGCCATGTCAGCTCAGTAAGTCACTTTGCACTCTCCACCTCACACAGCAGGGGCACTAATGGCAATAAATCTGCCGAGCCCCATGTCCTGGCAGAGGTGACAGTCAGAGTGTGTGTGTGTTTTTTCAAACTTCAGCCAGGAGCCCACTGAGCCTGCCAGCCAAAGGTTTGGTGCTTTCCATCTGCTGCTGTAATATGCATCCTCTCTTCCCCGTCCCCTGCCTCTCACTGGCGGTTTCCATCGTTACAGCTCAAAACTCATCTCAAAAAAAGAGAAGGAGGAATCTCATTTCAAAATTACACCTGCAAACGATGTGATCAATTAGGATTAATGATTCAGTGTTTTGTGGGGCATCCCTGTGATGCTAATTCACTTGCCAGCAGAAAAGTTCAGCCAAGACTTCTCTAGAGCTGCGGACCTCCAATATGGTCGACAGGTGTGATGACATGTGGGTCCTGACAGACTGGATTTGTTGGCAAGAAAAACATACTGTAGAATAACACCAGCCTTACCCTTTGAAGAGCCAAGAATCTGAGGAATAAACAACTGTGTGATATTGGTAATGAATAATAATTTGCCTGATATGGTTTTTCCATAAATTATCTGATAAAAAATTCTCCCTCATTGAAAAAGAATAAAATAAAATAAAACAGAATCTATGACACAACAAAACTGAAAAGTCCATCCTCAATGCGTGTGACCTGGAGATTTCAGGTTTACTCATCACACTTACATAAGATGAGACTAAAGGTTGGCACAGAGAAACTTCTCCCCTTGAGCAGATGAATGTGAAAAACACTGTGCACATACATCATTCTGCACAATGAAGCTCTAACATCACAGTGAAGGAACAATAAGCAAAACAAATCTTTGACTGATGGGAGACCTCCATGCATAAAACAAACAAATTTGGCCACCACAGTCACTACAACACAGAAATACTGGTGCGTGGGTGTTACGGCCTGACCTCAGTGTAGCATAAAAGTGGGACTCCCCTCATTCCAGTGCCCAATGACCACCAGCAACCAGAGATTTCAGCACTCAAAGTGTCACAGTCAGGAATCGACCCACCTCCTTCGATTTGCAGAGAGACGTGCATACACATTCAGGAAATACTGTTGTATATATTCTTGTTTTTTACTGCATGGCAGCAGAGAACGAGGGATTCTGCTTGGCTGCAGTGAGGGCAAGGACCATGGCAGAGATTGATGACAATCACATAGCCAATCAGAGTGGCTCACCTGCAGCCCATTGGACACAGAGCCACAGCAGGTTCACCAGAGAGAGGGAGATCCAGGAAAAGGCCACTCGGTGAAGAGAAGAAAACTGTATTGTAGTAGCTGAAGAAACACCCATGTTTCTGTAATTTTAGGTTACAAAGAATGATCATTTTTCCCACACGGAGTTAGGATTTCAAACAAACCTGTCTAAACAAGATGGCAGTAATCCCAGGCTCACCTGTACATGGCGAAGTCACAGGTATAAAGGAGATTTGAGCAGCAGGTCTATGAGAGCAGGGTGGAGCGTGCAGCTCTGAAGTGCATCAACATTTCACACATAAACATCTTACACACGCTTCAGAACAGCCACACCTCTTCATTTTCAGCAAATAGAGACACACAGGCACGCATCCCTGTGCTACAGTATACAATGTTTAACAATCATGTCATGAAGCAGTCAGTGTTCTTCTGAGTTAAGACTGTCTTGGGCAGAAGAACGAGAGCCGAAAAACGACATCTATATTTTTCCCTGACAGCATGCCTCTTGTGGCTGTGTAAAAAATGACTGGTGCCATCTCAGGTCACATGACATTGTTGTGCAGAATCACAAAACCTCTTAAACTGCGTTCAGACTGAATACCAAGTGAATTTGAGAGGGAGTGCAATTGTATATAATGAAGAGATTCGTGTTGACACAAGTACATGCACATTTTCCCTGGTGTGCCAAATCAAGGTGAAGACATGTACACGAGGAGCAGAGGATTGGTGTTTATCCTGAGGCTTTTGACTCCACTGTACATACAGAGATGAGATCTGAAACAATATTCCAGAAAAAAGTAGCTTAAACTCACTGACTTCCTAGGCTGACTCCTGAACATCCACACTGAGTTTTGCTCATATCCGACAAAGGAAGGGACAAATGGACTTTGAGTGCGTAATTACTGAAATGCTGCACATGTTGAGATGATGAAACTAGTGTGTAACTGGTCTCACTCCTGGTTTAAACAGAATTTAAAGAGCTGAAGTGACTTTGCTCACCTCAGTGAAGCCTGAAAGCTGCTTGTTGCTGCTCGCCACTTGAAGTTTGACTGGCTGAGCTGTGTTCTTATATTGCATGCAAAAGTGATTGAACCACAAATCACTGCATGCAGCTGCATTTCTCTTTTTTGTTGTTGACTTTCTTTAAAAAATAAATGAATATATAAGGACATAAATTATAAAATTATAAATAAATAACAAATACAGAAAGTGAATTGAAACACTGATGGTTGTATTACCAATACTGCTATTCATGGTGGATGGCATAACTGCACACACTATGATGAGGCAGTCCAGTGGGTTTTGTGTTTGACTGCAGGGGGTTGTGGGTAACGCGGACTGTTAGTCCATTAATAAATGAAACAACCATGTGATGAAGACATATGGCCCTGCTCTGATCTGCCCTTGGCTGATACTGTGTGTGCATGCGTGTGTGTGCTCCTGCAGAAAAAGCCAATAGAGCTGAGTGAATTGTGTTGAAAACTGAGAGGGAGATGTTGAGGAAGAGCTAGATAGACAATAGGCACAAGCAGTGTGTGGGCTGAATGTGTGAGTGTGTGTGTGAGAGAGACAGAGTCTGTGGGCTGTGAGAGTGGGAGTTATCTGCAGAGAGATGCTTTGACCTCTCTTCCTCTGCAGCTGCCTTTAGGCTCACCACCCCCCACCCCCAACACACACACACACACACACACACACACACACACACACACACACACACACACTTTAACTATTTATTTATGTCCACATCGAAGGGAACAGTACAAGGACAAGCAGTTCTCTGGGGTTTAAGTAGCAGCAGCCATATATGATCATTACCAATGATAGCAGAGACAGTACAGTACAAATTTCAAAATTATGTAGTCCCTTTTTTGGGTATCCCAAATTGCTGAAGCCCTCTTACAACTAACCTGTGAGTAAAGTACCTCCTAGGCTGCTCGGTATGAAAACAAGTTAGTCTCCACCTATAGCCCAGCCCTGAGATGGTATTTAGAAGTGGTTGGTACTTAATGATCTTGGTCATAAAGGCTTCATCTAGGCTAGAGTCAAAAGTGCAGACCACCTCTAAAATAAATACTGCCTTGAAAACAGACAGGATTCTGTAGTGGACATCACTACATGGGCTCAGGAGCCCTTCCAGAAACCATCGTCTGTGAACTCAGTTCATCGCTGCAGCCACAGATGCAAGCTGAAACTCTACCATGCAAAGAGGAAATGTATATATAAACCATATCCAAAAATGCTGCTGCCTTCTCTGGTCCAGAGCTCATTGGAGATGAACTGAGGCAAAGTGGAAAACTGTCCTGTGATCTGATGAGTCAACATTCTTTTTGGAAATCATGGATCATGGTATGGGGGTGCATTAGTCCACATGGCATTGCTAACCTGCACATTTCTGAAGACACCATTAATGCTGACTATGATGTATACAGGTTCTGGAGTAACATATGCTTCCAGGAAGACGACGTCTTTTTCAGGGGAGGCCAAACCACAGTCTGAACATATTCCAACAGCATGGCTCTGTAGTGAAAGAGTCCAGATGCTAAACTGGCCTGTCTGCAGTCCTGACTTGTCACCCACTGAAAATGTTTGGCTCATTATGAAACGTAAAATACAACAAAGGAGACAATGAACTGTTGAGCAGCTGAAATCATACATCAAGCAAGAATGAGAAAGCATTCCACTTTCTAAATGACAGCAGTTGGTCTCCTCAGTTCCCAAACACTTACAGAGTGTTGTTAAAAGAAGAGGTGATGCAACAGAGTGGCAAACATGAGCTTGTCCCAACTTTTTTGAAACGTGTTGCTGGCATCACATTCTAAATGAGGACATCAGAAATTTCTCAGTTTCAATGTTTGATATGTTGTATTATTATTATTTAGTATCTTAGTTAAACATAACAGTATGAACTGACCAGAACTGGAGCCAGTGGACATCAACAAGTGAGATCTGCTATGGATAAACTCTGTTTTTGTATCGAAACAGCACTGAGGACATTGTGTATGAACTGAGGGCATAACATCTCTTGAATGCCAGTCGGCTCTAAACCCTGGTTTTTGGAAGCGTCAGGCATGGCTGAATTGTTATTTGGGACTGATATTCTTAAAAAGACCATGCTGGCCATGCTGGAGTCCTCCAATTTCTCCGATGCTGGGCTTAGCATGAAGTCTGTTAGCCCCCTGCCTGTCCCAATTTCTAAGGCAGCTAGCTGAGCCTGCTAGTTTTCAGCCAGCTAACATCCAGTCCACTAGCCTCCAGTCTGCACATTGGCCTGCTAGCATCCAGCCCACAAACCACCTTCCAGCTCCTGAGTTGACTTGGCACTGACCTCCTACCTGCTAATCACCCTAATTTGGTGGCCCAGCCAACACCTGTTCCTGATTCCCAGTCAGTGGTCCAGCCGACACCTGCTCCAGTGCTGCAGCACTTACCAATTACCAGATAACAGAAACCTGCTCCCAGGCGGCTCCGATGAAGTGACAGGTAGTTGTGATGTGGCTTTCATTTGTGATAGCTGTCCATCAGTCAGTGGTCAGAGCTAGCTTATCTGTGCTGGCTAGCTTGACTTTTAGCTCTTCTCTTGTCCTCAACATGTTTCTCAATGTGTTTAGTCATAGTAGCTCTCAAAGGAATAAAGTACTCAGCCTCTAGGTACCGAATGGGCTCTTTGAATACCTCACACTGATTGTCAGCACATCATATGGGTCTCAATCATAGGGCACACCAATTGGCTAATGGCCTTGGACTGGATGCCTCACACAGTACATCAGTAATGTTCAGATTGTCGTTCATAATGCGGACCTCTAGTGAGGTCCGCATTATTATCTAGTTGAACTCAAGTTTTCCTGTTGAAGATATAAGCTGCACGTGAACACTGACACAGTACTGAAGTTTCTACCACCATTAACAGAAAAGGAGACCATAGAAAGTGAAAAAAAGAGGCAAGCAAGAGAAAAGCAAGCAAGCAAAGATAAGAAAAAGGAGAGAGAGAGAGAGAGAGAGAGAGAGATTCTTTGAGGACATGGCACCATATCTGTGAGCACAGCTGAAGGCTAATTCAATGCGTGTGTGTGTGTGTGTGTGTGTGTGTGTGTGTGTGTGTGTGTGTGTAGTCTTGCTGTTTGGTACTTGTAGGTCCCAAAACCAGGAGCCCACTCTTGGCGTAGGGTTTAACAACTGTGGGGACCAAAATGCCAAACCCAACAACTTAAATCATAAAATTTTAGAATTCTGAAGACTTTGTTTAGGTAAGGGTTAGGGTTAGGGTGACTCTCCAGAAAATGAATGTGCGTGTGTGTGTGTGTGTGTGTGTGTGTGGGTGTGTGTGTGTGGGCTTGGTGCACGCTTACACAGTGAGAACTCAGAAAGTGGAGAGAAACAAAAGCAGAAGAAGACTTCAAATGAGGGTGACAGAGGCACAAAGAGACAAGATGAGAAGGAATTAGAATAAGTGACGAGGACAGAGTGTGACAGAGAGAGAGGGAGTGGAAGAACAGGGAGAGAAAGAACAGGAAGGAGTGAGGATAAAGAAAACAAGGTTTGGAAGAGAACTTTCTGTCCTACTACTGTAGTCATGTCATGAAGACAAACGTGACGTCAGCGTGTTTTCAGGTCATTTTGTGAAGCTTGGCTGTGGTTCGGGTTTGGACTGTGCCAGTAGCATTCAGTCGTGTCAGGTCTTAAAGACAGTGGATGGGATATTTGAGTGAATGTACTGCTAATGTCAGCTAACGCTAAAGTGCAAACTTTAGATTAGACATTAACATTGTTTTTTTTTATCAAAAAAATGGTCCTGTTTTTATGAGAACTGCTTACTGACATGATTTTGAAATGATGACATGTCTGTTTGGAAGTCTGCTAAAGAAAATGATGTATTCCTTCCCCTCCAAGCTGGTCAACAAACTTAGTGACCTCGGCATCAGCACCTCCCTCTGCAACTGGACCCTGGACTTTCTGACCAACAGACCCCAGTCTGTGAGGTTAGACAACCACACCTCCGCCACCCTGACCCTGAACACTGGCGTCCCACAGGGCTGTGTGCTGAGCCCTCTCCTCTACTCCCTCTTTTGGTACGGCAGCTGCACAGTCTCCGAGCAGAAGGCCCTGCAACGGGGGGTGAAAACCACCCAGTACATCACTGGTGCCCAGCTAGCTGGCATCGAGGACCTCCAGCACAAGCAGTGTCTAAGAAGGGCACGCAGCATCAGCAGTGACAGCTCCCACCCCAACCATGGACTGTTTGCCCTCCTACCTACCGTCTGGTAGGAGGTTCAGGAGCCTCCATTCCCACACCAGCAGGCACAGGAACAGCTTTTTACCCAGAGCTGTTACCCTGCTGAACTATTTGCACTTCTGGTTAGATGCTATACTGCATTTCATTGTCTCTGTGTTGCACTCTGACAATGACAATAAAGTTGAATCTAATCTAATCTAATTACTTCTGTTGTACTGCTGTAACCATGGTTACATTTTTCTTACACTCTATATCTACGATTGGTGCTGACAGGAAACTTGAAGCAGTGCTATAAATCTCAAACTCCAAATTAGTCTGTTTGAATTTCAGTTATTTTAAGTGTTATGTAAGAGCTCAAACAGAGAGTTAGACCCTTCTGGTCTAATTTAGCCAAACACAAGTAACTTTTAAACATTTCCTTATTTGGTGTAATAACAATGCTTTGTGCTTATTATGTTCATTTCTGTATTTTGTCACCATCAAATGTTAAAGCTGAGTTTGTGGCAAAGGAAAGGTTAATTTTGGGTTTACATCAGATGTTACTGACATAGGTCTGCCGTGGTGTGTTCCCAATATGGGCTACTAAAAGTGCATGGTAGGTATTTGGCCCTGTGTGCTCTGATGTGTTGTTTCATGCAGCCTGACATGGACAACCTGCTGAAAAATGTTACTTCATCACCAAGGCTGGAATTGAAATCAGAAAGGAAGTATGGAGGCAGAAAGTCGGGGTGCTGAGGAGGCTGCAGCATTCCCAAAAACCAGCCATTACAGAAACCATATATTGGTAAAAGAAGTATGGTCCTGAGGCCTAATGTCACTCTACAGTTCTGTGGTTTATCAGTAAAGTGTATGAACTACACTGTAGACTGGAGTCTCTGTTTACAGTGACACACAGATAGATCCTTGTTATATGTACTCGTCTGTATCCTCACTGCACTGTACCACTGTAAACTATGATGAAGTGGTTGTGGGTCACATCTCTAGCCTGCGTCCACGCGCTGTCTCTCCCTCTTCATCTCCTTGCAGTTCTCATGCATTAGTTCCGTGTTGTTGACTGTAGTTGCTTTGGTTGCTTTGACATACAGTAAGCAGGTCTTCAATTTGCTGTTTGCTGGAGTGTGTAATGTTCTCAAACTAGTATGATGATATGAAAATAACAATTAAATATATGTGAGATGGGTATAAAGTGTTAGGCTTACAAATCCACTACTGTACATGCCTTCAGGTTGGTTCAGGAGGTAAAGCGGGTCGTCCACCACTCAGAAGGTAGGTGGTTCAATCCCCAGCTCCTCCAGTCATCACATCAAAGTGTCTTTGGGCAAGATACTGAACCCTGAATTGCTGCTGATGCTGTATCGCTGGTGTGTGAGTGGTCAAAGTAGACTAGAAAAGCACTACATAAAGGCAGTCCATTTACCATTTGAATTAAAAACATCTCATTTATCAAGTTTTCTTGAAAGACAGACTTCTGTGTTATGGTTAATATGCTGATTACGATCTGATTGTAAGTCTATGCATATATTAGCTTAAGAACAAAGCCCTTTGAAATGCTGACTTGATGTATTATGGCTCATACAGTCTGCAGATGTGTAATATTACATGTTGATCGTTTGTTGTTGTGAGTGGCCAAACAGTGCGTCATATTAAATGTTGCTGCCACAGGGAATTGTGGGACAGCATTATTAGGTTAATAAACACCTTTTTAGGTTGTGGTTTTGCAAGCTTATTCAAAAATAACAAGAAGACCCAACGTGAGCCCAGAAGAACACACATCAGGCACACAACACACTGTGTGACACATAAAAATAAAGACCAACTCCATTGCACTCCTCATGGCCAAAAACTCCACAAAAAGCCTTTGACTGTGACAGTTCAAATAAAAGGTTCTGTGCATGCTGACGACAAACCCAAATGTCAGTCATAAGAAGTATTCACTGTCAGTCAAAACCCATACCTTTGAATAAACCTATGTTCAAAATGGTAGACAGTATATCCTCCCAGAAAATGCCCATGTCTTTGTCTGACCTTCAACTTCTACATTTGCATGGACAATTTTATTGACTGTTGTACAGTATGCTTATCACAGATACATCAGTTAGTTTCTCCAACTGAGAGCAAGTTTACTATTTGTTCACAGGAAAACTGGTCAGAAAAATTCTGTATAAAGTAGGTTGAGCTCTAGTTGGGACACCTATGAAACTCTCCTAAATACTGGTGATGGTAGGAATAATTTCTTAAGTTAAGAAAGCTGATTAAATGCTTCATAAAGATGGATAGAAACTACATCAGTCTGAGAATTTAGTTGTTTTTTGCCTTACTCTACTAAACGTAGTCAGGTCTTCAGCACACACTGTATTGTTGTAGGTCTTCCTCTGGCCTCACCTCCCACACATGTACACGCAAATACCAACCTAAAACCTGCTCTCCAAACCCCTTTATCTCCCTCTACCTTCTGCAACAAACAGCGGTGCTGTTACAGCCAGATACATCTAAAACAAAGCTCACTGCTCATCTTGGCCCTTTTTGGACTTCATCCAGCCGCTGTACCAGAGAGTGATTGAGCAGACCACCCACCTCCAGCTAGTTTTAGTTCTTCAGATGGAGAGGAAAGTGTAGCGAGGACAAAATGGCAGGTGAGGCAAAGTGAGTTTCAGTTAGTCTCTTTAAAACACAGAGTAATGCAGATGAATATGGGGGATAAGAGAAAGCCAAAAAGCCTAAAGTTCAGCTGTGTTAAGTGACATTTGAGAGATATCGGGAAAACTGATAGCTGAGGTTTTTAATATCAATTCCACTCATGTGATTTAAAAAATAAAACAAACAAACTCAAAAGCACTTAAAGAATGAGGATATTTTCTGCACCTAAAGTTTGCAGTTCCATCAAAAACCCTCTACTAACACCTTCTGCACATGAGTGTCACTTGAATTGAGGGCCAATCAACTGGGACGTATAGTTCATCAACCAACTAACAGGCTAGTAAGCTAATTCAGCTAAATTCTTTATAGTAACCAATGTGACTCCTAGCTATTGGTAACAGTTCTGTTATGTAAGTAAAGCTTTATCTATAAAGCACTTTTCCAAATGCACAGTTACAAAGTACTTATTCTTACTACTTTAAAACGAAAAACAAATTCAATCAGAGCTTAAGCTTTATGTAAAAAAAATGTAAATGGCCTGAATCTGACACTTTATGACACAGGATTTTTTATAAAGTCAAGTTTTAATTGCAACTAAGATGTTATTTGTTTGGACTATTTTAAATGCAACCCATGCAAGCAGGCTGTAGATTTGGTGTTGTTTTGCTCATTTGCCTCTGCTGCCTCAATGACAAGCTAACTTTACTGTAAGGCAGGTGCAAAGTCAGCACACAGCCTCACATTTATCCAGGAATTAACTGACAGCTTGCAAGTGCCCCCCACATAAGTGCAAAGCATGTGCGTAGACACAGTGAATTTTAAATGTGAACATATCGTTCAAGATGGAATATTTAATTTTTCCACAAGTTGTTATGGCAGTTTGGATTAAATAAGCAGTGACTGCCCTAGTCAGGACCAGACGGATTTGGACTGCATAGCAGAACTTCTTGAGCTAAACTGGATGCTAATGAGATTTACTAAACAGCTGTCTTACATGTTGGGAAACAGTTTGTTGTCTTACCCTTAAACAGTCCCTCCAGCATAACTGAGGATGCTAAAACTCTCAGACTCAAGCAACAAACAGATTCATGCTGGAAAGATGTAAGTATAGATAGATCTGGTTACTGCAAGTGTGTGTGTTGTATGTTAAGTGTTTCTCACATTACGGTATAGACCAGCCCTTTGACAGTAACTTTTTAACTTTTAACCAGCACCTGGACGAGGTGCCACTGATAATGGGAATGTACACACTCCAAAGCCGCTGTGCGTAACTGAATGCCTGCCTCCAGCATCCACACGACCTTATCTGTGACAGTAGCTGCATCACAAGGATGCTTAGAGGCAGGAGCTACACAGACTCTACACGCACACCTATCAGTTTGCTTTGTACTCTGGTGATGGGGTGCACTTGATCAGTTCATCAAACAACCAAAACAGGCAGCACTTATTTTCAGGTTGTGGAAGACGACTGGTGAGGCTTGCTTTGGTTGTTTGATAAACTGATGAAGTGCACCCCTTCACCAGCACCCACTGGGAACTGCTCAAACCCCATGTCTCAAGAACCACTAAATGGGACTTACTCATGGAAAAAAAGAACCTTGCGAGTGGCAGTTCATTTGCCTTACTTAACATGGTGAGTCCTGCAACGTGACTACTGCACCTTGTTGATGCTTTCACCTCTCATGAGGCAAAAACATTCAAAGTTATAAGACTAAACTATGCATTCCAACAGCTCAAATATATCTAATTTGGATGTCTTTTGTTTACTCACCGTAAATGCTAAATTTAAAAGCAAGACATTGTCCTTATAGAAGCATTCTAGATAAGAAGGACATTAAACGCAAATTCAATCATCAGTCAGATGAACTGGTCAGCTCCAACATGCTGCTATTTGTGACACATGAGGTAACACTAAGATTAACTCTTCAATGGTTTTAAATAAAACAGTTTGACCTCATTCAACACAGCGTTCACACAGACACACACTTTGTGAACTGGCTCAGTCAGCTGAATCGATTGGTGCTCCCACCACTGTCAGAGAATGTCTGAAAAGCCAGTGAAGAACATACAGCCCATTAATTGACCTGTGTGTGTGTGTGTGTGTGTGTGTGTGTGTGTGTGTGTGTGTGTGTGTGTGTGTGTGCGTGCGTGCGTTTGTGCGCATGCTAATGCAGCCTGTTCACCAATGCATGAGCAGTATGGTGAGGAGGTCACTGCACAAAGTCATCTCTCTGACTCCCACTTAATCACACTAAACACTGATGTGGACAGAGAGGAGGCAGACCAGGTCACTGATGGAGGAACAAAGCAGATGGGGATAAAGACAGCAGATTTGAGGTCGGTCCATGTGTCCAAGCTAATGCTCTTTTAATTAATCATCATATCTGAGTCAGTCTGGCACTGTGCAATTTGGTGCATATTTCATTTAGAAATTGGCTACTACACTGGTGGCCATTGTCCTGGAGTGTCTTATGGTTAAGAAGACATGTGTCTCCATGCAGGGACGCAAGCAATTCTTAGTAGCCTACAGAGGGACCATTTATTTGCTTAAGATGAAAGATTACAAAATTATGATACAAAATATTTCAGCTTAGCAGCTTCATTCTAACATACCTAATTTCCAGACTTGGTATCGGCCAAAAAAAAAGAAAAAGAAAAAGAAAAAGAAAGTTGTTCAGACGTTCGGTAGAACAAAGGCCAGTGTGAACCAACTACAGGAAGTCATCACTCAACCCTCCAGGCGCCAATTCACCCTGCAGCTTGTGCGCATCCCAAAGATCCTGTTTTCAGGTGATGTCCGCTCATGCTGCAGGGCTCCCCCAACCACAGGGTACTGACCAGACCACTCCCTGGTCTGGCTCCAGGAGGGAACTCTGGGGGGTGTTTCATAAAGGTGCAAGCCCGGTTTAAGAACTGCTCGTCCATGACTTTAACCATCAGAATGACAAAATGTTTTGTCCCCTATGTGCTTAGAAATATACATATATATATATTTTTATCTGTTTCCCAAGTTGCATCTCTTTCTGAATCGAAACAAAGATGGGAGCCTGCCAATGAGCTGGATAGGAAATTGGATATTGTGTAACTTTTGGATCATTCAGCAGAAGGAATATTTTGTCATTCAGCTGGTTAGATTCTTTGAGGATTCTGAAAGTGCAATATGTAATCTTAACAACATTCAAGGTTTTTCAAAGTGGTTAATTTGGCTCCCTTTTGCAGAAATGATTCGTTTTGTGACCAGAATGTATGCTCATACATGAGAAGCACAAACTGGGGTTACTGAAATGCAGGCTATCTCCAATCCTACACAATGTATGTGTATGAAAGGGAGTTTGAAATGTAGCTGCGTTTCGTCTCATCCCAAGTCCGCAAAACCACATCGTTTCCACAGATTTCTACATTTCCATACAGCACCTGAACGCCACACGGTCATCCACGCTCTGCAATTGCTCTGATGAAGCTCGCCACTCAATAAAAATGTCCCCGTTTGTCTGTTACAGTCAGGAATAAATGACCAGAAAGACAAGCCACAGTATAACCAGCCCAGCCTTCCATGAACATCCCCAGAGCGCCGCATAGCGCATCTGAGGGACGGAAGAGTTTCCGTCAACCTTACCGGAGACATCTTCCCTCTGCCACATTCTCTCCGTAACCTCCATGTATCTGATATCTGTGCGGTATCCTTATAATATTTATTACAGCGTCACAGCTGAGCTTTTTCTCCGCATCCACCTCGGCGCAACCAAAACATCCGAGCCTGACCCGCCACCAAATCCCGAAACCCTGTTTTCACCGGTAAATGAGGCTTTTAAAGGAGAAAACCGTAAATCCAGACAGAGTCCAGCAGACACAGAACGGGAAGTTGGACAGAGGACACAAACGAGGGTCACTTACGTCTCTGTCGAAAAGCCATGAAGATGATGGTGCTGATGGTGCTGAGGAGGGTCGACATGACTGGAGTCTGACATCAGCAGTGGAAGCTGCCGTGTGTGTGTGTGTGTGTGTATGTGTGTGTACCCCCACCACCATACAACGAGAAGGGGAGGGGTGAGAGAATAGATGAAGACTTTCAGTCTTACATTGAAAAGACACATTCATAAAGGAACACTGACACTGTGATACCTGAACCACATTACAGTCCACATTATCTTTGTGTTGGTACGCAGTTGTTTTCAGGAAATGCCTACATTGCAAAGAAACTGTAAAAACTGTATTTACAGTAGAAAATGGGTTTGATTGTACATAGTTTGTGTTTCTCTGCCAATCAGAAGCAGAGTGAAACCTAAATAATTCATCAGTATTATTTCCTGCATTCATGAAGTTATTAGATCTTAATGGATTCCTTTACAATGTGAACTATGCAAAATGTTCTATATGTTCTATGTCTTAGCTAGTCTGAAAGAGATAACCTACCCAAATGTAAAAACTTCCATACTTCACCACATGGCTTTAGTTATTTGGAAATTCAGATCATTTCAGACATAAATAAATGTCAAGATTCCAGGCACATGTGCAACGTGGCTCAGACGAGGGGATGTCATGTGTGGAAGCTCTGAGTTCAGTCACTCTTTGTATCCTGCAGGCACAATATTGTATTGCTTTTACCATGAAAAAAAAAGTGAAGCACCAACTGGTAATGACATCGGCTGGCCATGGAAGAAGTGCCATACAGTAATCAGTGGTGCTAAAGGTCATCTGCACACTGCAAAAAATATGGAAGCAAGTTACCAAACTTGACAGAATGATGAACTCATGAACGATATACTGTATATGGTGGGTTCATTTTAGTGTCCTGTGTTTTCTTTGTGTGTATCTACAGAATGTGCACGTTTTGTTTCACTTTTTGTGACCTCATTGTGAAAAGCTACGGACCAACCAATAAATATATTCAACCAAGAAGCTGATTAACATTACTGTAATGTTGCTGAAATTCGCTGTTAGTGCTTTCCTTTTCCCCTTTTCCTGCACCTGTGGCACATCTGGCTGATTAGGTCAGGAGTATTTAAGGTCGGCTCTCGGCTCCACTAGTTGCCAGTTTGTCCTGATCTCTCTTTTGACTATTGAGTATTTTTCCTGTGTGAGTATCACCAACACTATTTTTGCCGATCGTTCCTCATGTGTGCTAAAGAACTTTGATGTTGGATTTTTGTTTCGGATTGCTACTTATGTGTGCTCTTTTTCTTTCAGTGCCAACCAGTCACATCCAGAGTTCGCTTTGTCTCAACCTGTCCAGTTGTGTTCTTTTGTTATTTTTTCCTCCGCTCCTTGAGATTGCGCTTTTGTTTATTATCATCGCACAAATAAATTACTTTTTCTGGTTATCCTGACTTCGGCCTGCACTTTTGAGTCCAGAAAAAATTATAGGCTAAATCCTAACAGACGCCACTTTATCTGGAAGGTAAAAACTGTCAAGTTACAGATAAAAACATGCTTTTTGAGGGCTCTGCTCATATGGGGACCCTGAGTAATTAGTTCCACTAAGAAATGTATTCAAACTGTGTTACCAGTGATCAGTCTCCACATCTCCTGCTGCTTCAGTTGAAGAGCGTTCGCTGCTGAATGACGCAGCCCTGCCCTGTCTACTGCAGCGAATACTTTTGAGTTGTATTTGTGTGGATGTATAAACAGTCCAATGTCACATCTGCCTCATCACCAAGACGCACAGGCACAGTGGAACATGCTGACACATCATGATGTCAGTGCTCTAAATAGGTTAATGATAAATGTAGAGAAGAACTTGACTTTGAAATGGAGCTCAACACGTGCACTACAGCACAGATACAGTGTGTTGCTACCAGTGCAGAGGTGTCTTATTCAAATCGAGGGAACAGTCTGCAGCAGTGTTCATTTTGGCACCCGATTTTCATTTAGTTTTAGTCTTATGATGAAATTCTGAGTTTTAGTCCTTTGATTTTTGTCACCAAAAACTAATGACATTTAGTGTGGTTATCGCCGGTCTTTCTAAGCATTCTATGTATCTTGAGGCTTCAGATGTTGCCGTCTTTGTTATGTACAGTTACCATAGTTACAGGTGTTCTCTCCATTGTGAGGCTAATGGAAAAGGTACTGTTAAGTTTTATTAGTATTCCACCCACAGCAGCAAATCGTTCAGAGGCTGATTCATGCTGTTCATGAGAAGCTAAAACGCTGGATAACAGCGACCATCTAGTGGAAGTCATGGCTAGCTGATTGCAGACAATAATCCTGGAATTTAGGCCACGTATTCCTCCTGATAGCCACAAAAAAAGACAGCAACGTCAACATTACTTGATCTTACTTTAGCTTACCTTTTATATTTCTGAATATTTTAATAGTTGGTTTCAGCTGTGTTATTGTCATCTCTGCTTTAATTCTGTTTTACTTGAATTAATTAATTTTACTTGAATTAATTTACCTGAAATAATGATTGAATTAAATTATAAGTTTTACTTAGGAGAAACTGGACCCAAATGCTCAACTCAGACACAGAGACAGGAGGAAGAACTGATTTCATTAATGTTTGGATAGCGCAACAGAAGAGTCCAGAAGAATGTGCAGAGAGCAGACAGACAGATAATGTATCCAAATTCACAATACTCACGACAGACAAACTTGCTGGGACAGACGGAGGGTGTGAACCTGATTGAACGATGCTTCTTCTTAACAGTAGAGCAAAATAAATCTTCTAAACAAGACACAATTTGGGGGTTGCAAAGGAAACTGTTTTAATGAACAGGAGCTGTATAGACGCATGAGGGTTGAACTAAAATCATTTTTCTCTTTGTCTTGTTTTCATCGTGGAAAAGAGGTGAACAGATATTTTTCATCACAGTTTTCATTGATGAAATGAACACTGTTCTACAGGGGAACTGGCCCCTCGGTGGAGGCTGTTGATCAGGTTTCCATTAAAGATCTATCTCATCATTTTATTCTGCAGTTTTTAAACTGCACTGATTACTCTGAAGGGGCACTACAGATTTCGTTTGGCATGTGCTCCAAGATCAGAGGGTTTGGGATTTCCAGAAGCAGTTCTGAATCAAAACCAGTTCCAAATTTAGAAAAGAACTGCAGATTTCTTAAGAAATACGTCTTTCGATTCTGCTGTGAAAGCAAATCAGAGTGCTGCTTGTTAACCATGCATCAGCACATAAGTAGTGTTTACAGTATTCTTAATGTAAAACAGTAACAATACAGCAAAATGTAACTGATTATGATGTGTGTGTGAAAGGACAGCTGTGTAATGTAAGATTGCAATGTGTTTTAGGTTTCTGGAGGTTTTAGGAAGGATGTGCTGGATATAATTCTTAGTTGTTTCCGTATGGAAAATGAATAAAGATCGAGTTTTGGATTAATGAAGTGGAGAATATGTTCACTGGTGGACTCAGGGAGGGTAATTGCCTCTGGTGTCCCATGTTCAAAAAAAGTGCCCTCTACTGTGATCCAATGTGCAAGAAAACATTGTAAGTCAGGCATGAAAACTCCAAACCTTTCACCAGAATTTGCCATTTTGTGAGCTATCTAGCTAGCACAGCAATTTTCTAAGATGGCTGGAGAAGGTGAAAATGACAGATCCCAGTGTGCTGTGTTCTGGAGCAAACCGCTGGCTAGCTAACTGTATTGGAGCTGTAGGAGAGTGTGCAATTGCAAGTTGTATTATATTCCTCATTCTTTCTTGATTACATTCTTCAGAGGCTGTTTAAGAATATCCACAGCCCTGCCTCTTTGAAAGGAGGCAGAGATCAAAAGGCTGGAGGAGAAGTATGCTCAGCGGATGGAGGTTAAACAGGAGCAACAGCGTCAGATTCAGAGACATGCTGTGTACCGGGACTTTATGGAGGAGGCATACAATACAAAAAGAGGTAACTTCAAAGATTTGCATGAATTCACGTGTCATATAGAGAATCTTCCAGGAATTAGAGAGCAGTAATTTTGTAATTTTGTCGTAATTTTAACGTAATTATGTTAAGTAACTCCATAGTGCAGAAACTCCAAAACTGCACATCTCTTCACATTTCTTACATAGCAAATCTACACTAATACTGCTACGTGCTTCTGGCTCCGATGCTGTACTCCCTGACTTTGGCTCCTGCCTAAAGCTGCCCTAGCCTTTAGGGCTTGTGAAGGAGGATCTCTATTTCAGTGGAGCTTGACCTCTCTCCTCGACATCTTCCATGCGCAGGCCCCTGACGTACAGAACTTCTACTCTGTTATCCCCCATCTAACATTTAGCTCTATTTTGATGAGCAATGCTGCTGCATGGCTGCAACATGACCCTAGCCTGCAATATCAGACAGCCCTTGTAAAAAATGCACCTTTACTCTGACTGATTAGCTTAAAGGTCCCGTATTATGAAGCTTTTTCAATAAGTTACAGAAGTCTATGATTTCTATAAAACATGTTTTTGAAGCTGTTTGCTGGAAATAGCTTTTAGGAAAAGATTCTCGCCTCCCTCCATTTCCCTCTGTTTCAGTCCCTTTCAGAATGTGCTGTTTCTGGTGTCTTTAGCTTTACATGCAAATGAGCTGCTGCTAATGCTGATGTCCCACCCATAAACTGTTACCATGTTAACGGGATAGTGTAGACTCATGTAGCTCTACCCCTGTGAAAGTACCAGACCCGACAGCAATGACCAGACCGAGTTCTTCAGTTCGGTGTTTGAACCTGAATCGGATCCTGAAGGGAAGGGGAGGCTCCTGCAAAACCTCAGACTCAGAGAATTCAGCAGGATGCTTCTGAATGGTTAGTCAAAAATGTCAATTTTTTTTCTCTTCAATACGAGCGCCCCCTGCACAGGGGGCAGCGTGAGATGCATGCAGTTCAGATGGTCAATAAGTAACAAAAACACGAAAATAGCATATGTCCAATTTAGTGCGTGTGCTGATTTCACCACATCACGAAAACCACACAAGCCTGGTATCATATAAAAGCAGAGTCCGAAGGTCCTGGTTGTTTACATAAAGAGGAGGGGGTTTCTAGAGTGGGGGGAGCGCTCTTCATGTGATATACTGTCTCTGGGGTTGCTGAGACATTGACCAGTCAAACTGCAGTTAGTTTCAGCACTCGTCATTTACACATGAATGGGCAGAGCGCACACAGACGACGCTGCTGACCAGCACTACTGGCCATTCACTTCAAGCTAAGTAGCTAGCGAGCGCACACACAATCAAATCTGCAAATACTGGTATGCAAGGTTTCTTATTTCTTTAGCTTTATACATACATGAACTGTCATTTTTTGTATTTGTTTGTATCAGTCCACATGTGGCAATTGTGCAACAATGCAGTCAGAGCCTGGGAACATATGCTGCCAGGAGGTGTTACAGGTCACATTATCTTTACCTACGTTTATGATAGCAGTTTATGTTTGCAGATAAAAGATACTCACCTCATGTTGTGCATAATAGGTTACAAGACAGCTGCAGCAGCTGGATGAAAGGCCTCCATGCATTATCGACCATCCAGGTGGAGAACCTGTTTGCCTAAATGTGTTCTCACTGCAGAACGCATACAACACTTACAGGGCTGATTACCGTCCTTTACAGCTATGGGGGATAGAGCAGTGAGTTTCATCTATAATAACCTACTTAATTTCACTGTTCATACACCATAATAAACTAAATATAGTCAGCCATTGCCACAAATTATTATTTTTTTCTTGAACATATAGCCAAGTTTTTCCAAAGCAAATACTGTATATTACACATTTATTCACATGAAATATTTTACAGATATACAATAAAAGTGTATTGACTGCAGTCATGAATATTTGTAGATGGAAATACAGTACAAGTGAAGGATTCACTGAATCCAAATTAGAAAAATGTGAATTCAGATGTTGACATTATAGAACCTGTTGACTAACATAATGTTCAGTTTTCTCAGTTGGGAGTTTCCTGACACCCAGGGAAGATACGTAGCCGGTGATGACCTCCTCTTTGACTGGATGCTCATATTGTGAAGACACGTCCGGCAGGATGTTTATCTTCAGAATCTCAGCCCTGTATGATGATAGGTCGACCAAGGTCTTCTCCATGATCATGTCCATCAAATCATCAATATACCTTGTGTGATACAGACACACAAAACACACACACCCAAAAAAGTGAATCACTAGTAACATTTACTAGATTATTCAACAAATTTTAATAAAGTGACATCTTGCACTTTGAATATTGTAGTTTCTCAGGTATTTAGGTGTGTTTTTTGGTTTATTTATTGTGTTGAAAGTACGGAGTTGCAGTACTTTGTATCACGTACAATATAAATGTTTATTTTTTGAGTGGGAAAAAAGTTAACACTTACGAATGTGGCCTCAGTCTTCACTGGTTTGGCTCTGCATTCTCCCTTCAAGGACTTTGGAAAGCTCAGTTTGGAAAGAGGATCTCCTGATGATGTGGTGGCTTGTCCTCTATCAGCATTACAACAGTAGTCCTTGCAGGACACTGTAGCCTGGACAGCTGGAACAAAAGCATATTGTTATGATAACAGGGCATACTTAGGAGTAAAACATGACAGCACTGTTACAGTATAAATTCAAGCACTGAAGGCTGCAACAGCTCACTGCTACACTTGATCAACAGCAGGTAACTGTAATAATGCACTGGCCTATACAAAAAAAGAGAAGTGAAATCAACTTTATCTTGCATGAATAGCTGTGCCAACAGCTACATACAGCGTAAAAAAGTGCAGATTATACTGTGATGTAGCAGTCACAAAGATACACTCATTTTGCCCTGGGCTGTGCTAACATATTGCAGTTTAGAAAACATTTCCAAATGCATTATTTTTACAAATTCCCGAAGCTTAGACTCAGCGGAGCGTCTGTGTACGTATCGCTTGACCGAGTCCGTCGCCGGGTTCGCTTGTGGAGACCATGCTGATTGCTACCCAGAAGCTAGCAGCTAGCGTTAGTTTGTGCTTTATGGCAAAACGCACGCTACAACACGCAAGAGTTCGCGCTACTCAACAAAAGAAACACACAACTCATTACTCGTATGCTTACATGTCCTTCGTCTGCAGGCATTCCACGCAAAGCTGGAAGTGACGCCTCCCGGCTAATCCTGCCTCGAAGTGACCGAGGTTGGAGAAACAGTCATCCTTGAAGTGGTTAACACACACACACACACACACACACACACACACACACACACACACACACACACACACACACAGGTTTTTGCCAACTGTAGCGGGGACGTTGACTTCAAAAATGAATTCAACTCACGCCACTCTTCTGTCCTCTGCGGCTGGTAGCCGGTGGAGCGATTTGTGCTCGTCTTTACAGCGGTGCTTTAGACAACGAAAGGGCGGATGTGTGAGAAGGTAGCGCTGTATCTGGTGTGTGGAGAGACATCCCCTGTCCCGAGTCGAATATAGATCTCTGAGTCTTTCTCCGTCACTTAAAGTTAATTTTACCCGATCCCTGGGAAACAGCAATACCGCCATTTTGTTTTACTGCTGCCAAGGTGCGTGCGCACATCGGTTCACGTCTCATTGTTTACCAATAGTAAAACGGTCTATACTTCGCCCGCAGCACTTTTAGTTTTGTACAAAATATCTCATTTCAAATCACAACAGGCTTCACATGCATAGCAACAGTAACCAAGGGGGGCGGAGCCTAAAAAGGGTTCCAAATAATGCCTTTTTTCGTGTGTATACAGGCATCAAAGGACAGCGATGACGTCATCAGAAGCCTTTGATCTCAAAAGATACTTCAGTGAACAGTCTCATACAAACCCAACATAACACAATCATAACTAGCTATATCACGACAAGTTATTTTTTTCTACGACTAACTGGTATATAATAGAGAGCAACATGAATCAGTTTCACACGATGGAAAGAAAACAAAACGTTATACCAAACCAGAAAGGTGCAGGTAGCACAGATATTGCAGAACAGATGCAGGATCTTGAAAGACAACTCTGTGCCGTGGCTGCTCAATTGAGCGGTCGGACCCCAAAGCTATTTCAGACGGTGAACAGTCGGGCACCAGAGCCAGTTGATGCCTACCTTGAATTCAGGAGGAAGAAACGTATGGACGAAGAGCTTAAAGCAAACATGGAGGAGTGCAAACAGACATTGGAGAGTTTGCAACAGCGCATAGATGGGTTGCACAAGACGGTTGAGGAAATGAAAGATTTTGGCATGGAGACATATTTGATTGACAAAAGAGGTACTCAAACTGCTCGGAAAGCAGAGATGATGAAGAAAGAGCGTATTCGAAAGGAGGCAGAGATCGAAACAATGGAGCTTAAGTGTGCTCAACTGAAGGCGTTTACACAGGAGCAACAGCATCAGATTCAGAGACATGCTGTGTATCGGGACTTTATGGTTGAGGCGTACAATGCAAATAGAGCTAAATACAAAGATCTGCAGGAATTCAAAGATCATATAGAGATTCTTCTCCAAATTAAAGAACAGCACTGTAGGAGTGACCTTGAGGCACAACCTTACAAGCTGAGAAAAGACCTGCAGTCATTAGAGGAAGAGCTTGAACTGCTGTATGTTAACAATGACAACCAGCTTTCCAATCTCAGGGGAGAGTTAGTTTTGGCAGAAGCTGATCATCAGATATTGAAAAAGCAGTGGGACATCCTTCAGGAAACAGTAACAATGAAAGATGCAGTGGTTGGAGACGTTAAGTTTGCGATCCGAAGCCTCTATGATAAAATAGCTATGACTCTTCATAGTAAAGGATTGGTGGCAAACGAGGAAGACATGTATGTGATTGACACAGGGAAACAACTGAAAGAGATCAAGTTCTTCATCGAGGAGTACAGGGACTTACTGAAACAGTATCGATCGTCCTCACTCAAAAAGAAGGATGATAGGAGGAAAGAGCTCAGATTGCGGCGTGAAACTCTCAACAATAAAAGGAATGAGACACAGAAAACTGCTGGAGAACAAAGTCTGAATGAAGGGATGAAGCTAAGACAGGGACAGTTCAACTACCATGCTGGGGCAGACCATCACATTAAACAAGTGAAGGAGAACGAACCTGTCCATTTGCCACCACTTTCCAGAGCAGCCAAGCTGAAATCTGAAGATGTTGTTTCTGCAAAAGGATTAGTTCCTCGACCGCATATTTTCACTGCTGGTGCTGAGGGCTCCCACAGCTCTTCACAAGACATGGGTATGTCATTGCACAGAGTGGGCACTGCTCAAACTGGGTCCACCAAGCAGTATTCAGTCAGAAACAATCTGCAGCCCACCCACCTCCCACCAATCTTCCCAAAGAAAACATATGCAGGACGACGCCCTCGTGCTGGTGTGGAGGGTTCCCTCTAATGTCCTCAGGATCTGGGTAAATCATTGCCCAGAGTGGCCACTGCACAAACCTGGGACAGGAAGTCTTAAATGACCAATCTCTGAAATTCTCTATCCGCACCTGACTTGGCTGCATGGCCTTTTGCATCACAGAGAGGTTCTGGTTCAGAGCAGACCTTTCTGCACAGAGTTAACATGTTCTCTGTGTGTATGTGTGCGCATGTGTGTGCCTGTGTGTGTCAGAGTTTACTCCGGGTGCTCTGGTTTCCTCAGATTAACAGGCAATAATAATAATGACAATAATAATGATAACAACGACGACAACAACAACAACAACAATAATAACAATAATAATAACAACAACAATAACCACAATCATAATCATAATCAGTCATAATCATAATCATAATAATCATAATAATTAATCATTACGACAACGATAAAAAAAACTACAATAAAATAGAATAAAAAACAACACAAACTAATAAACAAACAAAAAATAAATCTAAATCAAAATTGTCAAACTGAAACAAAACAAAAGACATCAATAATCAAAGAAGTGGAAATAAAAGAAAAAGAAATATGATACACGGACTCTCATTTTTCATTTAACACTGCATAAACAAGACTCTACTGATCACAAATATATGGGACCTTGTACTGTTGAATACAGGGTATCTTGTCTATCTGCACAATGCCTAAAAGTTGTCAGAATGCCTTCTAATGTATGGGTTACTGGGTTCAGTGGAAGAGATATTTACTCACCCTAACATTTTCAAGTAGACCTCCATGAATAGTGCAGTAATATCCCTTCTTTCAAAAGCAGAAAAACTACATTCAGTTGAAATATCAAACTCACATGTGAATATGGCCATGCTTTTTAGATTTCTGTCTTCATGCTGAAATTTCAAACAAAACAACAAAGCTTCATTTTCCAAGGAAATCCAAAGATAGCAACATATGTCATCACTTACCTAAACTGGTTTTCACATTGTTTTTATTCATTTAACCACACGGTCATTTGGGCTCTATGATAGCCTTCTCCGTACATTGCTTCAATCCTGCAGCCATGTAAGTCAGCTGGACAAGTGATGAGCAGTTCACAAGTGTGACTGCCACTCATTTTCTAGTGTTTTAGCTTTGTACAGCACATTAGGCTTACTCTAAAGGAAATGAAAGTATTTCCCAAAATGTAGACTTATCCTTTTTAAGACGATTCATTGCTGTGCTAAATGAAGCCTCACAAGGTCACTAGCATGGCAGCTAGCTTCTTTTGCGCTCACCTCACTTTTATGTCCACACAGAAGGTTCCAATTTGTGGAAGCTTGACCCAATCTGTGCTGATTTGATGGGTGGAGCCAATTGCATTCACAAGTTAGCATCCCAAATAAAGATAAATATTACACAGTAACACGTTATAAAACAAGACAATATGTACAAACATTTTTAATAAACTAGCAGGAAGAAATGTATATATATGACATCTCATTACAACACATTGAGTCAGATGAATATACTGAAGGACACACTTAAGATAACTTCCCAAAATGTCACCCATTTCAGATCTCCACAACCTGGTACCTACAGAGCAGTGATGGGAATTCCGGTTCTTTTAAGAGAACCGGTTCTTACGGCTCGGCTCTCTTAAAGCCGTAACGGAGTAAATTTACTCGAGTACTGTACTTAAGAATTTGTACTTTACTTGAGTATTACATTTTTTTTTTTTTGTTATTTTTTTTACTTTCACTCGATTACATTTCAAAGACAAATATTTTACTTTCTACTCCACTACATTTTTAAGAAGGCTGGGAAGTACTCGTTACTTTTAGTTTAGCTGTTGTTGTTGTTGTTTGTGTCTTATTCTTCCCTAAAATGCAATTGGTCACAATCCCTTCAAAGAAGGGAACAAATCACAGTACCTGCTCTCAACTGGGATCTACGTAAAAGCGGAAGTATGTCATCACGCACACACAGCTAGCAATATAAGGACTTCTGTCTTCCATCACGCTCCCTGTTTCAAAAAATGAAACACGGTAATGGCAGCAGCAGAACAGGAGAGCACGTTGGAGTCCAGTGCATTTACTGTCAATCAACAAGGGCTACAATAATCAACAATACAATACAATACAATACAATAATAATATACAGTTTTCATTTCTCTGAGCATCTGAGAAATATCCTCCCTCAAATGTTCCTGCTGAAAATGAGTTTGTCTTTGTTGTTTCATAACTGCTGACTACTGTAACTGAGATAACAGGAGAGAACAGCACATTCTTGCATTTACTCCCCATTCAGTTCTCATGCATGCTGTCATATTGTGATGCACAGCAAACAACAAAATGTTGTTTAATAAAGGTGTTAAATAAATAATAAAAAAAATGAGTGACAATGGCTGTCCTTTTTTGATGATGCGATTCATTACTATGTTTTTATAAGTGTTTCATTAGGCTTTGTGTAGCTTAGTGGTTCTACAAGCCAGCAAAAGTGCAAACATTACAGCAATGCATTGATGTATGAAAATATACTTTTATTTGTACTTTTTAAAGCATGTACTTTTGAATACTTGAGTATTTTTAAAAGCAATTACTTTTGTACTTTTACTCGTGTAATGTTTTGACTGAGCTACTTTGACTTGTAGTGGAGTAATATTTGACCATTAGTTTCAGTACTTAGACTCAAGTACTGGGGTTGCGTACTTCGTCCACTACTGTGTAGTTGACCAATCACGTGTGGCTTGAACAGAAAAACAGTTGAGAAAAAAAAAAAAAAGAGCCTGCTCTAAGAGCCGTTTCGTTCACATCACTACTAAAGAGCATTTTTAAGGGAAACTTAAAGAGGACAACGTAAAGGAGAGTGAACACAGAGAAAACTTTATCAGTAACATTATATAAACTCAGATGGCATGAAACAGAACATCTGCCATGACATTATCACCACCTCTACGGTTGCAAAAATAGAGCCCACCTCATCAAACACAAGTATGATGACCAGAGACGAAATAATACTGAACAAAGAAAACTTTGACTCCTTTTATCCTGTGCCATGAAGTTTAAAAGGTTTGTCAAATTGAGGGGCAGCTAACACAGGACAAGCACACATGCTGGAAAAAAAAAAAAAAAAAAAAGTGGAGTAAGGTTTACCCAGAAAAACCTTGGTAACAATTTTCAAGGTATTTTTCAAGGCTTTTAACTGGCTGGACCTATTATTTATTTATTTATTTATTTATTTATGCATTATTTGAGTAACATTTACTCAAAACAAGCTTGGTAACAATTTCCACACATAAATTCTTTGTAATTTTACTCTGGAAATTCTGAAGTAACATTTACTTCCCAGTCAGAAATACAAAACATGAAATGCTTTTAAACAACAGTACTTTTCTTATGCTTGCAAGCTGATAAACAGTTTTGTCTTTTGTTTTCAGCAGTCATCACTTGCAATTGCAAGACCTAACAGTGACTAAACATGAATGGAAAATGGAGAATACTTTAATTATTTTTACAAATTCACTACTAATGTTATTCTGTCCACCCAAATGAGATTAGCTGATTAACTGATCTTTCTTTCTTTCTTTGCAAGCTGTTGTTTTCAAGGTCAGTAATGAATCCACAGGCTCAATCTGACACTGTATGAAAGAAAACAATGTATCTTGAACTAGACCATGTTTTATTTGTCCACTACTTAATCACTGTAGCAGAATGAATTGTCTTTACATACAATAGTGGTTCTATGTGTATGACTTTAAGGTTCATGTGGCTATATGGGAACAATAATGTTCCTGCCTGATTTGGCTGTAATAGTATTAATCCACCACTAGAGGTCTATATATGTCCACAATATTTTAAGTGGTTTCTGGAATTGTCCATGAATTCTTCTTGGTTATCATAAGCCTGATCCATACACAGTAGACAGATCACAGTGTGATAACTGTGATTGTTAACAGATAGTTTATCTGTACAATATGACCCAAAGTACACACAATGAGAGTAGATATTTATGACTTTTTATGGTCCTAAATATTATAACAGCAGCTCTCTCTGGGTCTGTTTATTTATATTCTGTGATGTGTAAATTTCCGTCTTTGAAATTTCAAATGCCAAAGATTTTATTTCCATTATATACTTTTGGGCATTACAAATTCAGATCTCAAAATTCAACAACAAAAAAATCCAAATTCTAGTTCCAGTCAAATTGGTTTGGTCATGTCACAACAAGCCCTGTTTGGTCTGACATCCACAGTGTAGTATTCCTCCACCTATTTTATTGAGTTTAAGCTAACATTAGTGGCTCTTTCCTGCTCTCTCATTCAAATTTTAATTCCATCATGTTATTTTTCTGATCATCCAAATTTTGTTAAACATCATTTTGTGATGTTCTTGGCATGAATTTATAGAGGCACAAATTAATATCTTCGTACAAAATGCACTTGTGAAAAACAGACCATGGGTCCTCCCAAATATTAAATGTTGTAAAGGGACAGAAAATGCGTTGATAGCCAGTGTTTTGTGGACTACATTGACTAACGTCTTGGGAAATGCAGTTTGACTCGAAGATTATAAATACCAACTGTGTCTGTACACAGTCACATTGTGGGGAGTCGCCGCTCTTATTGGGACAAAACACAAGTCCCCATAATGTAAATCATTAAATTTTAGGGTGATGACTTGGGTTGAGGTTGGGGTAAGGTTAGGTTTAGGTTAAAGTTAGGTTAAAGCTGCAGTAGGTAACTTGTATGAAGGTAATTTTTATACAATGCCCTATGCCCAGACAGCAGTCCATGAAACATGTAATCTGTATAAAAAAACAGCTCCATTGGTCCCTCCTACTGCTCCTACTGCGATTTGTAAGAATCCACCGTGCCCAACACAAAACAACCAATCAGAGCCAGAGGAGCATCTGAGGGAGTGTCTGACATCTGTCAATCACTATTCACACACGCTGTGAACCGCCCCCTCCCTCCACTCATGCTACCGGCTGCTGCTCAATCAAACAGCTCTGTGAGCGGCGTCAGGAGGCTAGTGAAAGCTATGGCGGAGCAACAGCCACCCGCAAAGGAGAAACTGCCCAAACCGCCGCTGCCATCAACAGCATATACGGCTAAGACAACAAATAACCATAAAGCTAATATGGTGATTGTTACAGTAAGCACATATGCAGGGTTCTCACGATTGAGCGTGACAGTCACGCTTTCGGTCTTTTGTCACGCACTCCCGCCACACATTGTATTTCTCAGGGCAGGGCATGTGTGCAGCGGAGAGGGAGGGGGAGTGATGTGGACCTTGTGTTGGTTAAAATTTTCAGGCTAAGTCTGCTCTCTTCGATCTTACATACTATAGTTTTAAGGGTTAGGGTTAGCCAAGTAGTGGTTATGGTCATGGTTAGTCTCCAGGAAATGAATGTAAGTCTATGTAGTGTCCCCAGCAGTGTTGAAAACACAACTGTGTGTGTGTGTGTGTGTGTGTGTGTGTGTGTGTGTGTGAGATTCTGTGTGCCTGCACATGTGTGTGACATCATAGCAGTCTTGCTGATGACTATAGATCAGTCATGTGTCGACCCCTCAGTAACTCAGACTTCAGTATTGATCCCTGCTGATGTCATTGATTTGCTGCTCAAAGTTGATTGGCTGATGACTTATTGATTATGCAGAAAATTAGCGCATGCCAGCTATTGATGGCAGTTGGAAAGGCTATTTATAAAACACATCCCATAACAGATTATTGATTATCTCCTTAGTAACAGTCATCAGCATAATCACTGAGGGATGTCGGTCACACGAAAAATTCTACTAACAGTTTTTATGACAGATTTTGTTGTGCACGTTACTGGGTTTGGGGAGGCATGGTGGCACAGCAGGTAGTGCGCGTGCCTCACAGCAAGAAGGTTGCCGGTTCGATCCCCGGGTCGGGCGAGGGCCTTTCTGTGTGAAGTTTGCATGTTCTTCCCGTGCACGTGTGAGTTCCTCCGGCTTCCTCCCACAGACCAAAACATGCTCATTAGGTTAATTGGTGACTCCAAATTGCCCTTAGGTGTGAGTGTGAGCATGAATGGTTGTCTGTCTGTATATGTTGCCCTGCAATCGACTGGCGACCAGGGTGTACCCTGTCTCTTGCCCATTGACAGCTGGGATAGGCTCCAGCCCCTGCAACCCCGAAAGGGATATAGAAGATGAATGATGAATGTTACTGGGTTTGTACCAAAATCTTACCAGAGGTTCTAGTTATGCCAGGATTAGACAGCATATAATCTAATCACTCTATCAGATGAGGTGCCATAATTTTTTGCTTTGGCTCACCTGAGAGATATAGCAGCTGGATATGACGAATCATAGCTTACAGAGGTGACACAGAGAAGTGGTTGGTGACTGCTCCACCTGACTGCACCAAAAACTAATGTCTTTGTATGTAAACAAGATTGTATGAATGAAGGTGAACCTGGAACTATCATTAACCCAGATGCATGTATTGGTTGTCTTTGACTGCAACATACTACATGGGTTAAAACGAGCAACACCTGTCTGACGCCACAGCCCAGTCTCATGCCAAAGCCTGCAATAGACCCAGGTGAGGCAAAACTTAATTAGAGGATAGCCTGTCAGTCATGTTTTGCCTCACCTAGGTCTGAATAATAGTGTGTGAAGGTGCAGTACCAGCAGGGTGCGACAATGGTGTAAGCTGAGGCCAAATGTAGTATAAAGGGCAACAAAGTCCACTGGAGGTGGAGGTCGGGGTAGGGTGGTGGATCAAGAACTACACAAAGGAGTCAAGGGTTCAATTCCAGTGTGAAACCGGTGTTTCTTTCAAGGAAGTAGTTATTTTAAACCCAACTGCAATCTTTTCATAAACCTGAACAAGTAGTTTTGGTGCCAAAGGCTAACCAAGCTGCTACTGTCACCTGAAATGTGTTCCTGCAAAAGTCTAACCAGACATTGCATATTTTTTATGACTAATGGACCATGGAATGAGAATGTGTTCATTTCACAGCTAGGTGAGGCAAAACATGAACCCGACACTGTGAGCAGTGGATCTCTTACAAGCTCTTGTGTGATACTGGGTTGATTGATAACATTTGGTCTGACCTTGGCATTAGACTGTGTCTGTACTCAAAACTTCAGATAACAGGAGTATTTAATTGGTAATCGCTTAACACAAGAAATCTGTGTTATTTCTGTGCATAAATTATTTGATGTATGAGCCTTAAGTCTAACAAGGAAGTTAAAATAGTTAAAAAAAAACAAACAAACAAAAACCTCTTGTCAAATGTGAATGAAAGTTTGTACTGTATACCAGTTCTGTGTTATAAATACAATGGTACAGAATGGACATCAATAGACTTCAATGCACTATATAACTATTACTGTTAAAGATAAAAGCTGGCAGTCAGGTCAATGTCAAAAATGTTTTTTTTTTATTGTGTGTAACAAATTAGTTATGGAGTATTAGCAGACTAGCAGCTGTGTTAGATGTGTTAGATACAGTTTTGATGCTATGTTCCTCTTATAGATAGATAGTTACTTTGCTGTGGATTGCAGTCTGACCTTATTTGCTCATTTGTTTCTTTCCATATGTGATTTTTCCCATGTATTTTATTGCACCAGACATAGCTCAAAGCTAATCTTCATCTGTGGTCCCAGGATGGAGGCCAGTGAGGTACAGACTGAGGTAGTAAAAGAAAACAGTCCAAATAAGGGTATTTATGTAGATATAGCAGGCCTACTGCCAAAGCAGTGCAAAAAACAAAGTATTTTCTATGAACAGCAAAAATCCTGTCATACATTTCAAATTTATGGACAGATCAGAAGAACTCATCAATAGGACATAATTAGCACTGTTCAAACATGTAGTTATGTTGTCACTCTAAATCTAAAAAGGCATTTCACCATCTTCAACCTCTCATCCACTCTTTCTCCTTTACTCTCACTTTTGGATAACTTCCCGTGGACCACAGAAAGAGAAGGTGTTCTCTCTTGTCTCTGTAGGAGGCGATATCCAAAGCCCTCCCAGACAAAGCTGGTCCATGCTGTCTCCTCAGTATGCATCACTGAGCCCACTGGGCCACAGGGTGTTCTTGTGTGTGTGTATGCGTGTGTGTGTGTGTGTGTGTGTGTGTGTGTGTGTGTGTGTGTGTGCATATGTGTGTGTGTGTGTGTGTGTGTGTGTGTGTGTGTGTGTGTGTGTGTGAGGGGGGAGGGCCACGACAGATGTTATGTATGTCCTTACATAACTGACAAATGAGTAGAGTCAGAGAAAGTCATTGGAGTCAGCAGGAAATTAGAAACTATCAAGTACACATCAAATGCTGTATTGAGTATATATTTGTAACCTTGGCCCCCACCTCAAATTCCCTGGTAAAATTATTGGCAGTTTAAATATATTTCAGAGAAGCAAAAACTGAAGAAGACTCACCCTGATATTGATGAAATGACACTGTTTGAGACTAGAAATTCAAGTCATGCTACACTAATTTGAAAAAACAATTTTCAATCTTATCAGAATAATTAGAATAATAAGTCATAACTTCAGGAACAAGTCAGAATGTCTGGTACTTTTCAACCTGGGTCTTATTTTCAGAATTGTTTCCATTCTGAGCTATGAGACGTGCTAAATTTGCACTCCCTACCTGCATTCAAGAGAGCTGGGATTTCAGGAATCCTGCAAAACAGCACAGCGCAAGTGCATTCATGCAACATAAACTTGCTCAGACAATTTCAGATGTGTGTCAGTGAGTAGACACAGAAATTAGCCCTCTGGGTTAGCTATTGGAGCTAACTACATAGGGGCGTACACCCCCAAGTGAATGCTACGAAATTTTAAGCAATTGCCATCAAAATCAGCACACAGCAGCACAGCTTTTGGCTTTCTTTCTTTCTTTCTTTCTTTTTTTTTTTCAGAGTTTTGATATAATCCATACGGTTTTGAAATTCTACATTTACTGTCTTTAAGTTACATTTTACACAAGTCAAATCACTTCTCAAAAAGACTGAGGCCTGTCAGTCATGTTAGTGGTGATTTTCAATGCCTTGACATTTTTATATATTTCTCTTATCAAAAACATTGATCGCAAAATGCTATACTATGCTTATATTTGGCACAAACTCAGCACCTATAATATGAGAGCAGCAAGATTGTCATCAGCTACGTTTTCTTTAAATCAACTTTAAAAGCACAAATGTATTTTCAGTTTTTGCAAAAAATATAGGGGCAGTTGAACAATATGGAACAACAATGTTTATTCATTTGTATTGTATTGGTATGCATTTGGAGTCATGATTGTGTCCACCTGACGAATCAGATCTCTATTCTCCTTTTTAATGAAGTTTAATAACTAAGTTCAGGAACAAGACCACAACTCAAACACACCCTAATTCATACCAAAGTATTTAAGCGCTCCAGATTCATTCATTTCTCCTTCAACTCATTCTCTGCATGACTCACGCTAAACTCTAACATAAATCACTACCTCAGTTCATGGACCAGGAACTCTTCCTCAATCCTTCGGACAGCGACCTGTTCAACGATGAACCAACTACTGAAGTCCCCGAATCATCTGCATCTCCTCAAATCCAACGCCACCAGCAAATCCAGATGTGCTCAGAATTCCACTTCCCCTGATGATTGCAGCTCTCAACCCCTGACAATTCCCACGTAGCTCCAGGGGACGACCTCCTCTCCGCCCTCTGAAAAACACCGTTCCCAACAGACACCTCTCTCCCACCTGCTCGAGGTCCAAGCACTCGAGTGACAGGCGAAGCCTCCATCATACGCATATACCTAAACAACACTCCGACCACTCCCCAGCGTCAAACACATTCACTTGTAGCTAGTCTTAAACACATTCTCAGGCAGCGAAACATCCACTTCCACAACTCTGACAGGAAAGGAAAACTGTTCAACAAGTCTCAGCAAGCAACATCTCCTTCCCGTGTGTCCCAAGTGCTTCTGGGTTCCCAGAACCATGCTGAAGCCAACGCCGATGACATCACGATGTAGCGCACATACACTAAAGAAACTCATCCGTCCTCATCAGCCCTTCCACAGGGTCAGGTCGTATCAAACCATACTTAAGCTCACTTCATTTCTGAGCTCTCTCATCCTCTCCCCTTTGCCATCAAAACTTCACAATCAACCCGAGCACATGCATCCCTTCACCCCAACATCCTTTCTTCTTCCCCTGTCTCATCTCAACCTTTCCTATTACATTTTCATCAGTCACAACAGCTCCTCACACTGTATTTCCCACCAGCTCTGGTGCTCCATCCAGCGACTAACAATGCTATTATTAGCCAAAACCTTTTATTTTCTCCAGTTTCTCTTTCCCCCCTCCCTTCCCCCATCACCCCCATGTTTTCAGTGTTTCTCATCATCTATTTAGCCACCTTTTCCTGCCACAGCTCCGCAATTGGCAGATCCTAGTGCTCTCCCCACTTATTTCCCTCCACCTAACGGTTTCTCCCTAGCCTCCGCTCTACCTCCAGTATGCCCAGTCACATCAGCCTGACCATCACCCGAGTCACCCACAATCAGGATACAGATCCTCCCTGGTAACTATGTCGACCTCACTTTACTGATTCATCCATCCACATGTAATCCGCATATGCTGAGGGTAATACAAAACGTTCTAGACCCCCTCCTGTTCCAAAGAACTCACAATAGCCAAATTTGCATTCTCTTTTTCTCTATATTGTGACACAATCTATTCCGCTTTCACTGACTGTAGGTCAGAGCTGGACAACTACTTGTCCTTAATCCTAGATCTAGCCCAGCAATTCGGTGGTAATAGTTTCTACATGTATCACACACTTTTTGTATCCCAAGCAGCCGATCGCCTGCAACAATACAACCAAGGAAACTACTGGGGAACTCCAGACCCAGAGTTATATTGACACGTTTTCACCGCTCGTTCCTCCCTGGATTGCCACTCATGTGGCGCACCTGCCCAGCCAAGCATAGCCTGTGTAAGTACCTCAACACTCCCATTAACATCCATGTCTTAGCCACCGCCCTAAAGATTCAGCCTGACTGCCAATTACCTAATACAAGGATTGACCTACAGTTTCCACCCGGGTTTGCAGATTGTGCCAGATTCCACATACATATATATAACAACTTGCAATCAACCATATCAGAGCCAGACACAGTGAATAAACTCCTAGCCTCAGAAGTCAAAGAGCTTTCATGATAGGCCCCTTTTCCAGTCCACCCCTCTCCTCATTCAGAATCAGTCCGATCAGCGTAACTGCCAAAAAAATATTGAGGAAAAAAGAGACTCATCATAGACCTATCATCCCCCCTACTGCTCATCCGTCCCAAGCATCAACAGCCTAATCCCTAGCCCAGACTTCTTCATGCACCATTCCACAATCGATCATGCAATCTCCCTCATATGTCTCGCAGGCCAAGGAGCCTCGTTGTCCAAAGTAGACATCACCAGTGCCTTCAAAGTCCTTCCCATTCACCCGACTTCTGGCCCCTTTTCGGTGTTCACTGGAAGGGCGCATACTACTTTGCAGTGCGTCTAACATTCAGATGCAAAAGCAGCCCCAAAATATTTGATTCCCTAGCAGAATCACAAAGCCCTGTACATCATACATCTCTTAGATAACTTTCTTACTGTCTCACCACCATCTTCCCCAGCAAATGCTTTTACCACTCTCACTACCTCATTTCATAAACTCGGAGTTCCCATCTCCCCAGACAAAACAGAAGATCCCAGCACATCCTTAGACTTTCTTGGTATCACCCTCAACACCCTCATGCCAAGTATCACTGAACCCACTGAAGAAATCCAGCAAATCACCTGACTCATTTCCAATTTCCTCCTGTCCCACAGGTGCACCAAACACCAACTCCTTTCACTTCTAGGACACCTCTATTATGTCACTTGCATCATCCCCCTAAGGCCGATCATTCTCTTCTTCTCATCCCTCCACAATTACGTCACGCTCGACAAAACATGTAAGCATGGAGCTAAAACTATGGCACCAATTCCTTTTGTCCTGGAACAGTATCTCCTTCCTCTATGACAATCATGTCACCAAGCAGGAAAACATGCACCTGTTCACAGATGCCACCCCTCGCATCACATTCGGTGGCTACTATGGCGGAAAGTGGTTCTCAGCCGAATGGCCTAGCGAATTTGCAACTCTCTCCCCTTCCTCCAGCATATGCGAACTGGATCGGGTCGCCATAGTCGTCATTCTGTGGGGGCACGAATGGTCAAAAAGATAACTGCATTCCACACAGACAACAGTGCTGTTGCCAACGTCATTAACAAAGCGCAATCACACTGTCTAGACATCATGCAATTTGTACGGAAGCTCACCTTAATTTAACCCCAAAACCAGTTCATCATCCATATATCCCACATACCAGGCCACAAAAACTCAATCACTGACTCGCTCTCTTGTTTCTCTTTCCAGAAATTCAGGTAATTGGCTCAAGCCTCCGACCCTCTTCTGACTCCAGTCCCACCGTTTTCAGCCACCACATTCATTTAAGCCAGAGCTAGAAAATGTATGGATTGCTTTGCAAGATGCCATTCTCAACAGCGTCCCCTCCCAAATGCTCTCCTCTATCTGACTGGATGGAACTGCTTTAAAGCTTTCCATGCCTCTTTCAGCCTTCCTTTCCCATCTCTCGACATTCTAACCTTCTCTAGCTTCATCACATTCGCTCACTCGATCCTTAAGATTAAATCTTCCATCATACAGGCTTGTATCAGCAGTATAAACTTCCTTATTAAATTATCAATGAGAGTACCTTGCCCCACCTTATCCCACTCCCACATTTGCATGTCCATCAAAGGTCTCCGCAAGACCGAACCTCTCTCTAACCCTAAATGTTTGCCTCTCACCTCCGACCTTCTTGCCCACTGCATAGTTATCCTGCACTCAGGTTATCTGTCCCCATTCAGGCAAGGTACTGGAATCTATGTTCTTACTCCCCTTCTTCGGCTTCCTACGGTGTTCCGAATTCACTGCCACTAATCTAGACTACTGACCATCCTGGCACGCAGACATCCCATTTCCATCCTCTTATCCGACTCTCTCGTCTTCCACCTCAAACGCAGTAAGACCAACCAGTCCGGTCTGCCTCAACCCATCCACTTCTTAAATTCATTTCTAAGTCGTTATGAACCCATCTGTGATTATGTAAGCTTAAGACTAGCCAATTGAGCTATGCCCCAAGATCCTTTGTTCATCTCAGAAACGGGCCACGTAACCACACGCTTCTGGTTTCACCATCACTTCCGCCGAATCTACCTTAACTGTACTCAGGTCACTCATTTCGCATCGGTGCCGCCTCTACTGCTTCCCAGCAGGGAATTCCCAACCACAAAAAATTCTTGGCCATTGGTCTTCACCTTCATACCTTGTGTATATCCGAAACAATCTGAGAGACATTAGAAACGCCCATGCGCAGCTGTCATCTGGAAGATCCTTTGGGACTTAACTGAAACCCAAGAACATCAGAAAAGACAACTGCCCCACCCTGAGTTTCTACTTTCCTCAGTTTCCTCTCACCAAACCAGCAGCCAACACCAATCTAATATACCACCCCGTTCATCCAAGAGTCTACCATCCATTCCTTTGTTCCCTCATTCCTTCCCCTTCCACTTTCATCCTTTTTAACCTCATCCCTTCATCCCTCCACCCCTCGACGTTCACTCCTTCATCCCTTAACCCCTCGATCCTCATTTTTACATCCCTCCTTTCATCTCCACATACAAGGGCATCCTTCATCATCCCCGCTCTGCTTCATCCCAACACATATGAACAGTTGTAAATTTGTATATCTGTGGCGTGGTCTTTGTTAGTGAAACTGTTTTGGTGTCCACCAGCTGTAGAGGGGGATAGATGCCACCTCTGCAGCTGGCAGTACAACATGGATATGTTTGTACACATATATGTTTATATATGTTCACCTGCTGGTCTCTAACTGTCTGTTTATTGTTTGTTGCTGAGCAGGTAGTGCACAGTTTTCACTTTTTCACTGAAAACAACTGCCTGTTGTTGGAAACCAGGTTGATGAGAGCAGAATTTGAGGTTCATCACTACAATTTGCTTGTTTCATGTTACACTTAGGGAAAATTGATCCATTGTTAATTTAAAAGACTGATTTTTCTTTGAATTTGTCATCCATTGTCCTATGATCAGTCCATGGCTCAGACTCCTCTTTTTTGTGTCTGGTGCAGAATATTGTGTCAAAGGCTGCAGTCTGTTTGAAGCTGACATTGAATCAAAGATGACAGGCCATCAGCTGGATGTGAACTTGTTTGTTTTTAGTAACCTTTGACAAGCACCATGACTTAAAGTGTGTCATGTTTCTACAGTAGCCCAGAATGGACAGTCCAAGACTATGACTTTAGAGAGTACCTTTCTGATTTTTAGTTGCCAGTGTAGGGTAAGGTGAGGCGAGAGATGTTGAGTTGGTTGCAATCTGCAAGCTCACAAGTAGTTGCCAGTAAAACCTACATACTGGACCTTTAAGGCTAAGCATTTATCAGGGAGGAAGGTCAAACAAAATGATGCCATCAGTTGCATTACAAGAAATGCAGGATCCAGTTTTTTTTTGGGAGTTTGACCCATACATGGCACTAACAATTGGGATTTCTCTGCCTCCTTTGTCTTGATTTTGGCCATTATTTTTCAAATCTGTCTCTTGTGTGAGTGTAATTTGCAGGAGTGCCCTTTCAATTACAGCAGTGCCAAATGACATTTTCCAGACAGCAGAGATTGAAAGCTAAGAAGCTTTTAAGATGACCTTAAAAGACCGTTGGATATCTTGATTAAAGAAAGAACCAACTATTATAATGCTGTAAACCACTAATTCTTTTGATAACACATTTTATGAAACATAGCAAATGTGTTAAAATGAAAGTGATAAAATTAAAAAATTCTAACTTTAACCTGTTCACTTCAGGGCCTGACTACTAAAGCTCTTGAGATACAAATTCAAGTTGTGATTTATTCCAAAACAAAGACAGATTAAACTGTGCAGCCATTGATCAGGAACCTTATAAATCACCCACAGTTACGTAAGGATCTTTAATGATCTGTTGCAGTAAAATTCATTACCAATTTGCCTATTTAAGGTGAATCTGATTGAAATTATGCTCACTGGCAGTAATTTTTGTTCAGAGCATTAAGAGCTCTTGAAGATCCCATGATGCTGAAGACAAGATGACACATCGATTTTATCCAGTTACATAAGTCTGCCTGTTAGACCTCAGGCGTGCTCTGTGTGTGTGCGTGCGTATGTGTATGCGTGTGTGCATGTGTGTCAGCATGTCTGTCTCTGGCTAATCGTCTCCCCTATCACTTATAATACAGAGTTTTCATGTTGTCCATTCACCCATGGCTTGTCTTTTTCTCTGTCTGCCTCTGTGTCTCTCTTTCCACCTCTCCCTGTTCTTTGATTGGCTTTTTTCCCCCACATCACTTTGAGTTTATCTCTGTCTCGCCATCCCTCATTACCATCTTCGGATAGATGAATGGGTTAGATGGGGAGACAGATGTAGGCACGTAAATTCAACCGATAAACAAACTGAAAGAGGTGGCTGACCTGTTTCCTGATAATGATAAGAAATTAAAGAAAGACAAGTTTCTTTTTTCTGGTCTTCATTCATCTTCGGTGTCCTTTATCTGTCTGTCAGTCTCTCTAATATTTACCTCCACATCTCTTCCTCTCTTCATTCTCCATCCTTCAGTGAATCCATTCATACGTGAAAAGAAATTAGTGTAGAGACATGCACACAGGTCTGCCATTCGTTTCTATGGCCTCATTGAAATTACATAAGCAAAGTGCTGTGAGCTTTGTCTATTTATACATCCCTCTCTTTCCTTTCTGAATGTTTTCACTCGCTATTTCTTTCTTCCATACTATATCTTTCTATCTGTTGGTCCACCACACCAATCCACAGACCTAAAATGTCTCAATATCTATTGCATGGATTGTGAAGACATTTGGTTCAGACATTCATGTTCCCCTCAGAATGAATTGTATTAACTTTGGTGATCCTCTGACTTTTCATCTCTTCCCACCAGCAGGTCAGTGTTTTCACATATTCTGTGAAATATTAAAGCATCTGCAAGGTATGAGGTTATTTAGCATTCTACAGCACAGGTTTATAAAGTGAAATGCAAGTTGTATTCCCTTTATGCTACTCATAAAACAAAAAAAAAAAATGATAAAAGGATATATAAATAAAACCTAATAATAAACTATTACTTATGGTGGAATGCAGAAAAATAGATTGGTACAAACTTTGATATAGACATCCATAGTTAACTGAATTGAACTGAACTGTAGGGCACAATGGCACAAAACTCTCCACAGCATTCCCAAACTGTCAGTGTGTCGTGTTGGGGGGATCCCATCATGTGTTCACGTGTTTTGTGTTCAAAAGGGATGAAAGCAGTGAATGTAATTGGCCATGATTGTGACAGCCTCTAACACGCCCTTATGTAATGTATGCATTCTTTCTGATCCCACCTGTATCCAAGTGTGCTACAGGTGTCAGGTGAGCCTGGCCTCCACAATACAGAGAGTGTGTTTGGCACACTGACTAAGGTGCACTTGATTACGATCTGTGCCATGCAGGGTTCACAAAAATAAAACCCCTAATATCACATAAATCCATGCTGTAAACTGCCTTGCACAAACTATTGCAAGGCCATGCAAAACTGACCTTTCATGACCTCCATGGGCAACTGCTTTTTCCTTAGCTGGAATCTCTGATTCTGATGCTATCTCAACTTCTCCAAAATCAGCTCCACATCCACATATGTTTAGTTGGAGTTGTTAGTGAAAGTATTGTAGGAAATGTTAATAAGCAATATATAAAGTACCAACAGGCAACATAGGAATGAAGTCAAGAAGGTTCAAGAAAGAAAAAGCAAATTAGTTTCACGGCAGGATCTCCTGGAAAACAGTGGAAATTACAGCCAACAGTGTTATAGTATCTGATTGTGGATTTTGATCTTGCCAACGAGTGGGAAATACAGACCTCAGTTCAAATGTACACATGGCATATTCTGATGGGACCTCAAACACGCACAGTACCCTCTGACATGAGGAGTCTCTTCAGAACCGCATCTCATGTAGAGCATCAACATGAAGCCCACACAGAAACCCACTCGCTGACACATTTCCCTCGGCCTCAACCTACTTATCAGTCCGTGCAAGTGTGAGAGGCACCCATCGATCCCTGTGCGGGTGTTCAGCACATGTGCATAATTGTGCACAGGAAGGAGCCAGAAAGAGTTTGAGAGTGAATGTGTGTGTTTGTGTGGAGGGGCTGTATATTTGTGTGTACATGGGTGGAGGTCACAGAAAAACACAGTCCAAGTGGCTTCTTGAAATCTAAATTCATCTTAAAAGTGAAACTCCAAGGCGTGCTGCTCTGAACGCTGACCAAGTTCAAAGTTGTGGCAAACTCTGTTCGAAGCCATCGTATCCAAACCCAAAGCGGTTTATTTTCAGGGATGGGTGGACATTTGCTCCAGGCAAAGAAACAAAGTGACAACAGAAAGCACTGTTGCTCCTCTGGTATACTCTTGAATGCATGAAAAGCCACATTTTTGGGTGACTTTTTTGTGGTTTCTTTAAAGAGTGGTTCAAGTGGTTGTTTTTCTCTGGAGAGAAACTACAGTCCACTATGCCAGCAAAGCCTTCAACAGCAAACACATCAAGAATGACTGAGGCACATGCAGTTGAATTAGGGCTACAACTGAGGCCATGTGTAGACTGACATAAGTCCTGCGTGCAAAAGCACAGCCTGCTCACTGATTTCAATGAGATCACTGTGTCGACACTACTAACCCACAAGATCTCAAGAGTTTGTTGTGCATATGCAAAGGAAATAACTCAAACTAAAAAAACAAAAACAACAACAACAAAAAAAAAACTCTCTTCTCTCTATGCACTCTACGAATTACTTCATTGTCTCGTAGCACCTATGTCCAGAGAGTTGCGTTAATGCACTTGCTCTTGTTCTCTACCATCTAGAACCTTGCTTGTGATGTTTGGACATCTCATGTACGCTACTTTGGATAAAAATGTGTTCCAAATGACAAATTGTAATTGTAAATTACAATTTTTACCCATGTTACCCATGGAAGAAGCACAAGTTTTCAAGAAAAATGACCATATCAGCTAAATTTGAGCAAGTTAAAACACCCTACTTCTGAAATGCACCTAGTGGAGTTTGCAGCTGTATGGAGGACGGAACAAAAAAGGTGTTGCATACATGACATCACAGAGATGCCCCTGGAGGAATTTCAAGGTCAGTATCATACACCACAATGCTGTCCCTAAGAGCTTTTCTGACAATCTCAAGGTTGCTTGTCAGGAAAACAGAAAGGTTGTTAGAAGTGTTCAAACAAACATTTAAACTTTTTACCTTCACTAAAGAGGTCGATTCAGTTTGTTTGGTTTGTTTTTCTGTCATCTGTTATCAGCAGGAATATGGAAAAAGCATTCCATGAAACTTGGAACCCATTCAGTTTTTGAGTGGGTCCCAGTCATGGTTCACATACAGAAATTCTTTTTCAGCTTTGTGAGATAGCACATTGACTTAGGTGGAATAAATGCCATACATCTTAAAATCTAGTAGATGGTAGTAAAGTTCAGGGGTGTTGAAATATAATTGTAGAAATACATCGACTTCATATCATAACCCACATTCACGGGTACCAGGAATCCTCTGAGGTAACCGACACATGTAATTGCTCAAACTGATCAGAAAGCAGTCGTTATGGAGCACCCAGACTCAGTGGTTTCATGCGAGAAGTGGTACAATTGTAACATTGCCACAACTATAACAATGCTCTTTTTTCAGACAACCTGCTGAAAGGAACTGCAAACCCAACCAATTTCCAGAAATCAATTATCTTAAGAGTTTGCTAATGAAGCTCGGTACAATCTGACTACATTTCAAGTCATGATTGAACTCGTAACTGTTAACGCAGCATCCAGCCATATGAACTAATTCTGCGTCAGAAACACTAAAGTATTTCACAAGAAAGCATCAGGGACACTGAAAGCATCACAAAAACAAGAAGACACATCACAACAAAGCCTTTAACACTGTGTGGGGCTCAGTCTTTGATGTCCTGTCATCGAGTCCAGCCAAAGTTCTACGTCATCTCTCACTGAAGATTAGGGGCTCTTTGGCAGATTAATGGTCTGTGGCAACTGTTCACAAACTCTAGCTGGGCTTACATAGAAACTGTCTCCTAAACAGAGTGTGTGAGCACACAGCACTCACTGGAGACAGTGAGAAGAATTTTGAAACGATCCAGCTCCTAAATTTGGTCATTCTCCTGATTTATCCTTTTCTATGAAACATCATTAGTTTGCATTCTCTTCGTTTTTGCTAAGGGCACAAAGTTTGCAGCTTGTGCAGCCATTTTTAAAAACACATGACGCTGATCCTGTGTCCCCTGCCCCTGTCTGATTCTTCATTCTTCCTGATTCTTTTCCTCCTGTAAAACATTAAAATGTTTTTGATGACTCATCTTGAACCAGCAGCATATACTTATATGTATCCATTTACAAGTGATTTGGGACAACTAGCTAACCCCACCCATCTTACAGAAACACAATAGGCATCAAAGTAGTCCTGGACGGCAGAGTGTGTGGGTTTTGATTTCAGTTGGTTTCATTTTCAAAGGAGATTCATTTCTTCATGTCTCCCTCATCCACACAGGATTTGATTTAAAACCCTTTGATGACTAAATCCAGTCCTCATACATACATCACATTACTTATTATTTTGCTTGTATTATGTAATATGTTCATATTTGTATCTATTCTTACAATCATACATCATTCCGTAGCATTGACCAATCAGTTGCTCTCCCCAGTCACATAAATATGGTGAAGAGGAGGAGGGATGCTGACGTTGCTGTTGTCAGGTGGGACAACGAGACAGAAGAAATGTTTGTTGCCCATGCTGTCTTGACTGACTCTGCCTGAGCTGAGCTGTACCACTGGAGCTGACTGGAGCCACAAATACCCACTAATAAAGAGCTGGCTGCTGGTGATTCACTTAATTATATATGAATATATTTGGTATAGGATGGATGGTTTTTAGTATGCAGTCCAACCAGAAGAGGACTTGCTGTCACTGTGGTTGGCAAAGACAGAAAAGTGAATAATGTGCTGACTCAGGAAGCAAGCATGTAGCTGGATAGTGAAGTTTCTTCTTCTGCATTACACTGGAATGTAAAAGACATAATATTAGTTAGAGCACATACAAAGATGAAGGTTTCTGAAACTGCCCTAATATACAATGCTGGTGCATCTATAACTGCTTTACTATTGTACACAAAAACATATGTCTGCACATATTCTGGGTTGTCATTGAAAACACTTTGGCTTGGTAATGTATATATCTAGAATAAGTTTAACAATTGTAGCGAAGCACATTTTCAGTACTGCAGGTGTTGTGCTGAAGTGTCCTCGAGCAGGAGTCTGATCTGTTGTGGAGCCCTGACCTCCTTGTAGACAAATGTGAGGAAAATCTCCTGTAAGGTATCAATAAAGCTTTACATTATTATCTTGCAAACATGACTTTATTCCAGAGCATGACAAACAAAATGAATCCCATCACCAAAACCCACAATTGTAGGCACATTTCCCTGCTCATCCCCCAGGATGCCCTGTTCTCAAATAATGAGCCTGGGCCAAAAGCCAAGACCGAATTTACACAGTTTGGCTCCCAGGCTGCAAAAGTATAGGAACCCTTGGGCCATGACCGCGTAAATGTTGTTGAGAGTAATGAGTTCATTTAAATTCACAGCAGCCTCACTGACACGTACAGCTGGGAGGCAGATGCCATTTTATGTTCCCTCTTTAAAACTCAGATCAGGATGGTACCTGTTGTGGTTCCTTGAAAGCTGCTCACACAAGCAATCAGTTCTGATGCATCTGTGAACAACATGCAATCTTTGATGCTAGAACAGAGAAGTGGGGCAGCCCACTTGATCTTTACTGAAGAGGCAAACAAACAAGTAAGTTAGCATCCAGCCAGCTGTGTATAACTGAATGATTGTGTGTGTGTCTCATCTTTAACTATGTGGGGGGGCAAGGGTTGGTAGGTGTAATGGGTATATTTAGCAGTATCACCAGAACACGGGTATATCGCTTGTACCAACTTTAATCTTAGGCTTCGCAGAAATAAGCAGCACAAGTTCAAAGTTTCTTGAAATGTTTGGTGGACCAAACACAAAACAGTCACTGGCAGGTTAAGATCCAGGAAGTGCAGCATCAAATTTCAGAGTCTTTATAAGTGTTTAGTGAAGCAAACACCAAACATTCATAGCTGAACAAGATCCAGGAAATGCAGGGCAAGACTCATGGTCAGAAGCAGAAGGCTAAGGTAGTTACCAGTGAACAGGAGAACAGACAAAGACAAAATCAGGCTGGTTCGGCAACGAGAGATCAGTCCAATCATAAATGCTGGAGAGTCTTGCATGGAAACAAAGAACAATCTGGCAACAGGTGAGAGTGGGAGAGCAGCACTGATTGGTGATGAGTCTCAGGTGATTGGGCAGGTGGGCGTGGCTGAGTAGTGAAAGGGTGCTGGCGGAACAGGTGAGCAGATTAGAGAGACAATGGCAGCTGCAAAGAAACTCAATATACTGTGATAATACGAGCTTATAAAAAGCCAGAGAACCAATGATCTTGTGTCAATGAGTGCACTGACAGTTATAGTCATAAAATAAATAACAACAATAAAAAGCCAAATCAAAAATATACGCACATCCAAAAAAAGAAAAAAAAAGTCCTTTTTTTGCAGCCCAATATCTCTGCCTCTTTTTCAAATTCATTTTTTTTAATACTGAAAAGGAAAAAGAAAGAAAAATGGATGTTGGATGGAGATGAATTAGAAATACTTTTTTCCTCAAAGCCTCTGAAGTGGATGGGCCAGTGTATGTGTTTGACAGCTGAATGGGCAGGGCCATGAGACACCATGTCAACAAACCATTCTGTTAGCTCTATTTATGTTTTGTCTCACACAAATATGCATTATGAGAGCTGGATGCTGGATGTCTCCCATCCATTAGAATGAGAATCGTTCACCCAGCACAGGTGCTGAAACAGTTCTGGCACATGACTCATGAACAGCAACAGTGGACACCATCATGAACCCGTAAGAATGTAGTCCCCGTAATTCACAGAGCAGAAATCTATGATGCAGCAGAGGAAAAACAGCCAATTTCATTCCAGTTGGACTTAATTCACGGTTCTGTTTTCAGTTCAGGTAAATAACTTGTCACATACCAAAGATCAGTTGCACGTGTCAGGCTGATCTCTTTGTTTGCTTTGACACACAAACACTGGTTAATCCCTTATGAGAAGCACAGTAAATGCCTGTGAGTGCAGATTTAATCATTTTCCATTTGCCTACATAATCCATTTCAATTCAACTGACTGTTTAGAAATGTTCTTTTTGGGGATAATTAAACTCTCCACTTCAGTTCTGCACTCATCTAAATGGAATTCTTAATCAACCCTGGGCTACATTAATTATAGCATTAATCGCTTTGTTCTAAGTGTGTTATCAATAATGTATGGCTGCTTCTGTTTGTGCAGAGAGGAAGTCAGGTCCTGAAATCGAGGGTGATGGTAGTGCAACATAATCATGTAATTAATCATATAAATTATAAATGACGTGTTGTTATCGGGCTTTTCATAAAGATCATTATTCTTCTTCCCTTTACTGTTCTTTCATCTCTCCTCTCCTACTATAGTATTTTATTACACATGCAATATGTTTCTTTTTATCTGCCAGGTCACCTTTGGTATCAGGTAACATACCAAAGACATCACACTTCCTACTCCTTCTCAGTGGGCCTGATGCTGTGTGGTTGCAGAGTACACTAATTAGAAACCTATCTGCATAAATGTGTTTGCCCCTGGGATTAGATCTACCATTATTTTTCATCTTTATTTTCTCTTGAGTCTCAACATGATGTATCATGTGTTGTCATCTAAGCATGACCATGAACAACATGTTCATTGGCTTTCCATTCAATACAGTCTCAGAGCCAGTAGCTATGGATTATACTTGGACTGCAACTAAAAAATATTTTCATTACTGATTCTTGTAGCTGTTATTTTCTCTATTAATTGATTGTTTTATTCACTAAATGTCAAATAATAAAAAAGAAAAGAAAAGAAAAGAAAAGAAATGGGCATCACTGTTTCCCACAGTAACATCTAACAATGTCTTGCTGGGTCCAGCCAACAGTCCAAAACACATATGATTTTCAGTTTACTTTCATATTAGAGAATGAAAAAGTGCCATATTTGAGTACCTAGTTTCCCTGCAGTTGTCTTTATTGGTAAAGTTGAGGGTATTTTCAGTCAGAGGTTCCTGGATTACAGAGTGCTGTTTAAGTGGCTGCTGGACTAGAAGGCCACCACCAAACCTCAAGGCAGCGGTCCAACTCCAAACTGCACGTACGCCTCTGAAAATGATGAGTTCAATCAGGATGAGGTTAGAGCTGCAGAGGTTCTTCCTGACTTTACCAGTGAGTTCATTCTGCTGTTGTGTGAGCGCATTTAGGCCTCTGGCAAGGACGGTGTGTGTGAATGGTTTGGGAGGTGTCAAGGTTTGTATGAATGTAGGTGTAACAGTAGGTGTGAGCTCTGATTTTGGGAGTTTACATTTGGAAAGTCCAAAAAGTCCTTCTTGCATTGTCTCTTAAAACTGATGACTAACTCAGTGGTTCTTCTGAAGGGTAGGTTTTTAAGTTTTGAATCATCATTTCTTTTAAAAACCCACTCGTTGGGTTTGAGCAGCAGTAATATACTGTAGCTCATGAACTGCCCTTAATGAGATGATTGAAATCTTAAAATCCTACCAGTCCTTCTAAAGCTCAGTGAGATATTTCTTGGCAAATAATCATGTGCAGTGTCTGTTTGCAGCTTGGTCACAGGTGGTATGCCTATATGAGTATCATGAAGCTGGTTATCAACTGGCTCTGTTGACTTTGGGGTTTTCTGCCCAATTATGAGCTTGTTCATATGAAAGAGAGGAAGTTGTTAATTGCAAACAACAGTGCCGTTGTAAACATGACCAAGAAATCAACGTCAAGGGGAAATTGAGTCGAGTATATCAGACTTCTCCTGTCTCCTAGCCTGAGTATAGAAACCAGGTCTCTGGTTTAGATGACAGAAATCAGCTTGCCAGAGACATTCCACTGTAACCAGCTTGCTTAAGTGCATGCAAACGCACGGACTGAGGTGGGCAGGTCTGGGAGAAATGTGTGTGTACAGAGACAGAAACCAACATGTGCTCACCAACTGTATATTTGCAGCCTGCGTTCGAGCTGTGCTAAGCTAGGCTAACCCCATCCTGACTCCAGCTCTGTACTTAAAACACTAATATGCGATTAACATCAATGTTGTCATCTCTCTCCTGGAAAGAAAGCACATTTCATCCTGTTAGCCAGCAGAAAATCTTAACCTTGGGGCCCTGTAATGGGTTAATGCTGCCATGTGTGATGAACAGACACACTTGCTGTGGGCTTGTTTGTTGCAATATTATCATTTGCATTGAGCTTTTTTTTTAAATCATTGATTTATCTGTATATAAGTGATCACCAGGAGTGATTTCTATAAAACACTAGTACTAACAAGCACAAAGAGCAGTGACACACTGTGAATCATGCAGAGTGTATCATGATGCTGAACTTCAGTATTATCCTCAGACCCTCCACATGCTGACTCATTCAACACCATGTCGTGCTCGTCTTTCACTATCTCAGTATTAGTTTTTCAGCAAGAAATGAACCCAAACGCTGTGATTCAGACAGAGAGGTGGGAGATGGTGACTAGTTTAAGCAATTTAATGATCCTTTACACAGAGTAAAACAGTCAAATGTGAGAGATCCAATCACTTGAGCAGACGAGCAGGCCAGGGGAAACAGGTCCGAGAGGGAATCCAGATTCAGTAACTCACGATGCAGACTGAGGGGTAGCTGGAGCACGAGGCAGGCACCTGAGCACAGGGAACAAAAGGTTAGGCAGGCAGACAGACAAGCAGGCAAGAACAGCAACAGGTTCCTTTGGTGGATCACAAAGTTACCGCTTGGGTGAGCAGATGATTTGATGACTACTGGTTTGAAGCCCGGTGCTTATATGCCGTGGTAGCTAATGGGTCTTGATTCAATAATTGCAGTCAGGTGTGCTCAGGAGAGGAGGAGGCCGGACCAAACCTGCCAGCCAGGCCCTGCAGTGATCACAGACACAAGACAGACAGACAAGAGACAGACACGACACAGAAGCACAGGGAAACACAGCAGCACAACAGGCAAAAAGGAAGGGAGACTGCAGATCCCCACACTCTGTTTACTTCCAGATGTTTGGTTTTAAACAAAATGAAATATAAAATAATATGGAATAAAAAATAGGGATAGCATTATCAGTGCAACTCAGAAGTTCAGAATAAAAAAATCATTTTGTAAATTAAAAAATAGACAAAAAGTCTATTTTTATTTTTAGCCAGGAGACTCTATGGATGGCAGTGTTGGTCAGTCCACCACTTTGGTCCAGATCAGAAGTTTTCAACTTGTGAGGCACACTTTCCCAGGGGAGCATGAGTTTTTTGAAAAAAACAAAAAAAAACAACAAAAAAAACATACATAAAAATACATGGCCCAACGGTTACAATGGCTCTTATATTCCTGTAACACTGACATTGTCTCCACTCGTTGTGCTTGGGGGTGTTTAGTGCTAATTTTGAGCAAGCTAACATGCAGGCATTGTCAGTGTAAGCATGCTGATGTCAGCATGTAGCTCAAAGAAGATGGCCATCGCAGAGTTAGGCAAATCTTCAAGACTATTGGATGAATATATTTTATGCTAAAAAACAGGCACAGATCTTTCATCAATGTCGTTCAAAATTAGACTTTTAACAACTGTTTGTCTGGAGGGTACAGCATAAAAAAGTGAGAAATAACAGCAATAAAACACAAGAAAAGGATAAAAGACAAAGGAAACCATTTAACTATAGCTGTGTTTCCATCAAGATGTTTTTTTTGTTCATTTTGAAATATCACATTTGAAAACCTTGATGGAAATGGCAAAATAAAACAAACAAACAACAACGTCGACGTGTTTTTTACCTTTTCAGAAAAAGTGTTAATGGGAGATGGAAGTTCACATCACTGATCAGTTTTTTTCACAACAAAACCCAAAGAAGAAGAAGGAGAAGCTGTTTCTGCTGTCGTCGGATATTCTCATAATGCTCTTCGTCTTCATTATTTTCATCTCCGGACAGCTTGAAACTCGTGTTGTTTCCAGTTTTCAACATTCCTCTTCTTCTTCTTTGTTTATGATAGCCATGTGGAACATAGTTTATACCACCACCCTCTGACGACACTGTGCGTTGCATAACCTACTTTATTCGGCCCAAACCAGTTTATGGAAATGCTCCTTATTCAATTTAAGTCACTTTAAAGAAACAGTGCTGCTGTTATTTTTCTCTGAGCAGCTTCTTTTCTATATTTCTCTCCCCCCTTGTTCACACGCACACACAAACACACACAAACACAGCGGGTAACGTCTGTGTCCACAGCTGTCCCACAGGATAAACTAAACTCATTAGAAATTCCAGGGAAAATAAATAATCTGTTAGCTTCCTGTGCAGACGGCCATATGGATGAGGATGCTGATGAGCTTGATGCATATTTAATCCTGTTTTCCAGAAGCAGGTTTTTGTTCCTTTGGATCAAAGCTAATAATCTGCTTTAATATCCACAGAGGAGGAGGAAGAGTGCACAATCAGGACTACAACTCCCACAAATTCACACCAGTACAAAAACAAATTTCTCCCTCAGATTTCTCTCATAGGATTTTAAATTTAAAATTCATTTCAGTCATATGACACAAGATATTTTGGTGTTTTTGTGCACCATACAGTGTGTGAAGACATACAACTGTAATTACATGTACATGTTTTCATCTGTTAAACTGACTGCTTTGTAATTATAACAGTGAAAAGCATTTACAAGGAATACAAGGTGCTGCTGTCATAAGATGAAAAACAGCTTGCATAAGCTGCAAACCTGGTTTCACTTTGTCAGGATTTCTGTCATGACAAAAAATATGAATAAATAAATGTTAATTCAAAAATAGTGTCCAGGCCTTCATGTGAAACTGCCAGCACATCCTCATACCTAAACGACTGAATAGGCCGATTTCCAATGACTTCCCACAAAGACATACAGTGTATCACTATTGGAGAGTACCAGCAAGAAGCAGGTACAATGAAGGCAGACCTTTGCCTTCATGTGGTTAACAATGAGAAAGATGGCAGTTTTCTTAGGTGTAGGTACCAGAACAACTTGGTTAGGTGTAGGGAAAGATCATGGGCTAAAGCAGTGTTTCTCAATTCCGGTCCTCGGGCCCCCCTGCCCTGCATGTTTTAGATGTTTCCCTCCTCCACCACAGCTGATTCAAATGATCGGCTCGTCATCAAGCTCTGCAGTGGCTTGATAACGAGCCACTCATTTGAATTGGAGCAGGAAATATCTAAAACATGCAGGGCAGGGGGGCCCGAGGACCGGAATTGAGAAACACTGGGCTAAAGTAAGTACGTTAGTGTAACGTACATGACGTTACTTAAGAGCGTTAACCTACATTAACATAGGTCAACATGAGTCACATGAGACACAAGCAGCAGCACCTTCCTCCACATGTGGACTTTCTTGCTCGTCATACTTACATCACCTGCCTTCCTCCTTTGCTCTTGTCATAATTACGATGGCCACAGTCAAAGTGGGAGTGAGTTCTGAGACAGTGGGCTGTAAGAGCATGTGAGTGATACATCAGGACTGAGCAGTCTGATGTCACCTCTCTAATTCTCTCTGTCTCTCTCTCTCCCTCTCACAGACACTCTTTGTTTTTCCCGTTGTCTCTCTGTATTGACCTCTATTTTTTATTCTCCTTTCTTGTGCTCTCTGATGTCATTACTGTCAGATGAAGGCATAAATGAATGGATGGATGGAGAGATGAGTTCCTGTTCCAGTAAAGTGGGCCAGTGTCCCATGAGAGAAGCTCACTTTCTGATGTCATGGCTTTCCTCCACACCCTGCCATTCTCTCCTTCTCCCTCTTTCTCTGCATTCATACTGATCTCTCTCTTTCTCTCTCTCTCTCTCTCTCTCTCTCTCTCTCTCTCGCCCTGTGACTGTGACCTCAGTTTTCCGTTGCGCTAACATCACTCTCCACATGTCAAGACAGAAAAAAAGAAGAGAAGGGTAAACTAAAGCAGCTCCAAATGTAAGGCAGTGCATTGGAGTGAGATTTGAACCACCACACCATTTGACTGTTCTAACCACTGAACCTCAGGCTCAGCCATAGAAAGGGCTTCTTAACGTTCAGCTGAAGCCTGCAGGAGTCTTCATTAGTCTGAGTTAGACAATTTATGTGGCTATCTTCCAAAGTAACTCTCTTTTCAGGGCTAACATTCCTGTACGCAGTAATCACTTTATAAAAGCATGTCAGGAAGTCAGTGTGGACAGGGTACAGTGTGTGTGAGATATTTTAAGACAGACTTGTGAATGTGAACGTATCCTTTAATAGAACTGGATACCAAATTTAAGCGTAGCAGCCTTTCATTACAATGTAATGCTCACTAGCCACATGTGCCAATAAAGAGCACGTGGATAAGAGTCCTTGTGTGACTGGTCCAGTTGGAGACGTTAAAGACTTCCTCTGGCTGAGCTGGCTGATTTCCTGCTGGCTCCTCAAACGCTCTGAAACAGTCATTTCATTTATTACAGTTGTGTCTTTTTTAATGACTGTGTATAGGAAGATGCCATGTGACCGGCATTATTGACTGTGGCCACCATGCCAAAAGGCCCTGTCCCAGCCCAACTTTGGCAGCAGGAGCAAAACCTCAGCAAAAATCCTTGGAAGCATCCTCAGCTGTCCGTATGGAGTGATGCAGCAATATTCTGTGAGGCAGTCCGTGACACAGACTGCCTCTTGTAGGGGCCTCCTCTGTGGATGTTTTCGCTAGCTGCAGTCTTTCTGCTTCATTAGCACAAGTTAGCAAAGTCAGCAGTTATGGCAGACAGCAACTGGAGATGTCATAGCTGGATATGGTCACTGACAGTCGTCATAGCAACTATTTCTTTTGTAGAAAGCAGTTTTCTGAAAACAATGCTTCGTTATGTTAAGGAGTAAAGTTCCTAAAAAGACCTCTTTATAATTTGGGTGAAGTGACACTCTGAGATTCCACTGGAGATGGCTGCATTGCATTTCGGCTGCGAGGTGATTTTGTTTGCTTTGAAATGCAAGCATTGTGTAGAGTGGCTGCGATCAGCTCAGGTGGCAGTGTCATGGCCAGAACACAACGTAGTCGCGCCCCATGGAATCTCAGGATCACCCCTAAGTTGCTGCACGCCTCCTGGACAATGTACTGTGGAGAATGGCAGCAATCAGCTCAGTCGGATGAAACAGAATACAGATGGAACGGGCCTGGTGGATTTTTGGGCAAAGCTCGCTTTAACACTTTGGACACTTGCTAATGCCCTAGCATGTATTCATTTACAAGCACATTATAGGGTCTAGAATGTGCCTGGAAATAAATGCATGCATAATGTGAGAGGATAACAAGAGGGATTGGTTTTGAGTGCCTGATGGAGATTAAGAATGACAGCTTTTCCCAGGAGAAGATGAACTAAACCAGATCATTCATCCACCCCTCTGTGTCATAACAATGAGATCAGAGGGAGAGAGGATGAGAACAGGGACGGAAACCAAAATGGAAAGTTAAGGGGAGAGTAATTGAAAGAGTGTGGGTGATTCAAATGAAATTCTGAACAGCAGACAGTAGCAAGGATTTAATACTGATGTGATCAGTCCAAAATCCCCCAACGCAAGCCCACCCTCCCAGGAAATGTTTAACCTTCACACCAAAAGAGACTGGCTCTGAGACATATCAGAATCGGTTTAACCAAACTATGCACAATTTGTATGTAACTATAGAGCGTAAACACCTCCTCAAGTATTTAAAATCCCTGAATTCCCTGAGAGAGAGAACAGGCCATCACTGTCCTCGCAGGTAGCTTCAACCTTCATTCACTAGCATTGTCTGTTGCTGTGACAGATGTGTGAAATTAGTTTCTGTATGAGGTCGGCCTTGTATGGACATGCTTTTGTGTATCAGTTTGTGCGGCACTGAATGGCAAATAGATATATAGTGATTAATGAGTAAAAATATACTTTTCAGTATGTCATGACAAAATCAAATGACCATACTTTATATCAAATGCATTATTATGCTAATAGTGTTTAGCACACTTTGTGAAAATATACTCAAAAAGTATTTAACAGCAGTTATCTTGAAATTGCACTTCAAAATTGAACTTAAATTCTACTAAAAACACCTTATACTGCAGTATATTTGTTTAAAGTATGCTGTCAACTACAAATGCTAAATGAATGATTTTTTTTAATTAGTTTTCAGACAGGGAAGGTGTATTTAGGGGAGCAATTGCCTGATGTGCTTCAGTGAATTCTGCTGCAAAGTGGTTGAAGTGTGTGTGTGTGTGTGTGTGTGTGTGTGTGTGTGTGTGTGTGTGTGTGCATGTGTGCATGTGTGCTTATGACAATAATAATTTGGTGTTATCTGACAGCATAGAATGATGTCAAAGCTAAAATGTGTGGGAGAGGATGAGAGTGAGGGAGGTGAATATGAAGATGGACAGAGAGAGTCTTTCATCTTTCAGACCCCATCACATGATGCAGTATGTGCTGAAGAAGGACTTCCTGACTATCAACATTCTTGACACTGTTTCTTTTCAACCCCTCAAACACACATACTCTCTGTTTTCCACTGATATTTTTGACGTTCAGCTGACACTCATGGTGAAGCAATTTGCAGTGACTGCAACAACACAGCAGAATGAAAAGGTAAAGCTGGTGTAATCTTTAGAAACACCTCACAAATATATAGTTTCATTTAAAAAAAAAAAAAAAAAAAGCCCAGTAGTAGTCCTTATCAAACTTTACTTAAAGAAGAGGAAATGGCGGGTTTGAGACTATTTTCAGTGGTGGATTCATCTACATTTGGTGTTCTGAGTATCTGGGAAATCAGGATGGTGTATGTGGAATTCAGCCAAAATAAACTGCTGTGTGTGTGTTCATGGTAATGCATGAACATGTTATCCAACTTAACAATGTGACTTACTGATGTGTTTTTAATATTTATCGGACAACGATAGAGCTCTATGTCACACAGGAACAAGATATATCAAGCTTTGATACACACACAATACTATAGCAGATACATTCAGTGTTAGCATTTATGGAATTCACAAGAAGAAAAGAGAAGACCTGACCTCCATTCATCAGACTCAGTAAACGTGTTGGAAACATCACAGTAGATCCATCACAAACTGAACACAACCTGTTCCAACTTCTCCCTGCAGCTAGTTGCCATAGAGCTCTGTCATACAAATCAGTCATACAGTTTAATAATATAATAATCATGCAGCTCTTATCCACTCACCTATTAATTATAAATTAGCAGTTTCTTTCTTTCTTTCTTTCTTTTTTAAACAAATACACATTTGTATGTTTAAAATTTACACAGACTTACATTGTAGGCTATGGTCATCATTACTTTTTTCTATATAGTTATATATACACCTATTTTTCACCTACTTGTGTGTAATAGTTCTAATCATACTCTCTATCCCTTTTTGTCTCCCTTGCTCCCTCACCAACACACACATTTCAATATGGAAATAATATAAATATTTCAGTGGCTGATGCTGCCATTTAGAGAGCAGGGCAGGTCATAGCAACATGACACAGAGCTATATCAACTGAATGAATGTCCACGGGTAATCTAAAAACTGAACTTTATTTGAAAAATATGAATGAAAATAAAGTTTTAGTTCACTTAACAACAGCATACATAATTTAGCTTACATAAATAAATAGAAAATACATAATGTTAGTGCCCACAGTAGCACCCAGCAGCATCTCTTTGCTTGTATTCATTTAACACTAATGCATTATTCACTTGAACACAGAAAATATACAAAAATAGAAAAATTACTCTTGTATGTCTGCAGACATTTTTTTGTTTAATCGACCTCATGAACATGGGCATCAGCCAGTTCCCTCCAAATGCTGGATATCATGACAGCTAACCCAGAGATTTAAGACGTTGCTATTCGATTTACAAGAAAAGGACAGTTTTAGTAATCTGTTTAGATTTGTCCCCATTTAATTACTTATCTCTTTATGGACAAGAGCAATGTCTCAAACCCAATTTAAAAAATCTAATTTACAAAGCATTTATTATTTTTTCCCTGAACCTCATGGCTCTACAGAGAGGCAAAAACTGCTCAGCACATCACCAGGACAAAGCTGCTGTCCATGCAGAGCAGGAGGAACTCTAACAGGATCATCAGAGATCCCAGTCTCCCCCGCCACAAACCACTATGCCTGCCGCTGTCCAGCAGACATCACAGCATCCGGGCCTGCACCACCAGGATCAAGGACAGATTCGTGCTGCAAGCACCGTATTGATACATGGATGTGACTTTACACTTTATACTATATTATACTACCACTGTACTACAGCCATATTTACCCAATGCTTAGCAACAGTTTCATATAATACATTGTTGGGACATAAATCTGTTTACAGTCACATTGTGGGGGCTCACCTTCCTTATGGGGACAAAACCAGGTCTCCATAATGTAAATGATTAACTTTTAGAGGGAGACCTGTGTTGACGTTAGGATAGGGTTAAGTTCAGGTTCACGTTGGGGCTAGGTTCAGGGTTTGGTAAGTGGAGGTTATGGTTATGGTTGAGGTAAGTGATGGAAACACCACTGTATGTGTGTGTGTGTGTGTGTGTGTGTGTGTGTGTGTGAGTGATGAGACAGGGAAGAGGCACCCCAGCAGGGCAAAGTTTCCATTATTTCATTAACATGACACATCTAGGTCAGATTTTATCAAATGTTTTTAGTCAACCTCTCTTCTCTGCACAGACTTCAGGTTCACACACACACACACACACACACACACACACACACACACACACACACACACACACACACACACACACATCACCCAGAGATTCTCTGGGCACTTCACAGAAGTAAGAAATAACAACTGAAAAGAAAACAGACATCATTCACAAGGATTAACAGGGTTGGGGTAGCTACAGTACTTGTCAGGATTTGGGTTCCCAGCCGGTGTAATCAGGAGTGAACGGGAAAAAGATGCTCTCAGTCTGGATTTAAAAGCATCAACAGAGCTCACCTCTCGAATGTGCACGTTATTCCAGAGAAGAGGAGCTTGGTGGGCAAAGGTTCAGCCACCAAAAGTGTTCTTATTAAATTGTTAATGATCCAATATCAAGACTCCATTACTAACTGTGTTTTGGCAATAAATCAGTGGATGAGGAAAAGTTTCATGAAGGTTAATGAGTGAAGAAGTGAAATCATACTGGTTGGCCCAAAAACAGAAAGAGAAATGCTTTTTAGTATCTGAGGAAATTATCTCCCTGGATTAAATCTGAGGTTACAAGTCTTGGTGTTATACTAGACTCAGAGCTAAACTTCAAATCCGACATCAACAAGGTGACAAAAACTTTTTTTCACCTTAGAAACATGCTGTGTGCGGCCATTTTTGACCAAAAAGATGCTGAAAAACTGATTCATGCTATTTCAATCCGACTTGATTACTGTAACATTATTTACTGGTTTCACAAAAAAAAAAAAAAAAACACTGAGAGGGTGAAGTGTCCTCCAGGGGATATAGGACAGTGATGTGGAAAGATGTCAAGTTTGTATTTCTAAAGCACTTCTGATGATAGCCTTATGAGCTCATGTTAATGAAGACAATTTTGAGAGAGGAAGTTGTGCATATTCCACTGGTTTCTGTTTGGATGGGAGTTTCTCTTTTGGATGAGGGTAGGGATGTAGAATACCTTATTACCTTAATTCGTAGAAAAGCAATCTTGGACAAAATTAGTGTCAAGAGAGTGCATGGCCATTAAATGGACCTACAGCACTGAGCCTATGAGGGAACCACTCATTTGTAGGAATATGATTATGTGAAGAGGGAGGGGAATGCAGAGAAAACAATTCTAATTTAATTCAGAATTTTAATATTAATACGTTAAAATGTGACCAGAGTTTTGAATGCAATCATCTAAGTAGTGTAATGCAGCGGACACCATACAAATCTACATCAAGATGCTGAGCACAGATATTCACAAAAATGAAAACATCCCAAACTTTCTAGGAGTCATGCATTTTTAATGTGTATCAGCTCTGTTTGTCTTAATGTGGATTTGATGAAACACAGTAACACCAAGCACTGAAATCTCATTGTACGTACGGAGCCCACACTGCCTGCAGACTGATGCAGTGGCGTTGCTAGGGTCTCTTGGGGCTCCAAGCAAGAAATCCCTGGGGCCCCCACCCCACCCATGCACGCTGTAAAAATTTGGTTTTTGCACACATACATGCACAATTTCCGGGACAGTTGAGATGAATACTGAAAAAATAGATTAGTGGTTCTCAAAGTGAGGTCAACAGTAATCATTATTGTAAATGGTCATTGTTGTAAGTGGCCAGGGCCCCCCTAGTGGTCGGGGGGGATCCAAGCAACTGCCTGGCTTGCCTGTCCACAAGCCTTGCCCCTGGACTGATGTTGCTACTTTACATTATTGGAGACAAAGATATCTTGAGAGAATACGCATAAAGAGAATGTATCCTTCAGGGCTTGAGCTTGTTCATTACTGGGTTGTTGGCCTAATTCTGATTTGTCATCATGTGACTGAGTCTGGGGCCTCAAGGGCAGTTTTTGTTTTTGTAAGGTCTTCTGTTTTAGGGCATATTGTATGGTACAGCCTCAGGTTCACAACCAAAAATAGGTCATTAAAACTGTAGCTACACCATTTAATGAGCTCTGGCTCCAAATGTGGGCTTGAAGATTAAGAAATTAAGTCTGGCTTTGGGATTCACAGTTAAAATATATAGTAGAGGCCTCGTACTCAGTAAATATAATTTATGAAAACCATGTATCCATAAATTGATTCCTGCTTTCCATGAAGCCATTGGTTTTATGTCAGCACAACATGAAAATCACCTACATCTGCCTGTCGTTCATCACCCTCTGCCTTTTTTTGACTTCCAACCTGCCTGCTGTAGCCCTTCCCTCATGTTACCCCCTGTAAACCAGATTGAAATACGTTGAATGTTGAAATATTCATAGTTAAACGTTTATCTGACAAGGACATGCTGCCATGACAGTTCTCTATCAGGGGCAGCAGAGGTGAGGTGAGGTGAAGCAATTAGTTGCAATATGAAAACTGTTCATATTTCAACTTACGTACCAAGAATGTGTGCTTGTGCACTTGTGATGAGCCACTGCAGTGCTGCCGTCTAGCTAAAGTTGAACCAGGTTCAGCTTGACAGCTCAGCAGATGCCTTGTTACATACAAACCCTGTGAATGTGCTAAAACTTGGCTGAACATTCCTGTGAAAGCCCACAGACAGGCAATTTAACTTGAACTCCTACTTTCACCCAAGCAAAGAGCAGATAGTCAGCTGCTTGATCCGGCCAAACTACCCTTCAGGTGTAACACTGTGAGCTAATGTTATGTCCATTTCATCATCTTTGGATATGCTTCCACTAGCATGCAGCTGTGAAAATGACCAGACATCCAAACAATCTCAAAATCTATCCTCACTTTCTTCTGCATGCTCCATGTTCAGCAGCCTCTGTCACAGTCACATTATTTCTATGTATTTGAAGCCTGGCAAATCAACACATTTTTTTTCATTCTTAGATTTAGTTGCAGCTGCTGCAAATATCTTGAACATGGCCTCACATTATTAGCATGTGGCCCATAAGATAAGCCACCGATCAACAAAACTGATGCATTACCAGTTTTCTTCCGTCAAATGTCTCATTTCCTTCAGTGGCAGCAGTGTTGTTTAGGTGACTGAAATAAGATCTTCAGGACAACAGATTGCATGTGAGCCAGAGAGGCCCAGATTCTGCAGAATTGTCACAATCTACAGCGTTATTACTGTTTCCAAAATACGATGAAAGAATAAAGAAAGACTGACAAGGGATGTTTTTGTTAATTATTTTTGGAATCTCACTCCTGCTTAGAAATTCTCATCTGATCTCGTATTTTTATCACATGAGTTTGTGCATGTGACAGCCAGCCAGAATGACTCACTGGGAGAGAGACGGACACTAACACAGACAGAGAGACAGATTTGGATCAGAAAAAGTGAGAGAGACAGAGAGAGAGAGAGAGAGAGAGAGAGATGGTGACTTCCATAGTCAAACCCATGAGTCAGGCTGTAAAGAGAGAGCATTAAGTTCAGTATCATGATACACAGAGCGAGCAACAACCCGGCGTGTGTGTGCGCGTGGGTCCTGTTAGGATACCCTGGATGTCTCTGCTCCTGCCCACGTCTGCACGGAACAGCAACAGTCACACACTCTTTAAGCAGAACTCCGTGGGCAGACGATGAATCCCTTAAATGTTTCATTTGGATATTTCAACCCAAGCAAATATGACAGGACTTTTGAAGTGAGTCATTCTTTCTAGTGGCTATCCCAGTGGGAACCAAACGCCCACCGATAATTTAATAAAAACTGTAGAAGAGGCTTTATATCAAGTCATTAATTAACCCTTGTGTCTTGTTAACACTGGCTTTCTTTTCACATTATTTGGGGTCTCAGAGTCCTCACTGGTGTATATGTAAAAATAATTATTCCAAAGTCAACTTCTTTTTTGTCTTCCTTTGGTCCTTTTTAAAACCCAGTATGTAGAAAAGCATTGAAGTGATGACCCATCTTTTAAAACTGGGTTGCCCAAATGATAAAGGTGATGAAATACAGAAAATAACATAAAGCATTGGTATTACAACAAGTAACAAATACAACAAGGGCTGATGCTGAAACAACAGTAAGAGGAAACATCAAACAGCTGTGATGGCCGAGTGGTTAAGGCGTTGGATTTGAAATCCAATGGGGTTTCCCCGCGCAGGTTCGAACCCTGCTCGCAGCGTTTGTCCTGTCAATGTGCTGAATTTCTATTACAAAACAGAAAGTCAGAATGAGTCGTTTGGTAAGTAAACTCAGCCTGTGCTCATATCTTGCAGTACGTCCACAGTTACATAATTGTGGCTCTCACACAGATCTCACTCAAAATATGGTCTGTGGAAGCCCGATCACTTCCTGTTCTGCCTCTTTTCAAAACACGCTGACAGTCAGATAACTAATATATTAATAAGGACGAGAAGAAGGAGGAGGAACATTCACTTGAATGGGAGTGTTGTATTGGCTCAGCAAAGAGAAACGACTCCTCTGCTTTACATTTGAAGGATTACATCCTCTGACAATTATCTAAATTTTTAGATTGTTTTTTACTGTCCCATTCTGCTGAGCTGGGAGATGTGTGCCTTCACTCCTCATGGTCCAAATGCCGCATTGAAAAAAAGATATTTTCAATGTGGCATTGTACTCAAAACATGACCAAACAGCCTCATACAGAAAAAAACAGAGCATGTGAACACACATGTCCATATACTTTTGTCCATTGAATGTATCTACAGAAGCAAAAATCTCATCATGATGGTGAAAATATATCAACGGTGTTACATCATATTCAGAACAGCCTTGTCTGACCTCATTTGTGTGATGGACTTCACTGTTAACCTCAAAGGCTGTTTGAATTAATGATGAACTTCCTGCCACAGAGCAGCTGGGATGGAGAGACTGGTGGACCTTGGTTGTAAGAATTCCATGTGTGCGTGTGTCATGACACACCCACACACACACACACACACACACACACACACACACACACACACACACACAAACACACCCACACCCACACACACTTACACACAGGAAACAATGAACAAGAGTGGTCAGCAAGGAGCTAGATGATGTCAGCACACACTGTGTCCTTGACTTTCTTTTTTTCTCTCTGATTCTAATTATTGATCTTTTTTTCACTGATTCTGGACATCTCTGTGTGTGTGTGTGTGTGTGTGTCCTATGAGAGGTGACACTCCTGGCCAAATTTAGTGCAATCCAGAGAGGTGGTGGAAGAGGAGGAGGAGGAGGAGGAGGCGGAGAATTTGTAAGCATGGAGTTAAAGAGATAAAGAAAGAGGTACAATAGATGAAGAAAGGAGAAGAAGAGACTCAAAGCTGAGCACAGAGAAAGAAATAGATCTCTCTCTAGCTCTCGCTCTGCATCACTTCCATGTGTTGGTCACACTGCCTCAAAAGGAGCTCTCATACATCTCTGTTCTTACTCAACTGCTGTTCATCTCAAAACCCTTCAACCCTCCTTCCTGGAGATGTGCACATATTTGGATGTTGTTACATTTCTATATAAAACTGCTTGTCATTGTTCACAATAATAACAAAACCTAAAATTTTTCACAAGCCGGAAGGTTTGACTAATAGCTGAACAATCAGTAACATCCCATAAGGTTTATATACCATGTACACATTGTTCACTAATCCAGTAAATATGATGAACCTTAGATCCCACTTGGCAACAGGAGATATTTCTAGTTGGCTCATCTCATAAAAGGCTCAGATTTTGAGCCAGAGAGCTAATATTATGCTAGCAAGATCCAGTGGACTAATGGACTTGGACGCGAGAGACATGACTCCAAATGATTGTTAAGGCCAAAAACTGTCTGATGTAACAAATGTCATTTGTTCTGTATTTAGCTTTTCTGTGACCCCAAGTGGCCAAAAATCTGTGATGGATGCAGCTTTAACTGTCTTCAAGGTCTTACTCATCTGCTGAGGCATATAAACCTTTATGAACTCAGAGCTGTGAAATGTGCAAGATTCTTGCTCTTGGAGAATTGCTGAGAAAGGGACAGGACTTAGTCCAGGTTAATCATAAAGTGCTAGTGATACAGGTGGTGCAGTATGTTACACACTGCAAGGATCCAGGACTGAGCGAGCAGGAGGACGTGGAGTTAGGTGACTTTTCATATGTTGGGTGGAGTTTTTACTCTTAAGAAGGTGGTCAAACTGTACTGATGTCCTGCCTCAGATCTGATGTCACTGTGAACCTTCCGCCTCCAGATGTTGTCTGGATGTGATTTCCAGTTGGGTTGAGTGAAAAACATGTTGTCCTCACCTCTGAAAACTGTCTGCTTTTCCTCCACACTTTTATAGTCTCAGGTTGATTTTCTTTCTGAACTCTCAGTCAACTGTCCTCTGACTGCCCTAACCCTAACCCTAAACATTATTTTAAGTATGATTAGTGCATTTACAATACATATGTATATATATATATATCAGATCAAGATAAAACATCCACACAGATATCATATTAATATCAGATGGAAATGAGCTCACTGTGTTACAAAGTAATGGTGTAATGGAAGGATGGCACCCCGTGAAGTAGGAAAGGAATCCAGTTGTGGGAGAAAAAGATCAACACATCCACCGCACGGTGTTTCTTTTTCTAGTCAGGTCGTTGCCATGGACTGTCTTCCTGGAAGGAAAATACTCTCACTTGTCATACACAGACTACTTGCTTTTGTGAAATAATACTGCGTGTAGGAAAGTGTGAAATGCAAAGCAGTTGCTAATGGCTACACAGATGCATATCTTCCATATCTTTACGCTGTGTGCTCAGCTGTGTGACTCCACTGGACTTTCACATTCACCAGTTAACACCCGTTGTCTTCAGCGGTGGAAAGTAATTAAGTACATTTACTCAAGTACCATATTTAGAAGCGATTTTGAATTGATAATACTTCTATACTTTTACTTGAGTCGAATTTTGAATTCAGGACTGTCACTTATAGTGGAGTATTTTTATCTTGTACTATTGTTACTTTAATTTAGGTCAAGGATCTCAGTACCTCTTTCACTGCTGGTCGTGTCTTGTACACACAGTTTCATGTGTCACTGAGGCTATTCAGATCAGGTGGTGAGACTTGCGCTGTACCTGCTCAGCTAGTTCTTCTTTTTAAGGGGCCAGGAATACAGAGTTCAAAGAAAAAAACTAAACAAAAAAAAAAAAAAAACACCCACAATCACATTATAACCCCATTGCTAGCCTCAGCGGTGAGCTCATTGTCTTCCATGTATTTGTGTGCTACATCTCTGTGGGTGGATTGGAAAGATAAATTGATCATGTTGGCATGAATCACACAGTTATTTGGAGTGAAGCAGCAGAGACAGCAAAGCAAGCTCACTCCTACAACTAGCACAAACACATATTTGAATTCACACATTTATGTTTTGCATTTTACAGTGGCCGCTTACACTTGAACCTTAAGTTGTGTTTCCAATCCAATTAAAGCCTGTTTTCATGCCCAAAGTTTCAACTCCTTTTCCAAATGGATATTCTTGCACTCTGTCCACTCCTGGTCAAGCGGACCATTGTCGTTTTTGTACTGGCTATGAAAATGCTCACTGTGACTTCCACCAGAAGCATCTTTATCTGCCTTACTTTCTTCTGAGTTGCACAAACAAACACAATACAGGACTGAAGCTGAATGAAATGTACAGAGTAGTGTGGTTCAACAACAGTTCTGCTCACCTGTTGTAGTAAACAGGAATTATGCAGGTAATGTGGCACTTTCGTGACATGACAAGAAACGTAGCCAGAAATATTGTGGTGGTGGGCCTTGCCACAGGATTGGATGGCACCAGGATAACTTGAATCTATAAATCTGAGATAAGCCTGGAAAGGGTGAGCCAATCAGTTCTGTCATACTAGATTAATTAAAATAACCTTTTTAAGAATCAGGCTTTGTCATATTAAGACACTTTTTACCAGTTATATTGAGCCTGATTTGAGTGATTCACACTTGCAGACAGTTAATTTCTCACAAAACTATTTCAATATCTCAGAGAATTTTCATTTTGTAATTCAGAAATATAGACATATGAATAAATAATACAACTCAGTGTGGCAGGCAACTTCCATTCAACACAAAGCGCTTCATAAACAGATACATATACCAGAATGGGTCAAAACTGCAAATGCCAATATGTAAACTCCAAGTTAGCAAGTTAGCAAGTTAGCTTATTAAACAAATGAGGATGAGGATTTGCATAGTAGGGAATGACTTCAGCTTGGCCTAACAGTCTGGCTCTTTTACTGCAGAAAGGTCACTTATCAGGCTCCGTACCATCTGGACCAGATCCTGTCAGAGGCACGTGGGAGGCAGGTGAGCTGGGCTCAGTCAGAGGGACACATACCCTTCTGCTGGGTAGCCTGCTTGTCAGGTTAGAGATCAGAGGTTCCTCACTGTGTTTATAAAGGAGGCGTAGCAAGGCAGCATGTTTGCAGAGTAGCAGCAGCAGCTTCAGTGCTCTGTGTCTATACAGGATTTGTTCAAACACACTATTGATTGTAGGTCACCTGCATTTTGGGATTGCTCTGAGCCTAACACACTGTAGTTACATGCGTAAAATGGAAGAAAGTTACCGTAAACCAGAAGGCATTTCAGAGTCTGTGCAGACAATGGATCTTTTAAAACAGAAGCGTATCTGTTCCATCAAACTTAGAAAGACTCAACTCAACCTCAAAACAACCACTGGCTTGCTGCTCCTCTCAATGACAGCACGTAGTGTGTTAGCAGTAAATTACAAAACATGACATCGCAGCAGTTTGAACATGGAGGATTCATCCTAGGAATTAAAAATATTTCACAGATGAAGAAACATACACACCTTTCTTATGTCCTTATTTAACATGTCAAACGTAATTTCAGTTCTTGACACATTAAGATATTTAACTGCATAACAACCATTCTGAATATGCAGAAAAGATACACCTTCGTTTGTATGATGCAAGCAAAGAGGAAACAAAAGGGACTCTCATTTGGAAGGACCTGTCAGATGGATTTAAACAAATGTCCTCAGTATGTCCTCAGTGACACATGTTAAATATGTCTTTGAAATGCTCATAACAGATTATTGTCTTATTGTCATTGTTTTGGTTGTCAGTACTTTCGACCACAGAGGACAGGCAAACACTGCTGTTCATCCTGGTGTTGGGTTACTCTTTAAAGAATTCCAGTTTACTACAACTTTAATGTAAAGCACTGATAGTAAGGTCATTAACTAAATGGCATAGCACCAGTATCTGAAAACTGTATCTCAGGCTTGTGACTGACCTGAGAGCCATTTGTTGCTAAGCTAATTTAGTAAGTGGAGGAAGGTTTTTATGTGACCAGGACAAAACAATGCACCTAAACTTAGATACAAGTGAATGGGTTCTTATTACATGATCACTGATCATCCCTTTTGATGAGTAAGCATCCTGAAAACCATCGTCCAGAGGATGTCCTGTTAGCATGTTGGACACAAGCCCAACTGTCTTCATAACACAGTGTATCTCATCTAAATTTATTGCTCTGAACTTTGCCAGCTTCATGTGTCTTTGTTGTTGTTTTGCACACCTTTGTGGTAGTTTTATATCTCTGTAGCTGTTTGATTGACTTTCCAACAAGAAATGCTTCGAAATGAGGCCCTGGCCATGTTCAGTAATCCTTCCATGCTTCCACCAACAGTTTTTCTTAATTAATAAACACCCACTGCTTTGCCTTCAAACATAGGTGTTCTTACTCAAAATGATGACATAACAAATTTAGATTAGATCAAATTGCCTTCACAGAGAAAAAGGCTGAATGAGCTGCTGTGATGGATAGAAAAAAGAAAACCAGATAGAACTCCTAATGAATCAATCATGGTTGCGCGTTTTCAGGCCTCTGGGCTTTTCTTGTTTAACTGGCACAGGCACAAGGTTTGGTAGATTTACTGATGATATAGGGAATGTCACTTTGGCACACCTGACACAGTTCCCTACACTATTTATCAAAGCAGTATGTGTAATTATCTAAATTTGCTGTAGTAATAACTGATGTGATTAGTCATTCATTTGTTGGAATGTGAAACCAATTTAACGTTGCATAACTAAGTTGTGACACACTTACATTAAGGTGTGTGTAATGATGCCAAAACACGTCTACTGTTAGTTTAGTTTACAGTTAGAAATGGCCCCGTAAAAAATGCGGGCGTGTTTGAACAGCTTGATTTGTTCTTAATGACTTTAGCTGAAACATGCAGTACCTGACTTTCCTGTTTCTTACACAGCCAATCTGCTCTTGTTCTTCTCTCATGACTGAAACATCGTGGGTAAATTACACAACCAAAATAGTTTTGTACTACCACTGGTGGAAAAGTGCCAGCTTGGCAATGATAATCTAGATTCCAGCGTATTTTAGGATAAACATGCAACAGCGTGCTCACGTGTAACATATCAGTTGTACTAGGACAGAACTGACATTAACAAATGAGTAATGATGACTGAATATCAGCTTGTATCATCAGCTTGAGAGCTGGTGATATTCTTGATTGATCCTAACAAGTACTGTGTGTGTATCAGCATACATATTAACATAGTGTATTTTATTCCTCTGTGCTATAGAGCTCTATTGTTGGCCAAAAACTCTAAGAAACACATCAATGAGCCACGCTGTTCCACTGGATGACATGTTCCTTCATTGCCGTGAACACACACACACTTCAGTTTATTTTGACTCAATCCCACATACACCTTCCTGTTGCCCTAACACTCACCAAAGCACCAAATGTGGATTAATCCACTCCTGGAAAAGGTCCCAGCAAAGGCACTATTTCCTCCTGTTAGAGTAGCATTCTTCTTTGAGTCTTTCAAAAACAGAATAATATATTTACCACAAGTTCTTAACTTAAACTTCATAACTTTTCAGGCTTGTTGGCTTGTTGAGTTTTCTGCAGTAATCTTCATTTTAACAATATAGTAAGACACGTTGTTAGCTGCTTTCCATACACATCTTTACATTAAAAACAAACCTGGACACAAAGTGACGCACTTACAAACAAGGGTGGATGTAGCTAAGTGGTAGAGTGCATGCTTTGCATGTCTGAGGTCCTGGATTCCATCCAGAGCATCTCCAGATGCTTAGAAGTGGCTATTTTGACCAAGTCCTAAGGAAAAGCACTGGGCTGTGAGGTGATTTTGGCATAGCGGCCGTGTTCAATCACGCAACATCATGTGACACACACAATCAAGTGATTCACTTTCCCAAATGACTCCACTTCAATTTGGAAAGTCTACAATAGCCATATCATTAAATTATACTAACCAGTTCAACTGGAAAAGGAAGTCTGGCCCATGGTCAAGAAATTTTTTTATTTTTTTTATTTTTTGTAGTTTTGTATTTATGCTTCGGGGCCAGATCAAACAGTCTGAGGGCCTGCATAAGGCCGGGAGGCAGGACTTCCCCCAACCCTGACAGACTAAAGATGCTGCTTCTTAGTGCCAGAGGTTAAGTCAATCAGTTTATGAAGAACAAATATTTTGGTGCTGTTACACTGGTGCTGTTTTACTAGAAAATGAAATTCCACAAAAATGCAGATTGTAGAATAACACTTGCACTCGGTAATTATTTAATTTGTCATTTCATTCAGATTTCAGTCGCTGACCTTATCACAGGTTTTCAAGTTTCCAAAAAGTCATCAACAAATATTTCCACTGATTTAGTTCACACTGCACTCTAGTTATTCCATTTGTCTGTTTTGTTTGTTTTTTTTTGGTGGGGAAAGCATCTTTATCTAAAGCCTGCTTGCTCACGTGCATGTTTTTTCTTATCTCAATACAATCGATGTAGCGATCTTTACAGTGAAGTCTATATATAGCTGCCATGATCTGGGGACACGACAGAACATGCTGTTGCTCTTGTTGTTGTGGAGGAGAAAGATAAAGGATAAAGGTGATGTGTGTGTGTGTGTGTGTGTGTGTGTGTGTGTGTGTGTGTGTTTGTGTGTGTGCAGGAAGCACACTGTATACAAGTTAAATAGTTTAGCAGGAACATGTGACTAAACAAAACAAGACAGAACAGGGCAGGATGAGATGCTGAGGGTGGTGAAGCTTGTAGGTGTGTTTGTGCACACAAACCCAAATACACTGAGACAAGTAATCCCAAACTTCTTGCACCACAGTAAAGAATTTAGCAGACACATGTTGAGGTGGGAACGTAAAGGTTAGCTGTGTGGTCAGCCACACAGCTTGTTTGTTGTGTTGTCTGTTTCCCACAGACAACGTGTTCATCTTTGTGCCTTTGATGTTTGATGGCATTAAATACTGTGATTTGCCAACTCGCAATAGTAGGTCTGACAATTCCTTACAATATATGTAAGGCTGCTTTTCAGTCTCTCACAGCTTCCTTTTTTTGTTTTTTTTGTTTTTTGTTGTTAATTTTTGTAAAAACAAAATAGTTTAAAGCTTAAAGTTAAAAGAGTGAAAAAGACTGAAAGTAATACTTATGATAACTCGATTGAAATTGTTTCTTGTTGAGCTATAAACCACAAAGAACAGGCATAGTTTTGTGAAAGTGAACTAACTACATTTACAAATTTTAGAAAATGAACTGAACCTAACGTTACAAATCAGCAAAGTGATTCGGAATTTACACCTCTATTTGGTGCCAGGGTGGTGCAGAATACGTGCCTCTACAGCACAATACCAAGTAAAATGCACAGAGCAGATCGAGCCAGGCAGGAAGTCAGATAGCATAGAGAGTTCAGTAAGTTTTCAAATTAAAATGCCCTGTTCAGACAAAATAAGAAGCCATTGACTATGTAGCCAACTTACCTATGGTAGCAAAAATTCAAGGAAAAAATTAACATAAATCAATAAAATCTGAGCAAGTCAATAAAATTGAGCATTCCAAATGTTCTGTTTCTGAGACGGCCCCAGTGGGGTAGGAAGCTGTGTGGAGGGCAGAACAAAAACATATTGCAGACACAATGTCATAGCGCCATGTTGGGAGGAATCATGGCATGTCGTGGCATGAGGGTTAACAGGGTCCCACAGCTGAACCCTTCCCCAGGCCCCTCCATGAGCTTAATACAGTCCGGAACCATTCCGGATCCTTAACAAGGAACCAATTGTCCCGCTTCACTCAGACCAACGGCGAAACCTCCAGTTAGATATTAGTGTGGACCAAGTAGATATAGAGTGGAAGCCTTATCTTGACTTAAAGCTACTGAAAACAAAAATAATGATGATGGAGCTACAAACAATTCCACTGTATAAACCTGGAATCTATGTGTACCAGCTGGTCTGTGTAGATGTGTGGTAGAATACAGAACATGAACCACAGTCAGATCATGACCAAAGCAGACCACAGCATAGAAAATGGTGCCACAGACATTGAAGGACCAGAGTAGGATAAAGAGCATGCTCTGGCCCTTTTTGTAGATTGATGCAAAGTTCCTGATCCAGCCCAATTTACTCTCCAGGTGGACACCCAGGATTTGTACTCCTGCACAATTTCCACCATTTCTCCCCTGTCCGACAACTGCAGAGTCATCATCAGAGAACTTTTGTGTTTTATACCTGGAGTAAATGGCGTACATTGTGAAGAGAAACGGGGATAGGGCAGTCTCCTGTGGAGACCCAGCCCTGCTCACCACTGTGTCTGACACACAGTTCTGGAGTAATTTTGATCAGATTAACCAAATATTCCTAAAAGGATCCAAATCGATTTCCAATCCACAGCAGGTTTACCATCTACACTGACTCCTAATGTTGCTGATACCCCCTAAAGGCAACCTCTGAGTGATGCACTGACAGTGTGAGCTTTGTTATTGTCAGCCAAAGGAATGCGACTGTGTCTCCACCACAAGTCAAATGTGTACAACTTACACTGTGGCAAATAGCAGTTATTAGCGCTGTTGTTGTAGACAGCATGGAGGGAAGCTGTGGTCAGGAGGTGGATGATGGGAAGAGGGAAGCACAAAAACAAGCAAACACACACATGAATTTACTTACACACACTTAACATGCACACAGGAAAAAACACAATGAATCATAAAGAATTCCCTTTTAGCCTGTCTCCAGAGGCAGCTGGCGGCCAATAAACCAAACAATGCAACACACACAAAGCAAGGATCCAAACAAGGATGGACATGTTTAAGGAAGTGTGTGTGCTCCTATTGTCTAGGGTAACTGTTTTGCGGTGTGTGTCTGCTTGCATTTGCCTATGTGTACGCTGGAGTGTATTATGTGTGTGTATTGTGTTCCTATTGTTTCAGTAGTTATTTTTAGCCATCATGACCGAGTGACCATGTTTGTGTGGTTTGGATGGACAACAGTCCTACAAACCGAACCTCTGAGCTAAACTTAGACCTCAGTGTTTGTCACTGCTTGCTGTTGTCCAATGATTTATTTTTTTCTTCCTGTGTCCATGAAGACATGTGGCAGCAGTGTCTAAATCTAGAATTGTTGGCGTTTCATTTCAGTTTCCAGTTTATTCTCTTTCTTCAGCGATTGGGCGCATGATTTGCATTTGTGTATTAGTATCTTGAGGTATTGAGGTTCAGGTTTGAGTGTGAAATCATTCGCAATCAGTGAAGTATCAGTAGGAATACTGCTGCTGCATTGGATATTTATGGTGAAGAGAGAGCCTGGAAATGAAACTCTCACCTTCTCGACTCTCTGGTCATGACCTTTGTGTGGTAACCTTACCCAGTCTTTGGGTAATATTGAGATTACGGATTCAAGCAGCCAAACTGGGTTTCTGTCACAGGGTGTCGGGCTGCAGATGTCTGGTACGTTCACTCCACACCCTCAGAATTTTTTCATTTTCTAAGTTGCAGTCTTCAGCCCCAACCGATGCTCATTCAAGTGACTTGAGGACATATATCAGACTTCACACAGCACCCCATGGAGACACTAAAGGCTTTATACAATGTTTTCCACATGTCTCCCAAATACCTGGAAACATGAGATGATGTGGAAAATATGTGGCCTTTTAAGGCGCCAATGCACTCCATCTGCTTGTTGGATGGTCCAATAAGAAGTGCGCCAATATGACTGGCAGCTGAGCTCATTCAGTAACCGACACACTCCAAATGTATTCAAACAGTGATATAGAGGAAGTGATTATGAAGATTCATAAAATTAACAGATGCTGAATAATCCTTTCAACAGATGTATTCAGAGTATTTGGTGCACGTAAATGGAGGAATGAATACATATGCCTGCCCTGTTCAAATTGGACACATACTTCCAAGTTTCCAAGAAGTGGCAGACATGACTGAGCATGGCCTGCTGGATCACTTTAACGTGAAAATGAGACATTTTCTCATAATTTGAACTGAGATTCAGTCACAGAATTGCCATCAAATATTTCATTTTAAACATTCAGCCTTATTCAGCACATGGAACAGAAGTTAAGGAATGATTTCATTCAATTTCCAATTTGAATGTGGGTTTTTGTAGTTTTGACCATCATTTCCATCAATTATGTTAGCATTGCACACACCAAAGAAATTTCTGGAATTTGGGAACATGGTGAAAACGTATTAAAAATCTTTTGGGGTCAAGACACTTGAGTGGTCAGATGATCGGGCAGATTGCAGTCAAGCCAACAGTTCAGCTTGATTATCTTCACCACTCGACCCTCTATACGGTCTCAAGTATCCCGTCATTGACACCACATGTTTGAAATGTGTTGATTTGAATCGATTTTAAACTTGATCTTATTTAACACTATTGATGATCTAAAAGTTGATATTGTTATAGTTATCTTTCCTCTCAGACACAGTGCTCCTGGAATTGTCTGGATCACAGGACTGGTCTCCTTTTTTAATTTCAGTAGGTTTGGTCAAGTTGTGCTCATACTTCCACCGCTTGTGCACCATTTCGATTGGATTTATGTCTGTTGGGGAAGTGGTTTGATTTTAACAAAATCAACCTTGATCACTGGTCAGCTATTACTTACTGTTTTCTGTGAACTGGCTGGTCCTGCTGCCATTTAAATCCACATAGCAAGTGGCAACTGCAGAAATACCCCAACGTCAACAGCCTCTGTTTTGTTTTCCAAATTCCTTTAACTAATCTGACAGATGTGTACAACCTGCTTGTGGTTCTTGACCCATCAGATTTTGTGGCAGCTGTGCTGTCATGTTCCCAGATCTCAACAATCCACTTGTTAACAACAATGGTATTATTACCAATTGAAATTAAGGTCAAAACTATGAAAACTAGACTGGAATTATCCCTTAAAGGACACAGGTTTGTTCGGGGAACTGCGTACACTGCAGACAAACAGTGGCTGCCTTCAGTTTGTGGTGCATGTTTGTGTGTTGTGGATTTGTGTTGTGCAAGAAAGAAACCTACAGTATAACATCAAGCAGATCATCTGCTGACTTGACTTTATTTAAAGGGACTTCCTTTTCCTCTCTGCTGGCTTCAAACAGCATAATCACACAAAGGCAGGGTTTTCAATGAGAACTTAATAAAGGGTGAATGCATCCAGCTCACTGGGAGGGACGACAGGACAGGAAGTGGCTGGCTTATGGGGATGGAAATCCAAGGGGACTTCTGATGGGAAAGGGCAGAGTGATGGGGGGCTCAGACACTCAGTGTGTGTGTGTGTGTGTGTGTGTGTGTGTGTGTGTGTGTGTGTATGCATGTATGTGTGGTCTGTGTGTGTGTGTGTGTGTGTGTGTGTGTGTGTGTGTGTGTGGTAGAGGTCAGAGGCCATACCAGCAGTGCATAACAGAGAGGATGAACAGAAGGTTTGAGGGTGACAGGGTGGTATTAGTGGATGTGAAACGCGATAGGTGTGTGTGTGTGTGTGTGTGTGTGTGTGTGTGTGTGTGTGTGTGTATAAGGGAAGTCAAACTGCATCATGCATTAATGAGCTACCTAAAAACAACAAAGGATAGAGTGTGACCTTGAGCCACACACACACACACACACACAGAACTGTGTGTGCAAAAAAAATGAGCGTTTTTTCATACCCTTTAATGCCCTGTGTCTCTGCCTGTCACTCATAATGAGTCCAATACTGCTTAGCATTTAGGCTCAGCTGGGTCCACTCAATTCACTAAAATCAGTAAAGACCTCATCTGCCTGTCTGTCTGTCTGCCTGTCTGTCTGTCTGCCTGTCTGTCTGTCTACCTGCCTGTCTCTCTGTCTGCTGTCTGCCTCCCCCCAACCCCAGAGCTGACCAGTCATGGTGTGAAATGGTCAGACACAACGTCCCAAGCCTTTTGTTGGAAAGGCGTTGGGGACGGGGGTCTAAGCTATTCAGCCATCTGACAAGCATATCACAGTTACTGCAGTCACCACGAGGTACCACCTTAGTCTACAGCTGTGGTAGAGACGTGCATAGCCTCTCAAGCTTCTCTTCACTGCAATCGCTTAATGTACAACTATAAATACAACTTAACTATCTCAGTTCTCAAATGTTACCTCTGAAGGCAACATATCAGTCCACATAACGTCAACAGGATTTGGGATTACAAAACATTGCAAAGCAAAATTGATCACCACTGTTGTTTGCTTGTCTGATGCCTTCATGAAGAACCATGGTGGACTGGAGAGAAAAACAAAATGACCTACAGGCAGTACTTAGATCTATGACATCATGATCCACTTTGAAGACAGCTAATTTGTGTGTTTCCCATGGGGCTCCCTGAGTGTCCTCTTCCTGTGCCTGTCTCCACTAACTACAGTACAGGGATTTACACTGGAGACCACACAAATGACACACTGTCATTGTGCCTCTGTTTTCTTGAGACTCCTCTCTGCTAAAGTTTATTTAGATAAACTTAACTCAGTGGAGAAAAGTGAAGCTAATGGTTGATTTAACGGTCAGGCCAAGACTGTGTTTAGACAAAGCAAAAATCCTGGCGGGACCTCTTGAAAGTTGAATTGTTCTACTGGGAGCAGTTTCTATGAATAAGCACACACACATTCACACAGATATTTGTTAGTTGCCCTGAGGCCTGAAGAACTGTGTTTCTCATTTTCAACTTTACATGTATAGTATGGGAGACATTTAGAGACTGACTGGCACAGTAAAAGATATAATGTGTGTGTGTGTGTGTGTGTGTGTGTGTATATATATATATATATATATATATATATATATATATATATATATATATATATATATCTCATGGACCACAGTGAATGAAAATAAAGTGCACAAAGTTGCACCCAATTAATTTAATACTCTTTATTAAATTAAATCTCTACTGGAATGTCATGGTCACTAAGTCAGAGATGGCCTGTAATGATTAAATGAAAGTGTCTTTATTGTGACTCAAAGGTACTGACTATAAATCCACTATTGGAAGTGAATTAGTGAAATTTTGCAGGTGAACACACATCTAAACTACTACGGTGAAAATGTCAGTATTTTGTTCATGCTGAGGTTATTATTTGACTGATGATGCTGATGACAGAATAAGACACATTATGATTTATGCTGAGACTTTAGGAAAAACACAGAGCAGAAGCTGAGTGAAGGTAAATCTGAGATTTGTTTTAGAATTAGTATAATTGTCATAAAATATTCTAAAAAAAAAAAAAAAAACAAAAAACCCCAAAGTAATCTCCTACCACTCTCCTGCTACTACTACTACCAGCTGTGGTTTGGAGTTTCTATACAGGTTCATTTGTTAATACAAGCATAGATGTTATCAAAACCAGAGCCCACAAAGCCAGAGAGAAGAAATACTTTGAAATGAATGCAGTGTCATAATGAAACATCAGCGTGATCAGAGTTCACCAGTCATGCTTCACTGGCATTTTATGTGAACATGATCCTCACGTGTTCTGGGAGGCCACGTCTACCTGTACACCTTGGATTCTCTTTCCCTCTGGCAAGACTGACAGCAGAGGACTGAAATATGTGGAGAGGCGCACACACTCACACAAATAAACACTACAATTACACCAAGCCATTATCATGCTGCAGTGGAGCCTCAGTGGGGTCTAATCACAGGGAGACAAGGGTGAGTTCCCTGCCCCAGTCTAAACACTGTGGGGAAATGACAGATATTTTTGGCATCTGTGTCAGAGTTGAAGGTAAGGACGTTCTCCAAGTACGACCACACATACAAACACAACACTCTGAGTTATTTTTGCTCACTGTACAAAGGTTCATGTGTAAGGATGATGAAGGACTTCTCTCAGGTATTCTCTTCCCTGCCTCTCTCATTGTTGATCTGTGGCGGTGTTAAAGAAAATTCTTTTCCTATAGCATATGAAGCAATAGCAGAAGGTGGTGGGTGAGGAGGTTGTGCTTGTACTGAGCCCCTGAAAGGTCACAGTGGATCCACAGTCACAGATCTCCACTGGCTGTGACCTCAAGGCCTGACTGCAAAAAAAAAAAAAAAAAAACTTTTATCAAGTATTTATCATTTAGAAACAGGATGGTTACCACTGATTATAATGCTAGTACATGAGCGGCACAAAGTAAAGCAAATGAAGTACCTGTACCATGTACAGGTCACACTTTAATGTATGTATGAGGATTTCACTTCTTAAGGGATTCTGTAGAACCTCTTACATGTTCAATATACGGTTTTCAAATTCTATTACCATAAAGGCTGGAATCTATGGACCACCTGCTCTTTACTGTTATCAGCTGCTCCAACACTGAACTTCAGTTTTGGAAAAAATAGATTGGAAAATCCAAAAGCGTTTTATGGCTTCATGGAGTACATTTTATAATGTAAATGGGCTACACATACACATGCCACAGTCATCCATTCACACACACTCACAGAGCAATTTTGGGTTCAGTGTCTTGCCCAAGGACACTTGCAGACATGCAGACTGGAGGAGCTGGGGACTGAACTACCTACCTTTTGATTGGTAGATGACCCATTGTACCTCCAGCTGCCCCTTAAACCCTCAATAATTTTCATGTTTGCAGTTTCAGCGACATGCTGACGAAGGACTGACAAAGGACCACATACCTCTACCTTGCTTGGTTGTCTTATTCTTGACATTCCACCTTTACAGTGCCAAAGACTTTTTTATTACATGTAATAAAATTACATTAGTGTACTTTACTTTTTTCTTACCATCCTGTGAGTAAGATCAAGTGAGTGTGTACTCATTTTGCCTGAAAGAGGTATAAAACTAAGTTCACTTAAGAAAACTGGACTTATACGGGTCACATATCCTGCTACAAAACACCCTGCTTGAATGAATTTAATCAGTGATAGTGTAAAAACAGAAAATTCCTCGGGAATAGCCATCACTGTGTCCTTTTCTCACAGGTCATATTAGTCAAACCTCTTTCTAATGTTTCCCTGCTTTTATCACCTCCAAAGCTAGTCAGCGTCTCACTTCTTATCTCTCTCCATCTCCCCGCTCTCCTTCAGTGCTTCTCACTCTGCTTTATCTCACCTCATCTGTCTCTCTCCCCTGTGCCTTGGCTGTTTCTCGACTTTTCTTTCCCTCATTCTCTGTATTAGATTTCCCCCCTCCCCCCCGGCATCCTCTCTCCTATCATCGTTCTATCTGCTGTATATTTCACTCTCCTCCTCCCCCTTGCCTCCTCCCTTTCTTGTTGTTTCCTCTTCCTAATTGCTGTATTAGCTATTCTTGGAATCTTGCTCTCCTCCTAATTACAACTCTCCCCCCTCCTTATCTCTCATCTTGCACAGAAAGAAGAACTTGCCTTGAAAATATGAGTTTGCACTAAATCATCACACACTAAGCACCACTGCCTGGAGCTGAACAACCTGAGCTCCTACATTTATCAGTGCATAGTAGTCTTATGACTTATGTCTGTCTTTTGCTTTCTGTTGGATCTCTTGTGACTCTGTATAATGTGGATGTGTACAAGATACATAAGTGTTATCTTCTCAGGCCAAAATCACAGAACGAACCTTTCATTTGCTATCACAGGCTGTATGACTCTGTCTTTGTGTGTTTGTGTGTGCAGATGCATTTTTGAGAAGTCACTGTGTCTTAGTACAAAAAGGCTTCAGTGGTTTGTTGGAATAGGGTGTTGTGTGTCTTTGTGTGCATTCGGGGCGGGGGGCAAAATGATACCACTTCCATACTAAAGGCCCACTTACACTACAGAGGCACAGCAGAGGTCATCCACGCATCATCGTGACATAGGTGGTGACATAGTGATAAATCATATGACCACTTTGTCGGACGCTAATGAGAAAATAATGAAATAATTTCACATAGTTTACATTTTTGTATATCATGGACTCCTGTCTCAAACCATTTCTCTTTTGTGGAGTAGTTTACATACAGCCACATACATATATGTAGGTGTGTGCTGATTATCTGGAGGATTGCTGAGCTGCAGGCCGTCACACATACTGTCTGACATGACCTTTTTCCGTGGGACGTTGTGACTTTCTGCTGACCTTTTACCTTGTGTGTCAGCATGTCTACACAGTGATTACCGATCCTGAGACTGATCTGAAGAAGACTCTGATCAAATGACCCCATACCTGCCAAATTCCAGGATTAGGGTGTTCCAGGAGGCAGGATGATCAGGAAAACCCATCTCATATCACCATGACGTAGGACTTGAGATGTCTTTGGGTGATTACTGACAGCCTATATTACCTCAAAACTCAATAAAGTCATAGAAGTACATGAAAGATACATTAACAAGTTGCACAACAAACAACATTGTGTCAGTTTCTAAGTAGAACAAGTACGTTCACACCTCTGTAACTAAATTGGTTAAGACTTGTCTAGTTCTGTAAGTTTCTGCAGGTTGTTCCAGTTGTGTGATGCATAGTATGTTACGGTTGAGGCAAAGGAAGGCCAGGACCCAGTTGCAGAGACATTGAAAACCAGAGTTTATTGACCAAAAGGACAAACAAAAATTCACCTGAGGCAGGGAAAACACATACAAGTGAGCAAAACTGAAAATCACCACTACGGGGAAAAAGTACTAAGAACAAAGATGATAAGAAAAGCTTATGCTGAAAGAAAGTAGCAAAATAAAAGTAATTCAAAATTCTCCAATACTGGGAAGGTAAATCCACAAAAATGCTGAACAGCAGTTGACTATGAAATTCACAGTGATTCTTACTACAGTTTAGGAGAACGCAGGAGAAGCGAGGCGGGAGAACGAGCGATAACTCAGCAGCGAGCTGCATGCGACCTGGAACGAAGGGAGTAGTCCGGCACAGGAGTCGTGCATGAAGTGGCTTAAGAAGCCAAGCTGATAAGCTGATGAGATGCAGGTGTATCTCATGAACCTCGCTCCCAGAGTAAATCGGCCCCGCCTCTCTCCCGCTCCAACCTGCTGAGTGAGAGTGGAGGAAAAAGACACAATATCGAGACAACAGCCATGACATAGTATTTCTAGATGTTTAAAGTATCAGTGGATCTCCTGGTTTCTAATTCTAAATGTTTGTCAGCGAAGGACATACATGTCTAGTGTGGCAATGATGTGCGAAAAGAGAAACACTTGTGCATGTAAGTTGTCCAGAAGGCAGGCAGAAGCTGGCCTCTCTAACATTAGCCCACTCTTGCCTCAGGTCTGTGCTTCATGAGGATACACTGGTGGCACAATACCTAGCCAAGCTCTCTAATCGACACTGATCTAATAAACCACTAATATCACTGCTCACCAGCCAAGTTTCCAGAATTAAAGCGACACAGCATCCACACCTTGATTTGTTAAATGGATTATTGGCTGAAGCCAATAAAGCATCCACATAGATGTGTTATTGGCTTCAGTGTGAGGAGGTTGGGGTGAGTCAGCATCTCTGAGGCTGAGGTCATGATACTGAACTGGAGAATGGTGCATTGCTCCATTCAGGTTGAGGGTGAATTGCTGGTCCTGGCTGGGACCTGAGCCGAAATGCAAAGTTTTAAATTGAGAGTTAATTTAAACTCAAGCTCTCACCTTTTTCAGAGCTTTGGGTACTAACTGAAAGAACGAGATTGCAGACACAAGCAGCTGTTCTGTTTGGTGGCTGGGTTGTATTAGTGAATGCCTACTGATTCATAAGGGATGCACAAACAATGCAATGGAAACAGACGTTTTTTCAACTCAAAGTTGGCAGTTATTATCTAGGAAAAAAAGTTGGTGTCATGATTGACATGTCTGTACATGTCAGCCATGATGTTTCTCCAAATCGATTCATATAATTGTAGATGGCCACAAGTTAAAAATGCCCATTCTTTACTGTAACTGTAACCCTAACCTAACCTCAGTCTTCATCCTAAAATTTAATGATTTACATTATGATGACATGCATTTTGTCCCCATAAGGAAGGCAACTCCCCACAATGTGACTGTGTAAACAGATTGATGTCCCCACAACGTAAGGAATACATGGCCACAGGCACACACAGGCCATCATTCAGCTTTCATCCATCTCAGCCTTCTCTTAAAACACTGACGCTATTCATTTCAGACAGACAGGTGCTGTAGTCCTGGACTCTGTACAGTCTTCTTTCCTTGCCACACTGACGTTGCAACGTGTGTAAAGTCATGACACAAGCTGTGGAGGGACCAAAGAACCACACACTCTAATGACATGATTACAGGGAAGGTAATTTTGGAACATAATTGGTCCTGAAACTCTGCCATACGACTCTGGAGGACAATGGAGCTTGTGTGTACAAGATTGAGTGTGTGTTTTTTTTCTATGTGTGTGTGTGCTGATGGTCAAGACGTATGGCTTCTCCTTCTTCTCCTCCTCCAGGTGTGCCAAACAAAGAAGGTTCTGTTGTGGCAGAGAGAGCAGGGAATCACATTTGGGCAACAAATCGCAGAAACTCATAAGCGATATAAATTAGAGAGTGAGAGTGAGGAGAAGAGAAGTGTCTCAACAGTCTCTGCTGTACGCCAGTAATAACACGCAATTCTCCCAACTGATACTGAGTAGTTGGAAACTTAGAGTCAAGATGAAACTTTAATTTGTGTCTCTTTTTATGTAAAAAATGAATACATACATAAAAATGAACTATAATGATACAGCAGCTATTGTGTCTACTGTTTTCCGTTCTGTTGCTATGTGAGCCTGAGGCATTGCCAATTTGTCAGCACTGTATAGCCTCCAAACACTGATATAAGACATGTTTGTCCCTTTTTTCATCAAGTACACATAGTATTGGTTATGAGGGGTTAGTGAGTCATGTGTCCCTTTACAACATTAAACATCTTAGAGGACTCATGGAAGTGGAAACTACTAAGTACACTAACTGGCTTCAATCCTCATCAGAAAAGTAGTGACTTTGATAATTTGAGCAAATGTGACGTCTAAACTTAATCAAATCTTACCTATAGAGGTGGCAGGTTAATTTCTGTAATGGTCATTTGCTAATGAAGGCACTGACAAATTGTGCTCTTCTAATGATAAGGGTACCAAATTTATTTATATGTAAGAAATGAACAACACATATATTTGCATACATGAAAAAAAAAATTACAATAGTAATGATTGCACTAGTGTTATCAATTACAGAGTACAAACATCATCTTGATTGTATTTGAAAATGCAAATCCTACAAACTGACCAAACTTTTTTCATACCTCAAAGAGTCGTCAGGATCTGTGAAATTGTATAAGGATTTTAGGCACATTCTGCCGAAGGGACAGAAAATGTTTTCATTTATTTTGTGAAGTGGATAACTTTGATTTCAAAGTTGTTTTCACATGCAAAGATGTGAGATTCACCAAATGTGAAACATGGCCAGAGGAAAGACATGAGTTTATCAGATGAAAAATGACTGTAGCCCACTCAGCAGTACATCATGATTTACACAGTCTGCTGCTCAGCCTTTGGTCTTTTTCACCTTAAGGCTATAAACAGAGAGCTTGGCACTCAGAAATCAGAATGATATTGATCTCAGAATGCGTAAATCTCACACTCCAATAAACTGATACTAGTAGAGCAGAATCATTAGATTCAACTTTATTATCATAACTGCTGAAATGTAGTTTGATATCCAGTTAATATTCAGAGTGCAAGCAGTCCAGTGCAGAGCAGTGAACATAGTTTCTGCACCGTTCTCCGGCCAGCCTTCCAGAGGAGTTTTACTCAACATCCCATAAGTTTTAGTATGTTACCACACTATTCAGATACTTATATTGAACTGCAGTAGCTCTGCCTTTGGTTTGCCCTGCACTTGGGTCCAACCCCCACGTCCATTTCCTGTTTCAGGGCTTCTTTCTTGTTTTGTTTGTCTTGTTTTTATGTGGCGAGTTTCTGCACTGGAAGTAATCACCGCCCCTCTAGTGGAGCAAAGTAGTAAAAAACTTGGTGAATTCATGTCTGCAGGCATTAAAATGAGTGCGATTGGCTCTGGCCTGGTTGTCATTCACATTGTGTTAGAGGACATTTGCTTAAGATTGAGCTTTTCTCTACTTTCCCCTGTGGTGCCCCCGGGCACATTTTTAAAATCTCTGCAGCTCAGCATGCAGCACAGGGCTGTAATGGCAGGTCCTATTCACAATGGATAGCAACCTGTCACTGTCTCAGCTTTTTAGTCTACAGCTGTAGGAGAAGCTCTGTGAGGCTGCACTTAGGAACGGCAGTACTTTGAGCCAAATGCTAACATCAGCTAAGATCTGCATTGTGAACATGCTAACATGCTCATAGTGCAGCAGTTAATTAATCTGTTGGGTTTGGGGTTACCATCCATATAGCCGCACCACTTGGTTGGCTAAAAATGAACACTATATTTCTTACATTTCTCTGACTCATTTTTCACATCTCTGCTCAAACAACACTAGATATAGATGTCATAAAATATCACAAGTGACACATATGGACCTTTTTGCATGCACCATCCTCACACAATTAAACTCCCCAATATGGCCGCACATGTTTTTCAATATCTTTATGCTTGCAGTATTCAAAATGTATCTCATATTGTTTGCCCAATTTTTAGATTTAACACAACAACTGCAGCTCATAAACTAATTTTGGACCCAGGCCTTTAGCAGGTTTAACAATAGTACACAGGTTTTCTTCCCAACAAGCTTTAGGCCATCAACAACATTAGGAAAAGGTTTGTTTTAAAAATGTCTGAAAAACAGTCACTGTCAGTGTATTTCACAGCAAAGTGAAATATAGAAAACAGCAACTTCAAATACAAGATGGGATGCATTAACTTTTTTAACATTTCCTCCAAAATATATCTGGTAAAGAAAAATAGACATGCATGTGTGTGTGCGTGTGTGCGTGCGTGCGTGTGTGTGTGTGTGTGTGTGTGTCTTTTACAGCACACTCATCTGCTTGTTAAATCAAGGATGAATATGTCAGCGACAGTCTAGACTCTAGACTGTTTGGACAGTCGAGGTTCATTTTCCACTCTACTGATGAATAAACCAGACTGCTACTGAGCTAACAGGAAAGACTCATTCATCTCAATCAGACATAAACCATTTTAGCATTAGTGGCTCTCCTTCACCTCTTTGCAACGTATTGAAGTTATGTCTGAATTCAGACGTGACATGACTCACCAGGTCACAGGTCATCCAGGTTTCAAGAATGGAAATGTATTTGTGCCCGCTGGCAGAATCACAGAATACCTATTCTCTGTATTATTAAAACATTATAATGCTAGAAAAGGCTAAATATTCCATAGAAAATGCAGTGAAAATGAGTGCTGAAAATTTAAAAAAAAAAAACAAAAAACTGTAAATTTACAGTTGCAACATTGGATATAATGGAAATGCTCAAGGAAAAGCTGAGAAAAAGTAGAATATTTCAAAACATATGAAAGATAAACTACAAATCTGAAACACATTTGAAGTTTGGGTGAAGTTTTACAAAGTTGTATTACTGTTTTTACTGCATTAATTCCATACATTTGAAAATCTGGAGATTATTGTTTATGTATGCTGACATATTACTTGTACACACTTGTGGTGTAGAGGTAACTTTGCGAATGTGACTGAGCAGTAAGGAGAACTTCAGTCAACAGTGACAGACTTCAGAAGAATAGCAGCCTCTGACTAACGTCTTCCTCTTTGGCTGATTATCGTTTAACTGGGAATTTAAAAGCAATCAAGAGGAGATTTCCTTCAGTAAAACATCTTCATAAAGTGAAACATATTCCAAGGAATTCTTCAAATTTAACTTAAATACACAGTCAAACTGGTGTGTTTTTTCCTTTACATATCAGTGATCATTAAGCTTTTAATTAACGCTTTCTTAAAGACTGCAAACTGGACACATATGAAGTGAAAGAATGCACAAATACTTGTGCTTTATTCATGCAAGTGAGTAGAATTTCCTCATTTGGCTGTTGCTGAGCAGATTCCACTGCATACTATTCTGGTGCTCTCTTACCAGTCATGAATGATTGATAGCCAGAGCCATCATGTCTCACTGCATTATGGTGGACAGAAATTCATGCCGCTGCAATCAGCTAAAAACCTCCTAACTCCTGATGTTTTGTACCATGTGGCTATTTGCAGCTAGAAGACATGATGATTTTAGTCCTTTAGTATTTGCTAGAGTGAAGATAAGATAACACCTTATTAAGCACATTCATACTGCTGGGTCATGTCAAGGAAAGTGCCAGCCGGTCACATTAGTAGCTCAGGTTACTGTTGTGTCAGTGAACTACAAACAGCCTGTTTTGGTAGGGGGGTGCAGCTCATGTGCATTTAACCAACCATGATTTTAGATTAAAGCAAACACTCTTTGGTGAAAAAGACTACACATAAAAAGTGACAGAAATAGTTGTGTGAAGAATGCAAAAGGGGGAAGTTCAAACCCTGGCTCCAAAAATCTGACCATGACTGTATGAAGTGAGTGTGAAACTTAAATTGTTAGAAAGTTAGAGAAATTGTTGGACCCAGGCCTGTCAGTTACAGCGTCAGAAAGGTAAGGTGGTTCTGATGAAGCATGCTGGCCCCTTAAGAGTCTGCAGCCATGCTAGCAGCTCTGTGAGGCTGTACACAGGCAGGTTTTATCATAAAACAAAGCATTGGACAAATTAAATTTTGAGCTGATGATGCTGCTACAAGAAAAGTCACCAAAGTTAATATAAAGACCATATTCCCACCTTTACCGACCATTAGACAACTGCTAATGTTAGCATTCAACCACTTCACAGCTTGCATTTTTGATTGATGATGATGATACATACAACAGGAAAGGCATAAATTCATTCTGAAATATCAGCACATGTTTTGGACACATTTAGTGAAGACTGGATGTAAAAGGACTGGATGTTATCAAGCATGTCAGAGTATTTCACTCACAGCTTGTACTTTTGTGTGTTCCTATGTGCCTGTGTTTATATGCAACCCTGTCTCCTTACACTTACCTGCATGTGAATCTGTGTATATGTACTCGAAGAACATGCTATAGTCTGCAGAACGGTGCTGCTTCAGTGCATGCATATAAAGCTGCTTTTACCTTTGTTCATGTGTGTGCATGTGATTTATTAGACCTCTGCTCCCAGTATTCTCTCTAGTGCTGAGAGGAGCTGCAGCACGTGGGAGCTGTATTCCCCGTGACTGCTCTCGCCCGTGGCATCCTTTCAGCAAGACGCAGCCATTTGCCCAACCGCCTTCCATTTTTTCTGCGCGTGTGTGTGTGTGTGTGTGAAAGTGTGTGTCTCTTAGTGTGCACTGAAACTGTGTTATACAGCATGTTGATGTGGCAGAGCGATTTCCCATCTGTGAGCTGTTTCACATAATTATATGCATTGTGTGAGGTTGTTCAACACCTCATAAAATGTGTACATGTGCTCCTGCTGCGGAGGGGAGACGAGGGGGGAGGTGGCCAAAGAAAGAAAGAAAACAAAGGAAGAGGCCAAGTCTAACACACATCAAACAATGGGATTATAGTGTGGCATCTGAGGGAGATCTTGGTCCAGATTTCACAGAAGGATGTACGCTCTGCAGCGCCTGCAGAAGCCACCTCAACTTTAATGTTGATACTGTATTTACAGGCTTTCAGTCTTTCCTGGGGAAATCTCGTGATTTGTGGTAATTGTAGAGTTTATCAGTTATTTTAATCCACTGTAAATCCACCGTCCTCTGTGAAGACTGATACTGCCTGATATTTTTAAACCTGTGAGAATGAAACTTGATCCGCATTTGAGATGCATATTTCATTTTCCTTGTCGCCTTGTGAAAACCCTAAAAAACTAAACAAAAAAATGACTGTGACCTCACAGTTCCACTGTTCAGCACCAGTAACATCACCCCCCTTTGCCTACATTTGTGCGCAGAGAGTTGTGTGCTTCTATTGGACAACTTCACAGAACACGTTGAGGAATTTGTCATATAACAACTAGAAATAAGCTTAATTGAAATATGCTTCAACCTGTTATTGATGTGTTCTTTTCCTGACTGATAATTGCACAGTGACTTCCACCAAGGAATAGAATGGCATCTAACTCCCCGTATGATGATCACTTGAATGTGCAGCTCATCCCAGCTTTATGGTGACTTTCAGCTCATTGTTTACCTGCTCAACTGGTGCTCAACTTTACTGTTCTGTCCACTCTCACTGCAGTCTAGACATTGTTTTCTGCCCCAGCAGGCAGCTGTTTTCAGTGAAGAAGCTCTAAAAACTTTCACTACACTGCCTGCTCAGCAGCAAACAGAAGACAGTTAGAAGCTAGCGGGCGAGTCCCAAGATACTGTGGTGAGAATCAAGCCGGTCAGGTTGAGTCCCTGCTAAGTCAAGCCAGTCGTCATACCAAATACTGATGATCTCCCCCAGTTTCCATATTTAACTCAGACTGTGGCCATGAAAGTTGAGTTCCATTTTCAGCATTAATGAAAACGGTTACCTCTTACACCTTATTACAAATATGTGACATCTTGTGGCAGCCAATAACAAGCCTCCAACATGAACAACAATAAAGAGTGAGATCATGAGATTGCACAAGGGAGCAAGATTCATCATGGCAACTTGTTACTACTAGTTACTTCTCCTATGAACAAACAAAACAAGCACTATTCCTAAGGTGAAGTCATATATATGTATCAACCAAAATCCCACAAACTGTTGTCACCATACACTTGAATCAGATCCTCACCACTAATTGTAATGTTAATGAATGGCTGAATGAATGTTGGTAACAGAGGCAGCTTTAGGCTTCAAATCTTAAGATCAGGTAGCATCAAGGTCATTAAACACTGACTGTGACAATACAAACATGCTATATTGTTGATGAAAATAGGTAGTTTGAAAAATAAAAACTTTACCAAATAGCATGAAAGATATGAAAGATGAAAGATGTTGTCTTTCAGTTGCACTTGTACATATCAGGACTACACTGGCCCAGCAGTCAGTATTCAGTGAGCTTGTGTGTGTGTGTGTGTGTGTGTGTGTGTGTGTGTGTGAGAGAGAGAGAGAGAGAGAGACAGAGAGAGAGAGACAGAGCTTGTGTCAGTCAGATGGTGGTGCACGTGTTGGTTTTACGTGGATGCTGATGTGAAACTGTAGCAGTCCAAACGGTATGGGGAGCGCTGATGTTTCAGCTAGATTGCAAGTTTATTTAAAGCAGCACGAGGAGGTTCAGTCTAAAACTAGCGAGCTCACGATCTAAAAGGGATACACCAATCATAAACAACAGCCCTACAACTTACTCACTGATGTATTTTGGCATGTGTTTGATGACACAGCCTATAAATGCTGCTCATTTGTCCTTCACATTACCATCAAAATGAATTTGATTTGGATTCCAAATGAATCTGGACGTATTCCTTAAGTTGATACCATCAGCCCACTAGACCAGAAACTTTCTGCAAAACTGCATTCATCATCTGTCAACCTGAGATTTTCATCAGATACTGATAAGATGAAATCTTTTGTGAAATAATAATGAAATGTAATAACGATGTATGATTGATTCATTATTACGTTTCACTGTGTCATTATTGTCTATCGAGTGCTTGTCTCTTTGTTTGGATGTGAAAAGCTGAGTTCCAGGGCACATCGGGTTAAACAGCCTCTCCTGTGTTTCTGTGGAAATGCTGGCATCCTGACAGGTGTAACAGGAGCCTTGCAGAGACTCTCTGCCCTCAGACAGCTGATGAAGACAATACAACACATTGTGTTGCAAAGTCACTTTCATGTGGACTGCTAGCATGTAACAGGTCACAGTGGGTGTGTGGAATGACCATGCAAAGGTTGCTACACATTTCAGCCTCGTCTTATTTGATTCCTTTCAGTTTTTGGACATTTCTGCTGTGAACCTGCTCTAGATACCATGTTGGAAGGCAAACATGAGCCAGATACCCTAAACTGTAACAGCTGCAGGGTTTCTGCCGGACTGCAGACCAAAGTGTGAGTGCCAATGTGTCACTCTGCTCCACTCTATCATTTTCTAGACTCTCTGTACAGAGACAACCAGTAGTTACATGCTGAAATATGATGACATTTGAAATCACAAAGCACAATAGAGTCTTTGTAAAGGATAGGCAGGCTTTTGTGGCCTCAGCATGCTGCTACTTTAAGCTGTTGAGTAGAAAAAGAGAGAAGGAGGCTGGTGTTCCAGAGGTCAGTCAGTTATGACTTTGTGGATGAGCTCCTTCTTAGTAAGGAAAGTTGTTGGGAAAGTGATTAGCTGTGGTATTAGGGTGCCACGTGACTACTTTTCATTTAGTCTCCAATGGTTTTTCCCCAGTGCCTTCCTTTAACTTCATTCAGAGAGGATGTCTTTCCTTTTCTGGTAATGCTTTGGATTACAGCCTGCAACATACAGCATATTTAATCAGGAGTTAACATGATGTGGAACAAGTTATGGAAGGGGGTCAGGATCTTACAAAGAATTTATATTGTAGTTATTTCTTAATCACTGGGTATCTATTCTATTGTTACAAGGTGTGTATGACAATAATCGGGAAGTTTAGGAGGAACTTAAACTGTGCATATGATTTAATTATTGGGTACCTATTTAATTACTGCTACTGTAGGTTACAGTATGACCATAAAACTGAGCAAAAATCTGGATGTCTCAGGAGAGATGGACTGATGATTTCGGCAAAACTTAAAACTGATGGGATTTTATGTATGACCATCTTAGGCTACCAGCAAACAAGCAAACTACATTGTTCCTTTACAATTTTTGGGTACTTCAGAGAACTATGGAATAAATCTGTCCGTGTACTTTGGAACAAAGGTCCAGGAGACAGTGTGTCGTCATGGATGCTGTTGACCTCTGAAGATTGTGTCAGCTGTCGTTCACCTCACCAGCAAACTTACTGGATGCTCGTTTATGGCTTTGTGGCTCTGACTGCCACTGGCGGACAGAATTCACCCACCCCAGATGTCACTTGTATAACCATATGTTGCTGTAACCCAGCTGTAATTTTAGCCATCTTGTGTTATTATCTTGTCACTTTCATTCAATACCACTTTATGACCACTTTACACGGTCAGTTTGGATACAAACACACTGTTGACTTGTTGTAACTTTCTAAAGTTGGCAAGGAAATGTTTCTCAGTTCTAATCTGCCTCTTGATATGAACTTTCCTGTCTGTGCAGGATGTCATGATACTGTCTCTATGTTTGTATCGTCTTCTGTTTTTCTCTGTTTTTTCTCTTCCTATCTGAGCTTGTTGTGTTCAGTCAAGGCTATCAGCTCTTGTATTTACTGGAACACATCTTGGTGGTGGACAAGCTGGTTTCTAAATCTGTGCTGGGAAACAGATACTTCTGTTATGAGCCTCCCTTACCTAGATATTATATTTGAATTTCCAAAACTGCTCCTTCAACATTTTTATGTGGGGTTGTTGAGAATATTACTTTTAGAAACATGAGGAGACCTAAAAAAGGAAAGAAAAAAGGGATAATGCAGCAGTACAGACCAGAACAACAAAAAATTAACCAGTGTGATCCAATGCTAACCACTCCAGTCCTTTGAATTTAGAAAAGTTTGAAATGTAACACAAGCAGGAAATAACATATATTTGCCTTATGTTGCATTATTGAAATTGTGCATGACACTACACATCTGTAATAAAGATGTTTGGTTGTTATATGACAAATACTCTATGGGGGCATAACAGCAGAGCTCCAGTCTCCTACGAGAGCTGGCAACCTGGGCAGGAAAGTCAACAGTAACGTTGAGTGTGTCAAAACTCTAAGAATGCGACAGTTTTCTAATCAAGAAGAAGTGTAATGTACAAATGTTCCTCAGTGACACGTGATTTCAGTGAGCTGCAGTCAGCTTGGAATGATATATGTAGAAACAGATGATGATAAGTTGATATAATATTCAAGGTCTGTCACAACATGCAACCTACCCCCAGAGAAGTAACTGCAGTGGGCACTGAAGAATGACACTCAATTATACTTTTAATTTGAAGGAGCCAAAGCTCCTCTGCCAAACTTTTTACCAGGAATTTGTTGACTCATTCTTGAAATAGTTGGACCTTTTGGAGTTGATGGTGGGTGTCTTAGTGTCTGTAATAGTAAGTTAAGCAGTCCCTACTGTCTGCATCTCTGGCTGAATGTACATTACTATAGTAAATAGCCAGAACCTAAAAAGGAAAAAGAAGAAGGAATCAGTGATATATGAGGAGAGAATTACAGCGATATGCAATATGCTGTGTTTTTAATGAAACACTGGGAAAGTCGCTCCCTGTACCTCTTCCTCATCATTCACCCCGTGCACTTCTCATTATCGTCTCTCCTTTGTGCCTCCTTCTCATCCTCCTCTCACAAAGCCTCAGTACCCCCCACATTCCCATCCCACACACGGTGGGCACCTCCTGCTGAGACTGCAATTACTGCAAGAGATTATATTAAGATGGGGGTGGGGGTGGGGGTACTGAAGTGTATAAAACACACACAAACAAAAAAAAAGGCACCTGGTTGTGAATAATAATGTCCTCTCCATTGAAAAGGCATTCATTTCAGACACCCTGAAGTCTTCAGTCCCCCTCTTTCCATCAGTCCCTTCTCTGTTTGCCTCCCTTCCCTCTTCCCTCTTCCCTCCTTACATTTCTGGCACAAGTCTCCCAGATTAAATGAAGACTAAACAAACCCCATAAAAAGCCAGCTCCCTTCCACACAATGCAGGTCAAATGTTGATAAGCGGGCCCATTAAATGTCGGGACTCTAATTGCAACAGCAACAGAGGACTGAGACAAAGATCAGAGGGCAGCAGAGACGAATTGGAGGTGTTACTTTCAAATGAGTGGCCATAAAACTGCGACATCAGGGTCCCTCACTTTACGACCTTTGGGATTTAAAGAGTTTAGAGGGGACAGTGTGTACATCAGCCATAACAGAAGGATTAATGGGATGTTTTTGCCATTTCAAGCGGAGGGTTGACTTTGGGTTCATCAGAGGTCACATGGATCTCTCAAAGAGGACAAAACCAGCAAGTGAACCTTTTGTCTGCTGTGTTGTTAGTGGGCCTTGTTGTCTGTGAGGAAACCGCACTAATTACTTCCACAGGAGACAGGATGTCTCACTTAAGAGCAGCAACAACAGTGTGTGTGTGTTGGAGATCATAAACAGCGCTTCAAGCAGTGTTTGAACAGGATGATGGATTCCCCATTGGTCCAAAGCTTCAACCACTCAGGTGTCACAGCTTTGCTGAACAAGGTGTCTATCTATCTATCTATCTATCTATCTATCTATCTATCTACTGAGCAGTGAAGTTGGTGTAAATTCAGAGCGCTGCTGCACTGACATTTCACACTTTTAACAGGTCTATGTAACATACACATGCACAGACATATGTTAGTGGTCCACCACGTATAACAGCTAATTACTAGTCAAGGCTCAGGCTCTGAGAGAGCGCCCAGGGTCCAGGGTGTGTGCATGACCTAGAAATGAGCAAAAATGGAGACATAGGCTGACGTAGTACGACAGTACGTATTGTGGGATGTGTAAAAATATGGTTCAGAGCAGAGACAACATAATTAGCTTAGACGTCCCATGCTGGGGTTCTCTCTACCCCCACTGTGTCCATGGGAACCCCAAATCCTCTCTGCCCCCTCCCACTGCCACATAAAATGCTTGCTTGGTTTCAGCTCAGCTTGTTAACACAACCCAGCATTAGATGTGTTTTGAAGAACTGGAGTCAGTTTAACCACTAACAGGCGCAAAAAGTACAAAATTCTCTTATTTATGAATTAATGTGGGGGTAAAAATGAAATAGCTGAGTGAATTTGATAACGAAGATAAGCAAACAGACTTAATCCTGTGGTACAGTCTGAATGTTTCAGGCGTTCGTCTTGGTCTCCAGTTGGAAGTTCCCTGCGCAGATTCAAGTGCATTTAAGTGCTGGTTTGGAGTAGAATGTAAAAATAAATCTCTCAGGGAACTGTGGCCCTAGAAGCCTCATGAAATGATGCTCTGATATCAAAACAACTGTAAAATCAACAACTCATGTCTCATGTGCTGTGGTTTGTTCAACAGTGTTACAGTGTTTGTAGACAGTTGAAATCTGCTTGAATAAACTTTTGTTTGGTGTGAACACAAACCGGACCAACCACAGGACTTTGTGAAAGTGGTAGTCATGAATCAATATAAACAAAATACATGTTTGTGCAAGATTTGGGAAGCGCACTAACACCTATGCACAAGAGCATGTGAGTGTTTGGATTTTCCATGACGCAGAAAGTGAAAAGGGGTTAAAACTGTCAAGTGGACAGCTTGAAGTACAAGTGTGAACACACCCAAGACACGTTCAGGATGCACTGAGATGGCCTCATATGGCCACACACGCCAGTGTGTACGCCAGTGTGGCATCCTCTGCATAACAACAAACATACGGTATGCACATCCCATTTGTGCCATTGGTTAAAAATTATACATTTGGTCTTCGCTGTGGTGTGATGGTGTAATGTCATGTGTTATGTCCTGCTTCATCATGCTTCAGAGTTCAGGGGTCACAAGCAGAGACAGTTAGCCTTATGCTGTCAAATGATGTTCAATAAAAGTCAGAAAATGTTCTTGCAGAAGTTGTCAGCGTTATTGAAAGAACCAAACACAACCTTTGTAAACGGAAATGATGTACATGCTAACTTGCATACAGAGCAAGAAAGTGAGTTCTGATCACAAGTGGTCACTCGAGATGTGTGGAGAAGCATTCTAATGCCAGGTGTGACTGAGAATATTACACAAAAACATATCTCTGAGCCACACTGTTGCACTGGGGACATATTCCTTCATTTACATGAAAACACACACACATACAGTCATTTACTTTGATTCAATCCCACATAAATAAAAATAAATAAAATAAATCCACCACTTGAAATAGTCCCCAACAAATGCATTATTTCCTCTTGCTTGAGTAAAGTTTGTTAAAAACTGCAGTTTTTCCAGATGGACAACTGAGTCTTTTTTTTTTTTTTTTTTTTTTTTTTTTTAATGAGACTAGAGACTGCATTTGTGACTTGTTTTAAAGATTTATGTCTTCAGTGGGAACCACTAGGCTTTGAACTAAGACCCACAAACAGGGTAGGGAGGTCAGAAAGTACTGAGAGACACACTAGCACATTGCTGGTTTTGGTCTTTTCATGGAATTCACTGACAATGAAAATATAGAGCATAAGGCAGCCTTAAAGCACCCACACACTGAGGTGGACTGAGGCTAAGGAAGAGCTGCACGTGGATAAAAATCAATCCAACACACTAAAGAGCCTGTCTAAAAAATGTACTGCCTCTCAGCCTGAGTGCTTTATTAAATTATAATACAAGCACACAGTTGAGAGAGATTTAGATTTGAGGTTTTACCCCGAAACAGTTTGACAGGAGAAGGCCTCTGGGATATTCATGCTGGTGCTCTTCTGTTATTCCATAAACAGCCACTACTACATGCTAAATCCGAGGACAGAGACATGGTTTGGGACACTGAAAAGGGATATTTTAATATGCAGTACAAAACATAAGAAAGTGTAAAACAACATGCAAAATCAAAAGACAGTGAGAGGCTATTGATGATGCTCCATAAACAGAGGCAGACTCCTGCTCGTGTTTACTGTGGGCTGCAGGCTCTTACGTCTCACCTATGTCTTCATCCAGCCCGTCTGTGGTTAAGTCAGCGTGAGCAGTGGCATGGAAGCAGGACAGCGTATCTGTTTTTATGAACACACTGCACCTGCATATTTATTTATGCATATACAGGTGTGTGTGTGTGTGTGTGTGTGTGTGTGTATGTGTGTGTGCTATTTACATGTAACAAACGCTGATGTAATATGTACTCCCTGCACACAGCATGTGACATCTGTGTGTTTATGTAAAATGTGTGTAAATAGATGAGCTCAGAGATTATGAAAACGTGCAACTATTACAGTACAAGTATTATTGCACACACACACACACACACACACACACACACACACACACACACACACACACACACACAGTCAGGGGTGATTTCAGGCAGCTACATGCAGCCAGCAATTCATTGTGGTCTGGAAAGGCTCAAAGGGCTTTTAATTGGGAGAGGCAACATTTCAATCAGGAAGTACATTTTCAAACTGCCAGGTGACTTTCGCTGAGACGTTAAAATCAGCCCTTTTAGCCCTCCTGGCTGGATGAGCACACCACTGGTCGCTGGTCTTTGCCTCTGAGTTTAAAAAATCCAGACACTTCTGGATACACTGTCAAATGTTTATGTACATAATCCATCAGAATTGAGAATAAATCTAACAACAATAATTTGGGACAACACTGTCGCTTCACAGCTAGAAGGTCCCGGGTTCGATTCCCGCTGTTGGTGCCGGGGGCATGTCCTCCACCACGCCTTCGCTGCCTGCTCGAGGAAAGGGCCTTTCTGTGTGGAGTTTGCATGTTCTCCCCGTGTTCACCTGGGGTATCCTCCATGAAAAAAAAAAAAAAACACTAAAAACATGCAAGAAGATCACCACCAATGGTGACAAGAGGAACTGGGTCCCCAGGCGCTGTCGGCTGGCAGCCCACCGCTCCTGGTCTGCCGAGGAGGAAGGACTTTCCAGGATGGGTCGAATGCGGAGAAAATAATTTCACTAAAGCATGGCATGTGTGCAGTTTCCCCCGTGTAGCATGTGTGTACTGTGATAAATAAAGTATATCTTAAATCTTAAACAAGATGTTTCGGAGTTTCAAGTGCGGTAAGCACATCATAATCTTTTTCAGTGTTGGAACTGCTTGACTCAGTCCGTTCTCTGTGGATATTTACCAGGCGTGAGAACCACAGTTTTACACTTTACACCACAGCATCTCAGAGCCAGTGCGTCTGAACAATAGACTGATGGAGCAGCCGGCCCTGCAGGCTTGACCAGCTTCAGTGTATGTTGTTGTTGCTGAGCAGTCACAGGTGCATGGCGGGAAGGGGATGGAATGTGGCTGGAATTCATGAAATGCAGCACAACTGCTGTTTTATGTCCGCGTACGTCACAGTCCTTCGACCCTCCTTCACACACTCTTGGTCTATCACTATGTCTATAGCGTTATCTGATCTCTACTGAGCCAGCACTACAAGTACACTCACATTTTATTGAACAATTTCTTTTGGCTTTTAATTTCTTGTCGCAAAGTTAATTTCTATGTGTTGTCAGTAAACCTTCTCACCACAATAAAAAGTTGATTTGATGAGTTGATTGAATGTTTCTGCAAACAACAAATACATTAATACATTATTTGCACATTTCATATGTGTCATATCAACATTTCTACTTTATGTGTCAAATTGGCATCGTTTAGATTACTGGTACATGTCTATGAACAGGAGGAGTGGAACATTTAAACATATCCATGGTTTGCAGAGAAGTAAAATGCCAACATTTACTCTGTCATATTCATTTTTGGCTTTGTACAACCTAAAGCCAAATTCGTAAAGAGTGGGGAGGTTGGATTGATGTTGGGTGGTGGGGAATGGGCAGGTAGAACATCTGACATGTCAGAGACCATGTTGGCGTCCCATACACATAATAACTGACTACATGGTGGCATTATTGGTGCCATGTTTTATAATGCTAAGCATTTCCAGATGGGGCACCTGTCCATAAAGTAAGAATACTTCAGTGCCTGTATTTCTTTACGTTTCAGCTTTTTAATATTCCTCCCTTAAATTATACATTTCAATAATAAAAAAATATATATAAAATCACTAAAACATGATGGCATAATGAAAAGTAAAAGCATACATCTCCAATAGAGTGTGAAATGATGTTGAAATGAAGTTTGTATGACAAACAGAAGTAGATGGATGTCAAAAAGTACCAAATAATAATAATAGAGAATAAAAAGCTAAGACAACAACAGTGTGAGCGCTACAGTTACACTTACACCAGGCTCAGAATTATGTAATGGCAGATGTTGCTGTTGTGGGTCTGCCATGTGGAAACTGTAACATTTCGTAGATGGACTACTGTAAGTGCATGGTAGGTATTTGGCCCTGTGAGCTCTGATGTGTTGTTTCATGCAGACTAATGTGGACAACCTGCTAAAAAATATTACTTCATCACCAAGGTTGGAATTGAAATAAAAAAGGAGGAATGTTGGGGTGCTGAGGAGGCTGCAGCATTCCCAAAAACCAGCCATTAAAGAAACCATATAATGATTTAAAAAAAGAAGAAGTATGAGGCAGACTCGTAGCACTGAGAAAGAAAGAGAACATGCATATTGATGCTGCTCGTCTGTATCCTCACTGCACTGTACCACTGTTAACTATGATGAAGTGGTTGTGGGTCACATCTCTAGCCTGCGTCCACGCGCTGTTTCTCCCTCTTCATCTCCTTGCAGTTCTCATGCATTAGTTCCATGTTGTTGACTGTGGTTGCTTTGGTTACTTTGACATACAGTAAGCAGGTCTTCAAGTTTGCTTTGTATTGCATGAAAACAATTCTTAAATGGATGCAAGATAGGCATAATGTTGTTAACACAACCCAGCATTAGGCAAAAGATTCAACCCTGTTGAATTAAAGAGATGGTCTGGCTAAAAACGTCTCATATCACTTAGCATTTAGAGAATCTGAGCAGCTCTAATCATGGCTGCAGCTTCGATACTTCTGGGTCATTTCATCCTGTAAGAAACTTACTTCACTGTTGAGTTAACAAACAGTTCTGTTTTAGAAGCACAAAACTGTTCCACTGGAGAGACTGTTTCATACAGCTAGTCCACTATCATTTCTGAGTTGTGTGTGCATGTGTGTGTGTGTGTGTGTGTGCGTGTGTGCATGTGTGTTTGTTTGTTACAGGATTTGCTTTAGTTGGGGATTGCCAGCGATGTTAGCTCTGGGATACTTGACTAATCACTTGGAAGAGTTAATCTTACAGGAACGTTAAACGTTCTCAGCACTTCTTATTGCGAAGACAGGTTGGAACATCAGTTTTTGTGAAATCCGTGCCAGCTGAAATAGACACACAAATAGCTCCATCATGTAACTCACCTGTAAGACCACACATTATCTCTCTCCATGCTTTTTGTGTACATATTTATCAAATGAGATACGTGTTAGACATGTTAACTACAGAGTGTTATAAGTGTTGTAAGCATATCTTTTTTACTTTTTGGACAGAGCCAGGCTAGTTCTTTCACCCCGCTTCCACGTCAGGGCTCCAGCTCCATACTTAACACCCAGGCATGAAATTTTCTCGTGTCACTCTTGGAAATAAACCAAATTAAGACATTTCCCAAAATGTTGAACTCTCCCTTTAATTAGTTTCCCTATAAAAACATTCTGCATTGCAAACAAAGTTAAAGAGGAGCTGTTTCTACAGTAAACTACACTGCATTCACCCCCACTGACCTGGGATGGAAACCTCACAGGCCGTCATCTCAAAACATTAACAAAGGGCACCAAAGACGCATGGCTGCATGTCACGACAGGGACGTGGGAAACGTGTGTTTTGTAATTTGGGTGAATCGGTGCTGTTAATGAGTTCATATTACATAATGACTTGTATCCATTTCATGAATTTACAGTTAAAAAAAATCAAATAATAAAAGCTTGTGAAAGAGGTGAACTCAGAGGATCATCGTCCACCAACAGCTGACTCACATCCAGCTTTATATTTGTAATTCTATACCTGCTCATCCAACACATTTCAGCTGACATGCAGGTTTTTGCATTTATCATTGAGCTTATTCATCTGAATGACACACACACACACTCACACAATCACACAAACACAGTGGGTTTATATCTGTGTTTTCTCATCCCTCCAAGGCTGGAGCCCTTTGTTTTGCTCTTCTCAGTCCGTCTGACTCATCCTTTCCCTGAACAACAGACCTGCTGTCTTACCACCACACTCCAAAACATCAAGCAGGCACAGACACACACACACACACACACACACACACACACACACACACACACACACACACACACAACCACTGACTTCAATCACGTTTGAGGACATTACATGGACTTGCACTCATTTCTTGCAGACTTACCCTCACCCAAACCCTGACCTTAACCACCGACCCCAAAATCAACTGTTTTCCATTTGGGTACACACACAGTGTGTTGCTTACAAAAGCCATGTACACTATAAGCAAGCACACACAAGCTTGACAATATCCCATAATGATGACTTGTGCAAAGTTTTATTTGATACCACACCAAATGCATGCACACACACACACACACACACACACACACACATAGACTGTACAGACTGCCAAAGGGCTAACAGCAGTAAAACAAATCATCAGTCTACCTGGCAGAACAATCAGCCTTCACACACAGGCACACACATGCATATACACACACACACACACGTCGCCACACATCATATAACAGCTCAGATTTAGTCTTAAACGTTTTTTGTCATTACATCACCAAGAGGCTTCAACAGCTGTTTTCCACATGAGAAATACAGACTGTGTGCGTACGTGTGTGTGTGTGTGTGGTTCTGACCATCTTTTTCCAGACGGCTGGTAAACACACATGGGACAGTTCAGTTCTGCTTTAGAGCACCGTTCACAGGAATGTTTATGCTCACAGGAATAAAGACTCTTCACTCACTGTGTAGTAAGCTTTTTATCGTGTTAATATGTCCATATGTTTTTGTTTTTGTTTTTGTTTTTTTTAAATATGCTACAAGGCATATATGAGCAAAACAAGCAGTCAGTAGCACGGCTGAGCATTTCCACCTTGGAACTGCAGTGGGTCAGAGACCAATCCAGACAGCCAGGGCTACATATGTAATATACCTAAAGCAGGAAGGGATTTTTTCATGGGAAAAAAAATCAGATATGAATATATTAATATATGAGTATAATGACTATAGCAAGTTTTGCTAGCTTGGATAATAAAAGTTGCTTATTGTCCCAGATGGGATAACCAGCCTTGAGGCTACTGCTCTGGTGCGTGTTTCTCTTTATGGATCTGTTTGTTCTCTGCTGGTGAAGAGCTGTAAGATCAGTTCCTGTATTGAGTGGCAGCAGCTGCTCACTGAATGAATGAATCTTTATGGCCTATTTGTGGTGCGCAACCAGTAATCTGGGTTATTTCAGAACTTGGAGCTTAGAGTTGTGAGGCCACCACTTCGGTGTTAAGAAGAGTGTGAATCCTACTGACTGGTGATCCCCTGACCTTTGCTCTAACGCCACTACGAGGTCGTCTTTTTTTTTCCTTTTTTTTTTCTAAGTTCCTACAGTTGAAAAGGGCTATTAGTCTTTTTCTTAAAGCGGGTGAGCTCATATTACCCAAGCTAATGAAGACGGGCTGCCTGGCTGACTACATAATAAACTGTAAAATAGCTGATGGTTTTTAATTCAAGTATTGACTTTGATTTCATAGCTGCACCACTGGGACTATTTCTGTTTAATTCACAAAAACTCAGCCTGTAATTCCAATACTGGTAACTGTTCTTCAGCCAACAGCTGCAATGAGCTGGCTGCTCTCTAGAGCTCCCTGAAAATTCAGCTGAGGAGAGCAGAGCTGGTTTTCTGCAGGCAAGCAGCTCCACATGTTCGAGCTGACACTCACTTTCCTTTCATACACCAATTAGGTCTCCCTTTCTCTCTTCCCTCTGTCCTGTCGGTCACTGAACCAATTACAGTACAGAGTACTAAGGAGCAACTGCATGTCTCTCTCGCCATCCTACTTGCTTCCTCTCTATTGTACTCTCATCTTTCTTTGTTTCCATGTATGACTTTGAAAATCAGATAGACAACAATAAGGAGGAGCAGAATTGGGTTGCACCAGGTACTTTTATAGCGATTACTAATTTTGTGTGTAGGTTAAATGCGAGTTCTTGTTGATTAATATCCTTCTGGGCAAAAAGTGAATGAGCATGTCCGGTCCTCCCTGCTCCTACCCCCAGTCGTCTCCAGGCCATGTGTAAAGTGCCACTCTCACCTACTTCCCACCACCTCCTGCACTGTACCAGGGACAAAGGCCTTCTACATAGATCGCTCTCTCACCTAGAAAAGTCTGGGAGCACTGTGAGACTGATTTTTTTTTATCCAGTGCCTTCAATGCCATACAGGCCACGCATCTGAGGGACACGATGGAGCACACAGGGGTTCACCACCACCTCACAGCATGAACCATGGTCTACCAACCAAGTGACCACAGCATGTGAGGATATTGAACTATAAGTCTGACACGATTGTCAGCAGCACAGGGGCCCCACACTGAGCAGTCCTGGCTAACTTTCTCCTCACCCTCTGCACTGCAGACCTCACACACAGATCACCTAACTGCCACCTGCATAAAGTTCTCTGACAACTCTGAAATTGTCTGCCTCATCACAGATGGGGATGACAGGCAGTATAGAGAACTAACCCAGGGATTTGTGGATTGATGCCCGCTGAACCACCTCCAGATCAGTGAAGGGAGGTGCTGGTGGACTTCCACAGGTGCAAACTCTCTACACCAGTGAACATCTAGTCAACAGATGGTGTTACCCTGGCTGTTCCTCGGAATAACGAACTGAGCAGTTCCTTCAGTGACAGACTGCTTCACTCACAGTGTGTGACAGAGAGATACTGCAGGTCCTTCCTTCCTGCTGCTGTCAGACAGTCAACACTGCTCCCAGTAGATCACACACATCCAAACAGACAAATTCCCTCGTGTGCAATATCAGTGCGTGCTAAACAGGCCAATATCAACATTTCCTATGTGCAATAATGTGAATTCAACCACTGTCTGTTTTACTTATTATATTGTTGACTTCTGTATCATAGTTTACGTATTTATCATATATTGCCTTTTTCCTGATGCTTATTAATACACTCTCCCATTTGCTGCTGTAATATGGCAAATTTTGCCACTGTGGGTTTAATAAAGGATTATCTTGTGTAGCCCTTTACTTATTATGACATTATTAGTAGTAGTAGTAGCAGGAGTTGTATAGAAAAGTAACATGTGCACTTTCTCGTTCTGCGTAACTCGTAACTCTTTCACAATAATCCAGATTTTCTGCTGTAACCTCTAACTGTAAACCCAGTCCTAATCTTCATATGTACCCTCTGTTAACACCTTGACAAGGGGAGGGGAGGCAAAATGCCACCAATGTCATGATTTTATCTGAACTCTGCTGTGTATTTCTCTGTCTAGAAATCATTTGGTATTCTTTCTGTGCTGCTGCCTCTACCCCATAGAGAAGAGACAGTGCAGTGATAGCAGGGCAGATGCAGGGTCTCCTCAGTTGTCTTCTGTTCCAGTCCTGACTGAACTGAACTGACTGGATAACAATCCCTCCACCTCCCCTTCCATCCTGGCACTCCTCTCGGTTGTTAGGTAATCATTGCATGCCTGTGTGTTCTCCCCCAGAGGGAAAATAGATGGGAGGGGACAGAATGATGGAGAGCCCGCTTGATCTTTTTAAATGAGTTGATAAAGTGTCTGTCTACTCTGCACTGTTCTTTTACTGCTGTGGAGTGCAAATGTCCAATGTGATAGTGATCAATTCTGTGGCATCATTTACCAACTGTACATTTGCTAAGTTATCCACTTTTTTAACCATTGGGACATTACAGCCTATGGTCTGTAATAGACTTGAGCATTCAACTAGACAATGTCAAAAGCATCCCTATATGAAGTCAGAGCAGTCTATTTTGATCTAATGAATGAACACAGACGTATTCACAAATGTCTTTCAGGATTTATTGATAAATTACTCTCTCGACACAAATGTACAGGAAGCCCACAAAAATAGCTATTGTTGTATGGAAATGTGAAATAACTCCACATATAAAATATAAGGTTCACAAATGTATTTCTGATGCACACACAAATGCTTCTTGTTTTAAATAAACATAGTCGAAATCCACAAATACATAAACTGTTATATAACAGTTCGCAGTTTTCATCCAAAGCATATTTGGATGTTGTTACATTTCTATACACACTGTTGAACCTGCATGTAGAGACTGTTTTGCATGTGTGATCTTCACTGTTTTGTGTGTGGGACTCCCCTGACAAGGTTCGATTCACAAGTGCTTTTTTTAAAACAGGGAATTATCTGTAACCAATCAGATGGCTGCTGCTGTTTCAGTCAATCACGGTCATGTAAGCATAGATTGTGGTCACTATGGTCGCGTTACATCAGCAGCATTTCGTAAATTAGAACACAAAGAGAGTTCGAACATCAAACAGCTGCCTGGCGTTGGGTAGCTGCCCTCTACAGGGAGCTGATAACTCTCCTGTTGTTTATGATTAAATTTGAGTTATGAATGTTTGCTAAGTTAGTGCTGTGACATTTAACACTAGTCTTAGCAAACTAATTAAATACATAATGCTAATAGACAACGCAGGATCATCCGTTAGCTACCGAACTTAGCAAGCATTCATAACCCAAACACCTAAGCCTAACTGAAGCCCCTCCCCCCAGTCACAATAATACCCACATTCTTCGAGGCACCAGCCGAGGAGGTAAAGTTGCAGCCAGCTTTGACTTACAAGTTATTATCGAGCGTTGTCCTTAAAAAAGACAAAGTAATTATTGCAGGTGATCGTAATATTCACGTGGATGGTGATAATGAAAGCTTTAGTGCTCATCTCATTATTAGACTCGGTTGGCTTCTGTCAGAGTGCATATGAACCCACTCACTACATTAACCAACCTCGCTCTGACATATGGCATTGAAATTGAACATTTATTAGTTTCTTCACAGAATCCTCTTTTATTGGGCCATCATTTAATAGCTTTTGAATTCCTATTACCAGACTTCATGCCACTAGAAAAAAAAATCCTACACTAGATGGTAATGCTGTAGCTAAATTTAAGGAAGTGATTGCATCAGCATTAATTAAATGCCACGTCTCAATGTAACAGAGGACTCCTCTGATGACTTTAGTACCTCGCCAATGGATCATCTTGTTGATAGTGCTGCAGGCTTACTGTGTATGATACTCGACTCTATTGCCGTCTAAAAAAAGAAGGTAATAAAACAGATGAGGGTAGCTCCATGGTATACCCCCCAAACTGCAAAACAAAGCAAACACTGGGAAACTTCAAAAGAAATGGTTTTCCAACAATATGGAAGAATTTCATTTAGTCTGGCAATATAGTCTTAAAACATATAGGGAGGCCCTCCACGATGCAAGAACCTTCATACAAACATGTAGTTTTCACACAAAGGTAAGGCAAACCGTCACACTGACACGCTATCCTCTAGTGGATCATTATTATACACTTTGGCGTGACTCAATACTGGGTTTTTCTTATAATGTCTCTTTCATTTTCCCTTTGTCTTGTTTTTAACCACATGGACCGTGTGGGTGAAATATGCCAGACTCTCAACCTTCCTCCAATAAAAAAAGGCAGCTAGAGTTCACCATTTGCATTTGTTCAGACTAAAATAAAATAACATACAGACTAAAACAAAATAACATAAACACAAAATGCTGTCAGTTTCATTCATGGAAATGAGGATGAGCTGAGTCAATGACAGAGTTATATAACCACAAACATGCAAAACAACATTTCCATCATCCTCTACTGTACTCTGTTTAGTGCAAATGTGCAAATGTTAGCACAGGCTAGCACACTACACAAAAATGGTGAACTTGGTATTTGTCTATATGCTCTACTGCACCTTTTCTTGTAATTTCAGAGTAATTTCAAGAGGAAAAGTCCTGATCTGTCGTCACCGTGAGAGGAGCTGTGCCGTTTCGTCACCTGGCAGCAGCCAGTCAAAGCTAATTGATACACAGGAGTAAAAACTGCACTTTGGTAATATTACGCAAACATGAACTCTCAACGTTCACGTCACCCAGACTGTCTGCCTGCAGCATTAGCTGTCTTTGCAGAGTTATCCAACATGATTGTCATTCCTATTGCTGCTGGACTCTTTAGTACAAGAAATAATAAATAAAGAGCTAAAACTATGCAGCCATCACAGAATAATACTCCTTTCATACCAGAAGAACCTAAAGAAAATGACTGAGAAGGAGACCAAGATAAGGACACTGCTGTTACAGTAAGATGTAGAAATACATACACTGTTATCTCTGAAATCTCTGTTGGGAGTGCATGAACCCATTTACTGCAACTCAATGGAAAAGAAGTTGAAAGGAATCCAGGACAAGCAAGCATGGACATGTGAACATCCTGCTAGAACAACAGAAGAGAGAGAAAGACACAACACTCACACAGCAAAAACAATCTCACCACAAGGTCGCCTCTGGCTGTTCTGGAGCCCTTAATTGTTTCACCAACTTAATTTAAATGAATTCATTAGAGAATAAAGATTCATCATAAAGAAAGCTGAATTTAAAAATGGATCATGAATAACTTTTGACTGAGATTAATGGAGAACGAACATACAACTCAAAATGTATAAAAAACGCTCGGCTGCAGTGAAATGTTTGATGTTTCATTTGAAATAAGCACGCTGGTACAGAGGGCGAAGAAGGCGGGTTAGTTGTCAAGGCAAAGACATATTATACGAGGAGCAGCGCTCTTGACTGTCTTTAGAATAAAAATGGGTCACTTAATCAGTAGAGGCGTGTCTGAGTGAGCTCTGATGATTCCCTGGAGTAGAACTTGGCTGGGCCAAATTAATTTCAGGAACTGTGATGGCTCAGTGCTTAAAGCATCAAAATCAAAACGCTGTGAAGTTTCCCCATGCAGTTTCATAGGAGTGTCCTAATGTGAGCACTTTGTTCCAAAACATAGATTTCAACCGGTTGACTGAACCTGGAAGGACATAACCATTTTAACACCAACTGGCTTGTAATGACAACTGCATTAAATGAGTTGACTAATACATGTGTGAAAGGTGGCACAGCAACACTGTCGCCTCACAGCTAGAAGGCCCCGGGTTCAATTCCCACCTGGGGCGCTGTGTGGGCGCTGAGGGCGTGTCCTCCACCATGCCTTTAGTGCCTGCTGCCCTTATCTCGAGGGGAAAAGGGGCCTTTCTGTGTGGAGTTTACATGCTCTCCCATGTGCACCTGGGGGATCCTCCAAAAAATGAAAGCCCCCTCTAAAAAACATGCATGAAGATCACCACCTGACCAATGGTGACGAAAAAAGAAACTGGGTCCCCGGGCACGGGTCGGATGGCAGCCCACCGCTCCTGGTCTGCCGCAGAGGAAGGACTGAGCAAGGATGGGAGGAAATTTCACCAAGCATGTGTGTGTGTGTACTAAATGCATGTACTATGTGGTGTGACAATAAAGGCTTCTTCTTCTTGTTCAAGGTGAGGCAGAAATCCAGTGTTCTGTTGTCATTCCTCCATCCGCTGTGTGTTTTGCACATGTAGAAAACTTAGCAGTAAATGACTTGCAGGTCTGCCTGCAACATGAGAGCATGTGAAGAACAAGCCCAGCTCAGGGATGAAGAGCATGGTTGAAGTAGCACTGATGGTTAATACTATCAGCTGGATGATACCAGCATTTCTCTTTTGTGTCCCTCCTACACCTCGGCCTTCTGTTGCGCTATATGTGATGTAAATGAGTTCTCCAACACCTCCTCATGCCTAACAGCTGAACAAGTTGATTGCCAGTGATTCTCAAAACAGTATACAGTATATGACCATTGGAGAGTACCAGCAACAGGCTGACCATACCTCTGTCGTCACCTCAGTGGTTAACTTTGTGAAACAGCTGCTGTTGGTTAGGTTTAGGCACCAAAACTACTCGGTTAGGTTTAGGAAAATATCATGTTTTGGGTTAAAATGAGTATGTTACATGATGTAACCTTCAGTGTATTACATAAGTTAAAGTAAGCGTTGACTTTCTGTGTCACAGGGAACATGACTAGCGTTCTCCAGGGTTTTAAGAGACGTGTTTGTTTGGCCCATCCATCCACCTCAGATTTGTGGACTGTCTTGCACTTTAAACTGCATCACCTGACTTCCTCCTTTGTTCTTGTCACAATTACTATGGCTACAAGAGGTTACTACTCAACGTAAATATGAGTCTTAGTAGCATACTTGCACAGACGACCTATGCACACATTTTTCTGGTCTTATGTAACTATGTGATAACTATCTTGTGTAAGTTCTGAAGATACTTCAAGAATGCAGCATACAATGGAACAAAAATACAATTTTACTTCTTTTTATTTGTCATATTAATGCTTGGAAAGAAACATTATGAACAGTGGATTTATTTTTGCCCATCCGGCCCACTGCAGGACGTGAACCATTGTATTTGCGTACAGTATATCTTATATAGTAGTTATGAGGTTTGTTAACAATCATCTGCTGTGTTTCATGTCATTAATGGTGATATTTTAAAAACATTGGATGTTTGTGGTTAGATGAATTAAGTAACAAGTCTCCTGTAAATCTGGGTGTCAGCATGACAAATATGTTCCCTCTCAGCACTCTGGTTATGTATGATCCCCTTTCAACAGTTCACCCAGTCCACCCTGCCTCCCAGCTGTGACTTAAAAAGCAGCGATGTGTATTGTATGTTACCATCTTTCTCCTGGAGGGATGATGCTGTACATCCAGACGGGCCTGTTTTCAACAGCTCAGGAGGGTGTGGAGCTGCAGGGGTGGAACAAATCTCTGACGTCAGTCCAGCTACTGGTTCCTCTCTTCTTCTTGTTGTGACATACCAACTGTGCACATCTGAATGAATGACAAGAGAGAACAAGATGAACAACAAAGGTTGGAGAGCAGTTCTCCCAGCATTGGGGTTGCCCAAGTAACTGAATGAACCAGTTTTTCTGCCTCAGACACATGATACACGTACTGTGATACTGGCTTATTTAAATGTAATAAGGAGACAGTGTTTCCTGTTGTTTACTTAGTAAACTAAAGTTTAATAATAATAAGAAGGTCGCATATTTTCTAAATGTTGGTTGCTCTTTTTTAGAAATCTTCCAGGCTCAGAAAAGTCGCTTTTGAAAGACTCAAAAAAGTCACCATCCCGTTGACTTGAGGAGTTATCACAAGGCTATGTCAAATCATACAACCTGCATCTCATGTCAGTTAAAGGAATACTGCAGTGGTGCAGGGAAACATGCTTATTCACTGTCTTGCAGAGAGTTAGACAAGATCTGATAATTAGAAGGCTACAGCCAGCAGCCGCTTTGCTTAGCTTAGCACAAACACTGGAATCAGGGGGGAAACAGCTAGCCTGGCTCCTCTCCAAACATAACAGAATCCGCATGCAGGCACTTTATGTCTTGTGTCTTTAATTTGTCACATGAAGTATAAAAAGGTGGATTTAGTTACCTTTGCTAACCAGCTGCTGGCTGTAACTATCAGTCTGAACATCTTACATGTCTTTTAAGAAATGATCATGATGCTCAAGAGCATGGTTCCCCTTAAAAACCAAAAAACCTAATCTTATTTTATTTTATTTTTGTAACTTACTGGCTTTTAGACACCTGAGGTAAGTCTCTATAATGAAAAAAAAGCTTACATTTGCTGGCTATTTTATAAGATGATTCCAGAATTTGAGTATGTTTAAATTTGACTACAACCCAGATTCCCAAAAAGTTGGGATGCAATATAAAATGGAATCAAAAATCATTAACAAACAAACTGTGTTTACTGACAGCAGTTTTACAAAGTGTTCCTGAGCTCATTTAGTAATATCTTTAATCCAATCATGTGTTCACGAAGTGGTGAACCTCGCTCCATCCTCGCTCGTGATCGACTGAGCCTTTCCAGGATGTCCCTTCATACCCATCATGATACTATCACCTGTTACCAGAACCTGTTTGCCTGTGGAATGTTCCAAACAGGTATTTTTGGAGTGTTTCACTCCTGTCCCTACACTTTTGAAATGTGTTGCTGTATCAAATTCAGAATAAGCATATATTTACAAAAATTAGTGAAGCTGATGAGGTCAAATATTAAATACATTGTCTTTGTACTGTTTTCAGTTGTGTCATAAAGCATTGGCTAATTATCACATTCTGTTTTATTTATGTTTTAGGCAGCTTCCCAACTGTTTTAGAAACAGGGTTAAACTTACATTAAATGACTTTTTATTAACATTCCCCTCTGTTTCTGGCCAAAGTGAGAGGGGTGAGTATTCATAAAATCCTGCGTATGGCACTGCTAGAGTTGAGTGGCACAGCAGCAGCATATTTACCTTTATATACAGACACAAGAGTTCATTTTACATGAATAATTTGACATTTTGGCAAATACACTCATTCACTCGCTTGCAGAGTTAGATGAGAAGATTGGTAACACACATCTGAGAGGCACACTTGACTGATTAGTCAAGCTTAGTAGAAAGACTAGAAACACAATCTGCCGCATGTTCAAAGGACAAACTATTCTTTTTTTTATATCTGTCCTTGGTGAGTCTTTCATCTTTGTGGAAGTGCAACAGTAAATTGCTGGATTTCCCCTTTAAAAAAGATTCAAATACTTATTTTTTACAGACTGTATGCCGCTAAAGCCTTTCTGTTGTACATAGCACTGACTAGTACATATGAATAGAAAGAGCAGGACCTGATCTAACTGAGAAAATAAAATAGTGATACCACAGAATGTGTGAATGGCCCTGAAAGATACGCAGCCAGATGCCTCCCTGTGGGTGTGTAACATGATTAGTAGCCTAAGCATGTCATTGTAGCACATAGCTGAAATCCTTGACATATTTCACGTACTGAAGAACAGGCTGGAACTGTGTGCTCAATCCCTGGAATAAACTTTTCTTTTTTTAACCTTTTTTTGACACTAAGAAGCAAAAAGCCCAGCATGCAATAGAAATCAGGAAGCATGATTTGAAAGAAGAAAAGTTTGGATTTTTAAAAAATGTTTTTAAAAAGTGTTGATGTGTGTGAAAAGCAGGACAGGATAGCAGAAAAATGCTCCTTTTTTTAACCACAAGTCATGTTTCTGAGCAACCTGAACAGTTACACTTGTAGCTGAGACTTTACACACTGATTTCACGGCCAGTCTAGAACAGAAACACACAGATAGAAATGCAACAGCGTGCTGATAAAGACAATACACAGAGTTGTATGTGTATTGTCACTGAGGCCGTTTGCTCAGTGTTTCAGTGGCAGAAGGGACAAAACTCCTGCAGAAGCGAGCTCATCTCCATTTTATGGTCCTGCAGCTCTGTCCAATGGAGTGCTGATGGAGGGGGTGTTCAGTGTCATTTGCTATTGTGGCTGCTCTAGAATGTGATGCTCTGTGGTTCATGTGTGGGAAGTCAATGCATTGTTTTATTTTCTTTCTTTCTTTCTTTTCTAGTGTTCTCTGGGCAAATCTGTTTGCCTGTTGTAGCTGGGGGAGCTTTACTTGATGAAATACATGTGAGATGTACATAAAACAGCAGACAGCAGATTCCAAGAACAAGTAAAGCTAGTCAGTTTAACAGTGATATTTTTCAGTTCAAACTATATGAAAACATACCAGTATGACTTGTAATGTGTTTCTAACTCTTGTCATGCAGAGATTTTGCCTTATACATTCTCTGAGCTGGTGTAGGGGACTGAGAGAGAGCCTTCTACCATGTGTTTATTACTGAAATGTCTTTCTGATATTCTTACCCGCTCACATTTTTAAACGGCTGGATAAAACATGAGAAACCCCTCTCAATACAATGCAGTCCACTTCAGCACCACTGCAAAGTGCAACCTCAATAATAAACATATTGTTAAATTTGCCTCAAAGGCACCAGTTTGCACATTAGAAGAGCTCAAATTAGCAACTGCTACATTTAATGGCAAATATTACAGAATGCTCCATCCAGTTTTGAGCAGCTATTCCAGCCAATCTTTGTTTGAACTTAGAACTGACCAGTGAATGAACTAACTGGGTAACATTTTAACGTTAGATGATTCAGGCTGTCATTCTCATCATTACCAAGGACGAGGTGGCACATGTTTCATCATGCTAATTTACAGCTTTCTAACAGTATACATAGTATGGTGAAGTTGTCAATTTAAGGTAACATTTTTAAGGTTTTTCCATCTTAGCCATGTGTGAACAGAGCATTGTGTTTATTCTAATTGCTTCATTTTCGTGGCCTCCCTGTCAGGACATGAAATTTGGAAAGTCTCCCGTCCAGTGCTCCAGTGACAGGGGCTGAGCAAGAAGACTACACGGGGGAGTGGAGGGGTTCTGCTTTCATTTAAAACACATTTGTTCCACCACAGTCTGGGTTATGTACCAAAAATGCCAAACGAGATGAGACAAACAGTGAAAATTCAGAACAGCCCTAGGACCGCCTGTGCTCATCAAAGTGAAGGGCCAGCTGTGTGTGGATGTGGTATGAGGGTGGGAGATGGGGATGTGTTGGTGTCAAATTGAGTGTTATTCGCTATATTCCATTGTTCTGCTTCAATTCGCAACTAATGTGAAATTTGATGTTTATAGTGAAGGTTTGCCTTCTCTGGGTTTTCTTGGGATGGTTTAACTCCACAGATTGTGGTAACATTATATTTTGGATGCGCTCAGTTCTATTTTGGAAGGCATGTCTCATTTGAAATGGTGCATGAAGTCAGAGCCTCCTTTTAACCAGCCAGACCCGCTTGGACTGACAAACATGCAGATACCCATCAAAAACCACACAGCTTTCTACAATTACTGTGCTGCTCTGGGGAGGGAAACGGGGAGAAACAGAAGCAATGGGAAGTGAAATAATTTCTGTATGTGGATATGAGAGCAATCAAATTCAGTGACTGATATGACTCAAGATATTTGTCTCTGTGTCAGAATGGTGACTCACTGGATAAATTCTGCCAGTTCTTTAGGATTGTTAGCAAGCAGGGGAACTGCTTCATATATAAGAATGTGTGGTTTGAGTGCAAACCTGCAAGAGGAGCTTTAGCAGAGGCAGAAAGGAGAAAGAAGACACAAAGGCAGATGGAGAGTGAGAGCCAGAGCTGGACATCTGGTTAGAGTTTGGTCCTGATCCTGATCCTGTGGTGAGGCCTGCTGACATCCTTAGCAGAGATTTAGGCTCAACCTCAGATAATAGGAGACAGCTTGCCACTGCTGAATGAGTACTGATTTGTGTCCAACTCAAAGTGTTGTTTGCCAGTGTTGGGGATTCTACTTTGAAACATAGCTACTGGAGCTATTTCCCATGAAGAAATATCTACTGGTAAGAAATATAATGAACCAAGAGAGAGTGATCGCTTTTGAGTTTTAGTTGTCTCTGTGTTGACACAGAGTGCAAGAGACAGGTAAATAAAGCTGAGACAGAGACATAACCAAAGAAGCAGGCTCCTCGGTTTGAGAGAAAATGTCAAGGATAGACAAACGAAAGGACAGAGGGGGAGACACTGCTTTATCAGCAGCAGTGTGGAGGAGGAGACAGAAAGGCACCAAATGGAGGAGACAACAACAGAAAGACAGACCAGCAAGCACAAAGAAAAAATCCCAACAGGCTCATGATGAGGGAAATATTTAATGACAAGACAGTAAGTAAGTAATCAAATCGAAGTCAGCTCTTGCTGGCTAAAGACTTTCATGTGGAGGGTTTTCCTGTGCATTCTGCTGACTCACTAATCCTGTTACTTACTTATTGGTCCAACAGCTGAGTCGCAGCAGGAGGGATCCTCCAATCAGGATAATTGGATTGACTGAGCAGTAAGTAGCCATGGGAGGGTTAGACCAGTGATTTAAAGACTATAGGGAGATGAGACAGATGCCACAGACAGCTCTGCGCCATGAAACATCTTCTTAGCAACAGGCCCTCTGTGATCCAGCATAGAAAATGCAATTCCACACAACCATGTGTAAGATAAGATAAGACAACAGAAGATAAGATACGACTTTATGAGCCTGGCTAACGTCCTCCCCTCACCCACCTCCTTGATGGAGTCAAGAGGGCAGTCCAGGGCGGGCTCTCCTGATCAGTTTGTCTTTTTCTGTTCCTCTCAGAGCCTCCACAGCCCCAGCAGACCACTGCATAGAAAACTGCAGATGACACCACAGAGTCAAAAAAGTTTTTAACAGTGTCCTGCATACTCCAAAGGACCTCAGTCTTCTTAGCAGGTGCACATGACTTTGCCCCTTCCTGTACAGGACATTGGTGTTGTTCGTCCAGTCCTGTTTGTGGTTAAGGTGAAAGCCCAAGTATTTGTATGCATGACACTCACCTGTTTGCCATTATAACAAAAAATGTGTATATTGTTTTTCATCAGTTTGGGATGTTTTTAGTTTGCTGAAAAAAGACTATTGTTTACCAAAACTAAAATCTGCAAACTTGCATGTTGCTATCCTGCACATTCAAAATGGAACTTTTATAATGAACAAACCTTCAGTTGTCTTATATAGTGCTGACAGAAGCAAAGGGAAAATGTGGTTTATTAGTAGTTCTGGCCATCAGTCATATCAGTTATTATTGTACACACCAAAGTGACTGTTGAAGTCCCCAAATGTCTAGACATGTTCATCTTTCTGCAACTGTGAAGCACTTTGTAACCCTGGTTTAGAAAAGTGACACATGAGTTAAGTTCTACTTAAGTTCAGAAAACCAGTCTGAAAACAAGTCAACTTGAAACATGAGCAGCAGTCGGACCTATTGTCCACAAAACTAGGTTAGCCGAACACACCTGGGGGAGAAGAAGAAAGGCAAACAGTAAAATGATCATTCAAATTGTCCATTTATGATTACAGACCAGAATTTCTGTGCAAAAAGTAATTGTCAGCAGCATTATGGATATGCTGACTTTACCTCCAAAAAGTTATAGCTAATTTGTTAAAACAGCAGCTGTCCAATCATAGCTTCATATGGTGATGTCGTGTCCATGAGGTTCTAAGAAAAGCAATATTCAGTAAGAGATAGGATAGTGGCGTCTTTTCTTTAACAGTCTTTCAAAAATCTAAAACACAGGCCGCAAATGCTAGCATGTCTGACTAACATTAAAAAAATATCTGCTCAGGGCGACACATCCACTGTTTGTGGATATGACAATCTGTGAGCCAAGATGCAACTGTATCAGAATTTAGAGTAATGATAGCAGCAGTCCTCCTCTTTGTTTTGGGGAAGTTCACACTCCAACAACTCCAGCTAAACGTACATTAGACACAATGCCTTTTCCAAACTGGCTTATTCTTCATATCCTGTACTGTATTTAATTGAATATAGGTTGGAAAGGATTTGCAAACCATTCCATTCCATTTCTGTCATTCCTAAAATCTCATTCTTTCCTCTTTTGATAGTCAACAAACTCTCTCTTGCCTTATACAACACTGATGCTATTTGTGTTTCCATCCACTTAACTGCAGATGAAACCTGTATCACCATTATTTGTGAAAACTGTCTCATCTTTTGGGATAACAAACTGATTTTAATCATCAATTCTTTGATCTAATTGATAAATATTGACTCTATTTGAAGGCTTCATACAGGTGTCAGAATAATGCTTGTTTAATGTATGTTAATCTTCCAGGTGGAACTGCCCAACCTGAGGAAGCAGGAAGAACACCTATAGCATATGGTTCTTGGTATAAAGTGGACTTGGGGATTAGACTGCAGGGTTTAGCATGGCTTTAGCATTAATGGCAAATGACTGACTGATGGGGGTTGGGCAGTGATCTACCTTCAGTATCTACAGCTCTGGAAATGGGTGGGTGGACCATCAGTGGGGGTATCAGTAGTTTGGGAAAGATATACCATATTATCAGACTTACCTTTTAAAGGATTAGCCATGATAGGCATCACGTAGTAAGCAGAGACAAAGTCAGAAAGTACATGGTTGGTTTACATCCGCATGCTGATCTATATGACGTGTCAAATTACGTCTTGCATCATTTCAGACAGACAGGATGTCTCAAGTCTTACTCCCATTTCGTCTTTTACTGAACCAAATTGAAGAACTATGCTCTGTTGTAAAGAAGAGTGAAGCTCCTACATTTGCTATTGAAACTCACCTTGCCAGTATGGTTGGTTGAAGGTTTCATGGCCCAGTGTGGGTGGCCCCCAGTCAGGCAGGGTCACATGTATGAATACACTACTGTTGGTCTAAGTATCACAGTGAAGTGATAGAGGTTAAACAAAGAGGCAGTTGGGTACCAGTGTTTGGTATCAGAGAACAGGCCAGACAATTCATGTGGGTGGGGGCTTTGCTGCTGGAGGAGGGCTTTAACATTCCTGTGTGACTGTTCACTGGCTGAATTCCAGAGGGTCTCCATGAACACAGTGCTGATATCAGTGATGAACTACTGATAGTTATCATACAGGAGCTTTTAGCCTGCCACCATGAGCTAAAATTCATATTTTATATGATGAGCACAGCTTTGTCATAGTGCTACTTGGACAATGCAAGTCTCTAATTTTAACACTATCAAAATTTCCAGCCTTATCTCTAATCCTGTATTTACATTTCAGGCAGGAGTTAATTAGCCTTGGTTTCTTGACCTAACATGGGAGTTGCTTGGCTGTCTTAAGGGTCACGGGAGGCTTCTAAGATGGATATTTTGATATTTGATGGCTACCCTTTTGGATTAAATATACATGAGATCATACATTGGTTTGAATCATAGTTTCTGCACAATCCTATCAGCACTTTTTTGTGTTCTAAACAGCAAAAATCTAGGTTACAAATGTTTCTAAAACACATATTTGCATGTCAGGAACTCTTAACATGACAAATTTCTGATTAAATCAACACACTAGATCAGAGTAGTGCACAGAGTGTTGCAGTGTAGCATATGGAGTGGAATACTGACGTACTATGGCACTGCAGCACTGTATAATCTTCCACAACTATTGATTTCTATTGTGTGTGTGCATGTGTGTGAGTGTGCCTGCAGCTGTCTGTGTGCGTACAGTATGTTTGTTTGAAGTCTACCTTGCACACAGCTTCTCTTTCATTTCTTCTTCAAATATTCATGAAAGGCCAAAACTCTCATGTTTGATTCTTGGTATTCTGTGCACAAATAACAAATATTACCATGAATCCACACACTGCAACAAAGTGCCTTGATGATTACGACACAAAGATAAGTGTAGTGCATAGGGCACACCAATGGCATGAGCACTTTGACCATAATCGCGCGTGTCATTCTGGACTTATGTAACACTCACAATTGGAAATTGTGGGCTGAAGAAATAATGTACTGTTAATTCATTCAAACTATATCGATGCCTGGTATGTGAGGCCACAACCTAAAAAGCAATATAACAATTTCAATGGTTCAGCAGTAGATGTCTCAGAGATTGCCAGCCAATAGTCTGTCATAAGGGAAAACTGAGGCATATTACAGTGTGGGTTTTATTTCCGTTGCTCTGGCCATCAGTTCTGACAGTACAACTAATACAGAACTCACCAAAGTTGAACATGGCACCACTGCTAAAATTAAGTTTGACATGACAGTAGCAGCATTCTCAGACCAAACCAATCAAGAGGAATTCATTTGGTGTCAGCTACAAGTAAAGTGGATTTATGTATCCCATGAACCCTTCACATTCCAAACCTACATGTATCCCAGCTCTGGTGTCAATATAAATCTGAGCTGCTTGTGACGCCATGAAAAGAGAAACATAAGACAACAGTTGTTTCACGCTGGGAAGGGCTTCTCATGAATGGACTCTGCAGGGCGCAACCACCTCAAACAGGTCAAAGATAGGAGCCCAAGCACTTGATACCACTATATGGCAGAGCAAGGGAGGGGGGGCACAGAAAGAGAGAAGGGTAAGAGGTGTGTGGGAGAAATAATGGAATGACCTACTGACGAAACTCTAGCCTGAGGACACTGACATGAAACCTGTTTGATGCTCAAATGACAACAAATACTGCAACAGAGCATCAGCCTGTCTGCTTCAACCTTCCCACAGTCTCTTTGTATCTCAGCCTGAATGTGAGGGCGTAGGGTGGCTTAGGGTGCGCTTAGATGTTGACCATTGACCACAGCCTCACCAGGTCAGGTCCAGCAAGGGACGTTTGTTGCATTTCTTTGCTGTCGCTGTCTAATAAACTCATTAAATGGCCCAAAATTATAAAATATAATGAATAAATAAGTATACAACTGTCCAAAGGTTTGGACATGTTTTTCTTCTTTCCTTCAATAATGGCTATTTTAACACACACACAAAAATATACCAAATGTCATTATTTACATTTGAATAGTTTTGGCCACAACAGAATTAAATCACTTTCACGTCGTGGTGTTTCACAGGGGGGGAGAGTACCCTTTCACCCCATGATACCTTCAATTTTGAATGTGTTTTCCGGTCCAGAAAGGCCTAAGTGACAGTAGAATCTAAGACCTAGATTCTAACTGAACCACAACGATGAACTTGGGCTCTAAATATTTTGGGATCCCGTTTTTCTTTGGGCCCTCTGCAGTGTACTCATTGGTTAGAGTGAACAGGTTTAAACTGTGATTCGTCAGTCAATAGTAAGTCAAGCAGATATTCAATCATCAAATTCCATTTGCGCTAATCCCAGACCCCAGACCAGCCTTCTATATCTATGTTAAAGTTTGAAGAATAGCTTTGCTAAAGCAACATGCCTGTTAATTTCAGCTTGTTACAGGCTTTAATGAGCACTTGCCACTGAAACAAGAACCTGTTCCCATTTAAATCTGCACAGATTTTGATGTTAAGCCTCCTCTTTCTTTCACCAATGACTGTTGATTTCCTTCTATTCTTGTCTGTTGCTCAGAGGGATCTTTGTCTCTTTCAACTGTCAGTCTGGTTGAGCCATTGTGTTTCCATACAAACATCACTTCCTCTGGAAATCCTTCATATAAAGTAAAATCTATTTGTAAAGATGACTTTCTATAACCTAAAAGATCATTAAAAAATATAGAGATGTCCTCTCAAACATCTCACTACACTGAATCAAATTTTTTGTGGCGGGCCCAAACTTTGGAACAGTAGTGTATCGACAGGCCATTTACAAAAAGCTAATGAAACAGGTCTATTTTTCCTAATACTTATAAAACACACAGTATATTTGGAACTGGTTTTTACAGATGGAGCCAAGTGGGAACCAATGGACTTAGAGCAGACAGCACCAGATAAGGTAGGGAAGAGATGGGCATCATATGGGACAGGTAATGCAGTTTGCACTTATTTTGTCCACCCTTTACAACTGTCAATACATACATGTAACAACCTGCGAGTATGAATCATTCACCATTGTGTTAATCACATTCTGGCCGTCTCCAGGGAACAGCAGCTATGTAGAATGTGGGAACATTGCTGATGTATTTAAAGACATGTTCTAACAACACTGACTGGATCATTAGTATGCACCTGTCAGACATTATGTCTGCCCACATTTCTCAGTGCATCATGACTCTGATTCACATTTCTCCAGTTCAGCTTCGCCAGATTCTAATGTAATATACTCAGAATAAAGAGACACATTTCAAGAAAAGTTGCTCAATAATTTATTCATGTGTTGACATTTTACAAAACAAAATATACACAAAGTAAAAACAACTTCTTGTTTGAAATTACCAACCACCCATCCATTCAGCCAACCCTGAAAGACACTGAACTGAGACAAGCAAACAACTTTGGTGGGGAGTGAAAAACTATCTAAACTTGCATGGCTGGATTCAGCAGCCTCAGTTTATCAGTCAGTAAATGTCACGTTGGTGGTACATCTTAACTGTAGTCCCAGTGGCCTACCTAAATGAACACTGGGAAGTCACTAACCTAGAATAATCATAAAAGTCTTCTTTTGATCAACAAAAGTATTGTCTTAATACTCCCAAGCAGGTATTTGGGTGAACATCATGCAACATAATGATTTAGAGTAAAGTGTGACATTGAAACTTAGTGAAAGGAAACAGGAACTATGCTTGGGTCAGGCCTACAGGTCTCTGTTGGCACTACAGTTTGTACAAGCAGTGGTACAAAACATCCTTCAACATTGGAGTGAGTGCATCAGTGAGTGTTCATCATATATTGCACAGGTTGTCCTCAGTCATTCCCTCTGGAGCTGTATCTGTCTCTGCCGTGCTTCTTGGTGGATGGGAGATGAAGGGAGCGACGAGTGCTCAAGAGCTGAAACAATCCCAAAGGAAGCAGGTCTGCCCAAATGTCTAGAGGGTGAAGGAGGGCGCTATCATTTGGCACAAACTTCGGAGCCACAGTTTGAACTTGGTGTAGGACATCTTGTCTGAAGGACTGACAGGCTTCCCTCTGGTTTCACCCGCTGAGGTTCCAAAAATTGTCTTAGACGTGCCTGCTGAGGAGGTCCTCAGACAAGTAGTGGTTCAAAAAGTCACCTCTATCCCCAGCACCACTGCAAGCCTCTACCTCATCTCTTCTTCTTGCTGTGCCGGAGCATCTTCTTCCTCTTCAGGATCATCTCGTAGAGCTTCTCGAGGCCGGGCTGCAGGCCCTGACCATCCTGTGCCGAGCAGCCCTGCGTGTGGTGCAGTGTGGACGAGCTCAGCTCATGGAGAGCCAGAACCTTCTCCACCTGAAACATAGAAACACATGACAGTCACAACCTGTTTCTCTAACGGAATGATGTGAACACTTAACAAGAATTCATGTATGTGTACAAAACAGATATGGTTATGTTTCCAATAAGGAATCTTAAAGACTCAGGTTTGACAAATTAGGATTTTCTAAAGGCTGATGATATGTTGATACAAAGTGGCCCATGGCTGCCAAAATTCAATATCTTCCATATTCCCCTTATTTAATTTAAAAAACAGGGTCTCAAACAATTATTACATCAAGTGGAGCTATTTCTTAGCTACCAAGAGATATTATCAGGCAAGAGGTGTAACAGAGACATTAGAAATCTGGACAGCAAGATGAGTGAGAGACTAAAACCATGTCATCACACACATGCACAGTGAAAAAAATCAGTCAATTGATCGATTTGCTTCTTTTTTGTGTCATGTGGCTGCACACTGAACAGAGCAGATGGATCATCTGTTTCAGCTCTTCAATCCCAGTAAAATGTTGGCAACTCTTCTGTTTCTGAAGGAAGAGAAAGCAGCACCATTTCTGGGTAATGATGCTCTACTGTATGATGGTTTCACCTCCACTGGTGCCATGATCATCAGCCAGTTGGAGGGGGGAGGGTTTTTAGGCAATCAAGCTAGCAAATGAAATATTCAATGGACAGAAATAATTGCGGATGCTTCTGCAAGGCTCGAGAAGACATGCCATTGTTTCCACTTTCCAGCTGAGCTGCCCCTCCTGGTGACCATCATCATCAGAGCAAACAGGGCTATTATAAGACCAAAAAAATCAAAACCTTGTAATGCTGCAGCTGTAGAGAAGACTATGATCCTGAGCACACATTAAATGGCACCTTTTAGGACTTGACAGTTTTCAACAATTTGTGCTCAGATATATTTTGGTTGATACTACATACAGCCTACTTATGAGGTATAGTTACCTCTGAAGCGGACATGGCTCCATCCAGGTCCTGTTTGTTTGCCAGAACAAGCACAGGCACCCCCTGATTCTCCGCCGACCGGGTGATTCGGTGGAGCTCCACCTTGGCCTCCTCCATGCGCTCAGTCTCAGCTGCGTCCACCACAAACACCAGCCCGTCCGTCCTCCTAGTGTACGACTTCCAGAGGGGCCTCAGTTTCTCCTGACCGCCCACGTCCCACACCTGGAACGTGGTGGTGTTGGTTTTAGAGTTCCCCATGGGCACTTTAATCCTCTCCATGTTGAAGCCTTTAGTGGGGATCGTCTCAACAAACTCCCGCAGCTTGAGTCTGTAGAGGAGGGAGGTTTTCCCTGCAGAGTCCAAACCTATCACCACAACATGTAAAGACTGGAAGCTTGGGAGGAACGGGGTGTTGGGGGCAATCTCTGTTAGCTGGTTCCCCATGTTTAGGTCCTCGAAAGATTTACAGCACCAAATTATTTCCTTTGGTCTTCCGTTAAAACTCTCACTAACTCAGTGTTTTCCTGGGTCCTTGTCTCACTTGCCGTCTGTGTCCTTGGCAGCAAAAAGTGTTTGTCTGGAGACGCTTTGAAGATGGCAGGAGGGACAGGGAGGAGAGGGTTTGGCTGGAGAGCAGTTCAAACTCCTGGCCTCACTTCAAAGGTTGGTGCAGGAGGGTGGTGGTGGGGGACAGACCACTGGCTGCAGTCACTGAGGACCTGAGGGGAGGAGGGGGGGACATGAGTCAGCTTTTTCAACAAGAGCACTGGGCTGTCAGTAATTAGATGAGCTGAGACTCCAAAACAGCCTCACCATAAAAGAATATGACAAATCTGTGCTGTATTCAACGACTTCTTAAAAACACAACGTGGGTTTAATGTGGGCTGCAGGTTTTTAATCGTTTAAAAGGAAACACTGATGTTACATACGCGGTTAGTTATGGCTAAAGTGTTAATTTTTTTTGTAAAACGACCATGTTGAAAAAGGCTTTTTGTTGTAAACTGCCGGTAAGCTTTTGTTCTGCAGAAGAAATGGTGAGCCAGTGTATTTGCACGGCACACGGCATTGTCAGCAGCTGTGGTGTTTGGCGTTTCTAGCTGTATCCTCCAGAGAACTGGGAGGACTGGGAGCAGAGAGCCTCCAGCAGCTGGGAAAGCCTATCATGGCTGTTCTGGCTTTTGTTCGCGTCAACTACAGCGCGTTACCTAAACAGGCACTCCAGTAAGAAATCCGGTTAAAAACAGCTTCACACACGACTAATAACACATTTTGGAAAAAGAGAACCCAAGCTTTTAGGTGTTTGATAAGTTCTGCAGAAACAAAGACTGTGGTTACGAAGTTAAAATTCAGTAAAAAGTAGAGAATGGTTCTCCTGGTCGGACGCTTCGCGGCGAAATCTTCAAAGGGCTGGTGTCGCGAGCGTCTCTCCGCTCCAGCAAAGTCAACACACGGAGGATATTTGGATTGTGTTAAATAGTTTATATATCTCACCTGGCACCACTTCTAGCTCCTTAAAGTAGTTAACATTGTTGCAGTGCGACGAATTGGCGAACAATATCCAAGTTATAATGCCCAAGTAATCCCAATAGACTCGTGCATTAGCGATGTGCAGCTCTCCCGTCTGTCCGATGAACAGTGGCAGCGCGAGCGAAGCAGCACAGTAAAGACTCTCCCCACCCCCCGCTGTGACGTCAGCAGCAGGAGGGACACAGCCAAAATGGAAGATAAACAGTCCCTAATTAAAGTAGTTCCAGTATGTCATTTCTCTGCGGTTTCCTCATATTCCTTACAAGGCTGAATCTTCTCAGGCTTGTGTAATCATCTGTATATACTTTCTGTTGGAGGACAGTTAAAAATGCTGATGTGGAATGGGTTGGGTTGTGAGTAACTAGCAATAACTTTAGACTTTAGACTGCTTCTTTATTGATCCTAATCCGGGAAATTGTTTGGTTGCAGTAGCAATGAACAGTTAAACATACAGACGACCAAAGAATATATACAAGAATTTTAAAAAATAAACAAAAAGTGACAAAAAAAATATATACAGAATGTCCTCCTCTCCACCACCTCCTCAAAAGTGTCCAGTTTGCAGCCAATAATGGAGCCGGTCTTCCTGATCAGTTTGTTCAGTCTGTTGGTGTCGCTGGCTCCAGTGTCGCTCCCCCAGCACACTGCAGCAAAGAAGAGTTCCCTTCTTACACACAGTGTTGATGTTAGTTTTCCAGTTCAGTCTGTTGTGACGGTGCACTCCAATCAACCACTGTGACATTCTCCCCCAGAATGCACAGTGGTTGTGTGGTCGTCCTGTTCCTTCTAAAATCAATAACCATCTCCTTGGTCTTGGCCACATTAAGCAGCAGGTGAGTTCTACCAGACCATTCCACAATAACCATAACATCATGTAAACATACTCATTTACATACAAAAGTATCATCTTTAAAAGCACCCATACTATAGAATTAAACAAAGAAACAAAGAATTTTGATGTTGTAGCTGGTCAATATGGAGTGACGTGGTGTCAGAACTTCAGCTATGTAGAATTTTCATGCAGTCCTTATGATGAAACTGCATCAACAGCAGCTGCACAACAAGCACACATGAATAATTATGTTCAGAAAAAGCAACACAGCTCTTTCACCTCAGAGCAAGACATGTTCAAATTAGAAGAAGCTCTAATGGACAACTGAAGAAGTTACACCTCACAGCACACAGCAGAGGTCACCAGGGGTCAGCATGAGCCACCTATGACACAATGGCTCTGCTGTACTGATTTGCATTATAATGGTCGATGTAGTTCTTTCCCTGATACCTAACACTGACTGTGTGTGTGTGAAACAAGTGATGACCTATTGACTGACTGACTGGAGCCAGGCTGACTGACTGCCTGTTGCGGAAGCAGGGTGTCGTCTGACAGTAACTGAAGTTTCGACAGAGGGCTTGTAGATTTGATGTGAAATTGATTATCAGCATCACGGAAACTTCAGAGACATACATGACAACTGTGTCAAACCTAAAGGCTGTTATCAGCTGTGTCAGGTGTGACCAGCAGGAGGAAAGATATGAGCACATAAATGTACAATCACACACACCCACGCACATCCACACACACACAACGGAAATCATTAATAGCGGCAGATTATACAGTGTTACAGTGCCATAGTAAGTCAGTATTCTACTCCATATGCTACACTGCAACATTCTGTGCTAGAAGAAGAGCTAGAATGAAGAATGAAACCTAATGGGGGTTTTGCAGATCGGAAAATTGCCTTGTTTTTTCAGCAGGCATCACAAGCCTCTTTCTCTTTCTCTCAGCTGTCATGTTTGTCCGATTGGGTGGGGTTATTGTTCTAGGTCAGGTTTTTGCATCTTCATACTTCCATATTAGCACTGCAACGGAAATAACGAAGACAGTATGAAATGTTTGGTCATTTTTTCACTTATTCATTGTTCAGACATTTCCTTATTTACATTATAATGTAATGTTTGAGTGTATTTTATTGTGGTCCTTGACAGCTGCTTGGAATTTAAAAGAAAAATAAGCCTTTTTAGAAGAAAACATGATTATTTTTGTCTAAGTCAGATAGAGAAATGTTTTGTTTTGGTGTTGTTTCCTAAACTTGGGTACCACATTGGCACCGGTATCAAACAGCTACCAATGGGGGGCTTTATCACACTGACCAGTGGTGTAAGAGGGACCCGGACCTTTTACTTGAGTAAAAGAAGAAATGCTACATTGTAAAAGTCCTCAATTAGAAGTCAAAGCCATTCAAATTGTATCTAAGTATTAGCATCAAAATATACTTGAAGTACCAAAAGTAAAAGTACTCATCATGCAGAATGGTCCTTTTTAATTTTACTTCTGTTTATTATATCCTTGGAATATAATTGTTAATGCATTAATGTGCGTAAAACAACTTGCAGCTGGTAAAGGTGGGGCTAATTTTAACTATTTTATATAGCACTAGGTTTTAAGGGCTTTCTTTTTATCAAACTACACCAAGCCCTCAGAGCAGAAAACAATTCACAAACAATTTGCTGCATGAGTGAAAGTTTGTTCTCGACCATTGGGCACAGCAGTCATTGACCTTTCTGTCTTCTATGAGTAATCGTTTTTCTCTATTGTCTTAAGTTTGTAGGTTGTAAAGTTCATTATCCTGAATAAACAGTCCTCAAAACCAACATCCTTCAAATGAGACCGAACAACTTAGACTTAACAACTACACAAATATTCCTGCCTAATGACGGATCAGCCTCCTCTTCTCTCCTGTCCTTATCTAGACATGGTGAATTTGATTAACTGGTCCTGGAGCAGTCAACCATAGATTCCTTATTGTGCAGGGTAATAGCGCACTCTGTTGTCTGCTGGGTGAATGGCAGCCCTGGTGGACTATCAGACATTTGGCCAACCTCACTGTAAAGTGAAAATATGTGGAGTTACATTTGTTCTTCATACATTTCTTTCAGTTAATTCAGTTCTGGAATCAAAAAGAGAAGCCAAGGAGCAAAGAACGGCGCATGTCGTAGACCACAGACCACAGGATGGACAGTAGCACGAATACTGTCCTGTCTGAAGTGCATATAGCAGCAGTTTCCATTGTTTTCGTGCTCAGACCTGAGATAAACTTTAGATTACATTGATGTCTCCTGCTCTGGAAAGTTCTAGGCTTAAAATTAAGCTAAACAGCAAAAGTCTTTCATCTTGGCACAACATTGCAACTCACCTACAGTCCTCATTTTGTGCTAAAATGAATTTGCTGAATTAATTTCTGCACATGAATATGTCATGGCTAATGTGGGCCGCAGAAATGATTACAGTGACCAGTAACACTTTAAATACATACTGTATGGACATGTCAGTACTGTTTTAAGAAAGAAAACCATTTAATACTTCTGGTGAAGGTTCATTAGTTACTATATGGATAAGCAAAATGTCTGAGAGAAGAAATAAAACCATAAACCCAGAATCACAGTGAAGTGGGACCATTGTTAGTGAGCCACAGGAGGTAGTCAGCAATGATTTATCCACCCTACCTTTCTGTTCCTTTCTTACAAAAGCTGCCCAGGAGAGCATTATGTTACCTGGAAACTCCACTTAACAGGGTCAGAGACAGGAGAGCACTAAAGAGAGACTGACACCTCAGCCTCCACCAGTCCTCCTGCAGGCTGCTACGTCTGCTTTCTCTCCAGGGCACAAGTCAGGTGAGTAAACACTTTTATTTGCTTGCTCATTATTTCTCAGACGTCACTGTATTCAACTGTATTGCCAGCTGTAACATACAGACCCGTGTGTTGATCCACAGTTTGTTTTGTACAGCAAACATCATGTTTTATCCTGTGGTAGTGTGTTCCACCTCGATACAGTGTACATTACATACTGAGGTTTATTTTACGTACATATCATGTAAAGGTAAGATGGACTATTAATTAGTGTTGACTTTGATTCCCTACTATGGTTACAATCACAGGCCTTATGATTAATATACAATTTTTGTAACAGACACTAATGTGACATAAATTAGGTGAAATGGTATTCTTAATTTTTTGACTCACTGTACTATCATTTGAAAATGCACGTGCTGCATTCTGTTTCTGATTTATATTCATTGTAAACCCAAATAAGCTGTATATATGCATGGCACAATGATAAAATGTAATAATCATTGTCATATCAAAACAAAATGGGCCCACCGGGCAATTGGCTGACGTTGGTATCTAGTGAGTGCCAGATGAGAGGAGTGCATGGAGAGCAGGTAACACAGGAAAGAGATCAGTAATCAGAGGAGCTGATGGCAGTGGTTGGGAGTCACGGTGTATCAGGTAACTCTGTTGTTAAATCAAAAACACACAATGCAGATAGACAGAGGAAGCAGGTGTATGTCTAAATATTCATGTGGTGTCAGAAGCAAATATCATTTATTGTAATTGTATTGTAACATGCTGCTTGATTAAGATAGCTGCCAACTTTTGAGTTCTAAATATTAAAGAGTAGCTTAACACTGGGCTCAAAGTGGTTCACTGGCCCCTCTGGCTGAAAGTGTCACCAGGGTGTGGGCAGAAGTGATCTGTGGGTGCTCTCCGAAACCCCACCATCACAGTGGAGCCAGATAGGTGTGGTTTCCACTTCATTTCAGTACAACACACAAAATGTCACATGCTCACTCACATGCCTCATTTGCTAACTTGAATCATCAGCAGTGGAAAATCCACCAGAAAGTCCTCCAACTTGTGAGAAATTTACTTTTGCTCACACAGCATACGGCACAAAATACGTGTGTGAACATGTCCCGCCTCCACAGGAGCTTTAGGTACATTATGATCGGTGCCACGGCGCTCATCCACAATTGACATGATGACAAACAGCGGAAAGATGGCATTGCAGCTGCCTCTGAAGCCAGGGGTGCTCTGCCCCAAAGTGCTGGGGGGGCGTTTGTCAGAAGACAAGTAACAGTGAGAGGGACCAGGGCCTTGGCAAGTCTCACGCCATGAGGAGTGGGCCCTACAAGCCATGAGGTTTCACAGGGCAGCCGACTCCTTCTGCTGTCATTCAAACTTGTGGGACTTGAGAGACAGATAGTTCTGCATTATGTATGTATGTACAACTGTTGCTTACTGCAGCTTTAACACATTAATGTTAATCCACACTAAAGCCAGCCACACTTCGACCATGATTATCTCCACTGGAGTGACTAATAAAAATTTTACCGCCGCTTGTTTGGCAGGAATCTGATCGATGGTAGCATCATTCTCACTGCCCAGTGGGCCACGAACATCACAGCTTTGTAGCAGTCTTTGTATGGTCTGAGCAAGCTAGCTGTTGGGTGCTAATTAAAGTTACACAATGTTACCAGGCAAATTAATCCCTGAAGTTTGATCCCATTTTTTCACATGTAACTATATTATTTCCGTGCTTCATGTAAATTTGCATACAGCAGCAACACATGTACCCAAACTGGCGAGGATCCAGGAGCAGAACAGGCTTCATATAACAACAAAGCTAACTCTATCTGAGTTAGCACTGCAGTATAACCACACAAAAAGGCAACATGAAAAAACAGTTACTGGCATCCAACCCACTACTCTCGTTTTTTGGTTGGCTTCAAATGAGGCTTAGCATTCATACAGTTTCTCTTCTCTGGTCCTCAACATTACAAAATCAGTCCAACATTGCTACCAGTCTGTGGGAGTAGCCACATTAGCTGTGCAGCACATTAGCGCCAAGTTAATCAGGCAAACCAAGCAAATAGTACAAGTACAAATAGAGTACAAATAGACTATAACTAGAGTACAAATAGTGCAAATAGTTTTGTGCAAAATGTGTAAAACAGTAAAACAACATAAAACATGGCAAAACTAACAGCTTAGAAGTTGGATCGTGGGCAGTCGGTATTGATGCATCCTTGAGCTTGCGCTGTTTCCAGCCCTCATTTACAAAGCAGTCTGGTGGGATAGCATTTAAATGCACACACAGATTTCCACAGTTTTCCAGTTAATTCACTGGGTCTTGACATCCTCAGATGGTGGGAGTAGATGATGACTTTTTGTGTTGATTCTTGCAGCCAATGATAGAGCAATTCCTGTGCTTAGAGTTTAGCTTTGTACTGGCTCTCAGAGCAGTCTGAAGTAAAACAGTTATCACATGCAAGAGTTTTCCAGTCCTTGTGGGGACATTTTTTGTCATATTTCCATTAACAGTTAAGTTAATCCGCTGCGTCTCTCCTCAGATGATGGGAGTTGATGAAGACTTGTGTTGGTTATTGCAGCCAACAGCAGAGACATTGGATGATTTGCTCATAATGATAACTTCCACATCTTGGTGGGCAGGACGGTCACCATGGCAGAGGATGGTCACCATGGCAGAGGTGGTGCTGTGTTACATAGGGGAGTAGACAAGTAATGGAAGAAAATGCTTTACGAAACTGACAAGGCAATCCAGGCTGTTCAGGAACAGTGTTTTCTGTAGCAGAAAGACTCCCCTTGGCTTGGACTTTGGGTTTTATAAGATTTTACATGCATAAAAAAGGTATATAACAGACTAAAGGAAAGGGGAAAACCCCAAAAACATAATTTGCAGTAATGTTTTGACATTTTGGGAGATACACTTATTTGTTTTGGGGACAAAAGTCAGATGAGAGGATCAATACCATGTTCACCATATCAGATTTATAAGTGATAATATGTGATATGCTTGTTCTGCACTCAAATGGGGAAAAAAACATTATTGAAGGTTTAAATCTTCCATTAACAATTCACATTTGTCTTGCAGTCCTTTATTAAATATATATTCTATATTATTCTTTTCTTCCATAGTGAATATTCATCTTCACTGCCTCCTCTAGCTGCTGTACAGCAGGATGTCAGCTATGCACTGGGAGGCCAGACGGCGTCAGAGTGCTCTGGACCGCAGGATGGCCAAAAACCAACAGCAGGTAAATAACATGTTGTACCAAACTGTTAAGGTTACAGTACAATTAAGTACAGTTTAAGTACAATTTGAGGTCATTTTACTTCACCTGAGTACTTGCATTTTAGTTTGTTATATATATTTTTCTGGGCTAAATTAATCTGACAGTTATATTACTCTGCAGATGACTATTTTATATACAAAGTATACAACACGCATCTAAAATATGGTGCATTGTTGATTGAACTACCTCACCATTTATACAGAAGCTGAATAAGTATTAATATGCAATAATGGTGTAATATTATATTCTACAATGTTATGATGAAGCGTTGTTACCATTGTCCAAGAGTCCTAGAGATTTATCTTCCATGTAAGGTCAAAGTTGTTGCTTGGTGTCACTTCTGCTGCAAAATCACACAAGGCCCCCAGAGTCCACCCAGCTTCATCCAGCCTCCATTTGTTGGCAGTTGACTTTAAATTAATATTCAATGGTACATTTCATTCGTTACTGACTTTGTCTTATAACATATACAGCAAAACCTTTTCTGTGTGTCTGTAAGTAGTGAGGAAGGAGAAGAAAAAGTGAAAGATGAAGGGAAGCTGTGATCATTATCACTGTATTGTCATCAGAAAAGGAAGAAGTAAACGTAAGGTGCATAAGTGTTAGCATCAAAATATACCTAGAGTACCAAAAGTATAAGTACTCATCATGCAAAATGGCCAATTTCTGAATAATGTGTATTATATTATTGGATTATCATTATTGATCCATTAATGTGATCATTACTTTAATGTTGCAGCAGGTAAACGTTGGATTTAATTGCAGTTGCTTTGCTTGTGAATGTCCCCACAGGGATCAGCAGTCTTATTTTAACTGATAGTAACACATCACAAATTATTTGTTGATTATATTTTCTATGAATATTTTGAATCTGCAAAGTAAGCACTTACTAAAGTCATCAAATTTACGTGGTGCAGTAAATAGTACAATATTTGCTTATAGTGGAATAGAAATATAAAGTAGCATCAAATGGAAATATTCAAGTTAAATATAAGTACCTTGTACTGTGCATTACTTTTCACTAATATTTGTAACACAGTCAAATTCACTTAAAGCTATATAGATATATGGCAGCGCCACCGGAATGCAACACAGCCTGAGGACATAAGGCATAAATCCTAACATGATATCCTCCTGTCACACTTTCCAGTGGTCCCTAGTCTAATGTGATATATACTGCTCTACTAATGGTGATCCAGCAGTCTGTCTGGTCTACTTTATTATTGAACAACTGCAGGGCTGACTGGAAACTGAGCAGGGACATGCGACACCCCAGCAAGGGGTCAAACTCGTTTCCTGTGTGAATCTGACAACTTGTATCTTGTTGCTGATTTCCAGGATGTGTTCAGACACAAAAATGTTTCTTTCATTTGGATTTAATGGTTAACCTGAGTTAAGTAGCAAGACTTATTTCAAAATAAGGCATCACTTGGGCAAACTGTAGGTACTTAAAAGAAAGACAAAAAATAGCTTCTTTTTGAATGAAAGAATCAACAGGGAAATCTGTTTACAGACCACTGCAACAGGATGCTGGTATCACAGGGTCACTGAGACAACTGCAGCTCAGATATCCTGAGCGGAGTGTTTCTCTGATGCAGCTCTTTAGGATGGACTATATCATCAGGACCTTCTGTAGAAATCAACAAGAAAGGAATAAAGAGAAGATGGCAAGAGAAATTAAAGTTGTCCCACTGAGTTTTTGCTCATCGGTGTGCTTCTGGTATCATGGTAATCCACTGATCGACAGTTGGTGACAGTAACACACAAATCAGTGTAGCAGTGCACCATCAAAGGCAAGGGAGAGGAAGCCTGCTTGCAAGCGAACATGGATGTGAAAGTGCAAGAAGGAAGGATATCAAAAAATGTTAAAATGTGCTTTTCAAAAGTTATATGCACTCAACTCATTCATTCACACACAGGTGACTTTAGCATGTTTCTAGAAATAGACTGCATACATCAAGTCAATGAAAAGTTTCGTCTTTTCTTTTTATTCTGGTAAATGTTGAAGATGTAATAATGCACTCATATGATCAATGCAAATAACAACTTCTTGAGTCCTATATCATGTGTTATGCATATAACCAGTAATGCTAACATGCAAGCATGGAACACATTTAAACAATAGCCACGTTTCCACTGAGCAGTGCGGCTCAACTCGACTTGATGCAGTTTTGGTACCAGGTACGTTTCTCAGTTTGGCTTTCGGCTGCGGGTGGCACCCCCTCAATGTAGGCAGGATTCTTAACTGATTGTAGATGCGCGGGTTGAACTCCTGTGACATCATCTTCAACAAGACATAATCCCACGCTAGCAATGGAAGATATCTTTTCCCTGTAAGATCCCTTCATCAACAGTCAAACTTTATCAATTGAGTCCAGTGAATTAAAAAAACGTGGTTGTAATGTGGTTGTGTTCAGGATGTCCATGGGGTACAACTAGGGATTCTAGTGACAATTCTGTCTAACTAATTTGTGGTCTGCAGTATTGTCATGCCACCATTTAGTATTGGCTCAGCTGGTGAACTGTCCACAACAGTTGACAATGGAAGCAAAAAAAAGAGCAAGTAGAGTGGAGCCCATTCCAGCCCAACCATATCCTCCAGTGAAAACATGGCAAATGATTCAGTGATGTTTTGTGATTGGGTCTTATAAAGTAAGAGATGATGCAGTCTCTTTTCACTGCATGTGTTTGGAGCATTTATTTCAGTTTGCCTCTGTTTACAGCTGCTGCAGAGGGGTTCTGAGACCAGCCACAACACAACTGAAACAAACCCAACACAAGAGCATGCAGGTATCATTATTCTTAAAATGGTTATATTCAGAACAAGGCTGGATGACAGGTTGTACTTACTTTTTTTTTTGGCACAGCTACATTTAAAGATGAAGCAAGAAGCTGCTTATCACTGCAGGAACTTTAAAAAACATGATGTACTGTGTATCATGGGTTTGCTTTTGTTGCCACTGCTCTTCGTCCAAGTTAGGGACGAGTTCCTGGAGCTAAATTTCAGCACTGCTCAGGAGGCCTTACGCTAATGCTGTCAGGCATTGGAGGCAGCGCTGATGACCCCTTCATTGGAACTAAATCATCTAAACCAGGAAAAACAGACTTAGAACAAATGTGGACTTTTGCATATGGACTTTTACATATTTTTAACCATATAGTGTAGTTCTCGATATTCAGTGAAGACTTTCTTCAGTTTTGACGGTCCAACAACTGCTTCACCTTCCAAACAAGATAGTCCTACTATTGTCTTTTTAAAGATGTATATCTGAAACATTTTGGTTTGTAAAATACGGTGGAAACAGCAGCCTCACAAGGGCCTTACAAGTTCAGGTTACGAGAAGCCTCAGGCTAAAGCTTGTTAAGATCCTGCAGAGGAAAAGGGCTTAGAGCGAGAGCACTATGATGAAACAGAAGTATTTGTTGGGACAAGAGTTGTTTTTTCAAACCAGCCAAACCAATCAAACACATTCAAATATCTGAATGATTACAGCATAGTTTGTAAAACAGCTAATGATATTAATGAAATACTTAAGGAGCTACAACTTGCAAAATCCTTGGAAACATCCTCTCATCTGCCGCCATCTGTAAATGATCAACTTCATTTTGCAGTGGGAATAATAATCTGTCTGCTCTTTACACACTGAGTCACCACAGAGGGAGCCAGTTTTCTGCCTGAGAACTCCCCTTTGAATCATGTCCAGACATGACTACTGTACAACCATCCACACGCATCCACCCCAAACTCAAGTCCTGCCGCTTCCACACACACACAAACACACAAACACACAGGTGTCATTGTTGGCTCTGTTACAGCCTCATGAATATCTTTGTGATCTTTGATGGGCTCAACACTTGAGTGGCCTCATCAGCGAAGTCAGTCACAGTACACAGTGCCAACAAAACATCTGCATACTACTACTGAATGTAAACACAGGGAGGCTCGTGTACGCTGTGTATATGCACACAGTGAAATACGAGCAGATTGAAACAGACAATTGGTCCCCAAAACATAAACACTGAAGAAATACAATGAGTTAAAATGGGCACTCCAGCAAGCTGTCAAATGTCAAAGTCAGTTTGTGGTCATGTGGAGCAGCGCTCAGCCTGTGACAACAGTATAACGTCAAGTCTGAGAAAATTGCTCAAACAACATCATGAGTAATCATAGAAACAGGTCTTCACAGGTCTTCTCAGTTCCTTGAGACCTGGCCTGATGTTGCACCATATCCAAATTACATTCAGTCTCACGGGCTGTTCACACGGTGCTCATCAGTCCTGCCAGCTCAGGCGTCATTGTTGTGTTACAGCAGTTTCAACAACACATACCCCAAGGAAAAAAAACAAAAACACCAAAAACACCACTGGTCTGAAATATCTCAACTTTTGTTAAATGAATTGCCATGAAATTTGTTTGCAACGTTCATGTTCCCTTTAGGTGCATTGTAATGACTTTGGAGATCTGCCAACTTTTCATCGTCATAAGGTAAATGATAACAATAAATTGTCCAGTGTTTTGGTTTACGGATCTGACCCAAAAGGCCACAGCTTTACTTTTTGTGTCATGCTAATTAGCACACATTAGCATGCTAACACACCCTAGTAATACAGTTAACATAAACATTATTCCTGCTAAACATCAGGATGTTAGCGTGGTCATTGTGGCCTTGTTAGCATGCTAATGTTAAAATTTACCTTAACTATTTCTGTCACTTTTCATGCAAACAACAAGTGTAACATTTTAAATGTCATCCTGGGGAGACTGTCTGCAAATGTTTCATCCCTGTAGTTAATCACTAATCACACACACGCACACACAAACACCAGGGTGACCGTCATGGTCCACAGTGTTCTCATTAGACAGATTGCTGCTGATCCTGCTGAAGGATTCATGAAGGCCACACGGGCGCTCCACACTGTGTGTATCAGATATCACCAGCCACAGATTTACTGGAAATGATTGATGGGAGCAAAGTGAAAGACTGTATTCAGCCATCATTTCTCGCTGCACTCTGCTGTTAGTATGGTCCCATATGGTCTAGCGGTTAGGATTCCTGGTTTTCACCCAGGCGGCCCGGGTTCGACTCCCGGTATGGGAAGATTCCTGTTTGTCAGATTATTTGTGTGAATGCTGGTTGTCATTGCATGTATTACTCAGAAACCCTGTTATAAAACAGGGAATGAACTACATTTGTTTACAGATTACACCAAATGTGTACCATTTGGCCCAGCATCAGTCCTGTCAGTATTGCCTGGCAACCTCACAAGACTCTAGGAAGTCACATCTTCCAGGGTGACTTTTCTATTGGAATTTAAAGCTGCATTCATTATTTTTGGCCACTTGGACGCAGCGGAGCAAATTCAGCTTTTCACCCTCCTTTTAGCTCTGTTTTGGTCTCCACCAGCTCCTGAACACGGCCACTGTGTTAACCTGCTAGTCTCTAACTGTGTCTGTCTGCCGTTTGGTGCTGAGCGGATAGCGGACAGGGGGTCTATCAGAGCCTTTTCACCACTGACTGCTCTTCTCATGATTTAGTTGGGTTTGTGTATGGGCAGGATCTCAATACTGTGGCTCTAATCACTACTTCTAATCACTGCTGCAGAGTCCGGCTCCAAAAGATGTGACCAGTGCACAGTGGCAGCACCTGTATCTGGGATATTTTGACTTCATATTTGTACAGTGAGAGGAAGTGGAGATGCATCATCCATCTTTATATAATCTGTAGTTTTCACGGAAAACAGCAGCAAAAACAAATATGATGAACACAGCAGTTTGTGTGCTGGACCACCTAACGATGGCGGTGGGTTTATGAGCCACTCCTATCACAGCACACACATGGTTTGATGAATTGTTAATGTAGAATGATTAGTTAGCGCAGTTTTAACCTCGGGAAGAATTGCTAGGCATACGTCATATTTTTCATGTGTTGTTTCCAGCTGGAGACCGGTGTCCACACTGCAAGGGCGACCTGAGGACACCTGTCCATCACAGTGGCAAGATCCCAAACAGATACTCAGTAAGAATCAATGCCTTCATCATGATGAGTTTGGATTGTCACATTTACCCTCCTCTGCCTGACGGATAAGAGGATCACCTGTAATAGCAACAAAATGTGCTTGTAAAAGTATTTTCAGAGGAATAATGGCTGTTTATCTTACAGTCTTTACAGTACACGCAGCAGTGGTGAGGAAGACAAGTGACAGCGCTGTCCTCTGATAACCTCCCTGGATTGCTGGACCATGTTTGGAAGTGCTGAGCAACAACCCTGCATTTGGTTTTGTACAATTCATGGGAGGAATGTGGCTTAAAACATGCCTTCTCAAAGCCCAGCTGAGCTCATGATCACCTGGAAAATGTGTCCTCCTGTTTCATTTGTGTGGCTTTTATTCTAATCAGTAAGTGCATCTCTTTCCCTTTATCGCTGACGAAGACAGGACAGTCAAGTGTCTAAGGAACTGTGCCAGCATGACATTTCTCAGTGAGACTTACATTGACCTAGTAATACATGAATATCCTCAACAGTTAACTGAGTAAAGTTGTCATTCAATCAATACATCAAATTCATGTACTTTTTTCATGTTTCATTATTTGTAGATAAAAAACAAAATTTCCTTAAAAAAACACCTAAAAGTTCACGTAATCACCCTTTCTATTGAGTCACAGTGTTTTTCATCTGATATTTGTCAGTACACACACAGAATCTTTTTGCTGAGTGCAGCACAGTTCACTTTTCCTAGACTCCAAAATGCACTAATGCAGGAAAGACCTTTATCTCAGGAAACTGTAGTAGCTTTTATTTATTTATGTATTTAGCATATACCACAGATTCCATTACAAACAACAAAAAAGGAGGACACCTCTTTACTTCATGGGTTCAAATGCTGGAATATGTTTCAGTGGGCTTTCTTTGTGAACACAGTATACAGATGTGTTTGCAACCAACTGTAGAACAAACAAACAAATAAACAATCAAAAACAAAACTCCGGTAACAATGAGCATGTTGTCTCTGTCCTGTCTGTCTGCGTCCACCTCTCCTCTGAACGAGCACATCACTCTGTGGGCTGTTGTCTCTCTCTGATGTCTGCCTGGGACATGTTCAGCGGTGTGAATGTGGGAGCTGAGGAGTTGCGCCTGTAAGTACTTTTGACGTGTTGAGTAGCTCTAAAAATGAGGCGGAACATGTTACTTCTTGAAGATTCATCTGGTATCATAACTTTGTATGGTAATACAAGATTACTGAAAAATATGCTTGAAGAGTTATGCTCTTGTTGCTTTAAACATTTGAAATGTGTATTTGCATAATAGGTACAATGCTAAACAAATCTGACAGAATACAATTCAACTGAAAATCCATTCATCCATTCTGACCACCAAGACTAACTCAATACACCACTGACCAGCTGAACATATTTGTACAAATAAAACATTTATTGATACTGATATATATGTACAATAATTTGAGAAAATGCATATTATCTGCTGAGAATCGATTTTTATTTGCCAATTTATTTGACAAAAGTGGTAAAAACAACTTTCATGGGCCCCGTGACTGCTACTGACTAATATTACAACATCTACTAAAAACTATTTGTTACTCAGTGTAGGCTTCATTGCTGCTCTTGCACAAACCTGCTCGTGCAGTAAGTGGAGTTAACAGTTACATTATGTGCAGTGCAGTATGAGACTGCTGCGACATCATCTCTAAAAAATGGAACAGCAAACATGAAAATGAGTTGACAAAGAAAGGCCAATGTCTGCGGATGAATGAAACTGAACCAAAGTGGAACCAAAGCTCCACATGAACTGAGCTTTACATATGACAGCTGACCTCTGAGTGAGCTCCAACGCTGATGTTAAGTGATAAGTTCTGGCTCACGGTCAGTGTTCCAGTTCAACCCAAAGGTGTTGGATGGGGCTGAGCTCAGGACTCTGTGTAATCATTTGTGTATGGAGCCAGCTTTGTGCGTGGGGGCATTGTGATAGTGAAACAGGAAGGGTACAAATACAACTACTGGCACAAAATTAGAGGCATGCTGTTGTTTAAAATATCAGTGCAGGCCTATAATGCAGCATTTAAGTTGCATTTAAGAATGTGGACTTGAGTGTTTGTGTGTTTCTAAACATATAGTGAGGTTCTCAATATTCAGTGAGACTTTCTTCACTGAGTATCGTCTTCTTCTTCAGTCTCCACTGGCTGCAGGGCAACTGCTCACAGTACAGAAATAGTCTAGCAAGTGTTACAGACTCCTGGCTGTCGCTTTATTTTAACTCAAAGACATGAGAACATTTGATCTTCTCATCTGACTGCCAGAAAGCAAAAAGACATCTTTCCCAAAATGTTGAACTTTACATTTAAACACCACTTCTTTTCCCCCGTAGCAGGTTTTCGTCCAGATGTTAATGTGGGATTTCTAGTGAGAAGTAGACAGATGTGTGTGTTGAGTGTGCTGATAATGTGTACTGTGTCACTGTCTGTGTGTCCTCTTCAGCGACTCCACTTAATCCTCTGGCTACTTCAGATTTAAAACATGCACCACAAATAGAACAAATGGAAGATGTAACCATGATATGCAGTGCTGAAATCTACAACTGAAGTCATTCCAGATCTTGCATCTCATAATGTGCTGTCATTTACATTTTTTACCAGCAGAACAAACAATCTGACATGCAAAACCTGACATATTATACCACCCTATAAACTTTATACGGCCATCTGGAGTCTCTTTTCACTCCGGTTTGGTCTCCACCAACTCCTGAGAGCAGTCTGGCTCTACCTGCTAAATGCTCAGCTACATTCACGAGCTACTCTCTGTCCGCTGTGTGGTGCTGGGCAGGTCGTGTACTGAGGCTTTATCACAGTGTTTTCAGCGGAAACAGCTGCCTGCTGCTCGAGACAATGCTGGTTTGTGGGCAGAAAAACCAAAACGAGCTAAAAGGCTCTGTGGAGCTGAGAGGAACTTGAGAGTTGATGCCAATTCCCTGTCGATGTGCTACTACCACTACCACCTTTCACACTGCATGCAGTCATTTGATCCATTGTTCCTAAGTGCGGCTTTAAAATTGTGTTTCAGCATTTTATTGCAGAGTGGAGGGAGTGGAGTATGGCATGATTAGAAGCCACCAGGATGCCACATACTGCTGAAAAGGGAATAAAAATAAAGATCATTTACAAAAAGACTTAATTCAGAATTTCAACTGTTTGTAGTCTGAGCACAGCTGCATCAAAGCTACGGTGTAATTTTCACTTGAAAAAGGACAAAATATAGCTGAGTATTACTAGATGTATTTACACTTATTAAATAGTGATTTCCAGACAGTGATGGACTTCTACAGCAACACAAGCAATCACATTGTCATGACAACAGCAGAAATCAGAATACATTCAGGTCCTCAGATGGCATTTCTGCTTACTTTCATACTGCCACTGTGTCCTCAGTGCTTTGATAATGGCCTTGGCCTCTTAACATCCACTCAAGGCCAAACGTTTTTCAGGGTTTCCTCCAATGTTCACTTTTATCTGTCGAACTGTAAAACTGTCAGCAGAGATGGTGAGAGTGGAGCATGTGAACCCATGAACCCATCCTTCATCAGTTTCGTTGTTCACATGTAGGGTGGGCTAGAAAGAGCCCATTCTTCATTTAGCATCCTGGTATCACATTATATCTCATCCAAAAATTTAGCGACACAGTTCATGGAAGAGAAAAACATTTAAAAAAACATTGCAGGCCCAACTACTCCATCTCACAGTATATCCACAGTATGTGTTCATCGATATGTCCATTCATCCACCATCCATCAGGGCGGTGGGGGTTGCACACTGTGTGGTATGGTGCTGTTTGCTCCACAGTCGATGTACTCGTATGTCTCCAGGGAGAGCTGCTCATAGTGGGCCAGGTAGTACACCGTCATAGACATCCTGCAGTGACAGGAAGACAAAACACAGCAGAATTATGCTGACACTGATATTAACTTGAACATATGAGTGTCACAGGAGTCAAGGTTAGCAATGTTTGGATTCAAAAGAACAGTTTAAGTACACATTTCTGCTTTCTTTTTGGGAGTGCCCGGCTCTGTCCAGAGTTCAATAATGATAGTCACGTTATGGCTTCAGAGGTGGCATGTCTGCATTTTTCCAGTCTTTACACTAAACGATGCTCACCATGCTCTGACTCCACCTAAATAGTTATGGCGGTTGTACCATCTAGGCTTAAGCTACAATCGGCTGTGCATCTTATGCCTGGTCAGGAGCAGGCGTAAAGTCAAAATCAAGGTTGTTTTTATCGTAACTTTAAACAAACACCGTTTTTGATCAACACTGTAACAACACATTTCATATGTAGACTTTACAACGAGAAATAGTATCACTGCTGTTTGTTACTGTGTTCTTTAAAATGCGTACTTTTTCCACATATTTTCCAGTTATGTCTAAACAAAGATGCTTTTCTTCTCCTTCCAGTCTGAAGTATGTGAAGCACTGAGGAGGATTGTTTAATCCGTTCACCATGAGGCGCGTGAGCAATGCAAACTGGGCCATAAGTCAAGACAGATACTGTGATTGGTTATTCCTGCGTTCTCTGGCTTTAGACTCAGCACTGATAACAGTGAACCCATCCACAGAATATTCCTGAATAAACTCTGTTTCAAGGTTCAAGCAGAGGATTTTCTTTTCAAGAGTTCTGATTGCACAAATTGTTTGTTGACATTTCTGAGGTTGTTTAAAGCTCATGAAAACCTGGTTTAAATATGATTAAGTAAGTATTTCTTCATGACACACGGATCACAAATCTGAGAGGTTTCACAAGACCTATTAAAACACATTACTGAACACATGATGATACTCACTGCAGATGCAGATACAGAATGTGGACTGGCAAGGAAGCTTTCTTACAGTAGTTACTGCAGAGAAAAGGAGGTAAAAAACAGCTAATGAGTGGTGCTATGTACAGTATTTATACAATGATACATGTTTTGAACTGACTAAGCAGATGTTGAAGCAGCGACACTGAGCTTAAACACTGCTATGACATCTGAACATGCTGCTGAGTGTGAAATCTCAAAGTAGTGACCCGTTATTAGATTTGCGTTGGCTACAAGCCGAAGCATCGGGGATATATTTTGCAATCCAGAATGAACAGGAAGAAGTGAAAAATGCAGAGAATCTTACAACCAGCAAGACAGAGTAAGTGACACTGGCTGCTCACCTCATGCCAGGGTCTGCCAGAGTGATGGGGATCACAAACGAGTACTGGAAGGAAGGAAAAAGGCAAAAGAAATTCAGAAGCGTTACTCAATCCTGAACTCCACCATGTAAAATGTATGTTAAAGGCTCAGATTGAATGTTTTTCTTATTGCCAACAAATCCCATGACAAGACCAACAGCAGCAATGTGTGAGTCTGTCTGTCTATGATTTCTGACTACTCTGTCTGAAGCTCTCAGCTCCAAACCACTAGTTTCTACTGAAGACAGAAATCTTTACAAACAGCTCCCAAAAATACAGCTTCATATTAAAAAAAAAAAAGGCTCTGTAGTTTCCTTAAACAGCCATTTGCTGTAGTTTCTAACAAGCGTCACTCAAACAGGAGGACATTAGGGACTATAGAGACAGTCTCTTCTTCAGAAATACCTTCACACTCAGACTCATGTGAGCATAGAGCAGCAACTAACAAACTGATCATTTGTGCAAAGATAAAAACATGTGCTGCAAGTTCTGAGAACAGACAGACTGACATCTGACACTATCGAAACATGACCCATCAATACTGACATGCTGAGTGATCAGCATGTGCTAAGCCCATCGGAGTGCTTTAATACTCTCTCTGTGGAGAAATGCCATCTTAAATTGCAATGTTTAATATCCTTGATGATACTGACCTCATTGCTCATCCTCCACTGCTGTAATTATTTCCACACAAGTTTCAGATCTTAGTTTAGTAAATGCGACACTACATCTGTCACTGTTTTACTCTAAACACTTACATATGCTGGGCAGCCCTCCTTAATTTAAAATACCTTCCCACATGTAAGCAAACCCAATCTAATTTGTTGTTGGTTTAAGTCTTTCCATGGCATTTGGGGACAATAAACCATGATTTTCACTAAGATCCAGCACACTGTATAGTCATCCATTCCTAGATGATGCTTTCTGCTCCTGTGAGGTTGCGATATCTCACCATTTTGATAGACAGAGGTTTGATAGAGGTCACATTCTTAATGGCAACTGTTCCCACCACCGTGTCAAAGTTCAGGGCCTGCACGGTCAGATTGTAGGCCTGCACTTCCACAAAGTTGTAGTTGGTGATGTTCAGGATGTTCTACAAGGAAACACAGGTGTGATTTTACAACGAATAATACATCACCCTACAATGAGAGTACGTTGTTAGTAAGGGTTATAACGATCAAAAAAATTAGGACAAGACATCCATCTCTCCTATCTACCTACCGTGATGTTAATTTGAACATCCTCTTCAGTGAAGTAAACATAGGACGAGTTGACGGCTACTGGAGAGAGAAGGACGGAGCGAGGAAACAGGAAGAACAACACCAGGGAGCTGACCAGGAGGCACACACCAACAGACACGGCAACGTACAGCTTCCTGAGAGAAGAGGAAACACCGAGACACAACAGTCGATATCAGTCCAACGAAACCAACTCAGCCTCTTCGTGTCACAACTTCCGCCCATTTGTGTTGTATTGTTGGTGTTGTCTTGACCACATCTCTCTTGAGAATGAGACCTCATGTCTCAATAAAGCATACAGTAGCTGGCAGACTGGCTGTTATAGTGTTGTGAATATCTTGGGCATTATTATGACTGTCTCCATCATACACTGCGGCATCTGGCTCCATAGATGCATGTATGTATATTAAGGCTGTCAAGGAATATTTTAAATTTAAATTTGTAAAAAAAAATCCATAAACTCGATTGTGAAAGTTAGTATCTAATTGTGGGGGGAGAAGCACCACAGTGACAGCTGCATTGACTGCACTGCAAGACACACAGGAGTCACAGAACCAGCTTCCATTGTCCAGTAGTTAATGTCTTTTGTTTTTTAAAAGGAAAATCTGTGGAAGTCCGACATATTCAAGCATCTCCAGTCATAATATCCAGTGAAATTAATTGCTTTGATTGTGAAAATACTCTGGCTAAACATGTCGTTTTTTGTACATAGTGTGATTCAAACGTAAATGTTGAGTATTTGTTTTCTTACGTGTGTCTGGGTTTCAGCCTCTGGTCGTTACAGGGGATGACAGCCACCAGTTTGCTCTCCTGACCTGTAACACACGGGACATGGTTTCATATCAAAGATGCCAAAGTGGAAGCAGATGTGATATTCTGAGAGGCTGGATCCTCTCATGTTTGTGTCACAACACCCCAAGATGCACTGAGCATTTTACAGTGAAAAAAACAGCTGGTCAGTGCTCTCTGGTGGACAAACTATGTAATGGTGACTCTGTGTCCAAATTAACAAACAAATCCTTTGCACCTCCTGATATGCGGCCGACTCAATTTATCAGTTGAGTTCTACTTAACATAAAGCAGCTATGTACGAAAGGTGCCTATTGAAAATACAGTCTAACATAAGGCCCGCACACCGTCCCAAATATGTGACACATCATTGTCTGTTTATGACAAAGGAGCCCTTCTTCTTGCTGCAGTGAGGTCGCCATCTTGTTTTCTAGTTCACAAGTGTGGAATGCGTCTGTGTGTGCAGACCCTGACTGTAGTAGCAAAGTATGTTCAAAGCTTTACAGTGTGGTTGTCTTAGAAAAGAAAGCCAGCGTGGACAGGATGAAGAGCTTACAGAGGCCAAGAAATCTAAACCTGGATACGATTATCTAAGTGCTGTATTAGGATGGACTTAAAAAAAGTGAAATAACTAAAAAAGATAATTAGATTTACCAACAAAACTAATCTACAACTCTGAAACATGGTTATCGAACAAAGTCAGAAATACAGATTACATACAAGAGGCCACACTCTTAGATATTATTATATAACAGACCACAGCATTAGAAATGTCCTGCCATTCTTCCTCATCCCACCTTTGCATAAAGGATCAGTTATATGAATAAAGATCATTTTTATCTCAACTCTCATCTTAAAATTGTGTCAATCAAGTTTTAGACGGGGACATAATACTGTAACAGCAGCATCAACATCGTGTTGCACTTTTTATTGACTTATCAAAAGCTTTTGATCATGCTGATCAACAAATTCTTTTTTGAAATGCCAGGAATCTACTGGATTTGATCGAAAGTCACATAATCGGTTTACAATTTATGTCAGTGGTAGAACACGAGCCATGGTGGCCGACATCTACCAGTCCAGTTTTATGAGTGTTAACCATGGCCTGTATAATACGTGGACGTAGCCTCTGTGACTTCACCCTGTGAAGCTCAGAGACAGTGGCTCCGGCAGTCACCATTTTGGCAGCGCCTGACTCCACCAAACCTCCAGCTAAGAGGTGGAGCATGGGTGGAGCTGTGTCCAGCCAAATGAAGCCTGGCTGCTGAAACCTAGTGGCTAGCTGTCACTCAAAGCAGCCATGCCCATAACTAACATGCAGAGCTTTTGTGTGTGTGTCTATGTTACCTCTGGGTATGCGTCCAGTACCCTGGCAGGTGGGACAGTCCACTGTTTCTCCTGAGCTGTGTCTCCGACTGGCACCCCCCTTCTTGGTGCCATTGTTCTCAATTATTGGCTGGTTGTCTTGGCCGCTCTGTGATCCTGCCCCCCCACTGCCACCATCACATCTGCTAGCAACAGCCCCCATACCTGAAGAAACACAACGACCATTTCAATCACTAGTCAACTACACAACTGAGATGGAGAAAAAAAATCTTTTACTATTTCATTTTAGAATTATGGCTTTATTCTTTTAAGTATTATGACTTTCTTGTGAGTTTGTGACTTTACTGTAACATTATTTTTCTAACAAAACTGAAGTTATATTTGAAACCTTACAAGTCTTTACTAAAATCATGAACATTTTACTGATATTATCAGTTTTTAAAAATTGTAAAATTATGATTTATCTTGAAATATTAATAATGTAATATAAGAATTTAATATGGAATATAAATAATATAATATAAACAGAAGCATAGAAATCCTTTAACACCCATGTGTTTGGAATGACAGGTTCATGGGTGGACTGTTCCACTAACTGTTGGTGATGTAGTGTGTTGTATGCTCACTAAAACTAAAACAGGAACTAAGAGCATCTGCATGTGGACAAAATAGCTGCCTCAACTGAAGGAAAGTGGAAAATAAAGTTATCCCACTACAGCAGTGTTTCGTATACATAGAATACTGCTGAACACTGTGTGAATGTGGTGAAGTTTCATGCTGACAAAGTGCAGGTGCACATAGGCCCGACACACCAACCGAACACAATGACAGCTTTCAGATGAAGAAACAATCAAAACAGAAATCAGCTTGGAGACCTTTGGTTTCCTGACTGCACTACTGCATACTATCAGTCTTTGTTATGATGTTGTAAATATCCACTCAAATGGATTCTAATGACAGCTTGTCATGTGGTGAACTACTGTGTATTACTGTAATCTGTTTATAAGGGATGATATATGTAACATACTCTAACTGACCAGGTAATGGAGTCATGATTCACTCAACAATTCAACAATTCAACAATTCAAGGCCTTAACTTCAGTTGCTACTTTGAATTTAGTTTCTACAAATCCTCCTTGCAGTCTGTGTGGAATACGGCTGTCAAATACTCAAATTTTAAATTTGAATTGTTAAAAAATCCATAAATACCATACACTCAGTTGTGACATTTAATATTCGATAAAAAAAACAAACAAAAAAAAGCTGCACCGCTGCACTGCATGATGGACAGGACTCAAAAAAACAGAGTTTCTGCTGTCCAGTAATTACTGTTTTTCTTTGCTTTACTGGAAAAATCTGTTGAAGTCTGACATATTTAATATCTCCGGTTATAATATACAGTGAAAAAAATTGCTTTAAATGTGAAAATATTGCCGCTAAAAGTGCCATTTTTGTTTCTTTCTGATGTCTGCCCTGTCTCTAACTCCTCTCTCAATTCATGAATTTTTATTCAACCAAACCAGAGTTAGTGATTGTTGGAACCAAGAAGGCTTTGGTGAGGTTGATTTTGTTTGAGTCACATTTGAATGAAGTGTGTTTTATGATGATAAAATCGATGTTTCTGTGAATGGAGTCTGGTGGTTTTGGCCAGAGTCAGATAACAGCTGTTTCTGGTTAAACAAAACAGATACATGTCTGGATGGATCCCTTCCATAGTGCCGCCAGACACTTATCATAACAATGAGAGCCTGTCAGTGGCAAAAACAAACACTTTTAGTGGATGTGCATGTGCAAACACCCGGAGGGATAACATTGCAGTCCATCTCATGGCTGCAGCTGCAGTGCTCTTGTTCAATACTGAAAAAACTGCAAAAACTGTTGTCTCTTCCACTCACTTGAACACAAAAACATGCGAAAATAGGGTCCATGATCAGATAATAAGGGACCAGAATGAGTGCCCCAGAAGTTTGTCTGGGACACTCAAGTCTTCCAGGACACTTGGACCTGTACAACTGGGCACACAACGTCACTTTCACTGACTGATGTGGGTCAAGCAAGATCTTTAAAAAGACGTGTTTATGTAGAAATAATATAAAAGCAGTATGTCTCTGGTTGTACTGGATTGTGCTGTAATGCACAAAAATAGATATTCAAATGGATCAAAGCTATGCGGGGTTTTTTTTAGAGGAAATATTCAAACATCATTTTTGGCCAGTTTTGACAGCCTGAGTGTGGACTGTGGCAAAAGATAAGTCTTTATACAGTGTTTAAATGTATGAATCATTTGTTTTTAAAAGGCTTTATAAATGGATTAAATTGTATTTAAATGCATTAAGGCAGAGTATTGATAAACTTGATATAAAAGGTAATTAAATTATTTAATTAATCACTAAATATGTCAGTTTTCTTATTCTGTTCTATTCCGGATTTTCTGACAATTAAATTTAAAAATGTTATGTGTGTTGTTATGTTATCACAATGGCCTCACGTCCAGGAGATATAACAGGATGAAATATACCAGAGTTTTATTTTAGCAATGGATGAAATGACTCTGCAATGCCAAACATCAGTGTCACTTGCCAAACTATTGCCAGCTGCAGTTCGCCGTGCTTTATGGAGCATTTTAACATCTTTAAGCTTGTTGTTTTTTGAGCTTTTGGCTTCCTGTACACCATCTGCTCAGCAGGTGACCACCATGGAACATTTAGCAGCTAAAGAGCCAGATGTGGTTTTTTGCAGGAGGTGGTAGAGACCAAACCAGAGCTACATAAAAGAGGAAACAGTGCCTCATCAGGTGGACACAAACAAGGCCCACATGCGCTGCAATTGTCAACTGTCAACTGTAAAGCACTTCTAACTGATCTTTTATTGCCTCTCTTCCTCCATTCACAGACACTCACACAGTGATGGCAGTGGGATACCAGGTTAGAAAAATGACTTGACTCATACATGACAGAACTCTAAACGTTTTTGGTTTTTTTTTGTTTTTTTTTTTAAATATATATATAGAGAGAGAGTAGCACAAAGCAAAAGTGGTACTTTAAATACCTGGAGGACAGGTGCAGTGTTGTCCTGGAATAAAAAAAAAAAAAAGTTTCGTCTGGACTCTAATGTAGCCTCTCTGGACAGGGACATGAAGCGTTTCTTGTTGACGTTTCGACTAGTTTCTACAACGAGCTCCCTGTCAGACATGTCGCACTTTCATTTCCGCTCAATGTCCGCCTCCTTCAGATGTTTCCCAGTTGTAAGATAATCATACTGACAGCTTACCTGACCCTGAGCTGCTGTCTTCACAGGTGGACAGCCTCCTCTTCTCCTGTTCAGCTGGGGACCAACGATGTCTTCTTGTCGGTTTATGTTTGGTGGTGCGGCCGGCAGCGGCAAACTGCTGCGGCACCGTCACAGCACACGAGACACGAAATACAAACACTTCCGGTCACAACTTTCAAAGTAAATCTCATATTGCTACCCCTTTCCATTATGTACAGCAGGCTATTTCAAATTCACTCAACATTCAGTAGCATAGAGAGTAGCGTGTTTTGATATGATCTTATTTACTTGTTTTTACAAGTCTGTCAACAAGAACATTAAAGATTTTATGCCATTTTCCTGCTGACCTCTTTTCAATTTCTTCTTTTTCTCATAGATGTGCTTGGTTAAATTAAAACGATCATATCAAAGTATTACATGCTGTGGTAACAGGACGCTGCCAAGTTTCAGTCCACCTCTATTTTGAATAATTAAAAAAACCCCATCTTACTTCCGGTATTACTTTCCGTTCCTGGAAGCGTAACTCAGCAGTTAGTCACCTTTTTTTTCTACTCTTCTCTGATTCTTTTTTTCATACAATCAGTAATAAACTACAAATTTATTTATGACAATACTAAAATGTATTTGAAAAACTGCGAATAAATGCTAACTTTTAATTCTAGGCTTGTAATTTATATACAAAACAATATGGACAACATGGTTACAGCAGCTCAAACAGTCCAATTATATATCAGTAATTACAAAATGAAACAATAACCTATGTTGATCCTTCTGGACTGACCCTGTAGACCAGTTCTGGAGTTCTCTGATTGTGCCCTGATCCTGCTTCGTCACCACTCGACCCCCCTATGACTTGTTATTATTATCATTATCATTATTATTATTATTATTATTATTATTAGTAGTAGTAGTAGTAGTAGTAGTAGTAGTGGTAGTAGTAGTCATTGTAGCAGCAGCTTTGTAAGCAGCAAAAGTTAGGTGGACATTTTTATCTTTTTTTTATTCATCAGTTTTTTTTTTCTCATCTCCCTTCCCATACTTTCCTGTAGTTTTCAACACATGACAGCTAACATAAGCCTGCTCTTTCATTACCCGTACAATTAACAATTTCCATTAACTGGCCTGTATGTACTGTTTTTACTGTTGTACAGAACAAACATACTTAAACACTTGTACATAGACAAGGTTGTCCACATACTTTTGGTCATATAGTGGCTTAGGGCAAAGAGAACTGCTGTCCAAGCAGACATTTTTAACAAATTTCCTCACACATACACAGCATCAAGTGTTCTGTGTAAAATGATGCTTCATGTCAGTGACTCTGTGTCCTCATTGAAACTCTGCTTTCTGTAGTAACATCTGCTTGCCCTTTAGTCAAATGTCTTTATGTTCCTAAAAAGGAAAATAAACCAGAACTCCCTCATGAGTCATTGTGACTTTAATTGGAGACAGATTGATTTGTACACCATAACAATGCTCATAAAGTGCAACACAGAAAAAAAGCTCAAACAATCCAGCTTTTCTCTTCCTCCTTAAATACTTCACTTCTTTTCCTTCCCCCAGTATGAAAATATTCCACCAGACTGGCCCTTGTGGAACGCACATGTTAACTTAAAGTAAAATGACACACAGTACAGTATGCGAAAGTCTTCATGTTTATGAAGTGCACATTTCAGCCAGGGTCCATTTCCTAACACTTGAGTTTGGATCAGACATGTGCAGCAGGGTTTCATTAATTACCTACGGGGTATGTCTTTTAAAGGGACCATGGAGAGATTCAGAGGAGTGAATGTAATGAACAACCTACCAGAAACCCTGGAATACATGACATGAAGCTCAGGGAAGCTATGGTGGATAATACCTGTTCTCCCAAGAAAAGGACATCTCCAAAAAAAAAACAAACAAACAAACTATTTCTCATTGTCCCCATTCCCTTTTTATATACTTAGCCACATTGTCATAAAAATTAAGGTTAGGTGGTAAGACTGGCTGTATGAACTCAACAGCGGTCTCTCTGTATAAACCTGTATGCAATTTTAACACCTGCGGAAATGAGCACTGTTGAGTGGAAAATGTCCAGTTCAAATCTTGCATGCATTATTCCGCCTGGGTCGAGTTTGTTTTTTTTGGCCAAGCTGCAAAGATGGAAATCACTCAGTTAAGCTAACATCTGGTGTTTACACCTTAAAGGAAGAGTTCAACATTGTGGGAAATACACTTATTTGCTCTCTCGCTGACAGTTAGATGAGAATATTGCTGCCGCTCTCATGTGTGCAGTGAATATGAAGCTGCAGCCAGCAGCCTGTTAGCTTAGCTTTGCACACTGATAATGGGGAAAGAGTGGGTCCAGCACTCCAAAGTGCAATAATATGCTTACCAGCACCTCTAAAGCTCACTAATAAGCATGTTTTATTGTTTGTTTTAACCGACAAAAAACAAGTGTAAAAATGTCATGCCTGTGGGGTGATCCTGTTGGGCGGTTTTTGTTACCATTCGACAGAGCCAAGCTAATTTCCAATCTTTATGCTAAGCTAAGCTAATGGCTGTGGTAGCATCATATTTAGTGTAGAGACATGAGAGTGGTATCAATCAATCTTCCCATCTCACTTGAATCAGCAAATTCCCCAAAATATCTAACTATTCCTTTTAAATTTCAGTGCAGAGTTTTTATTTCACTTGCAGCTTGGCCAAAAAAAAAACAAAAAAAAAACAAAAACAAAAACAAATTTAGCACCTCTATACCAAAGCTTTTTTTGGACCTCTGATTTACGTATTATGTATGCACAACATTAATCCTTATCCTACAACAAGTGCTGTTTTATTAAATTATTTCTTCAACTCCACTCCAAATCCTTCAAGTCCTCTCATTGGCAAACAAACAGACAATCTTCAATCAACCTGGAAACATTTTTTCACAAAGGAAAACACTAACACACACACATACAGCAGAGAAAATGTAACCACCACACAATAAGCCTAAAAATACAACATCCACAGCTCTAATTTTTACATTTCCAAACAAGCCTTCAAGCATTCAAAGCAAAAACACCTTAAACAATCTTAACTTTTAACTTAAACTAATGAAGTCAACTGATAGTCATTGCTTCCAACTAGCAGGTTCTGTATATATTCATACATTTTTGAAAGTGAAAAAAACAAACACATTTTCACATTGTTACACACTGTTTTTTCCAGTTTAAGCTTGGAATGACCTTACTGTTACTGTACTGTACATGCTCTTCATGGGCTCTATCAAAGGAGTACACATCCTTTAGCAGTATCAGTCCCCACACCAGACCACTCTGAAGGAGCACAAAACAGACGTCAGGAGTGTAAAATGATATGAAGACATATGAGCTCTGCTGACAGGATCCAACTCATTATAACTGAATCCTATCTGAAGTCACTGAACTTAGATATTCTAACTCAACTAAATACAGTCATGCTAAGCAGCCATGTGTCTCAGATCTGTCTCGTGTGATGTGAAAAGACAGTGAACAAAATGTGAGGAAAGTCTTGACTTTCAACCAAAGTCCTCAGCATGCTTCAAACGAAGAATATATTAGATCATCTAAGGCTGCTGTTGCACCTTTCATGCACTTCATTTGGTCTGGACCATAAAAAAACAGATCCATTGGAACTTTTGATTTCTGGTCCATTTCGTGTTCATGCGGTCTTGTTACAAATGAACCAAGAGCTGTAAATATAGAGTCATTTGTACTGACCGGTAACTCATTTACTGGAAAGTTTTGGTGGTGTCGTCTTGCATCATCAGCACTGGACCCATCAGAGTAACGACACAGGCGCATATAGGACACAACATCATTGTCACTACGTCTCCTTTCTTAAAGGAACCGACATAGGACGTGTTCAACACACCTCTTTTCATTCTCTGATGTAGAACAGAAAATCCCCAAACTCACTCGCTGATGTGCATGCATTACGATGGTTACCAAATGCATAAATATGAATATTGCTTCATACATAAGTACTGTATCTACTATTATACAATCCCTTGGTTGGTCCACTTTCTTTTCACACCACAAACCACAGCAGAATAACCACATCAACAGCATCCTTTTTAGGCAGCATCAGCGTGCTTGTGTAGTCTGTTAGTTTGTTTAAAATGAACCAAATGAGATGAAAGCATGTGTCCAATCTCTGAGTCCAACAATGTTTGTAAGTAACTAAGACCAGTTCATTTGAAGCATACTGAGACCTTTAGTCTGACCAGGTGGCACAGGGAACAGAGAGAACCCTTATTGTGAGAGCCAGCTAACATGTTCAAGACGACCATCAGGTTCAGATATGTGCTTGCTAGTCAGGATGAAGATGTGTGACAGGGGAAAGTCATTATGAGGAAAAAAAGTGTATGTTGAATGAATGGTCTCTGCGTCCTGTAAGCTTTTAAGTGCAAACACCATCTCCAAATCCAAAATTTAGAGGGGAATGTTTCTCTGCTTTCAGTAGTTATCTACTTCTCTACAGCAGCTTATGCACACAGTACAGTGAGAGGTGTGGAAACCATATATATATATATATATATATATATATATATACACACACATATATATGTATATATATGTATACATACACTCCAGTGATTTCAACATAAATTAGAAAACAAAAATAATATCAATAAAAATGCAGCCATACCCTAAATGAGCACAGATAATCACTTCGTGTCAAACTCTAAGGCTCATGATACACTTGCTTTTCACCAACATTAATGCATGGACAAGTGGCTCCAGTGCAAGCAGCACTGTTCACAAAGTACTTGCCTGGGTACTGTGTGTGATGTTGTTTACATAAATCTATGTCACAATATCAAGTGAATTTTTCAATAAATTTCCTGCAACGTCTCCCGAGAAACTGTTAAATGATAAAATAACCAGATGGGAATGTCTGCTTTTGGCTAACCCAGTGACTTAAATACCTGACAAACAAAGGTATTTTCATACTACTTAAGGCTCACATTCATCTTATGTTCATGTTATTGTCACCAAAATCACTGATTTGAGCTCAATGATTTGCAACAACAGTAACAGCCTATTACAACAGAAGCCATTAAAAACTTCTTTCTGCACATATGTCTTCAAGGGGGCACAATGAAGTTCTGCACTGGCCTAAAGCTCTGACCTGAATCAGGCTCGTACCTGCATCTTTAAGGACAGACTGGTCCTGCCAAATTTGGGACCTGGTCCCAAGCCAAGAACCGCAGTGCCCGTTACCTTACCAGACTTATGAAAACACTGTGCAGTCTGTGCCGTTTGCAGTACATATGTACCTGCAGCACACAACACAGATGGACATAGACAACTGGCACAGCCAAAGTGAAAAGAAGGAAATGAATTACAATTGAAAATAATTTTAATGAGTTGAGCCCGAGCTTTACACAACAAATGGCCCAAACCCAAAGTAAGGTCCACCAGAGTTCTACCATTTGTTACTTGTGCCCAAGTAGCAAAACTCCAAGGCAAATCAGTCTTGGCCAACACAGGAAATCTTCATTCAGAACTTTGGATTGTGCACAATGTAAACATAACTTAACATGGAGGTTTATATTGACTGTTGAGATCATGGCAGAAGAGCTCTAGTTCAAGCTCTATCAGCTTCTGTTCAAAGACTTATCTTACTGTCATTTGCTCAGTCTACTGCTAACCTTACATCACATCCTGTTCATGAGCTTAGCTAGCTTGCAGACTGTGTGGTCATCATACTTGAGGACGCTCCTAAGGAACCATCATGCCCACAAACACCTAGTGAAAAGCAGGTATATCAGCGCTCTGAGCTGTTTGGTGCATGGTGAAAGCACACCATAACTACCATGTGGATTTTCAATCTGTGACTGACTGGCAAGTGAACACATGCTCTGATTAAATGGTTAGGAACCAAAGTGAGCCGTGACGTGGATCTCATCACTATTGTTCTCAGTGCAGATGTGGATACTTAATATTACATCACTGCCTTGTGTTTCATCACTGTCCCAACAAAAGGGCAAGGCAGGACGGTGCTGTGTGTAGCATTTAAGTGCTAACAAATCATCTTTTGTAATACCAGCTGGCTGTAATGACTTATTGTCCCCAGTGTGGGATCAGTAAAGTCTTATTTTATCTTATCTTATCATAGCCATAGTTCAAAGTGGGTACAAGCGCCTCTTCTAGCCATCTAACATTAAATGTAAAATCCCTTACATTACTTCACAGTATGGGGGTGGAACTGCTTAGTGCTTCAAGGTAACACACCTTCACATATATTAGACTAAAATACATATTTGCTGTTACTGACAGCTTTTATCAGTTTGTACACTCCTTGCCTTTTAAAAAATGGAGGAACCCCCTCTGTACAGGCTGCAGTGAGGCTCATGGGATATGTGGTCATAATCTGGGGAAATGCTAAATGCTACACATAGCTCCTTTAAGACTTTAGGAATATGTCTCTTTATCTCTCCTAAATTCCTATGCCTGGGTGTTTGATGGTCCAGTGCAGTATCTTAGAGAGTTTGATGGAACACCTCCTTATGTGGTCATAAAGAAGACTGATTCCTATCCAACTGGACCAATCAGATGAGAGCTGGGCAGAGGGAGGAAGGTAAAAAGGTAGATGAGCAGAAATGAATTTCTCTCCTCCAGTCTTTCCTCCTCTTCTTTCTTCATCCTCAAAATCTTGTGTCTCATCCCCTTCCCTCTCCTCTTTTCCTCTTCCCACACTTCTTCCTCTCTCTCTTGTCAGTAGCGTGTGGAGTACCAGTCATTGTCAGTCATCTGGACGAGCTCATTGACCACATCCAGTAGGTTGTAGTTGTACTTGTTCAGCAGCCGCTGGTTCAGCGGCCGGTCCCCAAAACCCATCTCCACCAGCACAGCCATCATGGTGTCCTGGGTGGAGGCATCTACTGGAGGCTGCATAGGAACAAGATCTCATGAGTCCATGAGGAGAAGGACAATTCTACACTCCAGCTACCCAAGCCACACATGTTTTTGAGACAGTATGCCACAGTGCCCCTTAAAACATACCTAAGCGCAGCCCTGCAGCTGTCCTCGTCTCCTTGTCACAAACAGACATTATCCATAATTTACAGCAAAAGAAAAAGGCTGTATACAGACAATCAGGTTGGCCTTGGTATCACAGATATCTCATGTTGAAAGACTCTGAGCTGTTAGGAACATCCCCAGTTTCACTTTAAGAGGACTGTGAACTTGACCTGAGCTATGACATGAGATTGGTTCATATAATGCACTTGCTGACCTGTGTGGGGCCTTGTCCAGTGAACAGGGCTTTGTAGGCAGAAGCAGCGACTGACAGAGCTCCTTTCATCAGACCGCTGGTGATGCCTGGATGCCTGAGGAGACACATCAGATATGTTCAAATGTGACTGCCATGTGAAAGCCTTGGATACATCTCCAACACAGAATTTCAAATGATGTATCAAATTAAAACACAGTAACTCCTAAATAATGAGTATTAGACTAATTCAAGCAATACTGGTGAATAATAACAGGTCAATGAAGTCCATCAGTGACTAACCCGAGATTTTCACCAAGTGCGAATCTGTGATGTCGCAAATGCAACGCATATTTGCTCCATCCTCCATGTGTCCTCAATTGACTGCCAAGCTTTTTGACTTGCTCAGATCATGTTTATTGGGTCATTTTCCCTTGATATTTGTGCCTCTACAATGGGTAAGTAGGCTTTGTAGTTTCTTTTTTTGTGTGTTTTAATTTATTGCTGATGTACAATTGGGAGTCTGCACAGGGCATTTTATTTTGAAAATTTATAAAATACATATTTATATATTGGACCCTGAACTGATGTAGCTGTGTTCTATGTTCAGGCTTGACGGTTGATTGCCGGATGTGACTGAGAAAAAAATGAAAAAATGAAAAAAATGATGACGGCAAGACTGAAATAGACTTAAGTCATAATTAAATATAAACTGGCATATTGTTATGTTTGCTCTTTTTAAAGTAAATATGCTGCAGCTACATGTTTTATTAATTTAAGGCATTATTAAAAGGTATGTCTTATGTATTTTTTTTTTTTGTCTTTTCTAGTGTTCATAAGAATTTGGTGGTTTCCTTTGTTACAAACAGCAATAAAATGTCAACTGTTTTCATTTTGTAGTTCTATGACTTCATAAATGCAACAAAATATAGTTATTTTATACGTAGCATAACTGTGTAGAAAACTTTATATGCTGTGTTATTTTCATTTTAGGGGGTCGAATAGGTTTTGTTCTTGGTTTTTGCTCCACGTGATATTTTATTTGTTGGGAAAGGCGCAAAAATTGCTCTTTTGATGTTGAAGGTTGCAGACCCCTGGACTAGCGCTAGCATGTTCTGGTCGGGTGGCGTGTTGGTGGTTAGCTTGCCAGCTACAATAGGTCACTAACTAGCCACCACCAAGCTTTTAGAACAAAATATTTGGGAAGGTGAATATTACTATACCTCCTTCTGGTGTGACCGGGTCTTAACGCAACATGCAACAGTTTCATTTACACCGAGTGAGAGATTTATTAAGCCAGGGTCCTTGATGTTGCAGGCAGTACAAGATGCTCTCTTTTTTCAAACTGTTGATAATCTTACATTTTTTCTCACATTCATGATCTGTGTTTTGTTTTACATAACACAGAAAGGCACACATGCTAGTTTGAGTTTCAGCGTGCGTGTGTGCGAGTATGTGTGTGACCTGGGGTCCTCAGGGTTGTCCTCCTCCGTGTCTTCAGTAGCATCAGTACCATCTGTCTGAGGCTGCTCAGGGTCAGAGGCTGTGGGACAACAAAACATCATGTTATCCTTGACTCTATCACACATCAATCCTGTTTCAAAAGCTAACATGGTTTAAACTCTTGGTCATGCTATTTCACTGGTAGCTGTACAGCAATGTGCTCACCATCCTCAGTTTGGTACAGTTCAGAGCTCTCTGCGCCTTCCACGGCAGCAGCAGGGTCAACATCTGTCTCTCCCGTGCTCTCTGGACTGCACATCAAGAGGAAAGCATTTTTCAAATATTTAATACCAGTGCAACAACCACGAGGGCACCTCCAACACATTGCACCAAAAAATTCAGAATTTGATTAAATGAAATGAAGGGTGCACTGCCGTTCAGGAGCAGTGTGGTTTGGTACCTTTGCTGCATGCTACATCCCTCTCTCCCTCCCTGCATTTCCTATCTGCAACTTCACTATCACTATGAAATAAAGGCAAAATAATAGAGGAAATAGGAAGAGGCAATAATCTGAAAGGTGTCACTCGTAGTGACAAACCCAGTGAGGATTAAACACTTCCTGTTAATATTATATATACTGGGCTGCTGAAAGGCTTTTAACGTGAAACATCTGTAAAGGACTAGCTGTGCTTCACTGACAGTAGCTCGAAAAGTTGAAGCCATAAAAAGGGAATAAAAGGAAAAAACGGAAATGTGCATTATACTGAATGTGTCATGACACACCTGGGTGTGACGATGGCTTTAGGCGGCGTTACCACTTCAGGTGTCAGCGGCTCATCGTCCAGCGTCTGAGATGTACATAGCATGTCGTTAGCGCTGCTGGTGCCCGACACCCCTGACCCTGGAGCCGCCACGGCTTCGTCTACATTCCCCAGCTCCCCCTCTAGGGTGGAGCTGCCCAGGTGGTCAGGAGATGGGGTTTCTGGGTCTGTGGGGCTATTGGCTGGGATATCACCAGGCTGGGACAGAGCAGAGCTGCAATGGGAGAAGGAATAAAGAAATAAAATGAGTGTGACAGCATACATTGTCCAGTGGCCATATTAGAGGTCTGCACCTGATTTTAAATGATCAGTCATTTCCATCAGACGCTTTTATCCAAAGCGACGTACATATGAATAAATATCTAATATCTAATGTATTATTAGATTGTTGGTCTTATGAATAACTTCTTCTTGCCTGTTTATACTTTATCTAAAGACCATTTTTTGGACCACAGATTTCCATGACAACACCAATGAAACTGCATTGCGACTGATGCTGTTACTGCAGAGCCAGCAAGTCATGTACCTGTACATAGACTCCCCCAGTGGCCGACTGGTGTCAAAGCAGTCAGGGAGAATGATGATGTAATCCTCTGATGAGGTGGAGGAGGAGCGACTCCTCGTCCCTTCTCTCTTCTCCTCTCCCTCTTTCTCATTTTCCTCCTCTGGGTTCTTCTGTCTCTCCATGTGGGATGCCTCACCTTCATCTGTGATGAATCAAGAAAGCTGATCACTTTAACAGACAGACACAGGACAGGTTGTCCCAGTCCACAACAAAATTCACTGCAATTTCTTCAAACTTTTTCGACTCTACGGATAAGAATATTGCTTTAAAATGCCGTTTGAAGGTCTAGTAGACCTATTTAATGAGTATATTGCTGCAGTCATAACACACTGGACAGTAAGCTATTCTGAATAGTTCGATAACATTTTGTTTTCCCAAAATCACATGCTAATCCTGTGTTAGCAGCTATGTTATCTCTTAATGAATAACAATTTTTCTGTCCCCCTAGCACTTCTGTGCAGTGTCTGTGGCTACGGCATGGGTTGCCAGATATGGTCGGTGAACACAGGTTTTGGTTTTGGTCTCTGTGCAGGCATGATGGTACCAAATCAGACAACATCACTGTGGCGACAAGAAGGAAGCTACACACGGTCACTGCTCCCCTCTGTTGCTCACCAACAAACTGTTCCTGCAGGTAAATCCCCCTTAAATCACAAACTCTCGTTTTCACATTTCTGTTTGGGTTATTCTAATTAACGAGCTTCCGAGGTGTCTGTGGGTGTATGGACAGAGCCACGCTAGCTGTTTTCCTGCTTTCCAGCTCTGTGCTTCACACAGACATGACACTGATCTCAATCTGAACATCTCACTTTCAGAAAGAAGGCAAATATGTGTATTTCTTTAACAGTCAAGATCAATCCTGATTCACTCAGGAGGCCACTGAGGGAACCAGAAAGCTAAAATCAGGAGAAAAACAACAGACTGTCTCACTGTTCAGTGTCTTTGAATGAAAGGCAAAGGAACTGAACAGCATGTTCGTGAACAAGTGAATGCATCAGCTTCTGAATGATTTGCTGCTCTGCAGTGAAGAGAGCTAGCGGCAGTAATGCTAATGCTAGGTGAGCAGGAACAAGTTTACAGGATTTACTTTACGGAGCATAATCACATTGACGCTGTGTGTCTGTGAGCAAAACAGTTTCCATCAACCTCACAACAGACGAGAACACCTGTAACTATGGTAACTGTGCATAACAAAGATGGCTGTGCAAGGAACATCTGTAGCCTCAAAATGCTTAAAATGGACTAAATGTCTTTAGTTTTTGTTGACTAAAACTATCAAAAATCAAATGACTACAATTAGAATTTTTCATCACGTCGTTTTAATTTGTAGTTAGATTCTTTGCTGCTGTAAGATAGTTGAATTATTACTGAAGATGGACTAAAGTTGTCTAAAGACAAGGAGGCTGTCACACTAAACATGGACCAACTCTGTCGAACTGTTTGACAAAAGACAACATATCCATAATAACTTCACCACCCTGCTTCACAGACACAACAGCAATGGGAAAAACATCTCATCTCTTCGGTCGCACCGTGTATAAATGTATAACACACTCTATGTCTAAATAATGTTTGGTCAATCAGGTCTGTGAAATTGCAATAAACCAGGGGTCATAAGAAAGTCACAGGTATTTCTCACAGTATAACTCCTTCAGCTGTGTCCTCATCACTGACGTCTTTATTAAAACAAGCTGAGTGTGTTTAGCTGCACTGTAAACTCACCAGCTGCTCCTCTGTTGTATTTCTGACATAAACAATATTCAAGTGTGTTTACTGCCTCCATAATTCTGGGATGTGCAGTGTCAACAAGTAACCAACAAGGGCTGAAATCTTCAGGATTCCAACTTTAAATTCAAAGTCCAGTTGCAAGCCTTTGGATTTTGTCAAGTAGAGTCTAGTTATGTCGTCAGATTAACGAGTCAAGTCTCACTTGAGTCCACCTCTGCAATAAACTGTCAACTGAAAGTAATGCACAGGAAAAATGTTCAGCCAAACACTCTGTGTCATTTAAAAATGGCCTAATCATGAACTGTTGTGATCTGAGGTCAAATGGAGTCAGCTCAACCACTCGACCTCTCTGTCACCTGTGGTTGTGTGCTCCTGCAGTGTGGAGGCCCTGGACGGAGCATGGAGCAGGGTTGGTGCTGAGCTGGGGCCAGGTCCCAGGGTTGGGGCCACAGACAGGGGAGCAGGAAGGGAGGCTTTCAGCGGGGGAGGGAGGGAAGCTTTCAGCGTAGCCGGTGGTTTCAGGGCATTTTTAGAGCTGCTGGGGCTGCTGTCTGGGGTCTCCTCTGCTTTCACTGTTTTACTCTTCGCACAGGAAGAGGAGGAGCCGCCTTGAGCTGCCGGACGCAACACTGAGAGCAAACAGGAAGGCAACTATTAGAGACAGGACTGTCAAAAAAATGAAATCTGAAATACTGCTGGACCTGGACACACAAATCAAATACAGACGCCAAAGAACATTTCACATCCATTTGTTTACTCATCAGGTATTTCAGCTGATTGTGTCAACATTGGTTTGTGACTGAATTACTCATTGGGAGAATATTCCATTATTTAAGACTGCAACATTTCCATGGATATAGTACCATGTGAAGTAGTGCACCATTGCTGCTGCAGAGCTGCTAACACCAGACAAACTACAATTGTTCTGTGTCAGTTTGTCTGGAATAATTCATAGAGATGAAGGAAAACCTGTTGTGTTGGTCTGATTTGGTCTTCATGGTGGACATTACCGAGAACCTCTCAGAACTGAACTGCCAGCTCAAGCCAGCTTCTCAGCTCTCTGCTGAAATTAAAGCTGTGACAAATGCAACTGGAAAGAGGGAACACTGCATTTTTCTCCTCCGCAAGAACAAAAGCTGCTATGACATCTGCATATACTGCTGATTGTGAAAACTCCATCAGGCATTGGGTGAGAGGTTTCAGGACATGAAAAGTAACTAAAGGAACTGAACATATTTCAGGCACTGTTTAATGTGGGATCAGCTGATGTGTCTGACAACCTACACATGAAATCACTGAGCTGCAAAGCAACAATGAACTCAAAGCTAGCTACAACAACCTCCCTCTGCTTGAGCTGTTTAAACTGCATGTATGTCCTGAGGATTTTCCCATACTTAGGGGACATGCACTGAACCTACTGCTGTGAGCAGCTCAAACCTGGAAAACCAGTTGCAAGTAGCATCATTATCATCACTATCATCTGACATCAGACACCTCACCAAAGAGAGGCAGCTCAAGCCATCGTGTTAGAGGTTCGTGTGATACATGTATTAGTGATTTAGTGTGGCCCTCAAAGGATGATATAAAAATTGAAATGGCCCTTGATCAGACAGATTCCCCACACGCGTCAGATATTCGGAATCAGAAAACATCCAAACTCTCTTGCAGTGTTTGCTAATCACATGTTCTGTTTTACTGAATTCTGTGTCGCAAACAAGCTGGTGCCGACTGACCTTTTCCTGTCCCTGAGCGGGACCCTCTCAGAGGGGCGTGGTCAGGGGCCTCCTCCAAGGTCATTGAGCGAATCACAGTCTCACAAACAAACTGAGTCCCACTGATGTCATCTTCCCCTTCCTCCTGAGCTGGGACTCCTCCCCCTTCTGCTCCAGATCCTGTCCCATGAGGGACATCTGAGGACAAGTAGCAGGTGGACAAATGTTAAGACGTGCAGATCAGTGACCTCACTTATCAGCATGTGTGTGCTCATCTCTACATATAGAACCAGACTTATCAGTTTCCTCTTGTGTACACCTCGAACCACTGCTCACCATGAGGACCAACAAACCCACAGTGGTTCACCACAGGAAAACCGACACACAAACCATCTCTAGTGTCAATCACATGAGCAGAACTGATAAACTGTTTATTAAATGTAAAATTATCAAGAGGTGTAATTGAAATTTTTTAATTGGGGAAAAAAGGGAGGGAGTGGTGTGACTAACATATAAACATGACTATATATGAAGTCATGTTTATTTGTTACTGTTTTAAATGTTGTCACTGTACATCATTCTGTTGAATTTATTGCTCGCAAATGAATTTATCTAGTAGTACTTCAATGAATGTGGTGGTACACAGACCATCCTCAGCCGTCTCTTGTGCAGTCAATAAATCAGCAGACTAAAAGAGTCTAAAAGAGATGTCTCAAACTCAATCTGTCACAGCTGATTGATGATACAATAAGATCTAATGTCAGGGATCCTTCAAAGTCATCACTGATACATTTAATTCAGTGCACTGGGTGGGACACAATTACTTTTCCGCTTGACCTTAGTGACGACTACCTTGTAGCCTGCGCTAGAAGAGCTAGACAGCAGTCCCATAGTCATTATTTGACCCGTTCAGGCACCTGTCTCATGTATAAACCTGCCTGATCACAAACTGCTCTTGAATGTACCTGATTTAAACCGTGTTCTGTTGTTAGTTTGCTTCTCTTTAATTATTTTTGTGTATATTCATTCTGTTTTAAGTGTACTCTTTATATCATTGGAAATGAGGGCATGATCTCAATAATTCTTTAAAAAAAAGTGTCAAATATGAAAGTTTGCATTAACTCAGTTTCATTTCTTACTGTGACAATCTTGGATTCTCAGCCATGAGCTGTGAAATATTAATAAAGAAAAGGTTTGATATTATAAAGTACATTTATAGGATAGCAACAGATGTAGCATCATTTCAAACAATCCTTTGAGTTTCACGGTAGAGAGATGAACAGTGGAGACATTGTAGAATACAATGTAAAATACAATGACAGCAGTAACAAAGCTTATGTCAGTTAGTCAGTTGTCACAGTGCATGCTGGGAGTCTTTCCTAGATGCTTGCTCACGGGAGCCTGAGACGCTCTTCATCTCCATCTTTCTCAGTTGCTCCAACAGCTAAACTCTGTAATAAGTCTGCTGGGACTGTCAAAGGTTAGTGTTGACCATATATGACAGTCTGGTGGTGTTTCTGTCTGTAAATAATCTGTTTGTGCATGAGCAGACAGATGAAGAACAGGTGAGATTTGTAATTTTCTTTGTGGGAAGCTGAGAGAAGCCATGTTTAATAAAAAACTACTTTCATGTTCATGCAGACAACAGCTGAGGGTGCTCCGTGCATTCTTTGATAAATGAGGCCTCAGATTCTATTGAACAGTCATAGTTCACTTGATCCTTTTCATTTGCCCTAAAATAAGGATGAACAGGAAACTCCATTACCCATGATGCTATTGATGACTTCAGTCTCTTCCTGGATGAGACCCAAAGAGGGACTGCTCTTGTCCTGCAGGTGGCCATCTTGAGGCAGAGGGGACATGCACGGAGTCATGTCTGGATGGACAAAAGATAACAGTGAGTGTCAATTTACTGAACTCAAGTCTGTTTATCTGCCAGCTCCCTACAGTTAGCAGCACGTTACACTGATACAAGTTTGCTGAATTGTCAATTGCAACTGCAACAAGAGCAGCTACAAAATAAACACCAACAACAACAACAACAATACTGCACAGTATACTACCTGCTAAAATATCTGTATCATCTGCACATTTGATAGTATCAGTCTGAGTTTTTGATCTCAAGCTCAATGTTCCTGAATCTAACACCAACAACTGGAAACCATTAGAACTCTTCTTACCAGCAGGGGTGTTGTTTGGGACACTCTCCAACTCTTGGACGATGTTGATGTCCAACAGCTCAAAGGAGAGAAGATCCTGGGAGATCAGCAACAGCAGATAACTTATTAAAGACGCCTTTGGGCTGCATTATGGGAAATGTAGGAAGCCGTGTTTAACCCAGTCTAGAGATTTAAAGTCAGGATACTTCTGTTGCTCCAATGTGACGGCAGTGGTCGGCATTTACTTTGAAACTGCACATGATGGCTTGACTTTTGCAGCTAACGTTGCCAAAAATGTATTCGATATAGTTACTCTAATACACGAGAACATGAGTTAAAATCCAAAAGTATAATATAAATTACACTATTGGAAATGGCCCATTCTGCATAATGAGTATCTTTACTTCTGGTACTTCAAGTATATTTTGTTCATAATTTGTCTGTAATTTGACTTGAGTAAAACTTTTAATGTAGGGCTTTCACTTGTAAAAAAGTACTTCTACCCTGTAGTATTGCTACTTTTATTGGATTAAAAGATCTGCTCTTCCACCCCTGGGTGTATGTGTGTGTGTGTGTGTGTCTGTTAACATTAACCAACATGAGAACGTGATTGTGTGTCAGTAATGATGAGGCTGACAAACTCATAAACATATCAAACATTATAATTAATTTGCACAAGCCTAAAAAGCAGCATGCTGGTGTGCGATCATCGCTTCACTTGTTGCTAAAGGTGATCTGTTGTTACAGCCTCACGTTGGATGACACTCATCTTCATCAGTTCCACATAGTGAGTTTCACATCTTTCACATTCTGGAAAAAAGAGCCCTGGTATCAGATGAGTGCTTTGTCTTGGCCAATACCAGTAAAGGCATTGAAATCAGGGGGAGAAATAAACCTTTGCTGTAGCCTGAATGCAAAGTGCAAGGCAGCGTGATTATTACCTGTGCAGTGAGCAGGTCAACAGAGGGGATGTAGTATTCTTCTTGGTCCACTGACATTAACGGCTGCTCCCTTGAAGCTGCACATGCTTTTCCATCCTTTGCCACTGGGTTCTTACCCTGAAGACAAAGTAAAAAAAAATCAGTTACATATTGTAAACAACAATATCTACAGTGCCTCAGTATGTCTCTGTGTGTATATTTATACTATATCTGTGGGTATTCTACTTTATTTATTCACATCCATTCATTCACTGTCATTTTTGACACTGTCTAATTTCCATCGTAGCATTCCTCTTTTCACTCATCCACCCATTTGTTCTACCTGCGGTGTGACACAGGGTGACACTAGTATCCCATCAGCCATCATGGGTGCTGGGGCCAGAGGATCGACCACAATGCTGCACCAGACCCTGGGTCCAAACTGCTCTCCAGCGTGGGCCAGACGCCAGTGGGAGGTGTAGGAGCCCTCCACAGCAGGAGCACACAGCGCTACACTCACTATACCAACCTGGACACACACAAAGCAACCATATACTGTACAACAGAGCTGACAATATCCATGTGACACAGTGCTACAAAGATGAAGCAAGGTCAGTGCACTTTTCCAAAGATAAGTGAAAATGAATATTTCCCTCGTGTTGCCATCTTACCTGTCCTGGCTGGAGGAAGGGAACAGACACTTCTCTCCAACGGTCCCCAGATCCCACCGCCAGGTTTCCCCACATGAACTTCAGCTGCAGGAAGAAAACAAGGCAAAACATGATGTGCACTTACCAGTGGTAAGTATTTACTAAGATTACAAATGTAAATGAGCTAGCTGCATGCATGAGGTGCAATTAAAAAAGACATGATACTGGACTCTTTGATGTGCAAGCGCAAATAAGCACAAATGAAAGTGTTATTGTGTGCGTTCATCCCGCAAACAGAAAGCCGTATGTGAGACAATACAAAGCTGTTATCAGCTCAGCAAAGAGAACAGTGATTTAAAACTTTTAAACTCGTCTGAATATAGACCATTTTTGAGAATGGATATTCAGTAACATTAAATAATTGAATACAGTCAATGTTGAGACATTTCACTTAGAACCCAAAACGTAAAGTTGTTCAGTTGTTAAGATCCATCCTATAGGAACTAGGAATTTTGGTACAAAACTTTAGAATAATCCATTCAAATATTTCAGTCTGAACCAAAGTGGTGGACTGACTGACCAACTAACCAACACTGCCGTCAGAGCCGAGCTGCTAGCATGGCTAAGCACAAGAAATTTCACTACTACAGCTATTGGCTTCCATGATATCAACCAAGCCCATTCATGCTCCCCAGATGACGAACAAATTCCATTTTGGACATTCCATTTACTTTTCTCTAAGGGCACACGCAAGTGAACATATTAACACTGAGCACATGATATGCTGCTTGGCACTTTCCATGCAATTTTCTGAACACATTCAGACACACACACGTAGACTGGACAACAGTAGCTTTCTTTACCTTAGTATCAGCGCTCCATCCAATTGTTCCAGTGTTCCTCATCTTCCAGTACTTGATAAACTTGGTCCCAGGGCGCAGTCGTGTTCCATCAGGAAGGTTCTCGTCCAGAAATGCAGCTGTCATGGCTGGAACCACCAGGGGACAGGGGCGCTTTGGACGCCTGGGCAAGAAATAAAGGCCTTTGGTCTCTATCTTGCTTTGTTCTTTCAAAGATATTTTTTTCCATTGTTCAGACCAGGTTTGATCAGTTGTTGCACCTCCATGCAGATTTAAATGAAGCATGTATTTGGCATAACCTTCAACAGTAGTTCCCAACCTTTTAGTGTACAACCACAGCACTGGCTGATGAACTTAAGTACTCCCACCACTTGTAGCAAGTTTCAACTTGATAGCCAACTGAACTTGAATTTGCAATTAAAGCTTTCTATTTCTTGAGCTACTCCACAATCTTTCCATAAACGCCCTAGCAACAGCAGAAGTACCTCTGGTTGGAAATCACTGACCTACAACATTTAGTGAATTATTTCCTTCATTTACTGAGACATGAGAAAATGACTTCTTTTTCTCTGGGACAGGGGTGGGGAACCTCCTTTTATCCATCTTACAAAGCAATCCAAAAATACAAATTAGTAATTGCTTTGTTTCAACAATCAAAAACATGACATAAAACAATAAACTACCATGTTCTTCCAAACCAGGGGTGTCAATTCAAATACACAGCAAGTCCACTGTCCCTTTAGCCATTTTTTGGGGAGATGGTAGCTGAAAGTTGACCACAGGTAACAAGCTCCATCAGGCTGCTGATGAACGAGTGGGGCAGGGAATCGCGCTCGCGGGCCTTTGATTGACGTGCCAATGCACTGGCAGTGCATTGTGGGACTTGTAGTACTAGTAATGCGTGCAGCTCTAATAATAATTAGATATTATCATGTGAGCCAAAGATAATTCCCCTGCAGGCTGGTTTTGGCCCGCATGCCTTGAGTTTGACATATGTGTTCAAGCGGTCACTGAACGCAAAACCTACGAAGAGTTGATATCACCCAACAACGCATCACGCTGACTCAACAAAACAAGAGTAGTGGAGTGTAGGGCTTTCGAAGAGAAGTGGACAAACAACTTTTTTTTTTGTTTAGTAAAGGCAAGCCAGTGTGTCTGTTACTTTGTGGGAAATGTGCTCGCAGTGATGAAAAAGGCTCAAGACTCATCACGGCTTGAAAAAAGCTAGACTGAATGAGCTGGGGGGACAAATGTGCTTGGATAAAGGCAACGTTCCATGGTGGAGTTTGGATGCCCAGCGATCAGTTTTCACAAGACCACATTCTGACACAGTATTATGCAGGCATGTTATGTGGTGAGCGAGCGAGCAGCCAAGAAGCTGAAACCTCATTCTGAAGGAGAATTTGTGAAGGAGCACCCTGTTGCTGCTGCAGAGCTGCTAACACCAGACAAAGTACAATTGTTCCGTGTCAGTTTGTGCTCAGTGTTAACAAGCGTCTGAGCGATTTGGTCTTCATGGTGGACATTACCAAGAACCTCTCAGAACTGAACCTCCAGCTCAAGCCAACTTCTCAGCTCTCTGCTTTCAAAATGTGAAATCATTTGAAGTGAAATGAAACCTGTGACAACTGGAAAGAGGAAACACTGCATTTTCCTCCTCTGCAAGAACAAAAGCTGCTTTGACATCTGAATATGCTGCTGAGTGTGAAAACTCCTTCAGGCATTGGGTGAGAGGTTTCAAAACATGAAAAGTAAATAGATGGAACAGAAGAAATTTGCTACGCCGTTTAAAGCGGAAGTAGACGATGTGCCTGACAAGCTACAACACAAGATCACTGAGATGCAAAGCAACAACCTACGAGCATTTCTTTTCAAAACTGATTCTTGCAAAGGCTGAGTTCCACCCAAACCTGGACAACCAGCTATGAATACCATCATCATCATCATCATCATCATCATCATCATCATCATCATCATCATTACCATCTGACATCAGACGCCTCACTAAAGAGAAGCAGTTCTGTCCATCACATTCGAAATAAGTGTGATTTATGTGTTCAGTAATTCAGTATGGGCAGGAGTGCTGCCACAAGGGAACAAGGGTCCAAGGCCACCCTGATACAATTACTGCAGGGACCCCAACCGCACTTCCTCCGTGTGTCCCCCCCCTATGAAAAATCATTAGAAATTTTACATAGTGAAAAGGATCCCCATACACCAGTTTGGACCAGCCATGTTTTTTAGTCACTTACTCGGGGCTGTTGTGCTGGGTGGCTCGAGGCTGTAGAAGGACTGGGGAGGAGCATCCATCTCTGTGGGAGGAGTTCCACTGGATGCCCCGCCTCTCCATCCTCAGCTGTTTGCGGATTTCTTTGACCTCAGCCTTCAGCAGGCGCTTCTCTGCTTTCAGTCGCTGCTTCTCCGCCTTGCGGAAACTGCGGTCACCTCGCCTGTAGAACCTGAAAGGGAGCAACCATACAAAAATGGGAAAGAGATGAAGATCCATCATGTAGACAGAGATGCCGACCATGCAGATTAACACAGACACCAGGGTTTGAACCAGTACTATTGCAACAATGACTCCCATAAAACAGAAAACCACAACCTGCCTGCACCTAATTGTGTCACATAAAATCTGGGCCAGTATCAGCAGGCTTCTTTGTTATATATAATTTGCTTTGCCAACATGTATTTCATGAGTTCACCAAACAGATTTAACCTGCTGGCTGTTAGTAAAGGTATATTTAACCACTGTCTGTACATTTAGTCAAAATTGCTTTGTTAGAGAATGAAATACTCTTTGTGCTGAATTAGTATTTAAAAGTTAGCAAGGATTGCATCTGTTCACAAAGAAAGAGTGATGAGTCTGTGGGACAATACACCATCTAGCACACGTCAGTTTCCAGCCCTGTATGTTGTAGCTCGACAGCAGTCAAGTACTGACTGATAGCTAACTTCTTCCCAAACTGGCCTCCCAGGTGTAAGATCCAGGGGACCAAGGGGCCCCTAAGCAGGTGTGCTGCACTGTCCAGTGGTAAATGTAAACAACATAGTATTTATGGACTCTCACTCCATAAAGTCGGGTCATGTCTATTACTTGGTTCAGACTGAAATAACTCAACAACTATTTGATGGATTTCCATAAAATGTGCTTCAGACATTGGTGGTCGACTCATATAGTGCCACCATTGTCCAATGCTTTGATTTATGACCAAAAACCTGCAAAACTAATGACATTCCCACCAGCCTCAGCTTATTAGCACATGCTAGCATGCTTAACTAAGACTTTAAACATGGAAAATATTACTTTTTTTTTTTTTTTTTTTTAACAATTACTTCACAAGATTTTTTTGTATATACCACTAGTCAGCTGAGATTTTGTTGCATATGTATTCAATGAAAATGTAATTTGAAAAAAGTAATTCAAAGAAAATCATGGTGTCATACCTGCTGTGGTCTGGGGCAGGCGATCCGTGCTCCGGGATGGACAGAGGAGTCCTGGCTCTCACCAGGTTGTGACTGGGATCATGAGAGAAACTGCAGGGCTCACACAGAGTGCAGGAGGTACACACACTAAGCAGAGCCGGAAGAAGAAAGATAGAGAGGGGGTGGAGAGATAGAGAAGGGTGGAAAACGAAAGGGAGAGAGGGAGATGAGGGTAATTCCAACTGCAGCACTCAGAGGCAGGAAACACACAAGAAGCCTTCAGAGTCCACCACACTGTCCACTGAGACCAGCTGAGGACTGTTTGTTACTGAGTAAGTCCTGTTTCTATGAGGCTGAGACAAATGGAAAGAGAAAGCAGCGCAGCTGGAGTCAGACCTTTCTGAGAAACAGTTTCAGATATCAGGGAAGGAAAACATTTCTGTGTCAACACTGTTCTACAGCCTCCTCCTCTCTTTTCATTCCCTCAGAAAGTAGATTTGAGTTTCCAAAAGTGCCTGTCAGGCTTCAACTTTGTCTGTGACTGCACCTCCACAGAAGAAAACATTACTGAGACTTTGCATTGAAAACATCATGTAAAATATACAAGTTTTACTCATTTTTTAAGTGACACCAGACATATGAGATATGACTATCTGTATTACTTCATTCTTTTAGGCAATATAAGGAAAATACTTCAGTAGCCTGAGGTTAAAGGAGTAGGTCATCATTTTGGGAAAATTTGGGATTTAATATAAATTTTATGTGTACTTGTGTCCAGTGTCTGTTATTTTGTAATCATCGAGTTATAAAGATACACTTACATTTTTGGTCCTTGTATTGCCGGCACAGCTGCAACCGTGACTATACTGCTGTTAAACTGCAAAGTATGGACAACCAACCAGTGCTAAAATATGGAGACATTTAGATGGACTAAATTATATCCATCAACAAAAATCTTAAAAAAAACAAGAACTGTAAGTAAGTCAACTAAGCCTGTGAACAAGAGTCATCGCTGATTTCTGGTTTCTGTTTCACTCAAACCCTGCTCTCCTGGGTGAAAACCCAGTGCTAAACCCATTCTTCCATCAATACTTACTCCTTATATAGATTTTGTCCATCCTTGTACGATGTCACCTGACTTCCTGAAGGCTTTCTGGTGGAAAGCACTGAAGGTAAACGTCTCCACTACTGGCCCAAATGGGCTTACAAGCCAGACTATCAAATGTCCATGCATAGAGGTGTGACACCAAATATACGAATTCTAGGAAAACAACGCGCACTCAGACGGTTATGGAGCACGCCAAAGCATGTCCTGCTACGTCCTGAAAAACAACAACCATCCCCTGCCTTTCCATCCAGCATCCATGACTAAGTTGTGGTTGTTGTTGCTGGAAAAAACTTAAGATATAATAATCCAAAATAACTTGTGATTGGCCAGTTAGCTGCCGACATACCTGCACTGGTAGCCTCCTCCGGTGGTCTGCCCCCTGCAGGAGGAGCAGGGAGGAGTGGAGGAGGATGGAGCTCCAGGCAAAGTGGAGGAGGAAACCTCAGGGACCTGCTGGGCCTCCGCTCCTCCTACTGCTTCTGCTCTACCTCCTCCTCCTCCTCCTGCTCCTCCTCCCCCTCCCAGGGGCTTGTGGATGCAGCACTGACCAGAGAACTCCCGGCAGATCTTCTCTACCGCCTCGCGAACCACCTGGTCTTTAAACTGGGGAGAGAGAGGGGGGAGGAAAACAACAGTATTCACTGTTTTTATGCTTCTGTTCCATCAGTTTGGTGCTTATTAGATCAGCTGTCTCACTCAGTCCCCCCCGCTAAATACCTAACTTGTGCTGAGAGACATCTGTCGCTTCCATCGGCCTGTTCTTACCTTCTCCATGTAAGAGGTGAACCAGGCTGGGGGAGTTTTGTCTTCTTCTTTGGTCCCCTTCACTTCTTTCATGATCACCTGATCAGCAAAAGTATTCATAAAGTAAAACCAAGCAAATCAACATCTTTCTTACATCATTGTCAATGTAAAGGACCATACAGATTGCATTATAATTTCACCAGTAGCCCGCTGTTATATCCACACCAACAGAAAGACATGTGGTGTTCAAGCCACCTTCTGTGGAATTTCTATGTGACTATTCATCTGTTGCATCCTTCTGATGGACTATGTCCACAGTAACCTATGCTAAACACGCAACCTGTTACAAAGCTGGTGAGTTGATGGACACAGGGAAGAAGAAAGGGGAAGATTCCTTGTGGAAATTTGTGAGTGCTTTCAGTTTGTTATTGCACGGGGTTTGGATAGTAAATGGAGCCCCTGGTTCTTTCCTAGAAACTGTTAAGTCAACTGACTGAATATATTTAACTCTTCTCTGGACACAGAAATGTACATCTTTGAAGCATCTGGCAGGTGCAGAATCTGAGAACAGGCCAACAAGTGTTAATATTGATGTTGTCGCACTGAGAGAGCGCTCGACAACCAAGGAAGAAGAAGTAGCCTTCTCTGCCTGACCTGGGTCAGTCAGTCTCTTTCATGCGGTTTTCCTACATCAGAATGAATTGCTTTGTTTTGGTCTGCTCTCCCAGACACAACCTGCACAAATCAATGCTCTTAAGCCGTGACACTGAGCTGAGGTGAGCCATAACATTTCAGTCCACAGACCTTCATCGCACTGAATTTTCAAAAATTCAAAATTCATCAGCACGGATGTTAGGGCACTGCAATGTGTCCAACCATGACCATTATTTCTTATTGTTTCTGACTCACTGAATCTTGTTTTGTGTGGAAGGAAATTTGTCACAAATGTTTGGACTACAGAACCAGATGGGCTTAAATTTCTGCCTTTGCAGGCACACAAATTAGAAATGAAATCCACTGGATTAACACTTTTCCACAAACAACGGTAATCAGTACCCTCACATATTTCATGTGTACATGAATTAACCAAACAGAAACTGTCATTTATCCCATAAAATAAACTGAAGTGATACCGAAGATAACACAACACTGAGCCTAATGCAAGAACCGCTGAGGTGAGCACATTTGGCACGCACAAGTGATTCAACAGACCTGTCGCGTTCAGCAAAATTCTGCACCCTGAATGTTCTCGTAAGAATCGTTATGCCTTAATCTGCGTGAATTTGGACTTTAAATATATCAAAATCAATGAAAATAAAATATACAACTAAAATAAGCTTATTTTGAGCTTAGAAGTTTTAGATATTCCAGCTGCTGCCTCAGGATCTTTATACAGAGCACTGATTGGATTGGTTTTAGCTAATAAACAGGGACCTAAGTGTATAATTAAACACTATTAAATTGAGGGAATTAATTAAATACTGTATTATAATACAGTACTATATGTATTATTAATATTGTATTATTAATAATATTGTATTGTACTACATGTATAACATTGTGTCCACATGTATTGTGAGGGTTCAAATGACTCATCTATACTCCTTGTCAATGCAACATTCTTTGAGTACAGTGGTGAGATGTGTTATGAAGATTGCTCATAGAAATACCCAGTTCCCATCATGCACTGCTGTGTGTTGTGGTCTTACCATGCCCTGTTCAGGCACTGCAGCCTGGACTTTGCGGCTGACCACCTGGGCCAGAGCGGGGCAGTGCTGTGGGGGTCTGAAGCCCCTCTTGGGCTCTGTTCCACTGGCCTTGGTGGTGGGGACCCTCGCCGGCTGGCCTCGAGTCTCGTACACGTTCATGTGCAGTCGGTTCCCCTGCCTCGCTGCACTCTGAGAAACAGGCAAATAGGTTAGTCTCACCTGTCACCTTTTCTCGATCAGTTTCTCAACCAAGCTGTGTCTTTCCTCTGATAACAACAAAAATGCTTTGTGAGAGTGGTCCTCTATGACAACTCCTGAAGCGCTGCAGTATTTAGCACTTTTGGACATAGAAATGAAGAGAAAATTGCAATCCATCAGAAATAATTGTGAAACTTAGACAAGCCATCAGCATACGATACAACCCTGTCATACTAAAATCTATCAAGGAAGCCCACATGTTTCTGTTTGAGCTTGACTAATGTTAATATTTAAGGTGCACTTTCAATTTGGTTGGGGTTAAGGTTGGCATTATGGTTAAGACTATCTTGGTAAAGAGGGAGCATCTACTATCACGACTATTAGTTTACCAGGCTACTACAATGTATTGGCATCACTCTACTGGCAACACATGCAATGCGTCCATACAGACGTCTGCCCAGTTATACCGAAACTTCATAAAGGACTTTGATTACACTGCTTTGAAAATGACCAACCCCAACAACCCAACCCAAGCCCTATGCTTTTCAATGGAACGGATTGAACCCAACCTGAGAGCCCATGCTTTGCTGGCCTGACCTGTCAGGTGTGTGTCAGGTAGCAGGACTACTGATTACCGTGCTCATATTTTAAAAAGGCAGTGTGAGCAGAGCTAAACTGTACTGTACAGTACATCTCTCTTTACCATAAGCATTTCAATGTGAATAGTAATTGTACTTCAAATCAACTTACCTTCAATGCCTCCTCATACTCCACTGGAATAAAAGCAGAAGCATTCATTATTAACATAACATTCATATGCAGCTCCCTCTAAAGCTCATAGACTGTCTTTTTTTAGTTTAGCATATTGTGTCATGTGACTGTTTTTGTTGACTTACCTTGGCTGTTAATAGATACCTGGAAGAAGAAAGGAGATGATTCTTTATGTTGCTTCATATTCATTCACCATGGTTAGTAATCATCAGTTTGTGAAAACAGTTGCAGAACATCCTCTCCTGCTTTGTCTAATTTGAGACAATAACCTTGATGGTGTCATTGCGATGCCATCGAGGTTGCCTCAGCCTGGGTTTGTGGACTACAAAATATTTAGCAGACAGTAAATTGAGGGTGTGAAGTTTGCAACATGTTGGCATTTAACAGGCAGGAAGGGTTAACAGAAGGATGCCTCTGAGTTGCATTGAGGGAAATGTAGGATCCAGCATTTTCTGCAGTTATCTCAGACTCCACTGTAACAATTCTGACAACTGTTTCTTTAATCGATCTCTTGCAAGTCCCCCCCACCTCACGGATGTGCAAAACTAAAGGGTTGTACTACACCTTTAAAATTACAGGAAAGCATGTACTCATTCCCTCATACAGGCTGCCACCTACCTCAGAAGTACAACAGAGAATCTAACTCTTCTGGCCGTCATTCACAGACAGTCAGAGTTTGCATTGGGTTCATTTCACATGTCGAGTTGCCAATATTGCATGAATAAGAGATCCACTGTGACAACAGAATCTTGTGCACAGGCGTATTATATAACGTACTGCGTATTAATCAATACTGGGGCAAAAGTGACAGTAAATCGGGGTATTCTTCAGGTGATATTGTCCAGCTTTGCTGTAAAGTGTAAAAACAGCCAAAGTGACGACAAACAGTCTCTCACCTCCTCGTTCTCCTCATCGAAGTAGGTCAGCTGAAGACTGCACAGGCCAAATGATCGCTTCACCTGCACATCAAACACACACACACACACACACACATACAGATCTGATGAGGACAGCTGTGCTTTTTTGAATTAGAGATATCTGCACAATGTCAGACCTAACATTTCAATTAGGATGTACTCAGTTACTGAGATACGTGTGTGTGTGTGTGTGTGTGTTTGTGTGTGTCAGGCAGGGGTGGTTGGTGATAGTTGCCAAGGGACTCAGTGAGCTCAGTTTGTCTCTATCTTTATGAAAAGGTGACCTCTGAGAAGGCTCGATGGCTCGTGCTCATCCCCGCTCAGCCAGAGGAACCCCCCCAGTGGCTCCCTGTTTCTCTTCTTTATGATTTGACACAAACCAATAAGTCTTGCACGTATTATTCAGCAATTCATGCCTGATGAAAAACAGACAATGCTAAGCCTGTACACCAAACCCACTTGCATCTCTCTCACTGGTAGAACAACTCAAAGTGGAGTCTGACGTCTGTGACTCAGCAGCACTCAGACAAATGAACTCTGTCAGGCTGCTGTGGCCAAGAGAGATGGACCATAAATCCAAAGGTGCAGGGCTCCGAGCCCATATTTCACTTTCTTTCCTGACACTGCCCGTTTACAATGCCATGAATTCAAAAACAGGTCTTCTGGTCTTTCACCCTCAGTTTTCGGTGGCTCCATTCTAGCTCATTAGTACACTCTTAGCCCCTTCCCACACAAGGAACTTAACATAACATCTGCTTCGGAGGCAACACTTAATGTAAGGTGTTGGCAGCTTTGAGGTCGATCCTGATTAGACATCTTGGAATAATGTGTGAGCACTACCAGTCAAAGAGACAGCAGGTTTTCCTGTCCTTTCCATTGGAGGCAGCAGAAGCACCACGTTACAGGTTTTCAGTCTCTGCCTCTCAAGCTTAACCCAACTCTAGTGGAAGGAAAGCTGCTGTGCAAATCCAGGCAGATTGCTAAACTGGATGCTCAGTTAAAGCACAGACTAATGTAAAACAGAATTCTATTGTCATCTAAATGAAAACACAAACTGATATTCCGGGAAAATAGTGAAAATCCGGGTAGAGGCATGCTGGCCTTTACAATTATTCTGTGACCTTGTAGCATATTCATCTGTGCAAACTAATAGCCATTAGCTATAGTCTCCTTTTGCATTTTTCCTCAACCATATGATCCCCAGGTGGCTCCGTACCAATCAGCCTGAGTGAGATTCAGACTACAGACCGGTGATAGCACAACAGTCCAGCTGCCTGAAATGTGTTGTGTTGTCCACGGTGACTCATCAGCCACACACACACGCAGATGGAGTCTGCTGCCCACATACACACTCTGCCCATCCTCCACTTTCTTCATGCACTTTTATGACCGCATGATCGTGGTGAGGGCCACAGAACAAGTTATTTATCCAAGTTATTCTTTAATCCTGTCTGACCTGCTAACCTGTGTCAGAGTGATGAGTCAAAAGGCCTTTTTGACATCGGATGCTATAAACATGTTAACACGCGTAGGTGGAACTGATAACACTCATGTGGGTCACTTCTGCTGACATCACTGATGGTGTCACTTAACAGCTGACTGAGCTGTGATGATCTTTACAACTACTAATTCATATCTAGAAGGGCTGGCTGACCCTCCCCAGGGAAAATACACACTATAATATATCTTTATTTTCAACTGATAGTGGCCTTATCACATGTTACACTGTTTTTAACCAGCAAGTATGACACGCCTGGACTATCAGTAGCAGTTTGTTCCCGATACCACAGTTTGGCACAGGTTTACAGGCATTCATACAATCTTTAAAGACCTTCCAACTATCCGATTCTAAAATATTCTGTCCAGTGAAAAACAAAAGGGATTTTGAAAAGGGTTTTAAAATCACATCTTCATTTCCTAATCCAGGCAGCTGGAAATGAGTGTAAAAACAGAAAACAAGCGAAAGGCATATATATATAATATATAAAAAGGAAACTTAATTTTGGTTCACAAATGGAACAAGAGTGTGTGTTATTCTCACCTGCCATCTTGGTTTGGATTACAAAAAGAGTCACAACTTGGGAGACCAGTTGAAATATGTCTCATTGTACCTGTGCTGAATGGTTTGTTATGTGTGTCTCGGTGAATTCTGGATATAGTTTCAGAGCAGTGTTCAGTGTTGTTCAGGATCTGATAGCTGTGTCTTGGCTTGGGCTCCACTCTGAGGAACATGTCACAGTAACATAGCAGAAGCACAGACCGGGCTGTCACTGGGGCGCTGAGCTGTGTTTACACAGGTATACATGGCGCCTCTGGGCAGGGGGCGTCACTGTATACCTGTCTAAATACAGCCTCAGACACTGAATGAGTCTCTGTCTTATCTTTCCATAACAAACAACCTTCATGGAGGCGCATTAAATGGATGAGAAGAGTTGAGCCCCAGTATTAGCTAGCTAGCTTGTGCACACACATAGCTAGTAATCCATTCATGAGCACAACGGTTAATAACACGACTGCTAGCTGTTAGCTAAGTCACAACTGTTAGCTTAGTCAACTGTTTTGGTGTGGTTTTATACTTTCATTTAAGGTGTAGACCCCACTACACCACTGGACTAGCCTAGAACTCAGTTCCAGCTGACAGACCAGAGGAATACATTTAAAAATGGTGGATGAGTGATTCAAACTGCTCAGACCAGTTATGGTGAGCTGGTAAACACTGTTTCCATGACGACAACCGTTATAATAATGGCGTAAGGACCGCGGTGTGTGCTCCCTGTCGTCTGTTAAACTGCTCCCTCAGTCTGATGGCACATTTTCACGGCTTGAATGTCTCAGCTGCATGATGGCAATGCTACAGTTTGTCAATAGCATCTCTCAAACAGCATTTCTGGCAGGCGACTCCCTTCAGGGTGAGCACAACACTGCGATGCAGAACAGCATCGATCACAATGAGCAGCCAGTGTGAATGAGTGTATGAGAGCAGGATGAAGGCAGCGGCGGGCTGTGATCTGTGGTGTTTGAGAACGGGCCCGGTGATTCCCCCCTCTCTTACCATGGCCTCCATCGACTCCCAGCTCTTGGTCTCGGATCCCGACAGGAGGAAATTTTTGGAATTTCCCCTGAAATTCACCTTCAGATTGATGTAGAAGTCCATGGCGTCGCCCGTCTGCGCTTTAACGCATATTATACACGACGGGCACGGAGCGTTTTCCCCAACCAGCGAAGGCTATGTGGGTTAATCTCGCCAATTCGCTCCACTGTGTGATTTAGCGACAAGGGATGAGAGGCGTATTTTGTGTTTACATCAGCGTCCTGGGCACGCCCACTCTGCCCCACGTGTCCGGAACAAAGATCGCTACTTCCGCTTGTGCGGAAAAACAGAAAAGTAGCGCGGCTCAGTGAGGCGCGGATAAGGACCGCTGGAGGACGTCAGAGCACGACCTGGATCCAACATTATTCACTACATTAGAAAACTGCATTTACCTAACATAAAGAAATCCATAGAGAACAAATCTGCACTGGGAATTCAGTTTACTTTCAGCCTTTCTCGTGATGGCTCTTTATCCTGTCTTCCACAAATACTGTCACTTAACAATAAATCAATCCTAAATGTGTCTCTACACAAGAACATTATTTATTTTGTAGGATTAACCACAGAAAAAAATATGGTTATGAAACTGAGACTCCCTCATTGACAATTTTAAGTGGATTTTTTTCCCTTGGTGAGTAGACTGTGGCCTATTTTAGCTCAAACAGTGGGTACAGTCTCTTCATATGCACATATGTACACGTAGTGGTGAAAAGTAACCAAGTAACATACCTAAGTACAGTTTTTAGATGCTTGTACTTAACTTTTGTATTTATATTACTTTAACATTTCACTACATCTCAGAGAGAAATATTCTACTTTTTTGCATCTTGTCTCATCATGATTCACATGTCTAAGTTCATAGACTCTAAGTGGCCAAAGAATTGGACAAACGTATTCATTTCCAGTTCAGGTGCTGCTTCCTAGGCAGACTATGATCACGCAGCTCCTCCCATCAGGCTGCTGTCATAAAAATCCTCTCCTCAGGACAAATATATTTAAAAAAAATCATTCAAATTGACAGACACTAACATGACAAACAAGCTATGACTGACTCAGTAGGCTACTTTGGCACTTGTGCACACTTGTATTTTACATCCAAAGTGCTCTTAACTGTGTAAACATATATAGTTTTTCATTTAACTGTGTGTATTTTGCTGTCTATGTGTGCCTCTGTGAGCTATGTCAAAGACAACAATCCATTCCTTTGCAACGCACACTTTTTCTGATTCTGGTTCTGGTGAAAATTTTGACCCCATGACGCTACATGAAAACTCAGAAGATCATTACATCCTGAGGGGAACATAACTGTGTGTTCTAAATGTCATGGCAATCCATCCAATAGTTGAACTATTTCATTCGAAGCCACAAATGCAAACCTCATGGTGGAGCCAGAGGAAAAGTCAGGGGATCATCAAAGTTGGTAGGATTCGTCATCTGGGTACCATGAATGTAGAGTATTTTGTGGAAGTCGATCCAAAGTCCATGATTGCTGAGATATTTCAGTCTGGACCAAAGTGGTGGACTTACAGTCACAAATTTTGCATTGCAGAAAAGGGGGCTCAAGCTGATTGACAGCACAGGGTGTGACACAGGATGATAACTCAGGTTTATTCCATCTTGAAGGTTTATTCCCATCAGTGTTGTTGATAAATACAATTGTAAGTAATACTTCAAAATTGTAGCAGCGGATAAACACACAGAACGCTTCTATTTATAACTAAATGTCAAATTTTCAGACTTTATAAATAAAAAGTTTGGACAAAAACATTCCCATGTTATTTATCATACTAGTTTACTTCTCCAAAACTCTGCTTCATCAGGACTGTGAGAGCCTGGTCAGATCTGACTGACAGTGGACTTGGCAATATCTGCCCGTCATCTCTTTCTGAGATGATCAGATTCTTTTTTTATTACTAAATCATTCAAGCTGAACCCCACGCACTTCAAATCAGTGAGAGGAGCTCAGGCAAAATCACAGATACAATCTCTCCATAACTAATGCATTAAGTAACGTTTAAGGAAAATAGTGTGTTACTGTAAGACTCCATCGCTCATAGTAAGAAGCTGATTGAGAAAATATATTTAGACCTTAAATGAATCAAATTGAGCTCTTCACTAATGCTGACATGGCATGTTTACATGAAAAGCCTGGCTCAAAGTGGCGTTCCAGTTCATCTGGTGTTGGATTGGGTTAACTACTACTGGCTTTCTGCATGGAGGGCACAATTTGAACTATAGGGCCTAAACAGACTTCAAAAGGATGTAAAACTATGTGTCCATATACTTTAGGCCATATATTAAACCCGTAGATTCAGCAGTATATGACATAATGCACAGATGTTCACGCAACTAAAAGTGCATGTAATTTAAGGCCACCTGGTTTACAGCACCTTCTCCCTCTTACATCCCAGTGCTGTAGTGACACAGTAGGGAACAATAGCCACAGTAGCCAGAGGTATTGTAGCACTTTTACAGAATGACAACAGATAGAATAGAGCTCCACTGTGGACAGGCGGCCTAAAAGCAGAGTCAAATAACTGCAGCAGCACTAGTGTTGCACTTAAACAGATCACCCTATAGATGGCACCCTCAGTCCTTTTGGCAAACACCCCTCTGTTGGTGAGTGCATGTAGTGGAGAGTGTAACCCCAGACCCAAGCCCAACAGAGTCCCAGTATTTCTGAACAAACTGGCCAAGGGACTCGTGTCCATACTGACCCACTCTGCACGTTGGCACCAGCTATGTGCTTTTTCCACGCTCCAGAGAAGATCAACACCTACTAATCGCAGGCACAGGTACAGGAGAAGAGCCAGGGAGAGGAGGAGTAGGGAGGTCAGCAGGTAAGAACACAGGCCAGCCTTGTACATTTTCTGGTTCCGGCTGACTGATTCCGCCACCAGGATACCTGAGGGAGGGATTTTTTTTTTTTTTTTTTCATTTCAATCATTTGATTTACAGTTTACTCTGCGGTAACCATTTGCCACTATGCATTAAGCCATTTGTTATTCCATTCAGATTTTAAACTTTGTACAGCCTCTTTTGCTGAGAGCGTACTCAAGTATGCAAGGTGTCGAGAGGATGCTATATGGAAGACCATTTCTGCCAGGAAAATACTTTAAAAAAATAATACTTTAAAAATAATTTCTTGTATTATTATTGGCTAAAATAAATCCAAATAATGTCATTTTAAATGAAAACCAAGAAACAGCTTGCTTCCACCACGGTCAAAAAGTTCAGTCATATAAAGAATATATCGTGAGAATTCAGCCTAGTATATGCAAGATTTTCATGTCCGACTGTCTGTTTTTCTTTTTATTGTCATTTATTTAAGTCAGTCTGTATAATTAATGTAGCATAACTACACACTCTGCAATGTTTCTGAAAGTCTGTCTTGTGCTTCTGGCGTTGTGACACTTTTTTCAACCAGCTATGTGAAAGCCTGTAGTGGAGGGATGAGCTCCTGTGCTTACACTGAGGAGCAACCCCTAGCCCGAAGATGAGCTAAATATCCTGAATGGTAACAGGAGGAATGAGGTGGAGCAGTCCTTGAGCAAGATACTGAACACATAATTGCTGGTTTGTTGAATGCAGACTTGTTGTAAAAGCACTTTGAGAGGTTGTCAGACTAGAAAAGCACAATATAAATACAGCCCATTTAACTGATGCTATCATATACTGCATCAAAACAAATCCATCAATTACACACACATTTATGACTGAAACAACTTGTCGGGACAGCCCAAACGTATTAAATGTATTTCTGGAGATTACCCTCATCACTGAGGTAATATAACGTGCGTGTTTTGTCAGCACGTCCATGGGCCCCATTTTTTTTGTTTGCTCCTTTTGACTTATAAGTTAAAATGTATAATTACATCCATTTTGCACACCTTGTAGCAATTTGAAGTATGTATGCACATTCTAAAATGCTTACTGTTTTAATTTTTACCTGTAACTCTTACGCAACAAGTCAAGTACTCCACCCAACTATACCTGCTGCTACTTTTACGTTTACATGCATGTCATACATTGTTGGACAGCTAAGATTCTTGTGATTTGATTGAGACAAACCATTTCAACATACTGTACAATCACATCAGCAGGTAAAATCAAGGGCACCAACAAACTTACTAATGAAGTCTTATAGTAATCTACAAAAAACACCCCAACAAAACAGTCTTGTTAAATTGGCAAAAGTCCAGATGATCCAATCCAGTAAAAATGTTTAGTCAAACACACACAATCAATAGAAAGCTCTTGTATCATTTCAAATTAGTCAACAAACTATAATTGCATTAATAAGTAAACTGTAATAATTAATACTAATGATTGCTACTTCTTACTGTATGTGAATATTTGGATTCACTATCTCATAACTAAAGCTTGACTTGTCTCATTTGGATTTTAGAAGCTAATTTTCAAATTTCTCATGATTATGATGTAACATCTTCAGAAACTTCAAGTACCATTATTTTGGCATAAAAAGTGGAAATTATGTGCATAGGCAATTCATAATTAGGATTTTGATTTTATAATTTTGACTCAGGAAATCAATATTACAATGATATTACAATTAATATATCATACATGACTTACTATTTATCATAAATTTCACTTGTAGAATATACTGTCTTTTGAAATGTAATTACAGTTCAAAGCCTTAATTTATCTGCAAATTAGTGACAATCCATAAGCCTGACCAATGTGTTCTGTGCTAATTAGCAAATGTTAGCATGCTAATATGTTAAGGCTAGATGGTGACAATGGTGACATGTTACATTGTAAGCATGCCAGCATGCTGATGTTAGTATTTAGCTCAAAGCACAGCTATGTCTACATATAGCCTCACAGAGTCACTAGCATGGCTGTAAAGTCTTAGTATTTTACTCTCAGTTTTGTTTCTTTTCCTGGCAGAAATGGTCTTCCATACTTTATAACAGATACAGAAGAAAGACTTGATGTCATATTAGATTTACAGGCTGTTTTCTGGGGGAAATATATGTGGGAATGTTTGAAGGCTGTGATATCTTTGTTAATAGTAAACAGGGCAATGAATATCAATGACAGATAATCAAGTGTTCATATTAATTTCATTGTCAGATACAAGTCTTACTTTGGTTATTGGAGTTAAATAACAATACTTCACAGATGAAGAGTGGAAAATCATGCCGTTATCTCATTAGGATTTCCGCATATATCTGTTGTATAATTACTTTTGCTATATCTGTTTTTTCCCAATTTTCAACATGACTCGAACGTGGCATTGTGTTCTCTGTCTGTACCTATGACAACTCCAGTGATGACTTGATGTGGGAAATGAGCAGCGACAAAGACCCTGGAGAGGCACACACACACCTGCACACACCAGAAAAGTGTCCACAGTGAGACACGCACACACCTGGAAGACAGATTCACATGTTATTGCTAGTGCAGTGCACAGAGATGTTTATACAGTGAATAAAGGTGTGGCTGATCTTACCATTCCCTGATTTGATGTCCTTCTTTCTTCAGGACTGTGGCAAGGAGTGATGACATTATGGTATAGTAGATTGCTGCAGCCCCCATGGCATGACCTGATGGACTTCCTGTCAGGGGAGAAAGAAAGTTTTTTAGGAGGTAGACCAAAGTTGATACTGATGTAACTCGTGCATGTTACGGTCTGGTATGTATGGTCCTACCTGGTCCGGTCTCACAGGTCAATGGGAACTGCTTTATCATTGGTTGAGAAGTGTTACCATAGTAACCCGTCTCCTGAACCCACCAATAGGGACGCTCTCCAAAGAGAAGCCTTAACAAAAATGATGTCGTGGATGAATTTGGTCATTAAAATGCAGCCTGCATCATTGTCATCATCATTGTCATTATCATCATCATCATCATAATCATATCATCATTGTCATTATAGTCATCAGCATCAATATCATCATCAACATCATCATCTTTGTTATCATCTTCTCATCATCATCACCGTCATCATCAACATCTCAGTTCCACTACTCACCATTTCAGCATCAGGTTGACCCAGTCTCCCAATACTGCCACCCAAACCAGCTTGATAGCTTCAGCTTGCTGTACCTGGAACCATATGGGGAACAATAGGTAGAAGGCGTTGCGTAGGTCCATTGCCATGGAGACTGACAGGAAGTAGCCCTGGCTGTGGCTGAAGTGGGTCTGCAGGTAGCATATACTGCTGACACCAGAGCTGTGGAGCAAGTCCATTACCACTGCAAGAGAGGAGGGTGGACAAAAGTGACATTGTGTGTGTGTGTTAATTCACTTATACCTCTGAAAGAAAAAAACAGTTATGTGTGAATGTGTCATGTGTATGACAGCATCCTGGGGCTGTTGGTGTGTCTCTTCAGCTAAACTAGTCTGACATCAGATTATTTTAGCTGTGGGTTAGTGCAGGTTCAGCTAAACTGAAACTGAAAAAAAAAAAAGAAGAAAAAGAAAAAAGAAAATCCACCCACTAACATCTGGCTTTTGTCTTCAGTAGAAAAGGTACAACATTTATTCAGTCCCTGGTCAAATGACTTGGCTGAAGTGTTTATTGACACCAGCTCGGATCAGCAGTAATGGAAACCTGACACCTGGGGGGACATGCTTATTTTTGTCTCTTTTCTAGTGCAATGACAATGCACGCACATTGAAGATCGGATGGCCAACTATTTTTTTTTTTTTTTTTTTTAAATATCCACTATACTATTGTTAGTGGCCTCCATCCAGCTTTCTACCATTCCCTGATTTTTGGAGCTCTTTTTACATTGAAGGTGACACACCAGAAAAAAAACAGAAAGGTAAACTTGCCTGGCAATGGGAGAGCAGTCATTTTTAGCAGGTTTACCTATGTTTAAAAAACCTATGTGAACTAATTTTGTTGTAAAAGTTGTATTTGTATAAGTTGACATTTGCTGCTTGTGATCATAGTGACACCATTTCAACAAATATATGAGCAGTTTTACAAAATAATATACAGAGTGCAATAACTGATCTGCAATAACTGATTTGTTTGGCCACTGGCTGCAGTGAAAACATTGTGAAACAACATTGATATATTAGCATCTTTTCTGTAGATATAAAAGCCACAGGTAGAATTTAAACTGGAGCTCTGACTTAAACTCATCTTAAAAATGTATTGACAGTTAAGCTAATGACAGAGCAACAGCACCCTGATATGGCAACACAAGGTTTATAGACAGATAGAATCATACTCACAGAACTTTGTAATGAGATCCCGGTTAGTGCATCTTCCGTTGGTCAAACTCAGTTTGGATGTGGGCTGTACAAACAACAAGTCAGTCCTCGAGTGCTACTCTTAACAACAGCTTTATCAGTGCAGCCAGTGGTGTGTTTGTGTGCGTGTGTGTGTGTATGACTGAGTCTTTAATTTAAGTATTTTTAAGCAATTTAATTTTAAGGTGTCTGCTGAGATGCCTAATGACTGTTCAGATGTTCCATGTGCGAGTGTTGTGTGTGCTTAAAGCCTGTGTGTATCTGATCATTGAGTGTTTTCTTATGATGTAGTATTAAAAGTTTGGGGAAAAAAAATAAATTGGATCAGTGCAGGTTGTGTTTGTGTCTGTGATAGGCGGATAGATGATGAGTTTCTGTGTGGCTGTGTGCTGCTTGTCCAACAAAGGGTCTCTTTTATATCGGGACAGATCATCTGGCCGTCAGGCTTGGACTTTGAACTGGAGTGAGAGAGGGAGGGAGGGGGGCACACAGAGACAGGGAAAGATGAGGCTTGATATGATGACATGGATAAACTTGTGGTTTACGGAGGGTTGAATCTAAGGCAACTGGACATGATGTAGAAACCTGAAAACATCTCAGCTGTCATCCAAGGTGCTTCCTCAGTTCTAAGTGACTGGTGGGGGGTCCCAGGTGTTTAACCTCTGTGGGGTCATTATAACAGTTATTGAAACCAGTTACATTGAGTGTTGTCTTTTTTTTTATTTTCTTATTTTTTTTACAAAGACAGAAGTGCAAGGAGTAGATTAAACAGTGTTAGTCTGCTCATAAACTGCAATAGATAGCATGTCCAGCTAACTAGCTTACTTACTAGATTACTTCCAAAGCCATCATCTTTGACTAAATAGGTTACTTTAGTTTTTGTGTTATAGGTCACATCACTGAAAGTCTCATCCAGGACTAGCACAGCAGCTATGTAGTATTTCCTGCCTCTGTTGAGCAACCAGCTAAACCTGCATATCACACTGGATGGGTGCTCTCAGTTCAGCTTTGTTGTTAACTGTGGCCTGAGGACCACCAAAGACAAAGAAGCTCATTAGACAATTTTGGGAAGTTCAGTTGAACGGTCAGTTTGTCAGTTTGGGACTGACTGCTCTTCCACATTCATTTAGGAAACCTATGAGACCAGCTTAATTCTATCCAATATCTTACTATCAAAATTATTGATTAGAATGCTGATTAGATATTATTCTTATTCTTTTCATTTGGCCTACACATAAATTAGAATGTACTGTAACATTTTTAAACAAGATGAAAATGAATGCAAGCAAGAGACATGATCAGAAAACATGAACAACAGGGGGTAAACAGTGAGGTTACTCCGATTTCATGTTGACCAGTATTATGTGTGACACTGTTCCACTTCCCAGCCACATGTTTCCACTGTGACACAGGATCACCACATGGCTGAGGAGGAACACACGTGCACAGGCATGTCCACGTGTAAACACATCTGCTGGTCTGCAAACACATGCATGGATACACATAGACTGTGTCTGACTGAGCATCCTCTGCACATCCCCTCTCCACTCGTCGCCCTGTCTGACTCCCCAGCAGTTTCTTTCTATTTCAAATCAATCCTCATGTCTTTCTTTGCCATACAGCCATAAAATGTCACTCATCTTTGTCAAACCTTAAAGGATCAGTTCATCAAAATTATTAAAACAAACATATGTTTTTATACATCCAGTTACTTTAGACACTTTAAGTAGCAATTTAATCAATTTAATCAATGAGCAAACAGACAGCAAAACATGATTTGTTAGCATGCAAACATTTGCTCATTGGCATACAAAGTGCAGCTTTTTTGCAGGTCTTTGGTCATCAACCGCGGTGCCTGTCAGATAAAAATTCTGACTTGATGATGGAAGAAAAATTGAGTTAACTTATTTTATTCCTCCTCCTCCTCCTCCTCCTCCTCCTCCTCACATGTAGTCTACCTGTGCATCTGGTCACAGTTTGGCAGCACACTTATACAATCCACTTTCATACACACACTCAATCACAACACTCCCACTAACAAAAACTGAACTAAAAATCTACACTGTATTCAAATCATAATTTCTGTTTGTTGTCTTGTGTTAATGTCTTTGTATTTTGTGGCATCTTTGTCTAATTGATCACATTTCCACCACACTGCGGAAAAATAACGTTTAGGGGATCACAAATACCTGGACCAAATTTCTAACCACTTCTGTACCCATATTTACCTCAGGAACTTTGCTCTTTGCCGTATGTTGTTGTGTTAGTTCAACTGACCTATTTTCACACTCACACTCATACAGCCGCCAGTGTTTTGGTGCACTGACCACATTAATTCCACTAACGCACCCCTTCCATCACCGCCTTGCAGACACATACATTATGGTATGTACAGTAGCTAATGGATCATGAACCATATGGCGACCTACACCCTGCTACAGCCGGACCTGATCGAGAAATGAGCTCACACACAACATGCTTTAAGTTGACAACACACTCTTGTTCCCAGGGTTGCTGCATTTGTCTACTGCTCCAAACCTATTCTGTCAATGACTGCACCACTCATGACGATGATCAGTTATTTACTGCAGATAGTCTGCCAGATAGTTTGTCAGACTAATAACAAGACCTGATGAATCAGCGTACAGGATGAAGGTGACTAACACTGCAAACTGCTCCACTGACACTAACTTTTGCTGTCTGTCTTCATAGAAAGTGCTAAAATTGTTTGTTTTAGTTAATGTGACACAGAGTCGCAGTCCCCATGCAGTCCCCATGCCAGCCTATGTTCCACTAGCTTCTATAACTCAGTGCATGCTCTCATTCAGCATTTCCTTCAATGGTCTCTCTGAAAACAAAGAAAGAAACATGTTCCTGGGATTTACTTTCATATTCAATGCAACCCCCTACAGCACTGGATATTAGAAGTTGATACCATGATACCCTCTTGATTTTTAAGGTGAACAACTATTAACTTAACATACAAGCATTTACAGCTCCCCATTATGTCACTGTAACTTGGTTTCATCCATGGCCATAAAAGTCATCAACACTCTGTTTGAAAGTCATTGTTTCAACTTTTTAGCCGTAGGATGTGCTCAAACAACAACTTATTTCTACTCAACTCACTTTTCTTACTTTTTGACAGGCATGACAGAGAAAAAAAGATGATGCAAAGTAATGCCCTATGGCCATCCAAACTGTTGCCCTTGTGTGTTCTATGACTATTTTCTATGAGTATTTTAAAGGAAAAGTATATTATTTATCTTCAAAAGAGGAAGGAAACGCAAACTATAGGTCCACTGCAATATTTGATGTGACCAAATTTCAGCATAATAGGTGCTGAGAAATGGCACACATGCTCAACTCTAGTCTAGATTTGAGTGATTCAGTACACTGAAAAGAACTGCTTTCATCCCTTTGTCACTAGTTTGGGGAATAATTGCTAATTTACATTTTTAGCCACATATTATATACAAAAAATAGATCCAGTGACTCAACAGGGTTGTGCAGAGTTGTCATGTTTGTTGTATGTATGTCATGTCAGTGTTTCGAAACAGATTTAACATTTTAAAGCAGATGATGATAATGATAAAATACATGACATCAGCAACATAGCTGACACATGCAATTCCCAGCATCTTACTGATATATTACATAATAAAAATGTTGATTTTTTTTTGTTACCTGGCATGAGCTAGCTAGCTTTTATTTAGTATCAGGTTAGTCGCTTAACTTTTTCAGCTTAAAAGAAAGATTTACTTATTGTTATGTAACAAATTCAATACTTTTGTAACACGGAATAAAAAGCTGAACAAAATTTCCCATTCGTGAAATGTTTATTCCCTGTAGCATGGTTTTGCATTTCTTTTGATAGAACATATGAAAGCATCACAAAAGTCTAGCACATTCTGCTATTTGAACGTTTCAGAACACCTCTGTTGTAAGATGCTGGCGATGGTAATCCATCTCACAAGCACAAATGCAGCATCTACTGTATATCTCTACGGTAATGACAAGAATGACTATAACTTATAACATGTCAGGAAAAGGAGCTGACACTGGTTTCATCTCTATTTCATTTAGGAGTTCGTTGTTTGTCTTGGGTTCAACAGGATCTCTAACAGGATGCCACAGGACCGACAGACGCTGTTGAGGACAGAAAAAGGGACATTTTGACATTGTGTGCAGCTTGAGGTGCCCTGAATGGTAATCAATTATTAAAAGTCAGGTAGAGTAAAAATACAAAGCAGGATGTTTTGGTGGTCTTACCTGTCGGAGCGTGCCATCAGTGAAGCAGATCTTGTAGACAGCCCAGATGGGCACTGGAACCACAGAGGAGAAGGCCATGGCCCAGCCCAGATAGTAAGCCCAGTCTGGGTACACATAGCCCCCAGTGGATGTCAGCGGCTGGTAGTCCAGAAATGAGCAGATGAAGAAAATCTTGAAGGACAAGCAGAGGAACAAACTAGTATTTCTGCAGACTTCCAGAGAGGCCACACCCAACACCCGCCACCGACCATCGACGGTGCTGCTGTGGAGAGAGTGAGCAGCACCAACTTCCTGGAGGTACACATCAGTGGGGACCTCTCCTGGACCACCAACACCGCATCACTGGTGAACAAAGCCCAGCCAGTGCCTCTACTTCCTACGCAAAGTCAAGCGGGCTAGTGCTCTACCACCCATCATGAGCACATTTTACTGAGGCACCACTGAGAGCATCCTTTCCAGCTGTATCACTGTATGGGGTGGGAGCTGCACTAACTACAGCAGGACAGCCCTGCAGAGCATAGTGAACACAGCTGGAAGGATCATTGTTGCCCCACTCCCCTCCCTGCAAGACATATACACCACCTGCCTCACCCACAAAGCGATCACAATTGTGAGCGATGCAAGCCACCCCGCACGCAATCTCTTCAGCCACCTGCCCTCTGGGAGGAGGTATAGGAGCCTATCAGATATGATGCTGTAACATTTTTTGGTGATTCAGGTTTTTGCTTGTGCAATGAAATCGGTTGTAGCATTCATGTAACATTCATAAATTCCTGATGCGGTTCTGGGTCTGGATTTACCAACCATCTCAGAATCCCTGCACTGAAAGTAAACTACCTAGGACTAAAAACACTAAGACCTCTGAGTAGGACTTCAAAGTCATAAATGAAGTCTCCTACACTTAATTTCGTCAAGTTACTTGTGATGTATTGTTGATTTTTTTTTTTGCCAAAACAACCTTTTAATAAGCTTATCGTCATCAAGCCCAAAACATCTTTCCTCTCACAGAATATATTAGGAATGATTTCCTGGGTTAAGGCAGTCAATATAACACATTTTAACGCTAGACAAATATGGGCCCTACAGAGACTCGCTTCACCTTCTTATTGATTGCTGATAGCCAAACCTTAATCGTCACCACAGTTGTCTTGATTTCATTCCATTTCTGTTTTGTGTCAGACTCCTGCAGCTGTTAACAGTGTGTGACTAACCATGGTGATCAGAGGGGTGATGTAACGCCAGCACAGTTTGAACAGAACCCACGGCCTCTGTCCTGTCATGGCTTTAACTGCATCACACATCTGTTCAGCACCTGCATGATAATTACAGTTTGTCAGTAACAAGTGTTAAAGAGCACACTTTTGACAAAGCCCAACACTTACTATAGATGTGATCAGAAGTGCAGCTGACATAGAACTTTCAGACAGAGAAGACAGGCGAGGTGAAAATGGGAGGAGGGAATGGAAATGTACATCAAAAAGTACAACACCTACAAAAGGGAAATTTCTGGGTAAAGGAACTATGGCAGGGGAACTCAAAATTGACATCTCTCTTGCCAGACATGAACTCTGACATTGGATGCTTCTGCAAAGTCCTTTATTATGTTCGATTATGTTTTGTAATTTTGTAATGTTTTATAAAGAATTTCTTATACAATATATGTGCTTGCCAACTAGAGAAACACGGTAATGGCAAACAAACTATAGGCTGGCTATGTTTAAAGGTAACAAAATCCATCTACCAGCATGTCTGTGTAGCAACATGTCTTTACAGACATGTTGCTACACACTTTGGTAGGAACACCCTTTGAGTGGTATGGGAATATGAAAGGACATCCAGAAAACTCATGGACTATAGGAACCATCTTTGTTTCAACTTGAAGATGCAGGCAACACAGGATCATTCTCTATGGCTTACACCTGGGGTCCACCATGAAATGCCACAGAGCTGATAGGTTTCTCCAAAAAAGCTCAGCATCAACTGCTCAACCAGAGAGTGAGACAGATTAATTTCACCATCAACAAACTTAAAGTTAAGATGGACCAGATGCTTAAGGGACTGTCTACAAGGCACAGACATAACAGTACACCAAGGTCAAGGACTGAGAGACATGAAAATTTCAAGCATTACAAGCACAGCAGAGATCAGAAACAACATCATTGACCAACCACTATATAGAGAAGTGGGTTAAGAACTAGTCCTAACCTAACCAGAAAAAGATGTCTTGGACTGAATTTTGCAGTCACACTTGAACAGATACCAGTGGTAGAACACATCAAGGCCAGAGAATCACCCACCAGAAACATCATTGACCAACCACTATATTACTGCATGTACCCTGGAGAAGCTAATCTTTGTATTTATGGAGTTGGGGGTTTATCAGAAATCTACACCACCGGGCTCAGACTGTGCCCACAAGGACAGAAGGCAAGGATAAGGAGCAGAAATATGTCAGGGATGCATTCAGAAAGCGTGGTTACCCAAACTGGGCCTTCACTGAGACCACAAAGAGGCACAGAAGAGAAAGATTAGGAAAGGACCATGAACAGAATAACATTGTCATCCCTTACTTTGCAGGAGTATCTGAAAAGCTCAGGAGGATTTTTAATGAACACCACATCCCTAAATTGTTAGGCACAATCATCAAATATGACCAGAATTCCTAGGACACAGGGCTGAAATTTAGATCCTGGTAACTGGTGACAGATAGCTGGATAGTACAATTATATCTGGTAATCACTTACCAAAGGCCCAGCCAACAGCCACACACTCAATCAGAGACACAAACAATATACACGCTCCATTTGCACCATAGTAGTCCATCAGCTGGAATAGGTACACTCCTCCCTGGACAACACAGAACAAGTAAATATATGTAGTTGCACTTAAAATACTACTCCAATATGACAGTGTTAGCTGGTGTTTTTTATTAGGATTACACAGGCCTGCGTTGTACCTGAGTGGTGAGAGGGATCTGTAAGATGAAGCAGACAGAGCAGAACAAGATGAGGAAGATTTCTCTGCGCCAGGGTTTGCGCATCTGTCCTGGGAACATGTCAATCACTGATGATATTATAGCTTCCAAGCCTGTAAACTAACACACACAAGCAGACAGAAGAATAGAATTTTACCAACTCATTACATCAAACAGGCAGAGTGAAGAGCCTGGCTGGGCCTTCAATATCACTCCATATGTAGCTGTTGTAATTAAACTGGATGATTGACTGTCCTTTTCTCCTCCAGTGCAGTGAGGAAAGCTTCTATCCTGTTTTTTTTCTTAATGTTTGTTCTTTCTTCTCATTGGAATGTCTGGTGCATTATGCAATGCAAAGAAATGCTTCAAATTTCTCCGTTTCATCCCTTGTTCTTCAAGTCCTTGGTTTAAGCAATGAGGACTCCAATGACAAATAGAAATAAGATTCTATAAATCCTTTTCTGCCTGAAACCACCCCTTTGACTCAGACTTTTCATTTGACGCACCTTTGACACCTGCTGCTGTGGCTTTGCTTGATGCAAACTGCGAGTGTTATTATTATCAGTCACATTTCTATTGTTATTACATACATATTATTGTTATCATATGCATATTCTATCATACACATACCACATACATATATCAATCAATCAATCAATCAAACTTTATTTGTATAGCACCTTTCATACATAAAAAATGCAACACAAGGTGCTTGACAAAAGATAAAAACATGATAATAGAAAATAGAACACAACCACAAATACATACACCCACCCATGATAGTGCAAAATAGTACGCAACCACACAGCCACACACACACACACACACACACACACACACACACACACACACCCCAACGTAGCTGTCGGTATAATGACATGGCAGGGCACTGAGGAATCAAGAGAGGAAAAAACCATCCATGGGGAGCTCATCCACACTGCAAGGGGTCACAGCCCACAGGCAGCGCTGCCGTAGCAGAGACCCCCGACCCAGATAGACCGGGATGGACTCCACACACAGGGCAGATCCCCCCAGTCCTCCGGGCCCAAGGAGTCCCCAGGACGACGCCCCAGCGGGCAGGCCAGACACACCTCCCAGCATGGAGGCCCCCCATGAGGAGACACTGGAGCTAAAACATAAAAGACAATGGAATAAAAAGACCTGAAACCTAAAAGACAATGGAATAAGAGACATAAGGCCTAAAGTAAAATCGCCTAAAGGCTAAAGACAATAGGCTAGGATAAAACAGGTCTGAATTAAAAGAGTAAAAGAAATCAATTGAAAGCCAAACTAAAAAGGTGAGTCTTGAGCCTCCTCTTAAAAACACCAACGGTCTCTGCGGTCCTGATGCCCTCCGGCAGGCTGTTCCAAAGCCTCGGACCATAATGGCTGAATGCCGCCTCCCCGTGGGTTTTGGTCCGGACCCTTGGAACAATTAAGAGGCCAGTGCCAGAGGACCTCAGGTTCCGCGAGGGCTGGTATGGTAAAAGCAGTTCAGACAAATAAGATGGCCCAAGACCATTAAAACACTTAAAAACTAATAAAAGCACCTTAAAATCAATCCTGAAACACACGGGGAGCCAATGCAGCGATTCTAGAACTGGTGTAATGTGCTCCCGCCCTCTGGTCCTCGTCAGCACACACGCTGAGTTCTGGAGTAATTGCAAGTTATTGATAGTCTTTTTGGGAAGACCAGAGAGCAGGGCATTACAATAATCTAGACGGCAAGAGATAAAAGCATGCATCAGTACCTCCGTGTTAGCCTGAGAGAGAAACGGGCGGACTCTGGCTATATTTTTAAGGTGGTAAAAACCTATCTTTGTTACATTTTTAATATGAGGAATAAAACTGAGCTCAGAGTCGAAAATGACGCCCAGGTTCTTAACGGATTGTGAGGGGGTAAAACCTCGTAGTTTTGTTAAAAGTGTCTCTCTCTGGGCTTCAGGACCAATAACTAAAACCTCTGTTTTATCCTGGTTGAGCTGCAGGAAGTTCTCTGCCATCCATGACTTGATGTCTAAAATACAGTTTAAAAGGGTCTCAATGGGCCCCGTGTCATCAGGAGACACGGCAATGTAAAGCTGTGTATCATCAGCATAACTGTGGAAGCTGATGCCGTGTCTCCTGATAACATCCCCAAGGGGAAGCATGTAAAGATTAAAAAGTACTGGACCTAAAATTGACCCTTGGGGCACCCCACACTTCATTTCACGGGTTCCAGAGGAACATGCATCCAAACTTACATAGAAACAGCGGTCTGTGAGATACGAGTAAAACCAATTAAAAACAGTACCAGAGAGGCCTACCAGGTTTCTGAGTCTGTTTAATAAAATGTGGTGATCTACTGTATCAAAGGCAGCACTTAGATCCAGTAGCACCAGGACTGTGAGTTTTTGTGAGTCTGCATTACACCTGATATCATTTAAAATCTTTAAAAGGGCTGTCTCGGTACTGTGGTTCACTCTAAAACCAGACTGATATTTCTCTAAAATGTTATTAGTAGTTAAGAAATAACTTAGATGGTTAAAGACCAGCTTTTCTAAAATCTTACTTAAAAAGGGTAAGTTGGATACAGGTCTGTAGTTATTAAGAATGCTGGGGTCTAAATTGTCCTTCTTCAGAAGGGGCCTCACCACTGCCGTTTTGAAGGCAGCAGGGAAGACACCCGTCTGAAGAGAGCAATTCACTATATTTAAAATCTGTTCCTTGAAGAATCCATAAAATGTCTTTAAAAGTGATGTGGGAATTGGATCTAAAAGGCAGGTTGTTGGGTTTACCTGGGAGAAAACTCGACCAAGTGTCCTCGCATCAACCAGGGCAAAACTCTCCAGTGTTTCCTCGGATAAAATCGACTGTCCAGATGTGTTAAAAGTTACGTTCTGATGTGATACAAGACTGGATCTGATGTCTTCGATTTTACTTCTGAAGTGGTCTGCAAAGTCCTCGCAGAGGGCATCCGTTGGTGTCTCTGGGGATTTTTTAAAATTGGTGTTAGTTAAAAGATTGAAGGTGGAGAAAAGAAATTTTGGGTTGTTTTTGTTTTCTGAGATGAGATTTGAGAAATGGGATATTCTTGCCTGTTTGACTGTTTTATTGTAAGATTTGAGTTGTTCACGGAATATCTCATAGTGGACTGTGAGTTTATTTTTTCTCCACCTTCTCTCCGCAATCCTGCATAGTCTCTTTGATTTTTTAATTTCATCTTTACTTCTCCACGGGGGTAAAGATTTTGTTTTTACCGTTTTTGTTAAAAGTGGAGCCACAGAGTCTAAGGTTAATCGCAGTTTCCTGTTAAAATTGTCAACAATAAAATCACAGGGTGCAGGTAAAACTTCTGCAGGAGTGCTCTGTAAAATCTCGATAAAATTTGCAGCCACCTCAGAAGTTAGGTGGCGTTTCCTCACTGTTCTCACCGGGGCGTCCTGATGGTTAAGACTGGCGATATTAAAATAAATAAAAGCTCTGAAAATTCACTGATAAAAGCAGTGGAATGATGGGGTGGTCTATAAACAGTGATGCAGAGAACAGGAGGACTGCTAAAAACAAAAGCATGATACTCAAAAGATGAGTAACTGTTAAAATAGACTTCCTTTGACATTAAGACGTTATTAAAAATTGATGCAGTCCCGCCTCCTCTCTTGCCACTCCTGGTGGAGAATAAAAAGTTAAAATTTGGTGGGGAAGCCTCGGTGAGAACAACTTTTGCCTCGGTGCCAAGCCATGTCTCTGTTAAAAGTAACCCATCTAACTTGTTGTCTAAAATCAGGTCATTTATAATAAAAGATTTGTTTAAAAGAGAGCGCACGTTCAGCACAGCCAGATTAATGTTCATGCTGAGCGTGCGCTCATGACCACAGGGAGATAAAATGTCTGGGTGTACGAGATTGTCTCTGTTAAAAGCGCTTTGCATGTGAGTCCGGGGAAAACGTCTGCCTGTAATGGTTTGTATGGGAAAGATGTCCGGTTTAGGTGGTAGTGACAACTGTAGACTGTAGAGGGGGCTAGTGAGTGCAATAGTGCTATGAACAGCTGGTACAGACGGAGACGAAGAATCTGGGGAGGGGGTGTGACAGGTAAACAGTCAATCTCGTGGAGCATACTGGACGGCGTGGTGAATGTTAGCCGTTAGCATTCGGCTGCCAAGCCTGTTGGGGTGAACTCCGTCGGCCCTGTAAAATGAGGGACGATTCCAAAACAGGTTAAAATTGTAGATAAAACCAACATTAAAAGCTCTGCAGGCGGACTGTAGCCAAGTGTTCAGGTAGAGGAGCTTGCTGAAGCGCCATGCTCCATGATGAGACAGTGTGGGAAGAGGACCGCTGATAAAAACAGACTTTCCACACTTGTTTAAAAAGCTAAAAAGGTTGTTAAAATCCCTTTTAATCAGCTCAGACGGCTTCTGAGCGGTGTCAACGCAGCCCACGTGTACTAAGACACGGGTTATGGAGGATGGGAGTGACCGCAGCAGACCAGGAAGTTTCTCCAGGATAACCGGGACTGTGGCTCCTGGGAAGCAGTGAGTTGCTGCGTTGAAGAAGCGAATTCCGCGAGTTATTGAATCGCCCACTACCAAAGTGGTTGGAGGGAAGAGGGGACGAGGTAGTGGAGGTTGTGAGGTCCCGTGGCTGGATAATCCATGGTCTGCGCTGTGCGTCCGGGCAGACGGATGCGGTGAGGAGGATGCTTTTTCGAGGCTGGGGGAGGGATTCCCCGCTGGCTCCGGATGAGGAAGACCACCAGAGCGCCGGAGCACGGCATCCTTCAGGATCCGACGTCGGGCGGAAGATGTCGTGGAACGGGATGAGGACCGTTGAGGTTTCAAGGTGGCGTGCCCAGCGACCTGTGCGCCACCGGCCGCCAGTGGCGGATGATGCGGGTGTGCACTCGTTGTGGGATCGGGTGGCGAAGGACGGACAGAGGAAGAGCCCTGCGGAGCCGGAGTGAAATTGTGTTGTGCTCGGCGAGAAATGGGGCGAGTTGTCCGCCCAGATGCATTCACCGGGACAGGCGGGAGCGGTGGGGATCCGCTGAAGTCATTTAAAATCCTGGGAGGTGGAGAAGAAGGCCCCCGGTTCCTAGCCAGTGGTGGAAATTCGTGTGAGTCCAGGATGTCATAGCGATTATGTAGCTGGATGTCACAGGTTGAGGGAGTATGAAGTGACGGCCTCTCCCTCCATTTGCGATCGCCAACGACCACCCAGGAGTCCGGGTGTAAAGGAGTGGAGCTGACTGGGACCTTGGGTTTAGCCCCGAGCTGGAACCAGGGGTCCTCAGGAGAGGAGAGAGGAGCGGAGCCAGCGGCCGGCGCGGCAGCAGCGGCCCGCGCAGAGCAGAGCAGAGCATCGTGGCAGCGGTAGTAGCGGCCAGAGCAGAAGCAGCAGCGGGTGGAGTGGAACCCGCGGCCGGGGCCATAGTGGCGCGCTGCGTAAAGTCAGTAGCCGAAGCAGCCGAGTAAGGAGCCGTGGCCTCAAGGTCTTTATTGGTGGCAGAGACTTGTGCAGGGCCGAAGAGGATTGTGTCCAGGTGTCTCTCGGCTTCCTGGATTTTGTAGAGAGTGGAAATCCTCTGCTCCAGCTCAGCAATTTTCTTGCCGAGGGCGAAGCAGCTTTGGCAGTCGGATGGTGAGGTAAGTGGAGCCATGGCTGACTGAGCTGTGCTCAGTTTGTTTAATTTGCGTGAGATCAAGGCGTCAGATTACTAGAATTGTTTCTCAGATTAGGAGGAGTGGTTAAAAAGAAACAAAATCTAAAAAGTATGCCATGAAAAAGTTGCTTAAAATTTCATAAAAAGTCAAATTTAGACAGAGGTGTATGGCGGAGAAACACAACGTATACTGTCATATACTATTTTTTGTTATCAGCCATATTTCTGTTATTGCCAGAGCTGTTATTGTTATTACTGTCATTGGTGTGCGTATCTGCTCTCTCTCTCTCTCTCTCTCTCTCTAAACCCAACTGGTTGAGGCAGATGGCCGCCAATGTAGAGTCTGGTTCTGTTCAAGGTTCCTGCCTGTTAAAAAGAAAGTTTTTCTTCACTGCCATCACCAAATGCTTGCTCATGGGGAATTGCTGGGTCTCTGCAAATTAAAGAGTTTGGTCTAGACCTGCTCCATATGGAAAGTGTCATGACATAACTTTTGTTTGTTTGTTTGGAGATATATAATTAGTCTTTTGTAGCAGCTAGAGATGATGGACAGCGCCCTGGCTGATATTTAACTAACGTGCATTGCAATAATCAAGCTGAGAATACATAAAAGCATGTGAAAATTTTCAAATCAGCAACTGATAAAAATGACTTAATATCAGAGATTATGTTGACCTGGAAGAAACATGACTGAACAACATTTGTTATTTGATCATCAAAACAGAGGTTAGCATCAAATGTTTCCCCTTGATTCCAAACAGCTTGCTTAATATAATTTGACAGACAAGCCAAGCAGCAACAGTGCTGATGGAATCTGGGGAATCAAACAGGACCTCAGACTTATCATCCTTAAATTTAAGGAATTTTTTTGGCCATCAAGGATTAAATATTCGAGGCTTAGGCTACCATACCATACAAAATGTCATGGCAATACAACCCACAGCTGTTGAGATATTTCAGACATATTTCAGAGCCAGGCTGCTAGCATGGCTAAAAACATATACAAAGACAAAGATTTGTTACAATTATAGTAACTTCTCCACAAATGGACTTTAAGCTGCAGTTTTACATGTTCATTGTAAAACAATGGTTTCACAATGAACTTGGTGTTGAACCTCCATAAACAGTTGCAGTATATCCTTATACATTAAATGAATACAACACAGTGGTATGTTGTGTGTTCTCTTCATCTTACCACTGTATCCAGTCCCAACAGAATGAGCATAATGAAGAAGCAGGCGGCCCACAGCTGAGGTAGGGGCATCATGGCTACAGCCTGAGGAAAAGCTATGAATGCCAGCCCAGGGCCTGGAGGACAGAAGACACATTTCAATTGTTGTCCTCTCCACCTCACTTGTGTTAGAGACAATAGCATTGGGCTTTAAATCATATGTACCTGATTCAACCACCAAGTTGATGGGAATTCCTTGTTTGTGGGACATGAAGCCCAGAGCTGAGAAGACTGCGAAGCCGGCAACAAAGCTGGTGCAGCTGTTCAGTGCACACAACCACAGACTGTCCCTGCATACAGACCCACAGAGCTTAGCATACAGAGCAGGACTATGTGGGGGAATGCCCTTACAGTGTCTTGGCTGTCCTACTGTTAGGCCTCAGATTGTCGGGCATCCTTGAATTATTTTCTTTTGCTATGCAGATAGTTTTTTTTTTTTTTTTTTTTTGGAGATACCCCTATTTATCTATCTATCTATCTATCTATCTATCTATCTATCTATCTATCTATCTATCTATCTCCTGTACATATATATAATTTGAAATGTATTTATTGTCACAGCCTCTGCCTAATCCTACTGGCCAGCTGCTTATCATCATATTTTATTTACGTTGTGACCAGATCTGCCCATGCCTGGGGATCAGTTATGTGGGACAGCCAGTCAGCCCCATCGTTCTCCTATGATGCCTTTACTTTGGAGATGCAAAAAAGTATTTGATCACCATGTTCGAAAGACTCTCCCAAACATCTTTTCTCCCTTCGGCAGAGCTCCTCCATTATCACAGAGCCGCCTGTTAACTTCTGAACCCTGGGTGATGTTGAAAATGGTTTAAATGATGTAAAAATGACACCTTTTGGTAGATCAATGTCTTTTAGGGGTGTTTTGAACCTGTGTCTTTTGGTTCACAAGAGAAAAGACTTGAGAAATGATCTTGTGTAATCTTTCCAATCCCTGATTAAGAGCAGCGCATGGCAGACCCATCATTGAATTAACAATACCAACACAGCATTGTGGGGACAGATGCTGAAAAAAGAAGCCTGGAGTGTGTTGAATGTTAGTGGAACTACTGATCAAATGGCTTACCTGTAGCAGTTGTTCTTGACTTTGTTGTAGCTGCCCAGTGTGATTATGCTTCCTGTTGCAATACTATATGAGAAGAGGACCTGAGTACAAGCCTCCATCCACACCTGATTAACAACGATGAAAAATTGTATTTAATTCACTCATCTCCAGTGATAATTGGCCCAGCTGGGTGTGACCCTTACAGATCAACAATAAAAAGACCAAACCAGACACCGTAAAGCTGTAAGGATTTGTCCAAGGTGTCTCACCTGAAAATCTGCCAGGCGAGAGAAATCTGGATACAGATAGTAGACCACACCCTGCCAGGCTCCTGGCAGAGTCAACCCCCTGACCAGCAGGATGACCAGTGTCACATAAGGGAACACAGCCGTGACGTACACCGCCTAAAATTTTAGTGATTATTTAGCATATTACTGGTCATATACATTAACTGCATTAGGTGATAGAAACGCTGCAGCTATTCTCCTGTTAATTGTGGACTACAGAGGTGCCAGTTCACCTCTACAGGGCACTGTGTGTATGTTTTGGGCCTGTGTGTGTATGTGTTTGTGTAATGAAAATAAAGTGAAAAAATCGGATTTCCCCAAATGAGAGTGTGAATTTTCTATAAGAGACTGGTTGGCCCCTGAATTCTCACAACAGTGTTCACAGACCTTTCCTGTGGAACGGACCCCTTTCCAGATGCAGAAGTAGCAAGCCACCCAGCAGGCCAGGAGAGACAGCAGCAGCTCCCACCTGACTGTACCAATCTCCTCTATTCCCCCAGACATGGACAACACCCCTCTCCTGTATGGGGACACCACACAGTCAGTGAAGGTTACATGCATGAAGAATTACCAAATTTGACATGCAAAGATTGCTGCTGCCCTGTGTAATTTAGCATGAGTTTGATGTGACAACACTGACTTACTCCCAGAACTCAGAGACGGAAGACTTGGTGAGGTTTCCAGATGTCCAGTTTCCTGTCAGGTTGCTGCTGTGTATTGCAGTCCCATTTGTAGAGGTGAGGTCCACACATCTGTCTGTTGATAGGAAGGGAAATAATCACAGTGATTAAATGTTAATCTTCATACTGCATCACGTGACTGCAATGGTCATCAGAATGTAATATCATTTGGCTATTATTTTCAGTCTTAGCAGAACTTTCATTTTTGGCATTTAAATTAATGTACATTTCAATGATTAGCAGCCTGTGTCTTCAAGACAAAATTGAGAAATCAAAGTACAATAAAGTACAAAAAAAAATTGTGGAAGTGGAATTTTCTTTGTTTGCACAATATTTGTTTCTTCAGTGCTGACACTGCAACGATGAGGGATCTAGCTAGTGCCAACTGTCTCTCAGTCCAGATGAGGTGACGGTTCTTAAAACTGTGGCCGCCTCGATCTGGCGGGTTATCATTGCTTACATCTGCATGACATCTGAGGAAGTGGGGATCAAAATGGCGACATATGAGGTTGGTGTGTGGTGAGCTTCCAAAGTGTAAGATTAGATAAGATATCAAAGACTATATATGGATGCAGGTGTTTTCAGTCAAGAACTTATTATGGTCATTGTCACCTCAAGATTACAGCTTTCAGACGTTTCTCATTCTCACGCTCTGCTGTTTCATCATAAAATCATAAGTTTTTGGTTGAAAGGCTCTAAAGAATCTGAGTCCACCGACAGAAGATATTGGAAGTTAAATAACAATACAGTGGATGATACAAATTTACTATTATCTGTAATGAAAAAGAAATGAGTCAAAGCCAAAAATGGAAATTCTTTAATTTCAAAGTGAGAGAAGATCCAAATAAAACACAGCAAAGAAGAAATAATAATAATAATGATAATAAAACAAAATTCTAAATGGGAAAGTCTCTTACATCTATACACAATTCATCTTAACACCAGTAATATTGCAAATTATTGTACATCCTTTTATAGTTAATATAATACATCGAAATTTAAGTGTTAAAGTTTAAGTGTAGCACATTTATGGAACATAGAAAAAATGAAGCCCCCTGATTTCTGAAGATGTCTGTGAAGTTGTACACTTGTACCCTCATAGTAGAATGTTATCTCTGTTTTTGGGATGTAATTAGGGATCATCTATTACTCATGTTTAAAGGTCCCATATTATAAAGCTTTTTCAATAAGTTACATAGGTCTATGAGTTCCCTAAAACATGTTTTTGAAGCTGTTTGCTGGAAATAAGCTTTAAGAAAAGATTCTTGCCTCCCTCTACTTCCCTCTGTTTCAGTCCCTTTCAGAATGTGCTGTTTCTTTAAATGCAAATGACCTGCTGCTAATGCCTATGCCCAACCCATAAACTGTTAACATGTTAACAGGGAGAGCGTAGACTCACTCAGCACTACCCGTGTGAAAGTAGCGGACATGGCGGCAATGAACACACCTGCTTCTTCCATAGTTCAACTGTACATGTTCGAACCTGAATCGGATCCTGAATGGAGGGGAGGCTCCTATAAAACCTCAGACTCAGAGAATTCAGCAGGACGCTTCTGAAAGGTTACTCTAAAAATGTCTTTCTATTTTTTTTTTTTTTTTGGAACTTAGATTTTTTAACGTATGTGGAATAAAATTTAAGTTATTGTCGACCTGCTTGTATTTATTTTTGGTAAAACAGATTTTTTTTTATATATATATTTTGGTTTTGTATATTTATTTATTTGTGTTTGGTGTGAATGTTGAAAAGACTTGTTGGGAATGTAAGTGATGAATAACATATGAAGTAGGTTTGATTTCACTGAAAATGTATTATAGTTCTAAGAAATTATCCAGAATTAAATGAGCAACAGCTGGAGCAAGACACAAACTTGTGTCCTCTCTCTCATTCATCCACAATGCACCCTTGCCTGTGGACCTTGTCTATTGGCCCAGATTTCCCCAAGGTCTGGCGCCGGTAACACTGCAAGTTAGGATTGGTGCTTCCTAGCGTGAGCATTGACCATCTAAACTGCCAGCAGCCTCTACACTGCCCCCTGTACAGGGGGCGCTTGTATTGAACATTTTAACTAAGATTGGCTTAACTAAAATATTACCTTTACAAAAATTATACACCCTAAATCACATTCGCACTTTTACATCTACATTCACTCTTGTTCTAACACATATACATGCTTCCACACTTAACTTACGCTCACATAACAAACATATAATCCCTACAACATTGACGTTAACACTGCTTTAGCTTTGAACATAACTGTCTCGCATTTATGGCGTAAGTATGCTTCACAAACTACTAGTTTGAAAATGCTGTTTCTCTCTCTAATATCTACTTTTAATTGACTGAATTGAACTCTGTAACATTCCTTAAACAAATTTCTGCATATCTCTAATAACAAACATCTGTAACATACACTTAAAATGTTTACAGTTACTACTTTTTACAGTTTAACGATTGCAAGTAAACGCTCACAATGGCGGGTCTCGGCGGTGCCCGTTCACTAAGGTGTTCCAAATGCACTCTTCTCTCGTCACTATACATCTTAACAACATCTCTAAACAACACAAAACTACTTACAATAACCTTACATTAGTTATTAAACAGAGCTTATCTCGGAAAAGCAAGTTTAAACATACCTGTGGATTAATGAGAGAGAGGACACAAGTTTGCGTCTTGCTCCAGCCGTTGCTCATTAAATTCTGAGCTGTGCATGAGCAGTGCAGTTATACGATTCTCCCTAGGGTATCCACAGTGGCACAGTATCGCCATCTACCGACGTGTTCAAGCATCAACTTAACTGTGTAAATGTTATATCAGTTCAAATATTTAACAAAAAATAGGGGGTGTCTGTTTCCCTAAGAAAATGAGCATGTAGCCTTTTCAACCTACTACAGTAGCATCCCAGAATGACGGGGAGAAACTCAGCTAAAAGCCTCTACCAGGCATTGCCACCCAAATAAAACATAACTCATTCCCCAAGAAATTATATGGGCATGTAACGAAAACACGAAAATAGCATATGTCCAATTTAGTGCGTCTGCTGATTTCACCACGTCACGAAAACCACACAAACCTGGTACCATATAAAAGCACAGCCCGAAGGTCCTGGTTGTTTACATAAAGAGGAGGGGGTTTCTAGAGTCGGGGGAGCGCTCTTCATGTGATATACTGTCTCTGGGGTTAGTTCCTTCTGGACCGTCATTGGTATTTCTATGGTGAACTTGGGTGGTGCCCCTCGATTCTCTTGACTCTGACTGGTTGATAGAGGTGTCGATCATCAAATTCAACCGCTGGGTTGCTGAGACATTGTCCGGTCTAACTGTGCTGTTAGTTTCAGAGCACACACAGACGACACTGCTGACCAGCACTACTGGCCATTCACCTCAGGCTGAGAAAAAGTAGTGAGAGAGAACACGCACATTCAAATCTAAAGTGTGGGTGCTATTATTGGTTGAGAATGTTGGTATGCAAGAGTTCTTATTTCTTTAGCTTTATACGTGCATGATTTTTTTATTTGTTTGTATCAGTGCACAGGTGGAAATTGTGCAACAATGCAGTCAGAGCCTGAGGACATGCCACAGGTGTCACAGGTCACATTATCTTTACCTACGTTTATGATCGCAGTGTATGGTTGCAGATAACATGCCACCGCAGACACTCACCTTATGTTGTGCATAATAGGTTACAACATGGCTGCAGCCGCTGGATGAAAGGCCTCAATGCAGGATCAACCATCCAGGTTTAGAACTTGTTTGCCTAAATGTGTTCTCGCTGCAGAACGCACATAACATTTACAGGGCTGAATACAGCTATGGGGGATAGAGCAGTGAGTTTGTCACAAATTCACTTTGTATTTTTTCTTGAACATATAGCCAAGTTTTTCCTGAGCAAATACTGTATATTACACATTTATTCACATGAAACATTTTGTAGATATACAATAAATATTTATTGACTGCAGTCATGAATATTTGTAGATGGAAATACAGTACAAGTGAAGGATTCACTGAATCCAAATTAGAAAAATGAATACAGATGTTGACATTATAGAACCTGTTGACTAACATAATGTTCAATTTTCTCAGTCATTACAGGCATTTAGCTTATAGGAGTTTGTGAGCTGGTGCTGCGGCTTCCTTGGGTGGAAGATAATATGTGTAGTCGTCCCATCATGCGTATACTTTGGATACGTCAGGAGTTTCCTGATGTTGGATGTTTATCTTCAGAATCTCAGCTCTGTATGATGATGAGTCAACAAAGACCTTCTCCATGATCATGTCCATCAAATCATCAATATATCCCGCGAAATACAGACACACACACACACACACACACACACACACACACACACACACACACACACAAAAGTGAATCACTGACATTTTGCAATTTGAATTTTATAGTTTCTCAGGTATTTAAGTGTGTATTTTTTTTGTTTTATCTATTGTGTTGAAAGTACAAATGCATTATGTTTACAAATTCCCAAAGCTTAGACCCAGCGGAGGGTCTGTGTATGTATCGCTTGACCGACTGGGTGGCTGGGTTTGCATGTGGAGACCATGCTGATTGCTAACTAGAAGCTAGTGGTTAGCCTTACATTGTTCTCAATGGCAAAACACTTGCTACAACACGCAAGAGTTCGTGCTAATCTACAAAAGAAACACACAGCTAATTATTTGTATACTTACTTGTCCCTCGTCTGCAGGTTTTCCACGCAAAGCTGGAAGTGACGCCTCCTTTAGAGAAAGTCTCCCGACTAATCCTGCCTTGTACTGACTGAGGTTGGAGAAACGGTCAGCCTTGAAGTGGTTAACACAACCACACACCAACAGGCTTTTGCGACTGTAGTGGGAACATTGACTTCAAAAATGAATTCAATCCACGCTGCTCTTCTGTCCTCTGTGCAGGGGTGGGGCATGCGGACAGGCACACCAGGCAGTTGCTTGGGGCATGCATGGGTGGGGTGGGGGCCCCAGGGATTTCTTGCTTAGAGCCCCAAGAGACCCTAGCAACACCACTGCCTCTGCGGCTGGGAGCCGATGGAGTGATTTGAGCTCGTCTTTACAGCCAACAACAGAACACTGCGTGTGGCACCTCCACATTATGATTCCTAACACAATGTTTTCGATAACGAAATGGCGGATCTCTGAGAAGGTAGCCTGTAACTGGTGGGAGGAGAGACACCGTACTTATGCGGGCTTGTTACGTCAGTGTCCGCGCTGAATTCAAATTCCAAATGAGCTTCTTCTTTCTGCTTTCAGAAATCTGTATCTCACTCAAAAAAGCAAGGACTGTCTTATTTCACACTTTGAAAACACGTGGCAGCACCAGAGACCCAAAATTACATCCCAAATCCCAGAAAAAGTGAGTTTTTCATAATATGGGACCTTTAAAGAATGCATGGATAGAAAGGAGATGGCAACAGCCACGAGACAAGCTCTGATAACCCTAATTCCTCAACCAGAAAAAGATCATTTATTAATTGAAAACTGGAGGCTCATTTCACATTTAAACATACATTGTGCAAATCCATCGCAGGTTTATGATAAATTTTAAAAAAGAAACTGGAAGAGATAATAAATGAGACACCAAAATAGCTTCACGGCCAAAGGTCACATCCACTCTAATATCAGATCGGGATAAGATTTACTTGTTTATTCAAACTATACAAATACAAAACTCATCTTCCTTGACTTTGCATTTGATTCAATTGAACATTCTTTAATTATACAGGTCTAGGAAATTTATGGCTTAGATAATTTTTTCTTAATAATAATGTTCAGTAAGAACACTACTGTTCCTTAATAGCTGGTAAAACTCTCAAGATCCCATCAGCAGGCTTTACTGTGTTATGTTTGCAACTTTTCGCCACTTAAGGATACCATGTGCACAGCCGTAATATTACTGTTAACAATAAAAGCATGTGTAAAGAGAACTGGGTAAAAGGGCCTTTATTACCCTTGTTACAGCTTTGTTTGATGATTCAGGAAATCTTCACAAGTATGAAAATTTTCAACTCTTTTCAAGTTAAATAATAAGAATTTTTGTAGAGATTTCATTCATTCCGGAGTTCGATTTCAGTGGAAGGACTTTTCTTGCAACATTTCCCACAAATGCTGATAATGTTTTTAAATGATTGTGCATATTGCTTTTTACGTGTGCAGTGGTCTTTGGCCTTCATTCAGTCAATTAAATGTCATGTAACAAAGAAGCAGAAATAACAATAATGATAATTTAGATTTGGCTCATGTGTTGGGAGTACCTAAAACAATGAAATTTTTGTTATGGTTATGGGGTTGCTCAATCTGTTTCCTGTTATATTTTCAAGGTTACTCTCATGTGTAATATTTTATTTTACCTCCTGTCTTTCTGTGTTTCACAGGTTATCAAAAGGATTTTGTTTTCATTGTTCAGAAGAGATGAAGACTGAACAGTAAATTTATCACAGTGATCTTAGATGGTGGTACATGACAAACATTTCTCTCTGCTCATCTTGTCTTATGCTGCCGACCTTGAATAGTTCGACCTACTTAGAATGCCATCATGACTCTAACATGAAAGTGACCAGGGCATGTATTCAAATATCAAACCAACATCACATTAATGTAAAGGGGAGCATGTTTGAAATTTGCTAAGACTCATATCATTAATCAATAAAAAAAAAATGTGCTGAGATTCTTTTAATTTGCTATACATCCACCCACCCTCATACTGCACTGACCTGTGTTCCAGGGATTGTTGCAGGTGGTCCAGGGCAGAGGGTCTCTGAAGCAGTAGATGAGGTAAACGAAGGCCCAGGCCAGGACAATGCTGTAGAGTCTGGAAAACAGCTGGACAACTATCAAAGAATACCCCGTCCCTGGAGGGAGACAACAGCCAAAACATCCCAGTTTAAGTTCATCCCTTCTGTCTATCTCCAGAATTCACCATCATTATTATGGCTACCCTCAGTTCTGCTGGAGCAGGGATTCCAAAGTGGGACTCTAAGTGAAGGTTCCATCACTCATTCTTTTTGTTTTGCATCTTGGAACAGGAGAACTAGAAATTCCTTACTTTATATCCTCTCCTGCACTGCATACAAGCAGTGTCTTATCTCTTATATGACACCTACAGCATCATGAGAATAGTGTGAATACTTTCCCTGAACACAGGATGTTGGGAGAATAAGGTTCAAGGTTCAAGCTTCTAGCAGCATTTTTGTCCCCACAAGATTAGAGCCAGGTTTTTAGGAAGAATTTAACACAAAAACTTAATTTAACAATGTTCACAGTTCAGTTCTAGTCCATTTTGGGTGACATACTGTCTTCAGATTATATGCTCAATGTATGTATTTAGCCACACACAGACAGAGAAGACATACAGTATTTGAAATTCACAAACTCACCAAGTCTGGGAAATGCTTTTTGTTAACAGTGACTTAACCAGAAATGATGTGATTACCCTTTGCCAGGGGGCAGAGCTTGGTCCAGCAGGTGACGGCGCCCTCCTGTGTATATTGACCAATCACAGTCTCCATCAGGAAGAGTGGCAGGCCACACAGCACAGCAAAGAGTAAGTAAGGCAACAGGAAGACACCTGCACACACAGAAATACACCTGAGATCAGTGACGCTGTAGTGGGATGAGCACTCGAGCAGCATTAGTAAAGTGAGTGTTTGATTCAATGTAGAGTATTATTTTCATTATGAGTTAATCTGACCAGTACTTTTTTTGATTCATTGATTAATCTGTTGATCTATAAAATATCAGAAAACTCAAGAGTGATGTCCTCAGATGTCTTAGATTGTCTGACCTATTGGCCAAACCTAAATACATTCAGTTAAAAAATACACACACACACACACACACACACACACACACACACACACACACACACACACGCCGCTGTAGGCTGATGGGAATGTCAACCGTAACTGAATGGCTCAAACCTGCGTAACCACAGTGGAGTGGAACTACAACTATTCAATTCAGCGTATTCATGCCAATAGTCACTTAACTTCTCTTTCTCTTAGTGTAAACTGTATAACAAGTACAAATAAATGCTGCACTCAGCAAGTTGCCAGTATTACATTTAGAACAGATTCAGAAACAGTATCATGTTTTTATTTTTCATTAAAATTAGCAGCTTCCTTCTGTTGCCCACAAATGCCATTGTTCTAGTAACTTTGTTTTAGCTGCTGGTCCCAGTTATGCATGTTGCTAATACAGTGAAGTTAAACAGAGTTGGGGTGAGCTTTCATAAACTTTTACAAATAAAATCTGAATAATGAGTTTTTATCTTAATCACAAGCTGCTGTAGTATATACAGTAAGTTTGACCATGTTCTCCTGCAAACAGGAGACGGTAGATTAGTTTAACTCTTGTTCCTGAAGTATCATTTCAGATACACTCAATGTGCAAATAGTGACAAATTTTTGCGATCAACTTGCAGTTTCTTTAGCACAATCCCCATTTCATTTGTCTGACAGAGGTTAAGCTCTTCTTCAACTATTCTACTTCTAGGTGTAATGTAGAAATTGATAATTGACTGATCAATTGATTCAATTGAAATTGAGTTTGTATTCTACTTCTAGGTGTAATGAAGAAATTGATAACTGATTTTTGCCTTTACCTAAAAAGTTATTACCATGAAAGGTGAAAGCACTCAGTCAAATGTGACAGTAAATTGACTTTGTGTGTTCCAGCTCACCTCCTCCGTTCTTATAGCACAGGTAGGGGAATCTCCACACATTGCCCAGGCCAACCACATTGCCTGCAGCTGCCAGAATATATTCCCTTTTCTTCCTCCACTGTTCCCTCTTTTCCACTTGCATCTCCATCTCTGTGTCACCTCTCCAGTGCCTGGTTAGTACTAGCAGTGCACACCTCTGTCAGGCTGGTGTCATGCTCATCTGTAGTCACAGTGCTGACTGTTGGCCTGAGGCCATGGCTGTTTGGTAAAGCGCAGTAAGGCAAGGACGTGCTCGTTGGTAAAGGTTCTTTCATTTAACCCTGTCATCACATGCCTTTCAAAATGTATGTTCTGTTTCAAATTACTAGCGTTAAATCCAGGTAACAGTATTGTCAACATTTAATAATTTTAACAGTAATAAAAATAAAATTGAGTACACTTTCCTCTGAAATTTATTAGTCGAGGAATCTGAACTAAATATACATTTAAAGTGTTAATCTGCACACAGTGCACACTGTTGTTTGTGGTGTTTACAGTGTGATAATCTGATAATGATAATAATGCATAAGGCAAATAGGTTCATTAAAATAACAGTTAGAGAAGACATTTAAAATTGTTCCTAAATATAAAAGCCTGACATCCTCACACAGGGAGTTCAAAACTGAAAGATGGCATGGTTGAAATTCTCCTGTACTTGAATAACTGGTTTTTTGAAAGGTGTGTTTCTTGCTTGCATGTACTTTGTTTCAGAGATGCTGCATGCCAAGCAGGGGTATCTCTTGGAGCTCACAAGCCGAGACCATCTGGGGCCAAGATCAAGATTAAGTGCAGCATGGACCGCCCACCACATTCTTTTTTGTTGTGGTTCCTGCTGCTCTGCCCAGAACACTGCTGCCTAAATTTCATTTGTTACTGCACTGTATGTCTGCCCCCTACATTACATTTCATTTACAATTGAATTTTTATAGCAATGTTAAAGAAACAGTGTGCAAGATTTCCACCCTCACTGCCCTTTTGGTGGCTGCAAAAAATGTGAAAATGCAAAACGCTCTCTAGAGCCAGTGTTCAGTCTGTCTGTTCTCAGCTATTGTAATGGTGGTCCAACATGATTCCATCCATTGTAGCTATAAAGAGCACATTCTAAGGTAATAAAGAGACATCAATTTCTATATTCAGATGATTGTACACTAATGAAACCTGTTACGATCATTCAGACCTGTTTTCTCCCAGTGTGTTCTCTTTTCCTTTTCCCCAGTGTTATTGTTGCCTGTGTGTTCTCCCCTGTCTGTCTAGCTGGTTGTTCACCTACACCCAACCAGCTCCGCCGTCGCATGATCCTGATTAGGCACAGAATAGAGGGGGAGAGCTCTCTCCTACCTGTTGCCCGATTGTCCTGAATCCCTGGTGGTGTCGTTGTTTGTTCATTGTGAGTACTATGCTACACTATCTCCTCTCCATGTGAGCTGCTAATGCTAACTGTTTTTGGACTGCCACTTAAAGAGTGCTTTTGTGTTTCAGTGTCTGCTAGCTGTGTCAGTGCGTGCCTTGCCTCAAATCCGCTTCATCGGTTACTCTCCCACTCCTTTTGAGTGTGCCTTATATTATCCACTCCTTATGAGTTCGTTTTTGTTTCTCCATTTGTGTTTAAAATAAAGTGTCATTATTTTTATATCTCTGTCTCTGGTCTGCATCTTTGGGTCTGAACAAAATTCTCAGGCAAAAGCCTAACAGAAAACATAATTATTAATACTATATTCCCCGATAGATCCTCCTATTTCATGCAGAGACTCAGTTGGAAGGACAGAGTGATTATGAAACTGGTGGTAATTAGTGGAGCATGTTTCTGCACTTTTTAGGTGCTTATGCGTGGCAGATTTGTCACTTTCCCACTAAATAATATTGATGATAGACAACCTCTATGTCAGTGGGAGCCTTGCTATCCTGTGAGGGCCGTCTTGATAGCTACCCAGGTCCTCTAGACAGCAGACAGATGGGAAACATGGGAGGTGGAATCAGGCAGGAAGCTAGCCAACTTAAGAGAAACTGACTAATGACTAAATAACTTTTTTACTTTTATGTAATGTAATGTCATTAATTTCACCATATTTTGTTCTCCAGCACAGTTCAGTTGTCATGACTGAGCTAGGACGTGAACCCAAATGCACGACTCAGGAGACAAGGTTAACGCAAACAATTTATTAAGGACAAAGTATCAACAGAAAATCACTCTTTCAAGGAAAATCACAAAATGCACTAAATAAGGAATCACTCACTATGAGGAAATAACGAAAACAAAAAACACTCTAATGAGGAAAGCGACTCAGGCTATGGCAAAGGCAAAGTATCAAAATAAGCAAAGGTAAGACAAAGTATCAAAATAACTAATGGCAAGGCAATGACAAAGGCTAAACAACGTATCAATGTAACACAAGACCTGGAATAACAAGACGCTTGGCATGGGACTGGCGTGGTTCTCTGACATGACAGACAAGACAAACTGGCACAGGACAAAGGGAGACAAAGACTATAGCTGTGTCCCAATTCAGGGGCTGCATCCTTCGGAGGATGGATTTGAAGGCCGATTGCGTCATAACGCTGCGCGAAGGCTGTCCCAATTCGTCCAAATTCGAAGGATCCTCCAAATGCAGCCGACAAATGCGTCCTCCTTTTCCCTGTATTTGGAGGATGCGTCGCTACTATCCTTCACGGCCTCCCATATCCCAAGATGCTTTGCGCACCGATTGTTTTTTTTAAAAATGGCGACCTGTTGATATGAGGAGCTCAGTTAACAGTTAGCCTTATTAAAACTCTTCACTTACAAATGTTACAAGCTCGCATGTCAACTAATATCTTATTTTGGGTGAATACTCGATTGTGATTGGCTGCAGGGTGTCCGTTAAAAAGTGTTGTAGGACAACTATAAAAAAGTTCCGGTCAAATAGCCTGATTGTTCTAAATTATTGCGCTGGCTCAAACGCTAGTTGGTAACCGTGGCAACAGAAACTCAGAACATACGTTATTTCACAGTTTATTTAACACAACGGCAAGACAGTAGACAACATGGGTGATTTTATAGTTTCCTTTAACCACATTTAATGATCAGAGTGAATGGTGGATAATATTTCTTGCAATAAAAATGATTTAGGAAACTATCTGTGGACTTTGAGTCTTTGAAACAAAATTTGGCATCATCCTCTGGACACACACAAACGGTAAGAGGTGCACTTGCCCTCTGAAATGATACTTTGTATCATGTAACATAACGTTAAGCAATCATGTCACTTCCCTCCACTGATTAGGCCTAATATAACAGACCGAGCTGCAGGTTCTGTGGCCAGAGCCGGTTACCTTGGCAACACGTCACAATGAGCGATATTAAATAGTCCACTCAGCCGCCTCTTGTTAAAAACTTACGATTTTAATGGTCCCATTTAGCGATAGTTGATGCAGCCGACGGAGGATCCTCCGAAGGACTCAGCCTCCGGAGACCGCGTCGGCTGGGTCCTCCGAAGGATGCAGCCACTGAATTGGGACACAGCTCATATATACACACGCACACACAAGGTAATGGGAAACAGGTGGAGATAATCAGGGCGGGGCAGACAATCAGAGACACACATGGGAAGGGCAAGTTACCTGAAATGAGAGGAGAGAGGGATGTCAAAAAAAAAGCCACGAGACAACATAGACACAAGACAAAAACTAAACACAACTTAACATAATTTCCTGGACATGACATCAGTCTGAGTTTATATATATATACTTTATTTGACCAGGTAAAAGCCTCATTGAGATTAAAATCTCTTTTACAAGAGTGACCTGGCCAAGAGGGCAGCATAGACTCAGTTACAAGAACAGTACAGTACAATTCACACACAGTCAGTTTGCATTCACTACAAGTGAGCGAAACAGTTTACAACAAAACGCAATAACTGATTATCAGAAAGACAAAACACCAATAAAGCATACAGCAGAACAACTAATACGGTGCTTAAAATGGGGCAAGTGTATAAATAATGAAGGGGTTGCTAAAAACAGACACAATGGCCAAGACTGCTATTTTCACGTTTTTTTTTAATTGATTTAAATTCTCCCAGGGTGACCAGTTCAGGCAGTTTCAGATCCTTCTGGAGGTTGTTTGAACAATTGGGAGCAGCATATTTAAAAGCCTTTTTGCCTAAGTCCTATTTCCTTGCCTGAAGGAAGAAACAGGATTTGTTTCTAAAAAATAACCCAAGTTTCAGTTTCAACTTAGAAACAAGGTTGTTGATATGTGGCTGAAATGAAAAATTCTGATCAATAAAAATACTCAAATACTTACATGTTGAGACCATTTCAATTTCAGCCCCGCGAGAGGTTAAGATCTTAGGTAGAACTGATGGTAGTTTTTTGCCATTTGAAAATAGCATGAATTTTGACTTATCTGGATTTAAAACCAGTTTAAGATGAGTTAAATGAGACTGAACAACATCAAAAGCAAGTTTCTAAGGTTTGTAGCACTGATGGAGACAAACAATAAATAACAGTATCATCAGCATAAAAATGAGAGGCAGCATTCTCAAGGTTATCACAGAGGTTGTTTACATAAATTTAAAAAAGCAGTGGTCCTAGTACAGAGCCCTGTGGTACCTTTGAAATAGGGAGGAGGGAAGAAGAGGACCCGGCAAACTGCACACACTGTGATCTGCCTAACAACTGGTTTGAGAACCACTTTAGAGCAAAGCCAGACAAACCAATATTTTGCAGTTTAGTTGGCAAAATGGCATGGTCAACTGTGTCAAATGGCTTTGATAAATTGATGAAAAGAGCTGCACAGTATTTTTTGCAGTCTAGTGCCTCAATGATATCATTTACTACTCTCATAGCAGCAGTTACAGTACTGTGACTTTCTGAAGCCTGACTGATGAGGAGACAGAAGACTATTTGTTTCCAAAAATACTTAGTTGAGTTCGTTTTTCGAGGGTCTTAGCTAAAACACATAATTTAGAAATCTTTCTGTAGTTATTAATAACTGAGGGATCCCCTCCTTTCAACACAGGCAGATTTCCATATACTGGGGATTGGAGGAAAAGGAAAAATTAAAAATGTATGTCAGATGTTCTGCTATGAGGTAAACATCTAGCTTAAGAAAATAGGGCTTGAGATTATCAGGACCTGCTGATTTATCTGGATTCAGCTGCTTCAGGGCTCTGTGGACTTCAGTTACTGTAAGTGGAGTGATACTGAATGTAAGGTCCCCTTCACTTTGAAGACAGTTAGTGCATTGGTCAACTGACTGTTTCAAAGTAGGATCTAAAGATTCAAATAAGGAGCCAGAGGAAATAGAATGTTCATTAAAACACTCTAAAATGGCTAACTTATCAATGACAGGACCTGAGTCTTTCATAATGCAGGCTGGTAGCTCATTTTTAGTTATGTTGCCATACGAGGATTTGATCACTTTCCAAAATTTTGGGGTCATTTAGGTGAGCAGTTGTTATAGACAGAAGGAATTCAGACTTTGCTTTCCTGACCAGAGAGGTAAAGCAATTGCGAAGCTGTCTAAAAGTCAGCCAGTCAGGCTCAGATTTTGTTAGATAAGGCCTCAATGCTTGCAGAGGGAGGTCTATAGCATGCAGCTGTCACAGGGCGTGTGTGTGTGCGCGTGTGTGCGTGCGTGCCGGTGGCTGGGTTGCAGGTCTGCTCCTGCTCCCCAGTTGTTACTAAGGGCACCGATTGAATTGCAGTGATTAGGTGCACCTGTCCACAAAAACGGCAGCGACTGTGATTGGTGCACGGGGGGTGGTTAGTTTTCCCTTAAAAGACACAGGTGTGTTGCATTAAAGCAGAGAAGGGAGTCAGACCACAGGATGACAGGCAGCCGCGGAATCGGGAAGGAGCGCACCGGGGCGAGAGAGACGGAGCTGAACGGTGGCAGCGGGAGGACACCGTGACGACACACCGCAGGTAGAGGGACCAGCGCGCAATCGCTTGGTGGACCCGAAAGATCCGTGCGGCAGGACCCGAAAGAGGAACTGGCGAGAGGGAGAGAGAGAGAGAGAGAGAGAGAGAGAGAGAGAGAGAGAGAGAGAGAGAGAGGAGGCGCTGTAAGGATGGTGGAGGAGTGAGGCACGCTTCACTCCTCTTCTCAGCTAGGTAACCTCTCTTTACCTTCATGACGTCAGGGGCACGCTAATTCCCACAACCTATGCCAGGGGGACATTCATAGTTGTGTCTTCCTTCCCCCTCCCTTTATCATAATTTATCTAATTAATCTGTCTTTATTAATTTGGTTGGTGTGGATATTTATCTAAGAGTGTTCTTTTTTGTTTGTTTGGAATTTCTTTTGATGCTTGTTTTGGAGGGGAAAGAGACACTATGACTGTACCCCTGTTTATTGGATGGACCTACTGTACAGGCAGTTATCAGATTTTGAAGTAATTCAGCCCTTTTTCACATAGGCTCCCTGCCGCCACACCTGTGGATGCAGCCACAGGGCCAGCTGTCGTGCAAGACGAGGCTCCCCCAGGACCCTGAACTCCTAGCGGCCAGTGAACTGTGGGCTTTTCGGGAGGCTCTAGCCCTGGACTATTTTAACAATTCTTTTTATGTGTTTTAATTCAAATAAATGTTCCTACTAAGGCTTCCTCTGTGTGCTGATTAGCAGATTGCTCCCCAGTAGAGCTGTAAAGAAAACAATTAGGGGTTTCAACCCCGTTACACAGCAATCGTAATGAAATGACCCTTGAGAAGTTCCAGTTTCAGGGCCAGAAATTCAAACTGTTTGCTGATTGATACTGAGGATTGGATAGTGGCATGATATTTGTTTTTAATACAGACAGCAACACCGCCCCCTTTTCTCGGATGGTCACACTGAAATATGTTGTAACCTCCAATTTCTATACCTTTGTCAGAGATAGACTTATTTAGCCATGTTTCAGATAAAACAAATACATCAGCATCAGATGATTTCACCCAGATTTTCATTAGATCCAGTTTTGGCAGTAAACTTCTAACATTGATGTGGATGATACCAAGGCCAGATCTAGCTTTAAATTCGCAGGGGGTATTCAGACTATTAATTTCTGGGCCTGGGTTAGGTTCCACATTTCCTGACAATACAAGCAAGAGAATAACAAGACATTTTCTTCTGACAGAGGTCTGTGATGATAAAGATTGTGTCTTTGGGTTAAAAGGATGATAAAACTGCGAAGAAACCAACCAATTATATGGGATTAATAAATTTATAAAAATGGTAAAGTCACAACCTCCTTTGTAGTTGGTATGTTCCACACCAAGTGTTCATAAAAGGTTTAAAATCCCAATTTGTGCATGATTGGGGAAATAAAAGATGTGGCACATCCTGGTCTCCACAACTATCATGCACCTATAATCCACTTATATGGCACGATAGAACAGCACCGATGATTAACTAAGACCACGTAAAAAATGCAAGGATGGGTAATTTCAAGGCAGGCTTTACCAGCTAGTCTTAGCAGGTAACCCGCATACCAAAACCAGCTGTAGGCTACGAGCCCGAAAGACGTCCAATTTAAAATCAACATGGTATAAAGGCTAGATTGATGTTAGGTGGTGGCTTCCTGAGGGTTTAGCCGAACTTGACCAATAACACTTCATAAAAACCACGTTTCCACTCAGACAATCAGACAATACAATCAGACAATATAAGCACAGTCACTCGGACAAACTGGCGTGTAGAGACGTGCTGCCATCTTGGATCTCATTAAAGTTGTACTGAGTATATATGTAGGCCACGTACCTGAAAATAAAAAACTTCAAACCTCAATTGACATGAACATGATTATGATTATGTAACAGGGAAAGCCATCACTTGATTGATGTTGAAAGATTACGGAATTCAGTCACACTCAGTAACACAAATTAAAAAGCTGACTAAAATTCTTGCTTGTTTATTGCCTGCAGCATGGTTTTGCATTTCTTTTGATAGAACATATGAAAGCATCACAAAAGTCGAGCATATTCTGCTATTTGAGCGGGTCAGAACACCTCTGGTGTAAGATGCTGGCAGTAGCGATCCATCTCACAAGCACAAATGCAGCATCTACTGTATATATCTATGGTAACGACAAAAACTTATAACATGTCAGGAAAAGGAGCTGGCACTGGTTTCATCTCTGTTTCATTTAGGAGTTCGTTGTTTGTCTTGGGATCAACAGGATCTCTAACAGGATGCCACAGGACCGACAGACGCTGTTGAGGACAGAAAAAGGGACATTTTGACATTGTGTGCAGCTTGAGGTGTCCTGAATGGTAATCAACAAAAAGTCAGATAGAGTAAAAATACTAAGCAGGATCTGTTGGTGGTCTTACCTGTCTGAGCGTGCCATCAGTGAAGCAGATCTTGTAGACAGCCCAGATGGGCACTGGAACCACAGAGGATAAAGCCATGGCCCAGCCCAGATAGTAGGCCCAGTCAGGGTACACATCATCCCCACTGGATGTCAGCGGCTGGTAGTCCAGAAACGAGCAGATGAAGAAAACCTTGAAGGACAAGCAGAGGAACAAACTAGTATTTCTGCAGACAAACAGACTGCGCTAACATGGTGATGTCATCCAGCTTTATGGAAGTAAACCTTTTACTATAGCTTGATATTGTATTACTTATAAATCAAGACATGATGACAAGACATGATGTAACATCTTTGGGTGACTCAGGCTTTGCTTGTGCAATGAAGTCAGTTGTAACATTTTTGGTGTCAGAAATTCCTTATGCGGTTCGGGGTCTTCATTTACCAACCATCTCAGAATACCTCAGAGTAGGACTTCATATGTGATAAGTCATACGTGAAGTCTCCTACACTTGATTTCATCAAGTTATTTATGATGTTTTGTTGATTTTTTGTCAAAACAATCTTTTAATAAACCTATTGTCATTAAGCCCAGAACATCTTTCCTCTCATGGGATATCTTTGCCTGACCTACATCTCCTGGTGACTCCTAAAAGCTTAAGACTCTACCATGTCAATATTGGCCAACTACGGAATGATTTCCTGAGTTACGACAGTCAACAGAACACACTTTAATGCTTGATAAATATGGGCCCTGCAGAGACTCTCTTCACCTTCTCATTGATTGCTGATAGCCAAACCTTAATCATCACCACAGTTGTCTTGATTTCATTCCATTTCTGCTTTGTGTCAGACTCCTGCAGCTGTTAACAGTGTGTGACTAACCATGGTGATCAGAGGGGTGATGTAACGCCAGCACAGTTTGAACAGAACCCACGGCCTCTGTCCTGTCATGGCTTCAACTGCATCACACATCTGTTCAGCCCCTGCATGATAATTACAGTTTGTTAGTAACAGGTGTTAAAGAGCACACTTTTGACAAAGCCCAACACTTACTATAGATGTGATCAGAAGTGCAGCTGACATAGAACTTTCAGACAGAGAAGACAGGTGAGGTGAAAATGGGAGGAGGGAATGGAAATGTACAACAGAAAGTACAACACCTACAAAAGGGAAATTTCTGGGTACAAGAACTATGGCAGGGGAACTCAAACTGATATCTCTCTTGCCAGACATGAACTCTGACATTGGATGATTCTGCAAAATCCTTAATCATGTTCAATACGTTTTGTACATATGTAATGTTTTCTAAAGGATTTCTTACACAATATCTGTCCTTGCCAACTACAGAAACATGGTTATGGCAAATAAACTATAGGCTGGCTATGTTTAAAGGTAACAAAATCCATCTACCAGCATGTCTGTGAAGATTCTCATTCATCCTGGTCATGGTACTTGTAAGTCCTTTCCAAAGGCAACTGGACTTGCTTGTGGTTCTAGAAGACGTTTTGCCTCTCATCCAAGAGGTTTCTTCAGTTCTAACGGACTGGTGGGAGGTGCCAGGCAGTTATCCTCTTGCAGGATCATAGCTCTGCTGTGCTATCATGTGAGTCTTTAGGGTCACAAGTCATGGTGTTGATGGGTCAGTGTGTGTTAATGGAGGAGAATGGGTGGTTCGTTGACCCACTTGACATCTTCTTCTACTACAAGCAAGTCCAGTCGCTAGTACCATGAGCTGGATGAATGAGAATCTTCACAGACATGTTGGGATGAAAATGCTTCAAGTACACCACATCCCCAAATTGTTAGGCACAATCATCAAATATGACCAGAATTCCTAGGATACTGGGTTGAAATTTAGACCCTGTTAACTGGTGATGTCTGGTAATCACTTACCAAAGGCCCAGCCAACAGCCACACACTCAATCAGAGACACAAACAATATACACGCTCCATTTGCACCATAGTAGTCAATCAGCTGGAATAGGTACACTCCTCCCTGGACAACACAGAACAAGTAAATATATGTAGTTGCACTTAAAATACTACTCCAATATGACAGTGTTAGCTGGTGTTTTTTATTAGGATCACACAGGCCTGCGTTGTACCTGAGTGCCGAGAGGGATCTGTGAGATGAAGCAGACAGAGCAGAACAAGATGAGGAAGATTTCTCTGCGCCAGGGTTTGCGCATCTGTCCTGGGAACATGTCAATCACTGATGATATTATAGTCTCCAAACCTGTAAACTAACACACACAAGCAGACAGAAGAATAGAATTTTACCAACTCATTACATCAAACAGGTGAAGTGAAGAGCCTGGCTGGGCCTTCAGTATCACTCCATATGTAGCTGTTTTAATTATACTGGATGACTGACTGTCCTTTTCTCCTCCAGTGCAGTGAGGAAAGCTTCTATCCTGGTTATTAGGGCCTCGGGGCGTGTGTTTTTGATATATATATATATATATCTCTCTGACTGCATGTGTGCCTGAGTGCTGAGAGTGGGCGTGTGCATGCGTGCGCAGCTGTGTCTCATAGAGCATGGCCTCTCAAGTTGCTGTGGCAACCTCTGAGGCTCAGTACCTCCATGAGCACTTCTCTCTCGCACTCCCACACACACAAACAGACATAATGGGCATATAATGTAATGTATATGTACACAGTCGGGCAGTAGACCCCGTGGCCCTTTCAAAATTTCCCTAGGGGAAATTGTCTAGTTTTCTTAGTGTTCTTTCTCTTCACTGGAATGCTTGGTGCATTATCCAAAGCAAAGAAATGCTTCAGATTTCTCTATTTCATCTCTTGTTCCTCAAGTCTTTGGTTGAAGCAATAAGGACTCCAATGGCAAATAGAAATAAGATTCTATAAATCCTTTTCTGTCTGAAACCACCCCTGATACAGTCAGACTTTTCCATTGATGCACCTTTGACATTGACACCTACTGCTGTGGCCCTGCTTGATTCCAACTGAGTGTTATTGTTATCTTTCACATTTCTATTGTTATTATATACACATTATTGTTACACATATCATATCTATATACTACCAAATACTATTTTTGTTATTAGCCATATTTCTATTATTGTCAGAGCTGTTATTGTTATTACTGTCATTGGTGTGCGTATCTGCTCTATCTCTCGCTCTCTCTCTAAACCCAACTGGTCGAGGCAGATGGCCGCCAAAGTAGAGTCTGGTTCTGTTCAAGGTTTCTGCCTGTTAAAAAGAAAGTATTTCTTCGCTTTGCCATCACCAAATGCTTGCTCATGGGGAATTGCTGGGTCTCTGCAAATTAAAGAGTTTGGTCTAGACCTGCTCCATATGGAAAGTGTCATGACATAACTTTCTTTGTTTGGAGATATGTTAATAAATTGCATTGAATTGAATAAATGAGTCTAGCAGTCTTTTGTACCAGCTAGAGATGATGGACAGCGCCCTGGCTGATACTTGCAATTGCAATAATCAAGCTGAGAATACATAAAAGCATGTGAAAATTTTCAAATCAGCAACTGATAAAAATGACTTAATATCAGAGATTATGTTGACCTGGAAGAAACATGACTGAACAACATTTGTTATTTGATCATCAAAACAGAGTTTAGCATCAAATGTTTTCCCTCAATTCCAAGCAGCTTGCTTAATATAATTTGAAAGATAAGCCAAGATAAGCAGCAACAGTGCTGATGGAATCTGGGGAATCAAAGAGGACCTCAGACTTATCATCCTTAAATTTAAGGAAATTTTTTGGCCATCAAGGATTAAATATTCGAGGCTTAGGTTATCAAAATCAAGCAGCCACCTCATTAGTTAGCTACTTTCGAAAGTAAAGTAAACTAAAATATTACTCTTACCATACCATACAAAATGTCATGGCAATACTGTACAACCAACAGCTGTTGAGATATTTTAGAGATATATCTAATATTATTAGAGCCAGGCTGCTAGCATGGCTAAAAACATATACAAAGAAAAAGGTTTGTTAAATTAAATATTAAATTCTCCACAAATGGACTTTAAGCTGCAGTTTTACATGTTCATTGCAAAACAGTAGTTTTACAATGACATGGTGTTGAACCTCCATAAACAGTTGCTTCATGTCCTAATACATTAAATGAGTACTTTGTGCACAACACAGTTGTATGTTCCGTGTTCTCTTCATCTTACCACTGTATCCAGTCCCAACAGAATGAGCATAATGAAGAAGCAGGCGGCCCACAGCTGAGGTAGGGGCATCATGGCTACAGCCTGAGGAAAAGCTATGAATGCCAGCCCAGGGCCTGGAGGACAGAAGACACATTTCAATTGTTGTCCTCTCCACCTGACTTGACTTTAGATTTTTGTCATTTTGTAGCAAAGGTATGAGGGTAAATTTGATTATCTGCCTAACAGAGACAATAGTATTGGGCTTTAAATCATATGTACCTGATTCGACCACCAAGTTGATGGGAATTCCTTGTTTGTGGGACATGAAGCCCAGAGCTGAGAAGACTGCGAAGCCGGCAACAAAGCTGGTGCAGCTGTTCAGCGCACACAACCACAGACTGTCCCTGCATACAGACCCACAGAGCTTAGCGTACAGGGCAGGACTATGTATCTATCTTTTTGTCTATCTAATTATCTATCTATATAAAATTTGAAATTTATTTATTGTCACAGCCTAATGATACTTGCCAGATGCTTATCATCTCCAATCTAAAAATATCAGGCCTCAACAGGCTTCAACTCCACCACACTGCCGGTTCGAACAGTTAGCTCCACAGTTAGTCTGATTCCAGCCTTCGGAATATGTTTGATGAAACTCTCGCTAATTCTTGTTTCTCTGTGCCTGCAGCCTCTGAACTCCCCTTGCTCAGTCTTCACTTGCCAGTTTATCTGCCTTGCCTGGTTCACTCAAAGGCTCACTGCTCAGCCTCTACTCTCCCCTACTGAAGTGATTTTGCTGCCAGCAAATTATTATTTGAATTTTACAAAACTTGCACACCTACTTCCTGCCTCAGCTTCTGTGTTTTGTGCTTGGTCCACACAATTAGTCCTGCGTAACAGCATGATCTGGCAAAGTAAGATGAACCAGACTAAGATGAGTCTTCAGACTATTCCAAAATTAACAGCAGTATCTCAGGGCCAACTCCTGGGGCAGCATGAGCATATTTAGAAAGCCCTCCTTGAAAGCAATCAGACCATGATAAATCAAACTGGCCAATTAACCACCCATGTAAAAATGACACCCTTTTGGTAGATCTATGCTTTTTAGGGGCTGTTCTTTGTATCTTTTGGGTCACACGAGAAAAGACTTTAGAAATGATCTTGTGTACTCCTTCCAATCCCTGATTAAGAGCAGCGCATGGCAGACCCATCACCGAATTAACAATACCAACACAGCATTGTGGGGACAGATGATGAAAAAAGAAGCCTGGAGAATGTTGAACGTTAGTGGAACTACTGATCAAATGCCTTACCTGTAGCAGTTGTTCTTGACTTTGTTGTAGCTGCCCAGTGTGATTATGCTTCCTGCTGCAACACCATATGAAAAGAAGACCTGAGCACAAGCCTCCATCCACACCTGATTAACAAAGATGAAAAATTGCATGTAATTCACTCATCTCCAGTGATAATTGGCCCAGGTGGGTGTGATGCTTATGGTTCAACAATAAAAAGAACAAACCAGACACTGTAAAGCTGTAAGGATTTGTCCAAGGTGTCTCACCTGAAAATCTGCCAGGCGAGAGAAATCTGGATACAGATAGTAGACCACACCCTGCCAGGCTCCTGGCAGAGTCAACCCCCTGACCAGCAGGATGACCAGTGTCACATAAGGGAACACAGCCGTGACGTACACCGCCTAAAATTTTAGTGATTATTTAGCATATTACTGGTCATACACATTTACTGCATTAGGTGATAGAAACGCTGCAGCTGTTCTCCTGTTAATGTTGGTTACTTCTTTGAGTAGTGCTGTAGGTTTGAAGAAAGTTTCAAGTATTAAAACACTTCAGCTGTTCTTCTGCAATGCCGTCAGTAACACAGACAAAATCAAAAGATAATGCAGCTTTCATGTCATGTTGGCACAATGGGAAGAATGAGACGACTTTCTCCATTTGCACTCAGCCTTCCTGCATTCTCTTTTAGTGCTTGTCACAGTTGGGGTGTTTCTCAGCTTGTTGAAAGACCATTTCAGGTTTGGAGTTTTACAGTCAAAATTATTACAGAGCAAATCAGTCCATGTTATGAATTGTGGACTATAGAAGTGCTAGTTCATCTCTACAGGGCACTGTGTGTATGTTTTGGGTTTGTGTGTGTGTGTGTGTGTGTGTGTGTGTGTGTGTGTGTGTGTATGTGTGTGTAATGAAAATAAAGTGTAAAAATTAGATTTCCCCAAATGAGATTAAAAAAGGGTGAATTTTCGTTTTTTTTGGATAAGAGACTGGTTGGCCCCTGAATTTTCACAACAATGTTCACAGACCTTTCCTGTGGAACGGACCCCTTTCCAGATGCAGAAGTAGCAAGCCACCCAGCAGGCCAGGAGAGACAGCAGCAGCTCCCACCTGACTGTACCAATCTCCTCTATTCCCCCAGACATGGACAACAACCCTCTCCTGTATGGGGACACCACACAGTCAGTGAAAGTTACATGCATGAAGAATTACCATATCTGACATGCAAAGATTGCTGCTGCCCTGTGTAATTTAACACGAGTTTGATGTGACAACACTGACTTACTCCCAGAACTCAGAGACGGAAGACTTGGTGAGGTTTCCAGATGTCCAGTTTCCTGTCAGGTTGCTGCTGTGTATTGCAGTCCCATTTGTAGAGGTGAGGTCCACACATCTGTCTGTTGATAGGAAGGGAAATGATCAGTGATTAAATGTTAATCTTCATACTGCATCACGTTACTGCAAAAGTTTTTATATTTAAGATATTGTGTGTCCACTACAGTGGACATCGGAACGCCATACATGTGAAACTGAACCTTGAAGGCAACCAGTTAGTTCCAAAGGAAATACAAAAAAGTCAACATAAGAATGAGTCCACATCCACATAACTGTCCATCATCACTTTTGTTTTGTTTTGTTTTGCTTTGTTGTGCTTATTTGGTATGATACTTCAAAAAGCAATTCCCCTTCTTGGAAATACAATGGAATAACTTGCACTTCGTGCACATGACATATGTTTTGCTCTTGCAGCCGGATCTGCGACACCTTGTTGCATGTGTTTCGTCCACCATCTCTGGAAGATGGATGGTGCCATAGTGTCTTAGAGCTGCATTTGGCTGTGGTTTCCACTTTTGATGTGGGGGAGTGTAGTCATCTTTGCTGTCACTTACGATTCCTGCTTGGGCCTGAGTAATCAACTGTTCACCAAGGAGCAGTTTGAAGTCAAGGAACTTCAGTGGTTTCTTACCCAGAAACTGGTCGTCACTCTTATACTGAAGCCATGAGGTGGTGATTGCCAGGCCAAAAAAGTGGAAAACTGCATGCACTGTGCATTTCCGACTGCGAGAGGCCATCCTGTAGAAACTCAACATTCAGTCAACCAAGTCCACATCACCCATGTTGGTGTTGTACTCAGCAATTGCCAGTGGCCTTGACACCTGGACAAACCTTTTGTCTTTCTTGGACCATCTCCTGTGTGTGTCCCGAGGTTCAATGCCATAGGCAGAGGATACCATGACAACTGGCTTGTTGTCCAACCACTTTATGACCGCAAGTTCAGGGGGGCTTCGTCTGACTACCATCTCTGCACTCCTTTGGAACCCTTTTATTCATGAGGGTTCCAGTCCCTGTCAGCCCTTTTGATATCAGGGTGTCAAGAAGGTTGATCTGTAATAGAGCAGGTGGGTTCCTTGGGGAACAGACTCAGCTTGTTCTCCAATGCCCTTTCCCTCTGTAACTCTGAAGGTAGTCTTGCCTTGGAAGATCACAAAGTCTAAGACCAGACCAGTTTGGTGCAGCCAAGACAAACACCTTCAATCCAGTTGGGTATGGTTTGCCTGGTACATACTGCCGCACTGGGCATTGACCAGTAAATGGAGGAAATAACCAAAAATATCCACTATGGAGGACATTTTTAAACACTTAAATACTTTGTTAAAGTACAATTAAAATAATTCGAACAATGTTTTAATGTGTTGTTAAGAGACTTATATAAAATATGCCAACAACATTTCAAGCCTAAATTTGCTCAATAAAAAGTATAATGCACTTACTTTTCCTTTTCCCATAAAAGGTGCTTGCACTGATGGAGGCCATTTTCTTTAATGAGAAAGAGAAAGGTACCAAAGCTGCACCCCGTCACATTTGGTATCATTGAAAATCCCTAAATGTCCTCTGTAGATAGCGAAGGTCATAAATGTGGGATCTTGACAGAGAAGAAACTACTAGTGGCAGATGATTTGACACGTGATAGCACATAAAGGAAGGCAGTTTTGTGCTTGAGTAGGCTTCATGCAGGTAAAGATTTCTTACAAGAAACTCTATCATGGAGTAATGATGAAAAATTTTGGAAATCTTAGTCAGGGGATACAACAAATTTTTCTCATGGTTCAAATCATTGGGCTGGTTGCCACTAAATAGATTTAATGATGATGTACTGGAGTCCATTGTTTCAGAGGAGGGATGATGAATTATTTTGTGGAAAAATTCTTGGTCTTAAAGGTGAACAACCTTCTATTCATTATTTGCAATGTTTATGGACCAAAAAGGACAGCTCAAGACAATACAATGAAAGTTATCTTGCCTTTCTATTTACTTTTACTGGGGAACTATCCGAGCCAACTCTGCTATGCCTGGTGAGCGGGGAAAAGTTGTCCAACAGTGCCATGGTGTCATGTAAACTTAAAAGCCATCTCCAGACAACACCTGTCACTTAAAAACAAGAACACGGACTATTTTGTTCAACTGCGTGAACAGACTGAGAAACAGCCAGTGTTATTGAGCAAAACCACCACGACAAGTGAGAAAGCTCGTAAAGCTAGCTACCAAGTGCTGAGCTCAACGCTAAATGAAAACAGCCACACACCGTGGCAGAGACATTAATACTGCCTGCCTGCATAATTATCTTAAAAGAGAAGCTTGGCCCTGAACCCGTTGACAAAATAACCCAAGTCCCTCTATCAAATAATACAATTTCCAGATGTATTGAAGACATGTCTGCAGACATTGAGAAGATAGTTTTGGAAAGGTGCACATTAGTGGAAAATTTGCATTGCAACTGCATTGCAAATCTACGGATATCATTGGACATGCACAACTTATGGCAAATGCGCGCTTTGTCGACGGAGACACCATCAGAGAAACCCTTCTGTTTTGCAAGGAATTGCAACAGGAGAGGAAAATTTTCAAGTTGTGTCAGAGTACCTTGAACAAGAAGGACTGAAGTGGCAAAACTGCGTAAGTGTTTGCACCGATATAGCAGCTGCCATGCTCGGGCGCACCAAAGGATTTGTAAACAGAGTGAAAGAACAACATCCAGATATCATTGCGATGCATTGTTTTCTGCACCGAGAAGCACTCGTGGCCAGACATTACCAGCAGGCTTAGCTCCTGTACTGGAAGATGTTGTGCTCATGATAGACTTTGTGAAGACGAGACCTGTACAAAAAGTCGCATGTACAAAAAGTTCGCATGGTCTGGACTGACCACAAAATTTAGCCTACATCAAGTCAGCCTAGAGACTAAACTCCCACCAGGCCCGTTGTTTTTCAGTCGTTTCAACTTTACTCTCACCTACAGTCCTGGTTCCAAGGATACTAAACCTGACGCTTTATCTTGGCAATTCTCCACCTCTGAAGCAGTGACCGAACCTGAGACCATTCTCCCTGTGGACAGGGTGATAGCAGCTCTCACATGAGACATCGAGGGGGTTATCAGAGAGACTCAGCTACAACACCCTGACCCTGGTAATGGTCCTCAGGATAAACTGCTTGTCATTCACAGGTCGTTAATTGGACTCATTGTCACCGTCTTGCCTGTCATCCAGGAGCCAACTGCACTGCGTCGGCGCGACTTTGGTGGCCATCACTGGAGGCTGATGCCTGCCAGTATGTTGCGGCCTGCTTGACCTATGCTCGGAGCAAGGCCTCCCACAAGACTCCGGCTGGACTTCTTCATCCTCTACCCATTCCTGGAAGACCCTGGTCTCACATCCCTGTGGATTTTGTCACTGGTCTGCCACCCTCTCGAGGTAATACTGTTGTCGCCATTTTTCCAAGGCTGCCCACTTCATTCCACTTCAGGAGCTACCCTCTGCTCTGGAGACCACTGAATTGCTCATCCTCCATGTCATTAGACTACATGGTATCCCTCATGACATTGTCTGTGATCGTGCTCTAGTCACCTTGTGCAGGTTTTGTGTTGTTGGTTTTCTTCTCTGTCTTATAGATTTGGTCTGTTATTGTATAGTTCCCTTAGCGGTTCCTACCTTACTTAGTTTATTCTTAATGTTTGTCTGTTTTCCTACCCACTCGCCATGGTGTAGTACAGGGGTATTCAACTAAAATTCAAAGAGGTCCAGTTAGAGAAAATTTCCTAAAGCAAAGGTCCGGAACATCATAATGTCATAACGTTATGATTTGTGTGATATATATACTGAAGTAGCCTAGTAGTTGTATCAACATCTGCATGTAATCAACATCTGATCAAATAAAGAAAGTACAATTCAAAAACATTTCGACAGTATTTATTGTCACTTAACATTAAACCAGGCAGATTTGAATTTAAAAATGAAATAGAGAAAATAAAATGTTTTTGGAAAAATTGTGCATTATAAAAGAAAGTGTTTAATTTTAGAAAAAGTAAAAGTGAAGCAACAGCTTGAATATTCCTTTTTCTTTGTTAACTTTCACATCTTAACAGTCTCAACTAATTTGAAAATAACAGCTGAACAGTTATACAGTTTCTCTTTCTTTCCCTCTTTTCCCACTCTCCACACTTTTTGTTGTTCAGTGAGAGAACTGAGCTCGAGCTTGTCCTGCCAGGATTTTAAACCTGGGCTGGAATGGTGTCAAGGCCATCCTCATACACACGTGCAGGTGCTCATTGGTGAGCCTGGAACGATATTTAGTTTTAATTATGTTCATCGTGGAGAAAGCTGCCTCTCGCCCTGTATCGCTTCTTTCTTTTTCTATCTTTCTAACTTTCTAATTTTCTATCGTCTCTCCGTTCGCTTCTCACTCCTCATCTGACTGCAGTCAGAGTTGCTATGTTTATCGTCCGCAATGCAGAGATGCGACTGGCTGGGTAGCATCACGTGGGATGGCTTAACTCGCATGCAATTGGTTTGTGCGTTTCCTGAGCCGCTAAACCGGTGCCGTAAAGACTAGAAAAGTTGCGCCGGTTAAAATATAAGTGTCCCGTCAAAATTTGAAATCCCTTAATAATTTACTGGTTATAGGTCCGGGTCCGTATAGGACGATGTCTGGGTCCGGACTCGGACCGCGGTCCGCCTGTTAGTGACCCCACAAATTCAGCCCTTAACTAAACTATCTACTAAGTAGATAGTTTAGTTAAGGGCTGAATTTGTGTTTGTTTAGATTTGGGATTGTTTTCTGTTTCACCCATTGTGTTTAAAATAAATTGTTACTGGTCTGCATCTTTGGGTCCAAAACAAATTCTCAGGTGTAAGCCTAACAGTCACATTCACTCAAATATCAGATCAGGATTAGATTTACTTGACTATTCAAACTACACAAATTCAAACAGATTACTCATCTTCCTTGACTTTGCATTTGATTCAATTGAACATTCTTTCATTATACAGGCCCTGTAAATTTCTGGTTTAGATAATTTTTCCTTAATAATATTAACATGTTCAATATTAGCTCTGTAGTTGATGACACAGTATTATTTCTTGAAGATAGATGGCAAATACACAATGCATATAACTGGTGAATTTTCAGAAGATCCAGGTCTCAAGCTCAATATCAGCAAAACTGAAAATGTATGTTCAATACCCCCGTAAACTGTATGTGAACACATATTCCAAAGGACATGGCTCTCATATGGTAAAACTCTCAGGATCCTATCAGCAGGCTTTACTGTGTTGTGTTTGCAACTTTTCTCCACCTAAGGATACCATGTGAAGCAACTGTAATATTACTGTTAACAAAAAAAGCATATGTAAAGAGAACTGGTTAAAAGGGCCTCTGTTACCTTTGTTACAGCTTTGTTTGATGATTCAGGAAATCTTGACAGGTACGAAAATTTCCAAATCTTTTCCAGTTACATATTAAGAATTTGTGTAAAGATTTCATTCATTCCAGAGTGAGATTTCAGTGGAGGGGCTGTTCTTCCAACATTTCCCACAAATGCTAAATGATTGTGCATATTGCTTTTTACGTGTACAGTGTGTCTTTGTTCAGAAGAGATGAAGACTGAGCAGTAAATTTATCACAGTGGTCTTAGATGGTGGTACATGACAAACATTTCTATCTGCATATTTTGCCTTATGCTGCTGCAGCCTTTACATTCAAATCAAACTTATGCCGTATTGAAAGGTCCGACCTACTTAGACTGCCGTCATGACTTTCACATGAAAGTGACCAGGGCATGTATTCAAATATCAAACCAACATCACATTAATGTAAAGGGGAGCATGTCTGAAATGTGCGAAGGCTCATACCATGAATCAATAATAATAATAATAACAATAATAAGAGTGCTGAGATTCTTTTAATTTGCTATACATCCACCCACCCTCATACTGCACTGACCTGTGTTCCAGGGATTGTTGCAGGTGGTCCAGGGCAGAGGGTCTCTGAAGCAGTAGATGAGGTAAACGAAGGCCCAGGCCAGGACAATGCTGTAGAATCTGGCATACAGCTGGATAACTATCAAAGAATACCCCATCCCTGGAGGAGACAACAGCCAAAACATCCCAGTTTAAGTTCATCCCTTTTGTCTATCTCCAGAATTCACCATCATTATTATGGCTACCCTCAGATCTCCTGGAGCAGGGATTCCCAAACTGGGACTTCCATTGAAGGTTCCATCACTCACTCTTTTGCACCTTGGAACAGGAGAACTAGAAATTCCTTACTTTTTTCTTTCCTGCACTGCATACTTATCTTACTACTTACTTACTTACTTACTTATCTCTTATATGACACCTACAGCACTATGAGAAAAGTGTGAATACTGTCTCCGATTGCAGAGTGTTAGTAGAGTAAGGTTCAAGGCTCAAGCTTCTAGCAGCATTTTTGTCCCCACAACAAGATTAGAGCCAGTTTTTTAGTAAGAATTTAACACAAAAAACTTAATTTCAATTCAAAAAAATAAAGACTGGTGATATTTTATAGTTTTGTCATTGTACACAAATCTCACAAAAACACTAAACTAACAATGTTCACAGTTCAGTTCTAGTCCATTTTGGGTGACGTACTGTCTTCAGATTAAATGCTCAATGTATGTATTTAGCCACACACAGACAGAGAAGACATACAGTATTTGAAATTCAGAAACTCAACGAGTTTGGGAAATGTTTTTTGTTAAGAGTGACTTAACCAGAAATGATGTGATTACCCTTTGCCAGGGGGCAGAGCTTGGTCCAGCAGGTGACGGCGCCCTCCTGTGTATATTGACCAATCACAGTCTCCATCAGGAAGAGTGGCAGGCCACACAGCACAGCAAAGAGTAAGTAAGGCAACAGGAAGACACCTGCACACACAGAAATACACCTGAGATCAGTGACGCTGTAGTGGGATGAGCATTGGATCAGCATTAGTAAAGTGAGTGTTTGATCCAATGTAGAGTATTATTTTCCTTATGAGTTAATCTGACCAATTGTTATGAGTTGGTTTTCTTTGTGATTTTTTTGTTACTGCTTGTGCTCACGTTTTCCTTTTTTTTTCCCTCCTCCTGTGGCAGCAGTGGAGGTGTGGCCTGGCGGTGCTGTGGGCAGACAGCGCACCTGAGGCTCGTCTCGCTAATTTCACCTGCTCTTAAGCAGCGTGGCAGCTTCGCGTCGCTGCCGGACTGTTTATGGTCATTGCCAGACTTTCCAGCCATTTCTCTTGTCCTAGATCTCTTGTTTGTGCTCTAGTCACCTTGTGCAGGTTTTGTGTTGTTGGTTTTCTTCTCTGTGTTATAGATTTGGTCTGTTATTGTATAGTTCCCTTAGTGGTTCCCACCTTACTTAGTTTATTCTTAATGTTTGTCTGTTTTCCTATCCGCTTGCCATGGTGTAGTAGATAGTTTAGTTTAGGGCTGAATTTGTGTTTATTTAGATTTGGGATTGTTTGGTTGTGTTTGTTATTTTCTTGGTGGGTTATAATAAACCGTTTGTTGTTCAACGACTCCTTTTGTTCAAGTGCTTCGTTTCTGCCATTTTTTTGGGTTCAGACAAAAACTACTAGATTACTAGTCATAACACCAATACTTTCTTGATTCATTGATTAATCTGTTGATTTATAAAATATCAGAAAAGTGAAAAATGTCCATCAAACTTTCGTGAAACTCAAAAGTGATGTCCTCAGGTGTCTTATATTGTCTGACCTATTGGCCAAACCTAAATACATTCAGTTATAAAATTACACACACACAGAAACACACACCGCTGTAGGCTGATGGGAGTGTCAACCGTAACTGAATGGCTCAAACCTGCGTAACCACAGTGGAGTGGAACCACAACTATTCAATTCAGCGTATTCATGCCAATAGTCACTTAACTTCTCTTTCTCTTAGTGTAAACTGTATAACAAGTACAAATAAATGTTGCACTTAGCAAGTTGCCAATTTTACATTTAGAATGGATTCAGAAACAGTATCATGTTTTTATTTTTCATTAAAATTAGCAGCTTCCTTCTGTTGCCCACAAATGCCATTGTTCTGGTAACTTTGTTTTAGCTGCTGGTCCCAGTTATGCATGTTGCTAATACAGTGAAGTTAAACAGAGTTGGGGTGAGCTTTCATAAACTTTTACAAATAAAATCTGAATAATGAATTTTTATCTTAATCACAAGCTGCTGTAGTATATACAGTAAGTTTGACCATGTTCTCCTGCAAACAGGAAACGGTAGATTAGTATAACTCTTGTTCCTGAAGCATCATTTCAGATACACTCAATGTGCAAATAGTGACAAATTTTTGTGATCAACTTGCAGTTTCTTTAGCACAATCCCCATTTCATTTGATTTCAAGTTCTTCTTCAACTATTCTACTTCTAGGTGTAATGAAGAAATTGATAACTGATCTTAACCTTTACCTAAAAAGTTATTGCCATGAAAGGTGAAAGCACTCAGTCAAATGTGACAGTACATTGACTTTGTGTGTTCCAGCTCACCTCCTCCGTTCTTATAGCACAGGTAGGGGAATCTCCACACATTGCCCAGGCCAACCACATTGCCTGCAGCTGCCAGAATATATTCCCTTTTCTTCCTCCACTGTTCCCTCTTTTCCACTTGCATCTCCATCTCTGTGTCACCTCTCCAGTGCCTGGTTAGTAGTAGCAGTGCACACCTCTGTCAGGCTGGTGTCATGCTCACCTGTAGTCACAATACTGACTGTTCGCCCGAGGCCATGGCTCTCTGGGAAAGCTTAATAAAGCAAGGACATGCTCATTGGTAGAGGTTCTTTCATTTAACCCTGTCATCACATGCCTTTCAAAATGTATGTACTGTTTCAAATTACTAGTGTTAAATCCAGGTAACGGTATTGTCAACAATTAATAATTTTAACAGTAATAGAAATAAAATTGAGTACACTTTCCTCTGAAATTTATTAGTCAAGGAATATGAACTAAATATACATTTAAAGTGTTAATGTGCACACAGTGCACACTGTTGTTTGTGGTGTTTACAGTGTGATAATTTGATGATGATAATGCATAAGGCAAATAAGTTCATAAAAATAAATGTCAGAGAAGACATTTAGAATTGTTACTCAATATAAAAGCCTGATATTATCACACAGGGGTTCAAAACTGAAAGATGGCATGGTTGAAATTCCAGTTTCTCCTGTACTTGAGTAACTGTTTTTTTGAAAGGTGTGTTTCTTGCTTGCATGTACTTGTTTCAGAGATGCTGCATGCCAAGCAGCGGTGTCTCTTGGAGCTGACAAGCCGAGACCATCTGAGGCCAAGATCAAGAGTAAGTGCAGCACGGACCGCCCACCACATTCTTTTTTGTTGTGGTTCCTGCTGCTCTGCCCAGAACACTGCTGCCTAAATTTCATTTGTTACTGCACTGTATGTCTGCCGCCTACATTACACTTCATTTACAATTGAATTTTTATAGCAATGTTAAAGAAACAGTGAGCAAGATTTCCACCCTCACTGCCCTTTTGGTGGCTGCAAAAAATGTGAAAATGCAAAACGCTCTCTAGAGCCAGTGTTCAGTCTGTCTGTTCTCAGCTATTGTAATGGTGGTCCAACATGATTCCATCCATTGTAGCTATAAAGAGCACATTCTAAGGTAATAAAGAGACATCAATTTCTATATTCAGGTGATTGTACACTAATGAAACCTGTTACGATCATTCAGACCTGTTTTCTCCCAGTGTGTTCTCTTTTCCTTTTCCCCAGTGTTATTGTTGCCTGTGTGTTCTCCCCTGTCTGTCTAGCTGGTTGTTCACCTACACCCAACCAGCTCCGCCTTCGCATGATCCTGATTAGGCACAGAATAGAGGGGGAGAGCTCTCTCCTACCTGTTGCCCGATTGTCCTGAATCCCTGGTGGTGTCGTTGTTTGTTCATTGTGAGTACTATGCTACACTATCTCCTCTCCATGTGAGTTGCTAATGCTAACTGTTTTTGGACTGCCACTTAAAGAGTGCTTTTGTGTTTCAGTGTCTGCTAGCTGTGTCAGTGCGTGCCTTGCCTCAAATCCGCTTCATCGGTGCTCCCTTAGTTACTCTCCCACTCCTTTTGAGTGTGCCTTATATTATTTATTATCCACTCCTTATGAGTTCGTTTTTTGTTTCTTCATTTGTGTTTAAAATAAAGTGTAATTATTTTTATATCTCTGTCTCTGGTCTGCATCTTTGGGTCTGAACAAAATTCTCAGGCAAAAGGCTAACAGAAAACATAATTATTAATACTATATTCCCCGATAGATCCTCCTATTTCATGCAGAGACTCAGTTCACACACACTCAGTTTGCATTCACTACAAGTGAGCGAAACAGTTTACAACAAAACGCAATAACTGATTATCAGAAAGACAAAACACCAATAAAGCATACAGCAGAACAACTAATACGGTGCTTAAAATGGGGCAAGTGTATAAATAATGAAGGGGTTGCTAAAAACAGACACAATGGCCAAGACTGCTATTTTCACGTTTTTTTAAAATTGATTTAAATTCTCCCAAGGTGACCAGTTCAGGCAGTTTCAGATCCTTCTGGAGGTTGTTTGAACAAGTGGGAGCAGCATATTTAAAAGCCTTTTTGTCTAAGTCCGTTCTAACTATGGGGACCAACATCTGTAGGATATTTTGAGAACGCAGGCCATATTGATTTTCGATTTTACACATGAATGTGCACAGATAAGAGGGAAGCAGACCAAGGAAGGACTTATACACAAAAACCAACCAGTGTGAAAATCTGTGGAGATACAGAGATGGCCACTCAGCAGCAGCGTATAAAGAACAGTGGTGTACAAAACGTCCACAGCCAGTAAGAAATCGTATAGCACAGTGACAGACAGTGTCCAACTTCTTAAGGCGTTGGTCAGATGCACCCATATACAGCAGATCACCATAGTCCAACAAAGGTAAAAACATAGCAGAAATCAGGCGTTTCCTTGCCTGAAGGAAGAAACAGGATTTGTTTCTAAAAAAATAACCCAAGTTTCAGTTTCAACTTAGAAACAAGGTTGTTGATATGTGGCTGAAATGAAAAATTCTGATCAATGAAAATACTCAAATACTTACATGTTGAGACCATTTCAATTTCAGCCCTGCGAGAGGTTAAGATCTTAGGTAGAACTGATGGTAGTTTTTTACCATTTGAAAATAGCATGAATTTTGACTTATCTGGATTTAAAACCAGTTTAAGATGAGTTAAATGAGACTGAACAACATCAAAAGCAAGTTTCTAAGGTTCGTAGCACTGATGGAGACGAACAATAAATAACAGTATCATCAGCATAAAAATGAGAGGCAGCATTCTCAAGGTTATCACAGAGGTTGTTTACATAAATTTAAAAAAGCAGTGGTCCTAGTACAGAGCCCTGTGGTACCTTTGAAATAGGGAGGATGGAAGAAGAGGACCCGGCAAACTGCACACACTGTGATCTGCCTAACAAATAGTTTGAGAACCACTTTAGAGCAAAGCCAGACAAACCAATATTTTGCAGTTTAGTTGCCAAAATGGCATGGTCAACTGTGTCAAATGGCTTTGATAAATTGATGAAAAGACCTGCACAGTATTTTTTACAGTCTAGTGCCTCAATGATATCATTTACTACTCTCATAGCAGCAGTTATAGTACTGTGACTTTCTGAAGCCTGACTGATGAGGAGACAGAAGACTATTTGTTTCCAAAAATACTTAGTTGAGTTCGTTTTTCGAGGGTCTTAGCTAAAACACATAATTTAGAAATCTTTCTGTAGTTATTAATAACTGATGGATCCCCTCCTTTCAACAAGGGGAGAACACAGGTAGATTTCCATATACTGGGGATCTCATTGGAGGAAAAGGAAAAATTAAAACTGTATGTCAGAGGTTCTGCTATGATGCCCACATCTAGCTTAAGAAAATAGGGCTTGAGATTATCAGGACCTGCTGATTTATCTGGATCCAGCTGCTTCAGGGCTCTGTGGACTTCAGTTACTGTAAGTGGAGTGATACTGAATGTAAGGTCCCCTTCACTTTGAAGACAGTTAGTGCATTGGTCAACTGACTGTTTCAAAGAAGGATCTAAAGATTCAAATAAGGAGCCAGAGGAAATAGAATGTTCATTAAGACACTCTAAAACATTGTTTCCTAAAGACTGGGTCGCGACCCTCATGTTGGTCGCGGAAGATTTTTTTTGGGTCGCCTCGCATGTTTCTCTGGTTGACGGTCATCCCGCATGTCTGCATCTATAACGCCAAAATAACTGCCAGATTAAAAGCCGCCATCTGTTTCTGCAAAGTAAAAAAAAAAATATGTAGGCTTTTAGTGTATTAATTACAGCCTGTGTATATTAAATGTAATATTCATGCCTCGTCATTGTCCACGCTAGACAAACGCGCTACAAAGCTGCCATGACCGAAACTGCGTGCTTGAACTGATTAAATACAATGTAACAACAAGCAGTTGAACAACGTTCTAGTCCCATTAAAACTTGCAACAATGTTGCAAAGACAAGACCGATTGTGGAATGGACAGTGGGCTTACGTGTCTTCTCCTTCTCCGTGTTGTTTGAGCTAAGACGGCCTCCGTAACAGTGCTTTCGTACTAACTGTCACTCCAGCCACGCTGTGTTTTTGATCTGGTCTGGTAGTGTGAGCAAAAATCGATATTGCAGTAAGTTTTTCATGCAAGTTGAGAAATGCTTGCTTGGCTGTCAAAAAAAAGCTCAGTGCAAAATCTCAGTGCAGCTCAGTGTGAGGGAAACCAGGGGGCCGTCCAGGATGATGCTGATGCGAACACTAGCATTGCAAGTGATGAAAATGAAGCTAGCACAGGCAGTAACGTGCAAGGATTGGAGCAGGAGCATCCAGCAAAAAGACGAAAAATCACGGCAAGACCTTACAAAGACTATTTTTTGAATTATGGTTTTGTCAACTGTGCTGCTCCGAGCCACGATGCAAAGCCAATGTGTGTTATCTGCAGGGAAAAACTGGCCAACGAAAGTTTAAAGCCAACTAAACTCAAGAGGCATCTAGAAACCCTGCATCCAGATTTAGTGGACAAGCCCTTAGATTTTTTTCAAAGAAAAGCACAGGAGATCAAAGCATCAGCCGATGATCTACGAAAAAATGTCACATTAAACGAAAAAGTCCAACTTGCCTCGTACAAGGTGGCTCACTGTGTGGCAATGGAGAAAGAACCACACACCATAGCGGAGCGGTTAATTTTGCCTTCCGCAATTGACATGGTCAGCATTGTGATTGATGAGAAGTCGGCTGAAAAAAGCGTCCCCCTGAGCAACAACACTGTGTCACAAAGAATACATGACAGTGCAGACAACTTGGAAGAGCAGCTTGTTAGCCGACTAAAGAAAGCAGGATGATTTTCCATACAACTGGATGAGAGCACAGACGTCTCCGATTGCGCCACATTGCTGGTGTACATCAGATATCCGTGGGAAAATGACTTTATGGAGGACTTGTTGTGCTGCTTGAATATCCCAATGGGAACTACAGGAAAAGACATGTTCCGTGTCTTGAACGACTATATGATTAAGAGTGGACTTGACTGGGGTAACTGCACAGGTGTAACCAGTGATGGGGCAGCAAATATGACGGGCAGGAAAAGTGGAGTGGTGGCACGAATAAAGGAGGCAGCGGGGAAGGAGATCACATCGAATCATTGTTTCATACACCGCCAGGCACTAGCATGCAAAGGTATGCCCCCCGCCCTCGAGAAAACACTGAGCGAAGTTGTTCGCGTCGTAAATTTCGTAAGGGCCAGCTCACTTAACCATCGGCTGTTTGATCAATTGTGCATTGACATGGGAGCCGAACACACGCACTTACTCTTTCACACAGAAGTGCGCTGGTTGTCGAAAGGCAGAGTGTTGACAAGGTTTTATGAACTGCGGCACGAAATCCACGCGTTCCTCATACAGAAAAAGTCACATCTGGCCGAATTATTCACTGATGAGTGGCTGCTGAACCTGTCTTACCTGGCTGACATCTTCTCGTCGCTCAACGAGCTGAATCTTAAATTGCAAGGTCGCCAAGACAATGTTTTTATCAATCTGAAAAATGTGCAGCCCTTTCAAAAATCACTGAAGCTGTGGGTTGCACGGCTCAGAAAGCCAGACCCCAGCCTCTACATGTTCCCCACTCTGCAGCAGCACATCGAGGAACAGGACGTCGTGGCCGCGCAAGTCAACCGCCTCTCTGCGCTTATTCAAAGCCACCTTGCCGTGCTTGTGGATAGGTTTGATGGCTACTTTCCACAAGAGAAATATTCCGCCCTGCACAACAAAAGGTGGATACAAAATCCATTTGAATTTGAGACTGCAGAGTCTTTGCTCAAGTTGACGCTCAGCCCTGCAGAGGAGGCGGAATTGTTGCAGCTCAGCTGTGATGGCACTCTGAAAAAGCGGCATGAATGTGCGGCGACTTTGTCGTCATTTTGGATTGGGGTTTCGGTGGAATACCCTGTCCTCAGTGGGGCCAGCATTTCAGTGCTCATCCCATTCACCACAACATACATGTGTGAACTGGGATTTTCGGTGCTCACGAAAACAAAGACGAAGCACAGAAATCGACTGAACGCTGCTGCTGACATGCGTGTTGCGCTCTCCTCCTGCACCCCGGACTGGAACGCACTACAGAAGCGCAGACAGGCCCACCCGTCTCATTAGCTGAGTCATCAGCCCATCCAATCTCGTTAGGCCTAGTTATCTTGATGTAATTATTATACTGACTATTTTGTTACTTTATTGTTGGTTCAATTGAAAAGAAAAAGAAAATGAATAGAGTTACTTAATTTATCCCAAGAGAAAGTAAGGAAGTCAGCTTTTGGATTATTGCTGGTTCAATTACTGTTACTTGTAAAATATCATCCTTAATGTTCAACAAGACTGTCCCTGATTTACTGTTCTCCTGCACCCCTGTATGGAACTCACTATGAATAATTTTACTGAACAGAATTATTAAATACTTTTATATTTACTTTTTTTTAACTTTATTGCTGGCTCATTTGAATGTTTAAAAGGAAAAATAGTTACATTTCATGTTCCAAAGGGACATTTCCTTGTGGGTGCTTGTGGATTAGGCCTATGGCTGGTTCCGTTATTTGTGGTTTAAAGACAATAGGCCCCATACTTAAAAGAAAATATAACCTATAATATAAATACTTGAAAAGAAATATTAAGAAATCATTTTGTTCAGTTGATAGATTATTCAACAATAATAAGAAGAAGAATCAGAGGGACAATCCCCTTTATTCGTCACACAGATACACAGATACATGCATCATGCCCACACACGCCATGCACTGGTGAAATTTATCTTCCGCCTTTAACCCATCCTGGTCGTCCTTCCTCCGCGGCAGACCAGGAGCGATGGGCTGCCATCCAACCGGCGCCCGGGTACCCAGTTCCTTGTGTCACCATTGGTCAGGTGGTGATCTTCTTGCATGTTTTTAGTGGGGGTATATTTTATGGAGGATACCCCAGGTGAACACGGGGAGAACATGCAAACTCCACACAGAAAGGCCTTTTTCCTCAAGCAGCAGGCACCGAAGGCATGGTGGAGGACACACCCCCAGCGAGAATCGAACTCGGGACCTTCTTGCTGTGAGGCGACAGTGTTTCCACCGTGCCACCGTGCCACCTTAAAATATCCACCTTACTGTTCAATACTGGTCAATTACGTCTTTATTTTTTGATTAACATATAATTTCTACTGATGTGGGTCACAAGAGTTTGTGACTTTTAAAATGTGGGTCACCAGAGAAAAAGTTTGGGAAACACTGCTCTAAAATGGCTAACTTATCAATGACAGGACCTAAGTCTTTCATAATGCAGGCTGGTAGCTCATTTTTAGTTGTAATTATTTTTAGTTTAGTTTAGTTTAGGATTTGATCACTTTCCAAAATTTTTTGGGGTCATTTAGGTGAGCAGTTGTTTTAGACAGAAGGAATTCAGACCAGAGAGGTAAAGCGATTGCGAAGCTGTCTAAAAGTCAGCCAGTCAGGCTCAGATTTTGTTAGATAAGGCCTCAGTGCTTGCAGAGGGAGGTCTATAGCATGCAACAATCATAATGAAATGACCCTTGAGAAGTTCCAGTTTCAGGGCCAGAAATTCAAACTGTTTGCTGATTGATACTGAGGATTGGATAGTGGCATGATATTTGTTTTTAATACAGACAGCAACACCGCCCCCTTTTCTCGGATGGTCACACTGAAATATGTTGTAACCTCCAATTTCTATACCTTTGTCAGAGATAGACTTGTTTAGCCATGTTTCAGATAAAACAAATACATCAGCATCAGACGATTTCACCCAGATTTTTATTAGATCCAGTTTTGGCAGTAAACTTCTAACATTATTGTGGATGATACCAAGGCCAGATCTAGTTTTAAATTCGCAGGGGGTATTCAGACTATTAATTTCTGGGCCTGGGTTAGGTTCCACATTTCCTGACAATAAAAGCAAGAGAATAACAAGACATTTTCTTCTGACAGAGGTCTGTGATGATAAAGATTGTGTCTTTGGGTTAAAAGGATGATAAAACTGCGAAGAAACCAACCAATTATATGGGATAAATAAATTTATAAAAATGGTCACAAGTCACAAGTCACAACCTCCTTTGTAGTTGATGTGTGCCACACCAAGTGTTCATAAAAGGTTTAAAATCCCAATTTGTGCATAATTGGGGAAATAAAAGATGTGGCACATCCTGGTCTCCACAACTATCATGCACCTTATGTCGAAAAATTATAGTCAATAAAATAAAGAGAAGAAGAGGTGACGAGACAAACATGCTGATCGGCATGTCTGAAGGGAGAAGCCAGGTGTTTTTCAAAAGGTCCAGGTCAACGTTGATGTAATATGTCCCCGGATTTTTCGATCTCCTTGATCAGATGATGACGTTGCGTGACATTTTCAACAGGAAATCAAACCGGGGAAACGTGAGGAAAACAGTGCTATGGATAAAGAAATAAAATCAGCCAAACTGGTGTCTAAAACTGTTGGAACACAGTTTCATGCACAGTAGAGCCAAGAAAGAAGCACTTTCTTTCATTCTGGGAAATATGAGCCCATTAGAACCAGCAAGACGCCGACTGGCAGTTCAACTCCGATAGATCCAACCAGTCTGACAGATGGGACAAGTTCCAGGCTCCAAGACGGGTGGCGAGGTCCTGGTCATCCAGAAGCGGTGAAAAGTAAGCCACAATTTCAGATATAATCCACTTATATGGCACGATAGAACAGCACCGATGATTAACCAAGACCACGTAAAAAATACAAGGATGGGTAATTTCAAGGCAGGCTTTACCAGCTAGTCTTAGCAGGTAACCCGCATACCAAAACCAGCTGTAGGCTATGAGCCCGAAAGACGTCCGATTTAAAATCAACATGGTATAAAGGCTAGATTGATGTTAGGTGGTGGCTTCTTGAGGGTTTAGCCGAACTTGACCAATAACACTTCATAAAAACCACGTTTCCACTCAGACAATCAGACAATACAATCAGACAATACAAGCGCAGTCACTCGGACAAACTGACGTGTAGAGACGTGCTGCCTTCTTGGATCTCATTAAAGTTGTACTGAGTATATATGTAGGCCACGTACCTGAAAATAAAAAACTTCAAACCTCAATTGACATGAACATGATTATGATTATGTAACAGGGAAAGCCATCACTTGACTGATGTTGAAAGATTACTGAATTCAGTCACCCTCAGTAACACAAATTAAAAAGCTGACTAAAATTCTTGCTTGTTTATTGCCTGCAGCATGGTTTTGCATTTCTTTTGATAGAACATATGAAAGCATCACAAAAGTCGAGTATATTCTGCTATTTGAGCGGGTCAGAACACCTCTGGTGTAAGATGCTGGCAGTAGCGATCCATCTCACAAGCACAAATGCAGCATCTACTGTATATATCTATGGTAACGACAAAAACTTATAACATGTCAGGAAAAGGAGCTGGCACTGGTTTCATCTCTGTTTCATTTAGGAGTTCATTGTTTGTCTCGGATTCAACAGGATCTCTAACAGGATGCCACAGGACTGACAGACGCTGTTGAGGACAGAAAAAGGGACATTTTGACATTGTGTGCAGCTTGAGGTGTCCTGAATGGTAATCAATAAAAAGTCAGAGTAAAAATACTAATCAGGATGTGTTGGTGGTCTTACCTGTTTGAGCGTGCCATCAGTGAAGCAGATCTTGTAGACAGCCCAGATGGGCACTGGAACCACAGAGGAGAAGGCCATGGCCCAGCCCAGATAATAGGCCCAGTCAGGGTACACATCATCCCCACTGGATGTCAGCGGCTGGTAGTCCAGAAACGAGCAGATGAAGAAAACCTTGAAGGACAAGCAAAGGAACAAACTAGTATTTCTGTAGACAAACAGACTACGCTAACATGGTGATGTCATCCAGCTTTATGGAAGTAAACCTTTTACTATAGCTTGATATTGTATTACTTATAAATCAAGACATGATGACAAGACATGATGTAACATCTTTGGGTGACTCAGGCTTTGCTTGTGCAATGAAGTCAGTTGTAACATTTTTGGTGTCAGAAATTCCTTATGCGGTTCGGGGTCTTCATTTACCAACCATCTCAGAATACCTCAGAGTAGGACTTCATACATGATAAGTCATACGTGAAGTCTCCTACACTTAATTTCATCAAGTTACTTATGATGTTTTGTTGATTTTTTGTCAAAACAATCTTTTAATAAGCCCATTGTCATTAAGCCCAAAACATCTTTCCTCTCATGGAATATCTTTGCCTGACCTACATCTCCTGGTGGCTCCTAAGAGCTTAAGACTCTACCATGTCAATATTGGCCAACTACGGAATGATTTCCTGAGTTATGACAGTCAACAGAACACACTTTAATGCTTGATAAATATGGGCCCTGCAGAGACTTTCTTCACCTTCTTATTGATTGCTGATAGCCAAACCTTAATCATCACCACAGTTGTCTTGATTTCATTCCATTTCTGCTTTGTGTCAGACTCCTGCAGCTGTTAACAGTGTGTGACTAACCATGGTGATCAAAGGGGTGATGTAACGCCAGCAAAGTTTGAACAGAACCCACGGCCTCTGTCCTGTCATGGCTTCAACTGCATCACACATCTGTTCAGCCCCTGCATGATAATTACAGTTTGTTAGTAACAGGTGTTAAAGAGCACACTTTTGACAAAGCCCAACACTTACTATAGATGTGATCAGAAGGCAACTGGACTTGCTTGTGGTTTTAGAAGATGTTTTGCCTCTCATCCAAGAGGTTTCTTCAGTTCTAACGGACTGGTGGGAGGTGCCAGGCAGTTATCCTCTTGCAGGATCATAGCTCTGCTGTGCTATCATGTGAGTCTTTAGGGTCACAAGTCATGGTGTTGATGGGTCAGTGTGTGTTAATGGAGGAGAATGGGTGGTTCGTTGACCCACTTGACATCTTCTTCTACTACAAGCAAGTCCAGTCGCTTTTGGAAAGCACTTAGAAGTACCATGAGCTGGATGAATGAGAATCTTCACAGACATGTTGGGATGAAAATGCTTCAAGTACACCACATCCCAAAATTGTTAGGCACAATCATCAAATATGACCAGAATTCCTAGGATACTGGGTTGAAATTTAGACCCTGGTAACTGGTGATATCTGGTAATCACTTACCAAAGGCCCAGCCAACAGCCACACACTCAATCAGAGACACAAACAATATACACGCTCCATTTGCACCATAGTAGTCAATCAGCTGGAATAGGTACACTCCTCCCTGGACAACACAGAACAAGTAAATATATGTAGTTGCACTTAAAATACTACTCCAATATGACAGTGTTAGCTGGTGTTTTTTATTAGGATTACACAGGCCTGCGTTGTACCTGAGTGGTGAGAGGGATCTGTGAGATGAAGCAGACAGAGCAGAACAAGATGAGGAAGATTTCTCTGCGCCAGGGTTTGCGCATCTGTCCTGGGAACATGTCAATCACTGATGATATTATAGTCTCCAAACCTGTAAACTAACACACACAAGCAGACAGAAGAATAGAATTTTACCAACTCATTACATCAAACAGGCAGAGTGAAGAGCCTGGCTGGGCCTTCAGTATCACTCCATATGTAGCTGTTTTAATTATACTGGATGACTGACTGTCCTTTTCTCCTCCAGTGCAGTGAGGAAAGCTTCTATCCTGGTTATTTTCTTAGTGTTCTTTCTCTTCACTGGAATGCTTGGTGCACTATCCAAAGCAAAGAAATGCTTCAGATTTCTCTGTTTCATCTCTTGTTCCTCAAGTCTTTGGTTGAAGCAATTAGGACTCCAATGGCAAATAGAAATAAAATTCTATAAATCCTTTACTGCCTGAAACCACCCCTTTGACTCTTATTGCACTCATGCCTGATACAGTCAGACTTTTCCATTGACGCACCATTGACATTGACACCTACTGCTGCGGCCCTGCTTGATTCCAACTGAATGTTATTGTTATCTTTCACATTTCTATTGTTATTATATACACATTATTGTTACACATATCATATCTATATACTACCAAATACTATTTTTGTTATTAGCCATATTTCTATTATTGTCAGAGCTGTTATTGTTATTACTGTCATTGGTGTGCGTATCTGCTCTATCTCTCGCTCTCTCTCTAAACCCAACTGGTCGAGGCAGATGGCCGCCAACGTAGAGTCTGGTTCTGTTCAAGGTTTCTGCCTGTTAAAAAGAAAGTATTTCTTCGCTTTGCCATCACCAAATGCTTGCTCATGGGGAATTGCTGGGTCTCTGCAAATTAAAGAGTTTGGTCTAGACCTGCTCCATATGGAAAGTGTCATGACATAACTTTGTTTGTTTGGAGATATGTTAATAAATTGCATTGAATTGAATAAATGAGTCTAGCAGTCTTTTGTAGCAGCTAGAGATGATGGACAGCGCCCTGGCTGATACTTGCAATTGCAATAATCAAGCTGAGAATACATAAAAGCATGTGAAAAGTTTCAAATCAGCAACTGATAAAAATGACTTAATATCAGAGATTATGTTGACCTGGAAGAAACATGACTGAACAACATTTGTTATTTGATCATCAAAACAGAGTTTAGCATCAAATGTTTTCCCTCAATTCCAAGCAGCTTGCTTAATATAATTTGAAAGATAAGCCAAGATAAGCAGCAACAGTGCTGATGGAATCTGGGGAATCAAATAGGACGTCAGACTTATCATCCTTAAATTTAAGGAATTTTTTGGCCATCAAGGATTAAATATTCGAGGCTTAGGCTATCAAAATCAAGCAGCCACCTCATTAGTTAGTTACTTTCGAAAGTAAAGTAAACCAAAATATTACTCTTACCATACCATACAAATGTCATGGCAATACTGTACAACCAACAGCTGTTGAGATATTTTAGAGATATATCTAATATTATTATTCAGTCAGGCTGCTAGCATGGCTAAAAACATATACAAAGAAAAAGGTTTGTTAAATTAAATATTAAATTCTCCACAAATGGACTTTAAGCTGCAGTTTTACATGTTCATTGTAAAACAGTAGTTTTACAATGACATGGTGTTGAGCCTCCATAAACAGTTGCAGTATATCCTTATACATTAAATGAATACAACACAGTTGTATGTTCCGTGTTCTCTTCATCTTACCACTGTATCCAGTCCCAACAGAATGAGCATAATGAAGAAGCAGGTGGCCCACAGCTGAGGTAGGGGCATCATGGCCACAGCCTGAGGAAAAGCTATGAATGCCAGCCCAGGGCCTGGAGGACAGAAGACACATTTCAATTGTTGTCCTCTCCACCTAACTTGTTTTAGATTTTTGTCATTTTGGAGCAAAGGTGTGAGGGTAAATTTGATTATCTGCCAATAGAAACAATAGTATTGGGTTTTAAATCATATGTACCTGATTCGACCACCAAGTTGATGGGAATTCCTTGTTTGTGGGACATGAAACCCAGAGCTGAGAAGACTGCGAAGCCGGCAACAAAGCTGGTGCAGCTGTTCAGTGCACACAACCACAGACTGTCCCTGCATACAGACACACAGAGCTTAGCATACAGAGCAGGACTATGTATCTATCTTTTTGTCTATCTATTTATCTATCTATATAAAATTTGAAATTTATTTATTGTCACAGCCTAATGATACTGGCCAGATGCTTATCATCTCCAATCTAAAAATATCAGGCCTCAACAGGCTTCAACTCCACCACACTGCCGGTCCAAACAGTTAGCTCCACAGTTAGTCTGATTCCAGCCTTCGGAATATGTTTGATGAAACTCTCGCTAATTCTTGTTTCTCTGTGCCTGCAGCCTCTGAACTCCCCTTGCTCAGTCTTCACTTGCCAGTTTATCTACATTGCCTGGTTCACTCAAAGGCTCACTGCTCAGCCACTACTCTCCCCTACTCAAGTGATTTTGCTGCCGCAAATTATTATTTGAATGTTACAAAACTCGCACACCTACTTCCTGCCTCAGCTTTTGTGTTTTGCGCTTGGTCCACACAATTAGTCCTGCGTAACAGTATGATCTGGCAAAGTAAGATGAACCAGACTAAGATGAGTCTTCAGACTATTCCAAAATTAACAGCAGTATCTCAGGGCCAACTCCTGGGGCAGCATGAGCATATTTAGAAAGCCCTCCTTGAAAGCAATCAGACCATGATAAATCAAACTGGCCAATTAACCACCCATGTAACCCCTCTGATGACTCAACCAGCACCTCAGTGCCTCCCTCTGTACCTCAGCCTTCCCCTCTGGTTGCAGAGTTTTTGATTCAATGTTCACTGGTCTTTAAGCAGCGGCCCCTCTCATATACCACAGATGGCTTGTGTATAGCATATTTTATTTTTTTGTGACTAGATCTGCCCATGCCTGGGGATCAGCTGTGTGATACAGCCAGTCAGCCCCATGGTTCTCCTATGATGCCTTTACTTTGGAGATGCAAAAAAGTATTTGATCACCATATTCAAATGGTTCTCTCAAACACCTTCTCTCCCTTCGGCAGAGCTCCTACATTGAGACAGAGCCGGCTGTTGACTCCCGAACCCTGGGTGATGTTGAAAATGGTTTGAATGATGTAAAAATGACACCCTTTGGTAGATCTATGCTTTTTAAGGGCTGTTCTTTGTATCTTTTGGGTCACAAGAGAAAAGACTTGAGAAATGATCTTCTGTAATCTTTCCAATCCCTGATTAAGAGTAGCACAAGGCAAACCCATCACCGAATTAACAATACCAACACAGCAATTTGGGGACAGATGATGAAAAAAGAAGCCTGGAGTGTGTTGAACGTTAGTGGAACTACTGATCAAATGCCTTACCTGTAACAGTTGTTCTTGACTTTGTTGTAGCTGCCCAGTGTGATTATGCTTCCTGCTGCAACACCATATGAAAAGAAGACCTGAGCACAAGCCTCCATCCACACCTAATTAACAAAGATGAAAAACTGTATGTAATTCACTCATCTCCAGTGATAATTGGCCCAGCTGGGTGTGATGCTTATGGTTCAACAATAAAAAGAACAAACCAGACACTGTAAAGCTGTAAGGATTTGTCCAAGGTGTCTCACCTGAAAGTCTGCCAGACGAGAGAAATCTGGATACAGATAGTAGACCACACCCTGCCAGGCTCCTGGCAGAGTTAACCCCCTGACCAGCAGGATGACCAGAGTCACATAAGGGAACACAGCCGTGACGTACACCGCCTAAAATTTTAGTGATTATTTAGCATATTACTGGTCATATACATTTACTGCATTAGGTGATAGAAATGCTGCAGCCATTCTCCTGTTAATGTTGGTTACTTCTTTGAGTAGTGCTGTAGGTTTGAAGAAAGTTTCAACTAGTAAAACACTTCAGCTGTTCTTCTGCAATGCCGTCAGTAACAGAGACAAAATCAAAAGATAATGCTACTTTCATGTCATGTTGGCATTCAATGGGAAGAATGAGACGACTTTCTCCATTTGCACTCAGCCTTCCTGCATTCTCTTTTAGTGCTTGTCACAGTTGGGGTGTTTCTCAGCTTGTTGAAAGACCATTTCAGGTTTGGAGTTTTACAGTCAAAATTATTACAGAGCAAATCAGTCCATGTTATGAATTGTGGACTATAGAAGTGCTAGTTCATCTCTACAGGGCACTGTGTGTATGTTTTGGGTCTGTGTTTGTGTGTGTGTGTGTGTGTGTGTGTGTGTGTGTGTGTGTAATGAAAATAAAGTGTAAAAATTAGATTTCCCCAAATGAGATTAAAAAAGGGTGAATTTTCGTTTTTTTTGGATAAGAGACTGGTTGGCCCCTGAATTTTCACAACAATGTTCACAGACCTTTCCTGTGGAACGGACCCCTTTCCAGATGCAGAAGTAGCAAGCCACCCAGCAGGCTAGGAGAGACAGCAGCAGCTCCCACCTGACTGTACCAATCTCCTCTATTCCCCCAGACATGGACAACACCCCTCTCCTGTATGGGGACACCACACAGTCAGTGAAGGTTATTTGACATGCAAAGATTGCTGCTGCCCTGTGTAATTTAACATGAGTTTGATGTGACAACACTGACTTACTCCCAGAACTCAGAGACGGAAGACTTGGTGAGGTTTCCAGATGTCCAGTTTCCTGTCAGGTTGCTGCTGTGTATTGCAGTCCCATTTGTAGAGGTGAGGTCCACACATCTGTCTGTTGATAGGAAGGGAAATGATCAGTGATTAAATGTTAATTTTCATACTGCATCACATGACTGCAATGGTCATCAGAATGTAATATTATTTGGCTATTATTTTCAGTCTTAACCTGCGGGCTACCAGGAAAAAAAATATTGTCCAGTCACAATTTTTTCAAATTCCCCAATCTTCGTAAGGTAATTAGATTACTGAAAACATTCTTTTGAAAAAAAAAAAGTTTTTATATTTAAGATATTGTGTGTCCACTACAGTGGACATCGGAACGCCATACATGTGAAACTGAACCTTGAAGGTGTTGTGTATAAATGATGCAGCAATGAGGTTAAGATGATGAAGAAGTTCTCCACCGATACTGTCTTGTTTATATATAAAAAAGGTTTATTAAAGCAAGTACAGCATCTCAGACAGCATGCTATGTCTGGGTGGTTTCAGCCAATAGAATCAACACACACATACACCATCTCAGACATGAATTATATAGGGGAGTTGTGTTGATACAACTAACACAGAAGGGTTAAAGAAGACCTAATATGGGTATGGCAGAGCATATACTACAAAACAGGAGAGGGCCTAATATGGTCATGGCCTCTCAACGTTTATGTTAAAGGTATACATTATTTACGAGTGGACAGATTCCTCAAAGCCCAGGAGGGAGGAGTTTCCTGCAGAAGAGCAGATACTACAAAGGCAACCAGTTAGTTCCAAAGGAAATACGAAAAAGTCAACATAAGAATGAGTCCACATCCACATAACTGTCCATCATCACTTTTGTTTTGTTTTGCTTTGTTGTGCTTCTTTGGTATGATACTTCAAAAAGCAATTCCCCTTCTTGGAAATACAATGGAATAACTTGCACTTCGTGCACATGACATACGTTTTGCTCTTGCAGCCGGATCTGCGACACCTTGATGCATGTGTTTCGTCCACCATCTCTGGAAGATGGATGGTGCCATAGTGTCTCAGAGCTGCATTTGGCTGTGGTTTCCACTTTTGATGTGGGGGAGTGTTGTCATCTTTGCTGTCACTTATGATTCCTGCTTGGGCCTGAGTAATCAACTGTTCACCAAGGAGCAGTTTGAAGTCAAGGAACTTCAGTGGTTTCTTACCCAGAAACTGGTCGTCACTCTTATACTGAAGCCATGAGGTGGTGATTGCCAGGCCAAAAAAGTGGAAAACTGCATGCACTGTGCATTTCCGACTGCGAGAGGCCATCCTGTAGAAACTCAACATTCAGTCAACCAAGTCCACATCACCCATGTTGGTGTTGTACTCAGCAATTGCCAGTGGCCTTGACACCTGGACAAACCTTTTGTCTTTCTTGGACCATCTCCTGTGTGTGTCCCGAGGTTCAATGCCGTAGGCAGAGAATACCATGACAACCGGCTTGTTGTCCAACCACTTTATGACAGCAAGTTCAGGGGGGCTTCGTCTGACTACCATCTCTGCACTCCTTTGGAACCATGTTATTCATGAGGGTTCCAGTCCCTGTCAGCCCTTTTGTCATCAGGGTGTCAAGGAGGTTGATCTGTAATAGAGCAGGTGGGTTCCTTGGGGAACAGACTCAGCTTGTTCTCCAATGCCCTTTCCTTCTGTAACTCTGAAGGTAGTCTTGCCTTGGTAGACCACAAAGTCTAAGATCAGACCAGTTGGTGCAGCCAAGACAAACACCTTCAATCCAGTTGGGTATGGTTTGCCTGGTACATACTGGTACACTGGGCATTGACCAGTAAATGGAGGAAATAACTACAAATATCCACTATGGAGGACATTTTTTAAACACTTAAATACTTTGCTAAAGTACAATTAAAATAATTCAAACAATGTTTTAATGTGTTGCTAAGAGACTTATATAAAATATGCCAACAACATTTCAAGCCCAAATTTGCTCAATAAAAAGTATAATGCACTTACTTTTCCTTTTCCCATAAAAGGTGCTTGCACTGATGGACGCCATTTTCTTTAAAAGGTACCAAAGCTGCACCCCGTCACATTTGGTATCATTGAAAATCCCTAAATGTCCTCTGTAGATAGCGAAGGTCATAAATGTGGGATCTTGAAAGAGAAGAAACTACTAGTGGCAGATGATTTGACACGTGATAGCACATGAAAGAAGGCAGTTTTGTGCTTGAGTAGGCTTCATGCAGGTAAAGATTTCTTACAAGAAACTATCATGGAGTAATGATGAAAAATTTTAGAAATCTTAGTCGGGGGATACAACAAATTTTTCTCATGGTTCAAATCATTGGGCTGGTTGCAATGCCACTAAATAGATTTAATGATGTACTAGAGTCCATTGTTTCAGAGGAGGGATGATGAATTATATCGTGGAAAAAATCTTGGTCTTAAAGGTGAACAAGCTTCTATTCATTATTTGCAATGTTTATGGACCAAAAAGGACGGCTCAAGACAATACAATGAAAGTTATCTTGCCTTTCTATTTACTTTTACTGGGGAACTAACCAAGCCAACTCCGCTATGCCTGGTGTGCGGGGAAAAGTTGTCCAACAGTGCCATGGTGTCATGTAAATGGACTATTTTGTTCAACTGCGTGAACAGACTGAGAAACAGCCAGTGTTATTGAGCAAAACCACCATGACAAGTGAGAAAGCTCTCAAAGCTAGCTACAAATTGCTGAACTCAACGCTAAATCAAAACAGCCACACACCGTGGCAGAGACATTAATACTGCCTGCCTGCATAATTATCTTAAAAGAGATGCTTGGCCCTGGACCCGTTGACAAAATAGCCCAAGTCCTTCTATCAAATAATACAATTTCCAGATGTATTGAAGACATGTCTGCAGACATTGAGAAGATAGTTTTGGAAAGGTGCACATTAGTGGGAAATTTGCATTGCAACTCAATGAATCTACGGATATCACTGGACATGCACAACTTATGGCAAATGCGCGCTTTGTAGATGGAGACACCATCAGAGAAACCCTTCTGTTTTGCAAGGAACTGCAAGAAAGAACAAAAGGAGAGGAAATTTTTCAAGTTGTGTCAGAGTACCTTGAACAAGAAGGACTGAAGTGGCAAAACTGCGTAAGTGTTTGCACCGATATAGCAGCTGCCATGCTCGGGCGCACCAAAGGATTTGTAAACAGAGTGAAAGAACAACATCCAGATATCATTGCGATGCATTGTTTTCTGCACCGAGAAGCACTCGTGGCCAAGACATTACCAGCAGGCTTAGCTCCTGTTCTGGAAGATGTTGTGCTCATGATAGACTTCGTGAAGACGAGACCTGTACAAAAAGTCGCATGTACAAAAAGTTCGCATGGTCTGGACTGACCACAAAAATTTAGCCTACATCAAGTCAGCCTAGAGACTAAACTCCCACCAGGCCCGTTGTTTTTCAGTCGTTTCAACTGTACTCTCACCTACAGTCCTGGTTCCAAGGATACTAAACCTGACGCTTTATCTTGGCAATTCTCCACCTCTGAAGCAGTGACCGAACCTGAGACCATTCTCCCTGTGGACAGGGTGATAGCAGCTCTCACATGAGACATCGAGGGGGTTATCAGAGAGACTCAGCTACAACACCCTGACCCTGGTAATAATCCTCAGGATAAACTGCTTGTCCCTCACACCATTCATTCACAGGTCCTCATTGTGGACTCATTGTCACCGTCTTGCCTGTCATCCAGGAGCCAACTGCACTGCGTCGGCGTGACTTTGGTGGCCATCACTGGAGGCTGATGCCCGCCAGTATGTTGCGGCCTGCTCGACCTATGCTCGGAGCAAGGCCTCCCACAAGACTCCGGCTGGACTTCTTCATCCTCTACCCATTCCTGGAAGACCCTGGTCTCACATCCCTGTGGATTTTGTCACTGGTCTGCCACCCTCTCGAGGTAATACTGTTCTCGCCATTTTTCCAAGGCTGCCCACTTCATTCCACTTCAGGTGCAACCCTCTGCTCTGGAGACCACTGAATTACTCATCCTCCATGTCATTAGACTACATGGTATCCCTCATGACATTGTCTGTGATCGTGCTCTAGTCACCTTGTGCAGGTTTTGTGTTGTTGGTTTTCTTCTCTGTCTTATAGATTTGGTCTGTTATTGTATAGTTCCCTTAGCGGTTCCTACCTTACTTAGTTTATTCTTAATGTTTGTCTGTTTTCCTACCCGCTCGCCATGGTGTAGTAGATAGTTTAGTTTAGGGCTGAATTTGTGTTTGTTTAGATTTGGGATTGTTTTCTGTTTCACCCATTGTGTTTAAAATAAATTGTTACTGGTCTGCATCTTTGGGTCCAAAACAAATTCTCAGGTGTAAGCCTAACAGTCACATTCACTCAAATATCAGATCAGGATTAGATTTACTTGACTATTCAAACTACACAAATTCAAACAGATTACTCATCTTCCTTGACTTTGCATTTGATTCAATTGAACATTCTTTCATTATACAGGCCCTGTAAATTTATGGTTTACATAATTTTTCCTTAATAATATTAACATGTTCAATATTAGCTCTGTAGTTGATGACACAGTATTATTTCTTGAAGATAGATGGCAAATGCACAATGCATATAACTGGTGAATTTTTAGAAGATCCAGGTCTCAAGCTTTACTGTGTTGTGTTTGCAACTTTTCTCCACCTAAGGATACCATGTGAAGCAACTGTAATATTACTGTTAACAAAAAAAGCATATGTAAAGAGAACTGGTTAAAAGGGCCTCTGTTACCTTTGTTACAGCTTTGTTTGATGATTCAGGAAATCTTGACAGGTACGAAAATTTCCAAATCTTTTCCAGTTACATATAAAGAGTTTGTGTAAAGATTTCATTCATTCCAGAGTGAGATTTCAGTAGAGGGGCTGTTCTTCCAACATTTCCCACAAATGCTAAATGATTGTGCATATTGCTTTTTACGTGTACAGTGTGTCTTTGTTCAGAAGAGATGAAGACTGAGCAGTAAATTTATCACAGTGGTCTTAGATGGTGGTACATGACAAATGTTTCTATCTGCATATTTTGCCTTATGCTGCTGCAGCCTTTACATTCAAATCAAACTTATGCCGTATTGAAAGGTCCGACCTACTTAGACTGCCATCATGACTTTCACATGAAAGTGACCAGGGCATGTATTCAAATATCGGTAACGCTTTATATTACGGTCCTTGTAATAAGCATTAATAAGACCTTTGTAAGTTCCTATAAGATGCTTATTAACATTATTATTAGTTTATAAGGCTGTATGAGTGTCTAATAACGTCATTGTAATAGTTAATACAAGACTAAAAGGAAGTTATAAGAACTTAGTTTGCAAGTTATATGGTCTTATAAGGTGCTTAACAACCTTAGTATGTGTTAATAAGACTCTACAAGCTTTAATAAGATCTTATGAGATGCTTATTAAGTTAAGCTTATTAAGTTATTAAGTGTTTATAAGATTGTATAACCTTTAATAAAGCCTTTATGAGGTGTTTATTTAGCGTTTTTAAGACTGTAAAAGCCTTGTAAGAGACAATCCACACATTATGTCATAATTTCTTGCTCATCTATAATCAGTTTACTAGGCACTTGTCAACAGTTAATTGTGCTTTTTGCAGCTACCGGATCTAAAGCGAGAACAATACCTTATTAAAGCTTATGAATATTTCATGATGCATTACTTTATTTTGAAATCCGGAATGGTTCTTCCTTCTCTTCCAGCGCTTCTTACGTATTGCGTTCAAGTATGCGCTTTTATTTTGAAGACAGGCAGTAAAACGAGAAGTTCCGGTTTGAGCTAGCGCGTAGGTCATGTACCAACAACGACTCGTCCAACGTGGAGGAAGTCGATCCTCTCCCGCCATCTTCGCCCCCCAGGAGAATTCAAACCCGTTCTGGGCCACGAAAACCGGACAAGAGGAAGCGTTTCGAGACAGATGTGTCTGCTGGTAAGTTTCACCGGTATGAACAAGTTACTGCAAACTCTCAAACACGCAGCTAGCTAGGCTAGCTGCATAGCTAGCAGTGTATGTGATTAGTATTGTTTTTGAACTGTTATTTCTGTGCCAATGCTAAAGGTGCCAAAGGTGCTGCCACACGAATGGCCCCCATTGCAAAACTCCAGAAGCACAAACATGAGCTGGAGCTGGCAAAAGTTAAAATAACATGTCAGGAAGACTTGATCAAGGAACTAACCAAGGAGAGAGATTTCTTAAAGGAACAACTGGTGGAGGGTAAGTCAATAATTGGAGTTTATCACAAATATGTTTAGTAGTATTATGTTTCTATATTTTGTTACACAAATCATGGTGATTTAATTTGTTTAATTGTTTTGTTTGTTGGGTTTGTTTTTTATTTTATTTTTTTTCTCATGTGTGACTGAAAGTATTATGAACTCTCTTTTGGAATGAATGAACTCTCTTTTGGAATGATTGAATTAAATTTATTGTATTTGATAATTGAAAAGAGAAAATTAAGAGGAAAAAAAATACGAGCGATTCTGTGGCGGGGTATTTGAAGGCTTGAATCTTCTGGAGTGCTGCTTTAATTAGTGCTGAATGCTCTTAACTTGTGTGGATAGTTAGTTTACTTCATGAATGGTCTAAGTGTATTAAATGGAAGATCCTTTGTCACTGAGACTAATATCTACTTTCTTTCTTCTTCACCAACAGCATGTGGTCCAAAAGAGGTGATTGTACATTACCAGAAAGTGCTGAAGCTCTACAAGAAGAAGCATAGCATCATTGCTGCTTGCAAAATAGTGGGAGTGGATCGCAACACAATTGTCTTGAATGCACCAATCACAGAGCTCTCCATTGCTGCCCCAGAAAAGTTTGCAGAGTTAGAAGATAAGCATACAAGAAAGCACAAGCTTGGTGATTTTGCTGGGAAATGTCTTGATGCCATCTGTGACAGTCCAGATATCGCCAGTGCAGTTACAGCACTTAAGAAATCAGGAAAACCTTTGCCTGTAGGGAGGGGGAACTATTGAACTGCTTTTGAAGCCAATAGCGGTTGCTATTTAAAATGCTAAATTGTGAAATGTTTGGAACTTTTTTGAAACCAATCCAGTTCAGTTTTACAGCACCTTATCGACTTGTACCTGTTTTTGTTTATAGAGTGGACTCTTTTTTTTCTCTTCTAAATGCCTCATTTAGATAACTTTTACATGTTTACTGTCAAAAAAAATAAATCTACCTCTAAAATGACTCCTACACAATAAATGGCACTTTTGAGCTTCACTGTTGAAACGTGCGTTTTTTCGAACCATATTAATAATCTTGACCACATGTAGTGTTCATTCTAGATGGGGAAGTTGTGAAAATCATTACTGACCATTAAGTAATGCATAATAAAAGCTTTATTAGTCAAAATAAGGTCTTGTTCTTGCTTTAGATCAGGTAGCTGTAAAAAGCACAATTAACTGTTGACAAGTGCCTAGTAAACTGATTATAGATGAGCAAGAAATTATGACATAATGCGTGGATTGTCTCTTACAAGGCTTTTACAGTCTTAAAAACGCTAAATAAACACCTCATAAAGGCTTTATTAAAGGTCATACAATCTTATAAACACTTAATAACTTAATAAGCTTAACTTAATAAGCATCTCATAAGATCTTATTAAAGCTTGTAGAGTCTTGCAAACTAAGTTCTTATAACTTCCTTTTATTCTTGTATTAACTATTACAATGACGTTATTAGACACTCATGCAGCCTTATAAACTAATAATAATGTTAATAAGCATCTTATAAGAACTTACAAAGGTCTTATTAATGCTTATTACAAGGACCGTAATATAAAGCGTTACCCAAATATCAAACCAACATCACATTAATGTAAAGGGGAGCATGTCTGAAATGTGCGAAGACTCATATCATGAATCAATAATAATAATAATAACAATAATAAAAGCGCTGAGATTCTTTTAATTTGCTATACATCCACCCACCCTCATACTGCACTGACCTGTGTTCCAGGGATTGTTGCAGGTGGTCCAGGGCAGAGGGTCTCTGAAGCAGTAGATGAGGTAGACGAAGGCCCAGGCCAGGACAATGCTGTAGAATCTGGAATACAGCTGGACAACTATCAAAGAATACCCCGTCCCTGGAGGGAGACAACAGCCAAAACATCCCAGTTTAAGTTCATCCCTTCTGTCTATCTCCAGAATTCACCATCATTATTATGGCTACCCTCAGATCTCCTGGAGCAGGGATTCCCAAACTGGGACTTCCATTGGAGGTTCCATCACTCATTCTTTTTGTTTTGCACCTTGGAACAGGAGAACTAGAAATTCCTTACTTTTTTCTTTCCTGCACTGCATACAAGCAGTGTCTTATCTCTTATATGAAACCTACAGCACTATGAGAAAAGTGTGAATATTGTCTCCGATTGCAGTGTTAGTAGAGTAAGGTTCAAGGCTCAAGCTTCTAGCAGCATTTTTGTCCCCACAACAAGATTAGAGCCAGTTTTTTAGTAAGAATTTAACACAAAAAACTTAATTTCAAATCAAAAAAATAAAGGCTGGTGATATTTTATATTTTTGTCATTCTTCACAAATCTCACAAAAACACTGAACTAACAATGTTCACAGTTCAGTTCTAGTCCATTTTGGGTGATGTACTATCTTCAGCTTAAATGCTCAATGTATGTATTTAGCCACACACACACAGAGAAGACATACAGTATTTAAAATTCACAAACTCACCAAGTCTGGGAAATGCTTTTTGTTAACAGTGACTTAACCAGAAATGATGTGATTACCCTTTGCCAGGGGGCAGAGCTTGGTCCAGCAGGTGACGGCGCCCTCCTGTGTATATTGACCAATCACAGTCTCCATCAGGAAGAGTGGCAGGCCACACAGCACAGCAAAGAGTAAGTAAGGCAACAGGAAGACACCTGCACACACAGAAATACACCTGAGATCAGTGACGCTGTAGTGGGATGAGCACTGGATCAGCATTAGTAAAGTGAGTGTTTGATCCAATGTAGAGTATTATTTTCCTTATGAGTTAATCTGACCAATTGTTATGAGTTGGTTTTCTTTGTGATTTTTTTGTTTCTGCTTGTGCTCACGTTTTCCTTTTTTGTTTTTCCTCCTCCTGTGGCAGCAGTGGAGGTGTGGCCTGGCGGTGCTGTGGGCAGACAGCGCACCTGAGGCTCGTCTCGCTAATTTCACCTGCTCTTAAGCAGCGTGGCAGCTTCGCGTTGCTGCCGGACTGTTTATGGTCATTGCCAGACTTTCCAGCCATTTCTCTTGTCCTAGATCTCTTGTTTGTGCTCTAGTCACCTTGTGCAGGTTTTGTGTTGTTGGTTTTCTTCTCTGTGTTATAGATTTGGTCTGTTATTGTATAGTTCCCTTAGTGGTTCCCACCTTACTTAGTTTATTCTTAATGTTTGTCTGTTTTCCTACCCGCTCGCCATGGCGTAGTAGATAGTTTAGTTTAGGGCTGAATTTGTGTTTATTTAGATTTGGGATTGTTTGGTTGTGTTTGTTATTTTCTTGGTGGGTTATAATAAACCGTTTGTTGTTCAAGTGCTTTGTTTCTGCCATTTTTTTGGGTTCAGACAAAAACTATTAGATTACTAGTCATAACACCAATACTTTCTTGATTCATTGATTAATCTGTTGATTTATAAAATATCAGAAAAGTGAAAAATGTCCATCAAACTTTAGTGGAACTCAAAAATGATGTCCTCAGATGTCTTATATTGTCTGACCTATTGGCCAAACCTAAATACGTTTAGTTATAAAATTACACACACACACACACACACACACACACACACACAAACACACGCCGCTGTAGGCTGATGGGATTGTCAACCGTAACTGAATGGCTCAAACCTGCGTAACCACAGTAGAGTGGAACTACAACTATTCAATTCAGCGTATTCATGCCAATAGTCACTTAACTTCTCTTTCTCTTAGTGTAAACTGTATAACAAGTACAAATAAATGTTGCACTTTGCAAGTTGCCAATTTTACATTTAGAATAGATTCAGAAACAGTATCATGTTTTTGCTTTTCATTAAAATTAGCAGCTTCCTTCTGTTGCCCACAAATGCCATTGTTCTGGTAACTTTGTTTTAGCTGCTGGTCCCAGTTATGCATGTTGCTAATACAGTGAAGTTAAACAGAGTTGGGGTGAGCTTTCATAAACTTTTACAAATAAAATCTGAATAATGACTTTTTATCTTAATCACAAGCTGCTGTAGTATATACAGTAAGTTTGAGCATGTTCTCCTGCAAACAGGAAACGGTAGATTAGTTTAACTCTTGTTCCTGAAGCATCATTTCAGATACACTCAATGTGCAAATAGTGACAAATTTTTGCGATCAACTTGCAGTTTCTTTAGCACAATCCCCATTTCATTTGTCTGACAGAGGTTAAGCTCTTCTTCAACTATTCTACTTCTAGGTGTAATGAAGAAATTGATAACTGATCTTTACCTTTACCTAAAAAGTTATTGCCATGAAAGGTGAAAGCACTCAGTCAAATGTGACAGTACATTGACTTCGTGTGTTCCAGCTCACCTCCTCCGTTCTTATAGCACAGGTAGGGGAATCTCCACACATTGCCCAGGCCAACCACATTGCCTGCAGCTGCCAGAATATATTCCCTTTTCTTCCTCCACTGTTCCCTCTTTTCCACTTGCATCTCCATCTCTGTGTCACCTCTCCAGTGCCTGGTCAGTACTAGCAGTGCACACCTCTGTCAGGCTGGTGTCATGCTCACCTGTAGTCACAATACTGACTGTTCGCCCGAGGCCATGGCTGTCTGGGAAAGCTCAATAAAGCAAGGACGTGCTCGTTGGTAGAGGTTCTCTAACTTAACCCTATCATCGCATGCCTTTCAAAATGTATGTTCTGTTTCAAATTACTAGTGTTAAATTCAGGTAACAGGATTATCAACATTTAATAATTTTAACAGTAATAGAAATAAAATTGAGTACACTTTCCTCTGAAATTTATTAGTAGAGGAATATGAACTAAATATACATTTAAAGTGTTAATGTACACACAGTGCACACTGTTGTTTGTGGTGTTTACAGTGTGATAATTTGATGATGATAATGCATAAGGCAAATAAGTTCATAAAAATAAATGTCAGAGAAGACATTTAGAATTGTTACTCAATGTAGAAGCCTGATATCCTCACACAGGGGTTCAAAACTGAAAGATGGCATGGTTGAAATTCCAGTTTCTCCTGTCCTTGAATAACTGGTTTTTTGAAACTTGTGTTTCTTGCTTGCATGTACTTTGTTTCAGAGATGCTGCATGCCAAGCAGCGGTATCTCTTGGAGCTCACAAGCCGAGACCATCTGGGGCCAAGGTCAATATTAAGTGCAGCACGGACCGCCCACCACATTCTTTTTTGTTGTGGTTCCTGCTGCTCTGCCCAGAACACTGCTGCCTAAATTTCATTTGTTACTGCACTGTATGTGTAGTGACAATTTTCCCATGAAATGAAATTGTCACTTAGGTGACAGGAGCAGTCTCGTAATTTTGACACGCATCCACCGTCCACAATATAAAACAACTTTCAGTACTCACGGATCCGTTCTTAGCGTTCCTTTATTTTCTCATTTGTTTCACAATTTCCATCATTAGTGCGGATCCATGACAACAAAAAGTCCAAAGGCGTAATTGATTACTAAACAATTAAACGGTCAAAAAACATTTACCGTGACGCTCTTCTTCACCTTCAAGGAACAAAAGGGCCAACCATACCACCTGTGCGCCCGGCCATATATAATTGGATACTCCACCCATAACCAAATATTACTAAGATAAATTCAAACTAAGAGACAAAATAAATAATTTTCTTTCCTTAATATTCGCAACATAATGCAATTCATAATTTACTGTCTACTTAAATTAAATTAAACTCATTTTCACCATAAACTGAACTAATAAAGACCATTATAAAAAATGGCTTCTACAGTATGTCTGCCCCCTACATTACATTTCATTTACAATCGAATTTTTATAGCAATGTTAAATAGACAGTTTGCCAGATTTTGTAGTATCTAGCAGTGAGGTTGCAAATTACAACCAACTGAATACCCCTCTCCTCACCGTCCTTATGGTGGCTGCTAAAAATGTGAAAATGCAAAACGTGCTCTCTAGAGCCAGTGTCTGCCTGTTCTCAGCTCCTGTAGAATAATGATGGTCCAACATGATTCCATCCATTGTAGGTATAAAGAGCTCATTCTAAGGTAATAAGGAGACATCAAATTTTATATTCAGGTGATTGTACACTAATGAAAACACAATTATTAATACGATATTCCCCCTATCCTCCTAAATCATTCAGAGAGACAGATGGAAGGAGAGGGTGATTGTGAAACTGGTGGTCATTAGTGGAGCATGTTTCTGAACTTTTTTGGAGCTTATGTTTGGCAGATTTGTCACTCTCCCTCTATATAATATCAGATGTTTTGACCATCTCGCTTTTCTCAAAATTGTGTTGTCAACTCCTCAAGTATGGTATATGCACACATTTCAATGGGTACATTTTCTGTTCTTGTTGGTTTCACTCCATCCACAATTATTACAAGACTCTTATTACTCTTGGAATATCTTTTGAACTCACATGAAGATTGTTTTTTTGGATTCTAGGACTAACCAAGATTCCTCTGCAGGTTGGAATACATTTCCTCTCCATTCACTGTAGACTGACTTTCTGACTTGTCCATATCCAATTCATACTTTTGTTGTTTTTACCTGAGTTTTATTTGAGTTTTTACTTACTTTTGCTTTCATATGTCATCTCTTGTGAATTATATGCCAGGACCCTGGGGGGTAGAGGAGTTTTCTGAATACAGTGTACCACAAGCCTCTTAATATTATTGTGGAAAATATTTTTTTTAAGGCCCATTTTAGTGTATTAAAGGGCCACTGAGGGAAAAACAATGTGAGCATGACAAATCTCTCCTGTCAGTAGCCTCTCTCAAAATCACAACTGAGTCAGAATGTGTAAGTGATGTGTACAAATCCTAATTAATACATCAATAAACTAAGTGCTGAATTTATATGTCCTTTAGTGTTTTCATTGATATAATGCAGGGATGTTCACACTATTTCATTTTCAGCCAGGTATCTGATTCTAGTCACTTAATGTAGGAACTAATTACCGCAATCCTTGTTGTCTTGATATTTTAAAGCTTTAAAGACAACTGGAAATGAACTCTAAATGTCTGTGGAATAGCACAGAATGCAACAAATCTTTCCTTTGGGCCATGTCCACAGAACATGGAGAAAGTAGATGATGAAAACATCCCTTTGCTTGCATCACAGAAAAGGAAAATAAAGACATTTGAGTCATCACATTTGATAATAAGAGGAGAAGAATGCGAGCATGCACAATGTATGGTATGCAACTCCAATCTCATAGCACCTCTCATCAGCCTCCTCATGGTTACTGTACAGATTTAATCAGCTTCCCACCTGTGGTAGCCACACAGTTCAGGCCTTCACTCCTCAGACCCGCGTACAACAAATCCATCATAGACCTTCAGATGTGATATTTCTACTGATTGTACAACTATGTTTTGCAGTACTCTATTTTCCAGTAGGTTGTCAACATACTCTAGAATTATTATACATTTATCCATGAATGTATTTTCCTTCTGCATGTCACATTCAAAAATAGAACTGATATCTGTTTGTGTAACAACTAGAAAAACGGTTGTTCCATAAAGATTTCACCTGAGTAGTTTCTCTAGAATGGGAATGCACACAGACATCCATGCACAAACATGGTCTTCATTTTCATACCTACAAACAAGCTTCAACAGAGTTTCAGGCTGAGAGAATGACCTCCTTTAATATCAGTATCTTTATATTCATTCTGAAGTGAGAACACCTGAATGTGAGTGACTGCAACTACAGAGTACTGTCCTTGCTCATATGCTTCACACTCCCTTTAAGACCACTCTCGCTTAATTAGACCAGCCTGGCTATATGTTAGCTCATTAGACCACTCAAAGGTTAAGGCTGTATCTGTCTGTATTCTTCCAGTACAGGTAGCTTCTATGCTGATCGTGGAGCCTACGTAAAACTGCTCAGTGTCACATCTGTGACTACAAAACAAACATCTTCTGAAGAGCTACAGCAAGCCGTCCTCATAAACAATGTACTTTTGCATTTCATGTGGATGAGTATCATTGATTCTGCAAATTTTGATGTGAATGTGTTGGTTGCTGTATGACTTCTTTCTTTTCTTTATTTTGGTCTTCAGGTGGATCATCAAATTTTTGCTGCCATTAGTCACTTTGGGCTTCCCAGAAGGTGGCTCCGGGCCAGGATCAGGTGGGGTACTACCTGGTTCTCTGCTTCCCAACTGGTCATGAGTTTAAAGACTTTCTTAAGCACTGGTGCATTCTGTTACTATTACCTTGTGTAAATGAATCTTTGACTTATTTATATTACGTATTTTCTTCTTACTTTACAATTACACTTAAAGTATGATCAATGACTCGGTTTGTATTTACTGTTTTACTGTTATGTAATGTAATTTCATTAATTTCACCATATTTTGTTCTCCAGCACAGTTCAGTCTGAGTTTACCTCATTATGGAAAGTTGTTCTATATTTGAATAAAGTTGTACTGTGTATATATGTAGGTTACGTACCTGAAAAGACAAACTCCAAACCTCAATTGACATGATCTGCCTGATTATGTAACAGAGAAAGCCATCACTTTATTGCCTGTAGCACGGATTTGGCATTTTTTTGATAGAACATATGAAAGCACCACAAAAGTCGAGCATATTCTGCTATTTGAACGGGTCAGAACACCTCTGGTGTAAGATACTGGCAGTAGCGATCCATCTCACAAGCACAAATGCAGCATCTACTGTATGGTAATGACAACAACTTATAACATGTCAGGAAAAGGAGCTGACACTGGTTTCATCTCTGTTTCATTTAGGAGTTCGTTGTTTGTCTTGGGATCAACAGGATCTCTAACAGGATGCCACAGGACCGACAGACGCTGTTGAGGACAGAAAAAGGGACATTTTGACATTGTGTGCAGCTTGAGGTGTCCTGAATGGTAATCAATTATTAAAAGTCAGGTAGAGTAAAAATACAAAGCAGGATGTGTTGGTGGTCTTACCTGTCTGAGCGTGCCATCAGTGAAGCAGATCTTGTAGACAGCCCAGATGGGTACCGGAACCACAGAGGAGAAGGCCATGGCCCAGCCCAGATAGTAAGCCCAGTCTGGGTACACATAGCCCCCACTGGATGTCAGCGGCTGGTAGTCCAGAAACGAGCAGATGAAGAAAACCTTGAAGGACAAGCAGAGGAACAAACTAGTATTTCTGCAGACAAACAGACTGCACTGACATGGTGATGTCATCCAGCTTTATGGAAGAAAACCTTTTGTAGCTTGATACTGTGTTGCTTATAAATCAAGACACGATGATGTAACATCTTTTGATGACTCAGGCTTTGCTTGTGCAATGAAGTCAGTTGTAACATTTTTGGTGTCAGAAATTCCTTATGCAGTTCTGGGTCTGCATTTACCAACCATCTCAGAATACCTCAGAGTAGGACTTCAAAGTCATACGTGAAGTCTCCTACACTTAATTTCATCAAGTTACTTATGATGTTTTGTTGATTTTTTGCCAAAACAATCTTTTAATAAGCTTATTGTCATTAAGCCCAAAAAATCTTTCCTCTCACAGAATATCTTTGTCTGACCTAAATATGGGCCCTGCAGAGACTCTCTTCACCTTCTTATTGATTGCTGATGGCCAAACCTTAGTCGTCACCACAGTTGTCTTGATTTAATTCCATTTCTGCTTTGTGTCAGACTCCTGCAGCTGTTAACAGTGTGTGACTAACCATGGTGATCAGAGGGGTGATGTAACGCCAGCAAAGTTTGAACAGAACCCACGGCCTCTGTCCTGTCATGGCTTCAACTGCATCACACATCTGTTCAGCCCCTGCATGATAATTACAGTTTGTCAGTAACAAGTGTTAAAGAGCACACTTTTGACAAAGCCCAACACTTACTATAGATGTGATCAGAAGTGCAGCTGTCTGTCAACTTTCAGACAGAGAGGACAGGTGAGGTGAAAACGGGAGGAGGGAATGGAAATGTACATCAGAAAGTACAACACCTACTAAAGGGAAATTTCTGGGTATAGAAGCTATGGCAGGGGAACTCAAACTGATATCTCTCTTGCCAGACATGAACTCTGACATTGGATGATTCTGCAAAATCCTTAATCATGTTCAATACGTTTTGTACATATGTAATGTTTTCTAAAGAATTTCTTATACAATATCTGTCCTTGCCAACTACAGAAACATGGTTATGGCAAACAAACTACAGGCTGGCTATGCTTAAAGGTAAGAAGAAGAAGAATCGAAGAAAAAGAATCGGGGGGAGACATTCCCCTTTATTTGTCACACACACATGCGAGCATGACGGCACACGGCACACGAGGTGAAATTTAACTTCCGCCTTTAACCCATCCTGGTCGTCCTTCCTCCGCGGCAGACCAGGAGCGGTGGGCAGCCAGACCGGCGCCCGGGGACCCATCTTCGGCGTCACCATTGGTCAGGTGGTGATCTTCTTGCATGTTTTTTTTTTTAGTGGGGGTATATTTTACAGAGGATACCCCAGGTGAACACGGGGAGAACATGCAAACTCCACACAGAAAGGCCCTCCTCGAGCAGCAGGCACCGAAGGCATGGTGGAGGACACACCCGGTGCCCGCAGCGAGATTCGAACCCGGGACCTTCTTGCTGTGAGGCGACAGTGTTGCCACCGTGCCACCGCAAAATCCATCTACCAGCATGTCTGTGAAGATTCTCATTCATCCTGGTCATGGTACTTGTAAGTCCTTTCCAATGGCAACTGGACTTGCTTGTGGTTCTAGAAGATGTTTTGCCTCTCATCCAAGAGGTTTCTTCAGCTCTAACTGACTGGTGGGAGGTGCCAGGCAGTTATCCTCTTGTACAATCGTAGCTCTGCTCAGCTATCATGTGAGTCATTAAGGTCACAAGTCATGGTGTTGGGTCAATGTGTGTTAATGGAGAATAATGGGTGGGTCGTAGACCCACTTGATGTGTTCTAGAACTACAAGCAAGTCCAGTCGCTGTTGGAAAACACTTAGAAGTACCATGAGCTGGGTGAATGAGAATCTTTACAGACATGTTGCTACACAGTTTGGGATGAACACCCTTTGAATGGTATGGGAATATGAAAGGACATCCAGTAATCTTGCGGACTATAGGAACCATATGTGTTCCAACTTGAGATGCAGGCAACACGGGATCATTCTCTATGGCTTACACCTGGGTTCCACCATGAAATGCCACAGAGCTGATAGAATTCTCCAAAAAGCTCAGTATCAACCGCTCAACCAGAGAGTGAGACAGATTAATTTCACCATCAACACACTTAAAGTTAAGATGGACCAGATGCTCAAAGGACTGTCTACCAATCTACCAAAATACCCAGTGAAGTCTCCAAGTTTGTGGAGAAGGCACAGACATCACAGTCCACCAAGGGCAAGGACTGACAGACACAAAAATTTCAAACATTACAGGCACAGCAGAGATCAGAAACAATATCATTGACCAACCACTATATTACTGATTAGAAAAAGGTTAGAAAAGGACCATGAACAGAATAACATTGTCATTCCTTACTTTGCAGGAATATCTGAAGAACTCAGGAGGATTTTTAACAAAAACCACATCGCAAAATTGTTAGGCACAATCATCAAATATGACCAGAAGTCCTAGGATACTGGGTTGAAATTTAGACCCTGGTAACTGGTGACAGATAGCTGGATAGTACAATGACATCTGGTAATCACTTACCAAAAGCCCAGCCAACAGCCACACACTCAATCAGAGACACAAACAATATACATGCTCCATTTGCACCATAGTAGTCAATCAGCTGGAATAGGTACACTCCTCCCTGGACAAAACAGAACAAGTAAACACATGTAGTGTCACTTAAAATACTACTCCAATATGACAGTGTTAACTAGTGTTTTTTATTAGGATTACACAGGCCTGCATTGTACCTGAGAGGTGAGAGGGATCTGTGAGATGAAACAGAGAGAGCAGAACAAGATGAGGAAGATTTCTCTGCGCCAGGGTTTGCGCATCTGTCCTGGGAACATGTCAATCACTGATGATGTTATAGTCTCCAAACCTGTAAACTAACACACACAAGCAGACAGAAGAATAGAATTTTACCAACTCATTACATCAAACAGGTGAAGTGAGGAGCCTGGCTGGGCCTTCAATATCACTCCATATGTAGCTGTTGTAATTAAACTGGATGATTGACTGTCCCTTTCTCCTCCAGTGCAGTGAGGAAAGCTTCTATCCTGTTTTTTTTTTCTTAATGTTTGTTCTTTCTTCTCATTGGAATGTCTGGTGCATTATGCAATGCAAAGAAATGCTTCAAATGTCTCTGTTTCATCACTTGTTCTTCAAGTCTTTGGTTTAAGCAATGAGGACTCCAATGACAAATAGAAATAAGATTCTATAAGTCCTTTTCTGCCTGAAACCACCCCTTTGTCTCAGACTTTTCGTGTGACGCACCTTTGACACCTGCTGCTGTGGCCTTGCTTGATTCCAACTGTGAGTGTTATTATTATCAGTCACATTTCTATTATTACATACATATTATTGTTATCATATGCATATTCTATCATACACATACCACATATATATACTGTCATATACTATTTTTTGTTATCAGCCATATTTCTGTTATTGCCAGAGCTGTTATTGTTATTACTGTCATTGGTGTGCGTATCTGCTCTATCTCTCGCTCTCTCTCTAAACCCAACTGGTTGAGGCAGATGGCCGCCAATGTAGAGTCTGGTTCTGTTCAAGGTTCCTGCCTGTTAAAAAGAAAGTTTTTCTTTGCTGCCATCACCAAATGCTTGCTCACAGGGGAATTGCTGGGTCTCTGCAAATTAAAGACTATGGTCTAGACCTGCTCCATATGGAAAGTGTGATGACATAACCTTTGTTTGTTTGTCTGTTCGGAGATATATAAATAAATTGCACTGAATTGCATAAATGAGTCTAGCAGTCTTTTGTACCAGCTAGAGATGATGGACAGAGCCCTGGCTAATATTTGATTAACGTGCATTGCAATAATCAATCTAAGAATACATAAAAGCATGTGGAAATTTTCAAATCAGCAACTGATAAATATGACTTAATATTAGACATTATGTTGACCTGGAAGAAACATGACTGAACAACATTTGTTATTTGATCATCAAAACAGAGGTTAGCATCAAATGTTTCCCCTTGATTCCAAACAGCTTGCTTAATATAATTTGACAGATAAGCCAAGATAAGCAGCAACAGTGCTGATGGAATCTGGGGAATCAAACAGAACCTCAGACTTATCATCCAAGGGTCAGGCTATCAAAATCCAGCAGTCACGTCATTAATCAGTTTCTTTCGAAAGTAAAGTAAACCAAAATATTACTTTTACCATACCATACAAAATGTCATGGCAATACAAGCAAAAGCGGTCAAGATATTTCAGAGATATTTTAGAGCCAGGCAGCTAGCATGGCTAAAAACATATACAAAGACAAAGATTTGTTACAATCATATTAAATTCTCCACAAATGGACTTTAAGCTGCAGTTTTACATGTTCATTGTAAAACAATGGTTTCACAATGAACATGGTGTTGAGCCTCCATAAACAGTTGCAGTATATCCTTATACATTAAATGAATACAACACAGTGGTATGTTGTGTGTTCTCTTCATCTTACCACTGTATCCAGTCCCAACAGAATGAGCATAATGAAGAAGCAGGCGGCCCACAGCTGAGGTAGGGGCATCATGGCTACAGCCTGAGGAAAAGCTATGAATGCCAGCCCAGGGCCTGGAGGACAGAAGACACATTTCAATTGTTGTCCTCTCCACCTGACTTGACTTTAGATTTTTGTCATTTTCTAGCAAAAGTGTGAGGGTAAATTTGATTATCTGCCTAACAGAGACAATAGCATTGGGCGTTAAATCATATGTACCTGAGTCGACCACCAAGTTGATGGGAATTCCTTGTTTGTGGGACATGAAGCCCAGAGCTGAGAAGACTGCGAAGCCGGCAACAAAGCTGGTGCAGCTGTTCAGTGCACACAACCACAGACTGTCCCTGCATACAGACCCACAGAGCTTAGCATACAGAGCAGGACTATGTGGGGGAATGCACTTACAGTGTCCTGACTGTCCTATTGTCACTGTGGGACAGCCAGTCAGCCCCATGGTTCTCCTATGATGCCTTTACTTTGGAGATGCAAAGAAGTATTTGATCACCATGTTCTCTCCCAAACACCCTCTCTCCCTTCGGCAGAGCTCCTCCATTATCACAAAGACGGCTCTTAACTTTAGAACCCTAGTTGATGTTCAAGATGGTTTGAATGATGTAGAAATTACATCATTTGGTAGATCTATGCTTTTAGGGGTGTTTTCAACCTGTATCTTTTGGGTCACAAGAGAAAAGACTTGAGAAATGAGGTTGCGTAATCTTTCCTAGCCCTGATTAAGAGCAGCAACCAACACAGCATTGTGGGGACAGATGATGAAAAAAGAAGCCTGGAGTATGTTGAACGTTAGTGGAACTACTAATCAAATGGCTTACCTGTAGCAGTTGTTCTTGACTTTGTTGTAGCTGCCCAGTGTGATCATGCTTCCTCCTGCAACACCATACGAGAAGAGGACCTGAGCAGAAGCCTCCATCCACACCTGATTAACAAAGATGAAAAATTACATGTAATTCACTCATCTCCAGTGATAATTGGCCCAGCTGGGTGTGATGCTTACGGTTTAACAATAAAAAGAACAAACCAGACACTGTAATGCTGCAAGATTTGTCCAAGGTGTCTCACCTGAAAGTCTGCCAGGCGAGAGAAATCTGGATACAGATAGTAGACCACACCCTGCCAGGCTCCTGGCAGAGTCAACCCCCTGACCAGCAGGATGACCAGAGTCACATAGGGAAACACAGCCGTGACGTACACCGCCTAAAATTTTAGTGATTATTTAGCATATTACTGGTCATACACATTTACTGCATTAGGTTATCGAAATGCTGCTGCTATTCTAATGTTGGTTACTTCTTTGAGTAGTGCTGTAGGTTTGAAGAAAGTTTCAAGTATTAAAACACTTCAGCTGTTCTTCTGCAATGCCGTCAGTAACACAGACAAAATCAAAAGATAATGCAGCTTTCATGTCATGTTGGCACAATGGGAAGAATGAGACGACTTTCTCCATTTGCACTCAGCCTTCCTGCATTCTCTTTTAGTGCTTGTCACAGTTGGGGTGTTTCTCAGCTTGTTGAAAGACCATTTCAGGTTTGGAGTTTTACAGTCAAAATTATTACAGAGCAAATCAGTCTACGTTAATTAATTAATTAATTGTGGACTATAGAGGTACCAGTTCACCTCTACAGGGCACTGTGTGTATGTTTTGGGCCTTTGTGTGTGTGTGTGTGTGTGTGTGTGTGTGTGTGTGTGTGTGTGTAATGAAAATAAAGTGTAAAAAGTGGATTTCCCCAAATGAGATCAAAAACGTTGTTTCATTTCTATAAGAGACTGGTTGGCCCCTGAACTTTCACAACAATGTTCACAGACCTTTCCTGTGGAACGGACCCCTTTCCAGATGCAGAAGTAGCAAGCCACCCAGCAGGCCAGGAGAGACAGCAGCAGCTCCCACCTGACTGTACCAATCTCCTCTATTCCCCCAGACATGGACAACAACCCTCTCCTGTATGGGGACACCACACAGTCAGTGAAGGTTACATGCATGAAGAATTACCATATCTGACATGCAAAGATTGCTGCTGCCCTGTGTAATTTAGCATGAGTTTGATGTGACAACACTGACTTACTCCCAGAACTCAGAGACGGAAGACTTGGTGAGGTTTCCAGATGTCCAGTTTCCTGTCAGGTTGCTGCTGTGTATTGCAGTCCCGTTTGTAGAGGTGAGGTCCACACATCTGTCTGTTGATAGGAAGGGAAATAATCACAGTGATTAAATGTTAATCTTCATACTGCATCACGTGACTGCAATGGTCATCAGAATGTAATATTATTTGGCTATTATTTTCAGTCTTAGCAGAACTTTCATTTTTGGCATTTAAATTAATGTACATTTCAATGATTAGCAGCCTGTGTCTTCAAGACAAAATTGAGAAATCAAAGTACAGTAAAGAAAAGATGCTTAAGTGATTTTGTATATGAGCAAATAAATCGTAGTTGTAGAATTTTCTTTGTTTGGATAATGTTTGTTTCTTCACTGCTGACACTGCAACGACGAGGGATCTCGCTAGTGCTAACTGTCTCTTTGTCCAGATGAGGTGACGACTCTAAAAACTGTGGCTGCCTCGATCTGGCGAGGTTATCATTGCTTACATCTGCATGACATCTGAGGAAGTGGGGATCAAGATGGCGATATATGAGGTTGGTGTGTGGTGAGCTTCCAAACTGTAAGATGTACCATGTCAAAAAGAGACAGCTAAACCAAACATTATGCCCGCTGTGCCTAAGTTTTGAAAAAGAAGAACAATGTGAGTATAAGGAATAGCACCTAACACGGCTTTCTTATGAAATAAATCTTAACTTCCTAGCTTTGTCATTTTATGATCAACAAGCCAAATAAGAAGTCTAGAAGAAACAGTGTATCAATGGTGGTAGAGAATTGAAGGATATTTCAAACGCTTGTATCCTGAAAGTTGTGGTTGAGTTGACAAAGTACTTCACTACTCTTGAGTAAAACTTATCCATGCGCATGGAAGACATACAAACCATACAGCAGGGGATGGAACCTCCATTTGTATGGAATGAGAGACACCTGCAGAGAACATCAGAGGTGATATCAAACTTGTGGCATTGCCCACACTGGAAGAAAAAGATGGGCTTTCTTGTCAACATGGTGCATAGAGTTGGGGTGTCTCATGAAAATGCAACTCAGCCTTTTATTGTGCAGTACACAATGTGGTCTTTGAGAAACAAAATCTGGAAGATTTGTCATAATAGTGGGATCTTGAAAGAGAAGAAACTACTAGTGACATGATTTGACACGCGATAGCACATGTAGGAAGGCAGTTTTGTGCTTGAGTAGACTTCATGCAGGTACAGATTTCTTACAAGAAACTCTATCATGGAGTAATGATGAAAATTTTGGAAATCTTAGTCAGGGTACACAATAAATTTTTCTTATGGTTCAAATCATTGCGCTGGTTGCAATGCCATTAAATAGATTTAATGATGATGTACTGGAGTCCATTGTTTCAGAGGAGGGATGATGAATTATATCGTGGAAAAAATCTTGATCTTAAAGGTGAACAACCTTCTGTTCATTATTTGCAATGTTTATGGACCAAAAGGGACAGCTCAAGCAAAACATATCTTTTCTAAACTGTCTTTAAAACTGTCTTTAAAAGAATGTACGAAGAACCTTTTTTTAATCATCATTTTATATATGGATGCAGGTGTTTTCAGTCAAGAATTTATTCTGGTTATTGTCACCACAAGATTACAGCTTTCAGACGTTTCTCTTTCTCACGCTCCGCTGTCTCATCATAAAATCACAAGTCTTTGATTGAATTGATTGAAGAATCCGAATCAACCATCAGAAGAAATTTTGATGACACAAATTTACTATTATCTGTAATGAAAAAGAAATGAGTCAAAGTCAAAAAAGGAAATTCTTTGAATTCAAAGTAAGAGAAGATCCAAATAAAACACTGCAAAGAAATAATAATAATAATAATAATAATAATAATAATAATAATAATAATAATAATAATAATAATAATAATAATAAACTAAATTCTAGCTAAGAAAGTCTCTTAATGAGTCAGTTCCTGACATCTAGACACAATTTATCTTAACATAAATATAAAAACACTTAAAAGTGAACAACTTGATAGAATGTACGTGTATATGAGCCTGGCCAGAGGTAGCTTCGTCAGATCCAGGAAGATGTGGTGAAGAAGTGGTTTGAAAAAAGAAATCGAACAAAAGAAACAACATTGCATCTATAATATAGCTGGTATATTACATCCTTTTATAGAAAATTAAAAATATCAAAATTTAAGTGTTAAAATTTAAGTGTAGCAAGTTTATGGAACACATAAAAAAAGAAGCCCCTTGATTTCTGAAGATGTCTGTGAAGTTGTACATTTGCACCTTGATAGTAGAATGTTATGTCTGTTTTTGGGATTTAATTAGGGATCATCTATTACTCATGTTCAAAGAATGCATGGATAGAAAGGAGATGGCAACAGCCACGAGACAAGGTCTGATAAGCCTAATTCCTAAACCAGACAAAGATCATTTATTAATTGAAAACTGGAGGCTCAAAGGTCACATTCGCTATAATATCAGATCAGGATTAGATTTACGTGACTATTGAAACTACACAAATCTACTCTAGCTCTTAGCTGATGACACAGTATTATTTCTTGAAGATGACTGAATGACAAATGCGCAAAGCATTACATATAACTGGTGAATTTTCCAAAGATCTGGCTCTCAAGCTCAATATCAACAAAACTGAATGTTTATGATCAATAGTCCTATAAAACTGTACGTAAACACATATGATATGACTCTCAGAAAACAGTCAAATGTTCCTCTTTAAATCAAGAAAATGTGGCTTCAGAGAGACCTTTCCATTTTTGGAAAAGAGTTTTTGACAATAGCTAAACTGCACCTTTAAGATCAAATGGCTCAAAAATGTTTGGAAGTAGTAGAATTATTGTGGAATTCTACACCACACAATATATTAAAAAATGTAGGTGGCTTAAAGTTTATAGCAGGGCAAAATTATACCGTTTCTTAATAGCTGGTAAAACTCTCAGGATCCCATTAGCAGGCTTTACTGTGTTATGTTTGCAACTTTTTGCCACCTAAGGATACCACGTGCACAGCCGTAATATTACTGTTAACAATAAAAGCATGTGTAAAGAGAACTGGTTAAAAGGGCCTTTGTTACCTTTCTTACAGCTTTGTTTGATGATTCAGGAAATCTTGACAGGTATGAAAATTTTCAAATCTTTTCCAGTTAAATAATAAGAATTTTTGTAGAGATTTCATTCATTCCAGAGTGAGATTTCAGTGGAAGGACTTTTCTTGCAACATTTCCCACAAATGCTGATAATGTTTTTAAATGATTGTGCATATTGCTTTTTATGTGTGCAGTGGTCTTTGGCCTTCATTCACTCAATTAAATGTCACATAACAAAGAAGCAGAAATAACAGTAATGATCATTTAGATTTAGCTCATGTGTTGGGAGTACCTAAAACTGGTGGCGTACTGAAATTGTTGTTATGGTTACGGGGTTGCTTAATCTGTTTCCTGTTATATTTTCAAGGTTACTCTCATGTCTAATATTTTATTTTACCTCCTGTCTTTCTGTGTTTCACAGGTTATCAAAAGGATTTTGTTTTCGTTGTTCAGAAGAGATGAAGACAGAACAGTAAATTTATCACAGTGGTCTTAGATGGTGGTACATGACAAACTTTTCTATCTGCATATTTTGCCTTATGCTGCTGCAGCCTTTACATTCAAATCAAACTTTTACATGTAACTGACCAGGGCATGTATTCAAATATCAAACCAACATCACATTAATGTAAAGGGGAGCATGTCTGAAATGTAAGACTCATATCATGAATCAATAATAATAATAATAATAATAATAATAATAATAAAAAGCGCTGAGATTCTTTTAATTTGCTATACATCCACCCACCCTCATACTGCACTGACCTGTGTTCCAGGGATTGTTGCAGGTGGTCCAGGGCAGAGGGTCTCTGAAGCAGTAGATGAGATAGACGAAGGCCCAGGCCAGGACAATGCTGTAGAGTCTGGAATACAGCTGGACAACTATCAAAGAATACCCGGTCCCTGGAGGGAGACAACAGCCAAAACATCCCAGTTTAAGCTCATTCCCTTTGTCTATCTCCAGAATTCACCATCATTATTATTGCAGCAGTGTATGTCTTTCCCAAGATGAGTGTGGCCAGCTGGAGCTGCCTCAGCCCTACAAGACTACTTTCATGACACAGACTGAAGCATGTTCAAGGAACCTATCACCATAGACATGTAACTGATTTGGAAGAATATGCAGCATCTGTGACTGGCTACATCAGCAGGTGCATAGATGATGTCACCGTCTTTTAGAAGATCTCCACATGTCCTAACCTGAAGTCATCGATGTCCAGTGATGTTGGCATGTTGAAAACCCACAATGCTGTCTTTGAAAATAGGTCTATGGCAACCCTCAGATCTGCTAGAGCAGGGATTCCCAAAGTAGGACTCCCAGTGAATGTTCCATCACTCACTCACACTTTTTGTTTTGCACCTTGGAAAAAAATCCTGACTTTTTTCTCTCCTGCACTGCATACAAGCAGTGTCTTATCTCTTATATGACACCTACAACACCATGAGAATAGTGTGAATACTGTCCCGGAACGCAGAGTGTTGGTAGAGTAAGGTTCAAGCTTCTAGCAGCATTTTGTCCCCACATCAAGATTAGAGCCAGATCTTTAGAATTTAACACGAAAAACCTCAATTCCTTTCAAAAAATAAAGCCTGGTGATATATTATATTTTCGTCATTGTAAACAAATCTCACAAAAACTCTAAACTAACAATGTTCACGGTTCAGTTCTAGTCCATTTTGGGTGACCTACTGTCTTCAGATTAAATGCTCAATGTATGTATTTAGCCACACACAGACAGAGAAGACATACAGTATTTAAAATTCACAAACTCAACGAGTTTAGGAAATGCTTTTAGTTAACAGTGACTTAACCAGAAATGATGTGATTACCCTTTGCCAGGGGGCAGAGCTTGGTCCAGCAGGTGATGGCGCCCTCCTGTGTGTACTGGCCAATCGCAGACTCCATCAGGAAGAGTGGCAGGCCACACAGCACAGCAAAGAGTAAGTAAGGCAACAGGAAGACACCTGCACACACAGAAATACACCTGAGATCAGTGACGCTGTAGTGCCGGGCTATTCAAATGGCGGCCCGCGGGCCACATGCGGCCCAGAAGCAATACTCGAGTGGCCCAACTCGTGGTTCAGTCAAAAAAGCAGAGACAAAACATGAAAAATACATTTTGCGAAAATGAACTCAAAATTCCTACAGTAGATTATAAAATGAGTGCAACACTCCGCGTAGCCTAGCAACACACAACCAACCAACAATGCAGCGCGTTGTTTTGAAAGTTGCCGATAGAATCCCAACTCCAGCACATGAAAGTATGTATCTCTCAACCCTTCAACGAAAAATTGACAATGAAAACCGTCGTTTTAACCCTGCCTGGACGGACAAATACTGTTTTATTTTACCGCCAACTCCAAACGCCAAACCTATGTGTTTACTTTGCAATGACTGCGTTGCGGTACTTATAGTATAATGTCCGGAGACACCACCTGGAAAAACACCCGACTTTCCCAGGAAACTTTCCCGAAGGATCCCAACAGAGGGTTTTGTACAACAGGAGTAGTACAACTCTGGTGCGGACAGTTACAGCTCAAGAGAGAGTCACAGCAGCTTCCCTCCGTGTTTCGTGGATTTTAGTAAAGAAAAAAAGGCCATTCACAGACTCCGTTAAAGACTGCATGCTTGCAGTCGCTGATGAAGTCAGAATCAGAATCAGAATCAGAAAATGCTTTATTGCCAAGTACGCTTTTACACATACAAGGAATTTGTTGTGGTGAAATTGGTGCATGACACATCTACTAAAATAAGAGCACAAAATATAACAATTTAAACATATATACACAAGTCTGTTTTTTGTTGTTTGCTATTTTCCGGAAACACAGTCTGTTTTTCAGAAAGAAGTTGAGCGTTAATGTAATGCATAGAGTTGTATTTATATCAATGTGACAAAATGAGTCCGAGGTGGGATGTGAAGACTGTCAGGGGGGTTCCGGCCCTTGTTGATAAGGCTGACAGCAGACGGGAAAAAACTGTTCTTGTGCCGTGAGGTTTTGGTCCTGATGGACCGCAGCCTCCTGCCAGAGGGGAGTGACTCAAAGAGTTTGTGTCCGGGGTGAGAGGGATCAGCCACAATCTTCTCTGCACACCTCAGGGTCCTGGAGGCGTACAGGTCCTGAAGAGATGGGAGATTGCAGCCAATCACCTTCTCTGCAGACCGAATGACACGCTGCAGTCTGCCCTTGTCCTTGGCGGTGGCAGCAGCGTACCAGACAGTGATGGAGGAGGTGAGGATGGACTCAATGATGGCTGTGTAGAAGTGCACCATCATTGTCTTTGGCAGGCTGAATTTCTTCAGCTGCCATAGGAAGTACGTCCTCTGCTGTGCTTTCCTGATGAGGGAGCTGATATTCGGCTCCCACTTGAGGTCCTGGGAGATGATAGTTCCCAGGAAGCGGAAAGACTCCACAGTGTCAATAGTGGAATCACAGAGGGTGATGGGGGCAGGTGAGGCTGAGTTCTTCCTGTTGTCCACAACCATCTCCACGGTCTTTAGAGCATTGAGCTCCAGGTTGTTCTGGTTGCACCAGGTCACCAGATGGTCAACCTCCCACCTGTATGAGATGAGTCCGATGAGGGTGGTGTCGTCCGCAAACTTCAGGAGCTTGAAAGACTGGTGACTGGAGGTGCAGCTGTTCGTGTACAGGGAGAAGAGCAGAGGAGAAAGAACACAGCCCTGGGGGGATCCGGTGCTGATGGTCTTAGCGTCGGAGACGTGTTTCCCCAGCTTCACGCACTGTTTCCTGTCAGACAGGAAGTCTGTAATCCACCTGCAGGTGGGGTCAGGCACGCTCAGCTAGGAGAGCTTCTCCTGAAGCGGAGTTGGGATGATGGTGTTGAAGGCAGAGCTGAAATCGACAAACAGGATCCTAGCGTAGGTTCCTGCGGAGTCCAGGTGCTGGAGGATGAAGTGGAGGCCCAAGTTGACTGCATCGTCTACAGACCTGTTGGCTCTGTAGGCAAACTGCAGGGGGTCCAGGAGAGGGTTGGTGATGTCTCTGAGGTGTGAGAGCACAAGGTGCTCAAAGGACTTCATGACCACAGAGGTCAGGGCGACGGGTCTGAAGTCATTAAGTCCTGTGGTCCTTGGCTTCTTGGGAACAGGGATGATGGTTGAAGACTTGAAGCAGGCAGGCACGTGACATGTCTCCAATGAGGTGTTAAAAATGTCTGTGAACACTGGAGACAGCTGATCAGCGCAGTGCTTCAAGGCAGATGGGGAGACAGAATCCGGTCCAGCTGCTTTCCGGGGGTTCTGTCTCCTGAAGAGTCTGTTGACGTCCCTCTCATGGATGGAAAGAGTCGTCACTGAGGTGGGTGGGGAGGGGGAGGGGGGGGCCTTTAAGGTGGGCATTGGTGGAGGTGACTGGAGCTGGAGCTGTATGGAGGTGTCGTGGGGGATGGTTGCTGGACTGTCCCTTTGTATTTCAAAGCGGCAGTAGAACTGGTTCAGGTCGTTGGCTAGGCGTGGATCGTTGATGGAGTGGGGGGCTTTAGGCTTGTAGTTAGTGATCTGCCTGAGCCCTTTCCAGACAGACACAGAGTCGTTGAGCTGAGAACTGGTGTTGGAGCTTCTCAGAGTACAGTCGTTTAGCCTCTTTCACCGCCTTGCTAAACTTGTACTTCGACTCTTTGTATCTGTCTTTGTCCCCACTCCTGAAGGCCTCTTCCTTTTCTTCCTTGATGTCCTCACTACAGGTTTGCAGAGCTTTAGTTTCTGCCTGTACGCAGGAATCAGGTGTACCATGACGTGGTCAGAGTGGCCCAGTGCAGCACGGGGGACGGCGTGATAAGCATCCCTGACTGTGGTGTAACAGTGATCCAGAATGTTCTCCAGAGAGGAGAACATTCTGAACTGTAAACTGTCTGTATTTAGGCAGTTGGTGCTTGAGGTTACCTTTGTTAAAGTCGCCAAGGACAATAACTAAAGAGTCCGGGTTGGTCCGCTCCACACGCAGTATCTGGTCAGCGAGCATGTGACAACACAGTTAAAACGAGTGTAACATCTGCTATTAAAGATGTGCCCCTATCAGACACTTCAAACTTTCGCAGGGTTGAAATTCTTGCTACAGATGTGTTTGAAACGCTGTTGAAAGATCTGAAGAAAGCTGACACTATGTCTACAGCAGTAGATGACTCTGCGGACAGAGGTGATACTGCACAGTTGTGCATATATGTCCGTTTTTTTTGATGGTAAAATATTCCGAGAGGAATTGCTCGGCTTACTGCCATTAGACGGGCACACAACTGGCGAGGTAATCTTTGAGAAAATCTCAGTTTTTTTTTTTTTTTAAAGACAATGGTCTGGATATGGAGCGTGTGTGCATGCTTGTGACAGACGGGGCCCCATCCATGATGGGGAAAGTAAATGGTTTGGTAGCACGTTTTTCTGCTGTTGCATCCCAGATTTCATCAGTACACTTAAAACTTCCCCCACTAAGTACTACAAACTGTAGCATACATGGCAACAGAAGTGGGATCGGTAAAGAAGAGATGCCTATTCACACGTGATGATTTAAAACAGTGTGGTGTAGTATTCATTGTTGATTGTTAATTACTGTTATGACTTGTAATGGGTTTTTTGCACTAAAAGCCTTGATGGTTCTTTTTTATTCAGGTAAATGCACCTTGTGATGTGCCTCGGTCAGACGTGACCAGAATGTTACTTTGATTTCATTCCGAAAGGAACAATATTTTGTGACCGAAATATTCTTTTTCGTTATTAAAGTGAAAAATAGCTTTGCTGCTACCTCAGGTTCTGTTTATTTAGAGAAGGTTTTCATGCACTTTTTGATGTTCTTATGTCAGATATGTTTATTTTATTTCAAAGGGGAAAACAATCTCATCACGACTGATGTGCACTTTTTTTTAATGCTATTATTTCATGAGTGAGAATATACTACCTCTGTTCAATTAAAAGTTTTGAACTGTGTTTTTATGCACTTTTTGAAGCGGCTACATTTTACAAAAATTGATTAAAAAACATCACTTGTTATTTCATTATATTAATTTGTGTTGGTTTGAAATTTGTCATTACCTCCTCCTGACTGACCGCAAAATGTCTGGCCCAGCTTAAGGTCTCGATTTTAGAATCTGGCCCAACTGAATTTGTAATTGAAATGCCTTGCTGTAGTGGGATGAGCACTGGATCAGCATTAGTAAAGTGAGTGTTTGATCCAATGTAGAGTATTATTTTCATGATGAGTTAGTCTGACCAATACTTTCCTGATTCATTGATTAATCTGTTGATCTATAAAATATCAGAAAAGTGAAAAATGTCCATCAAACTTTCACAAAACTCAAAAGTGATGTCCTCAGATGTCTTGGTTTGTCTGCCCTATTGGCCAAACCCAAATACAGTTATAAAATACACACACACACACACACACACACACACACACACACACACACTAATCCAATCCAAATCAATCAGACTTTCTTGTGTATAAGAACTCATGCAGTCTTTAACAGTTAATAATAAAAACTTGGATAAATATATTGAACCTGAGAAAATATTTGAACATATCTTTTTTTTCTTTTTTACATGTTCTTAGCATACCAAATATTTGCCAATTAGACCAATCACAAAGTACAGTTGAGGCTGATGGGAATGTAAACTGTAACTGAACGGCTCAAACCTGCAAAACCACAGTGGAGTGGAACCACAACTATTCAATTCTATGGAGCCACAAAGTGCCACAAGGAAAAAAAAAAAACTTTATCACACGCACAAGATACTAAAAGGTGCACACAAGATATTAAATCGAGCGCATGAGATACTAAAACGTGCGCACGTTTTAGTTATTTCCCATGCTCTACATCCAAAGTGTGTGAAAGAGCAGTATCACAGGGCATTCCTCCCTGCAGCTGTCAGACTGTACAATAAAAACTGCTCCAAGTAATCAGTACAATAGTCTGTGCAATAAAACATGTACATAACAGTCTGTAAATACTATTTACAATTTCTTACAATTTTTTACAATTTTTTTTAGGATGACGTTTCTTTTTCTTTTTATTTAAAATTCCCACTCTTTTGTATATACTGATGTTGTTTTTTAATTTGCATGCACTTCTTATATTATCTATCTGCTTTATTGATGCTGCTGTAATTTGGAATTTCCCCTCGTGAGACTAATAAAGGAATATTGAATTGAATTGAATTGAATTGAACGCTTTGACTTTTCCATGCATACGGCTCTCCATAGTGACAACTTCAGATGTTCACAGTCATTTACATTTAGAATAGATTCAGAAACAGTATCATGTTTTTATTTTTCATTAAAATTAGCAGCTTCCTTCTGTTGCCCACAAATGCCATTGTTCTAGTAACTTTGTTTTAGCTGCTGGTCCCAGTTATGCATGTTGCTAATACAGTGAAGTTAAACAGAGTTGGGGTGAGCTTTCATAAACCTTAATAAATAAAATCTGAATAATGACTTTTTATCTTAATCACAAGCTGCTGTAGTATATACAGTAAGTTTGACCATGTTCTCCTGCAAACAGGAGACGGTAGATTAGTTTAACTCTTGTTCCTGAAGTATCATTTCAGATACACTCAATGTGCAAATAGTGACAAATTTTTGTGATCAACTTGCAGTTTCTTTAACACAATCCCCATTTCATTTGTCTGACAGAGGTTAAGCTCTTCTTCAACTATTCTACTTCTAGGTGTAATGAAGAAATTGATAACTGATTTTTGCCTTTACCTAAAAAGTTATTGCCATGAAAGGTGAAAGCACTCAGTCAAATGTGACAGTACATTGACTTCGTGTGTTCCAGCTCACCTCCTCCGTTCTTATAGCACAGGTAGGGGAATCTCCACACATTGCCCAGGCCAACCACATTGCCTGCAGCTGCCAGAATATATTCCCTTTTCTTCCTCCACTGTTCCCTCTTTTCCGCTTGCATCTCCATCTCTGTGTCACCTCTCCAGTGCCTGGTCAGTACTAGCAGTGCACACCTCTGTCAGGCTGGTGTCATGCTCACCTGTAGTCACAATACTGACTGTTGGCCCGAGGCCATGGCTGTTTGGTAAAGCGCAGTAAGGCAAGGACGTGCTCGTTGGTAGAGGTTCTTTAATTTAACCCTGTCATCACATGCCTTTCAAAACGTATGTTCTGTTTCAAATTACTAGTGTTAAATTCAGGATTGTCAACATTTAATAATTTTACAACAGTAATAAAAATAAAATTGAATACACTTTCCGAAATTTATTAGTAGAGGAATATGAACTAAATATACATTTAAAGTGTTAATGTGCACACAGTGCACACTGTTGTTTGTGATGTTTACAGTGTGATAATTTGATGATGATAATGCATAAGGCAAATAAGTTCATAAAAATAAATGTCAGAGAAGACATTTAGAATCGTTACTCCTGACCTCCTCACACAGGGGTTCAAAACTGAAAGATGGCATGGTTGAAATTCCAGTTTCTCCTGTCTTTGAATAACTGGTTTTTTGAAACTTGTGTTTCTTGCTTGCATATACTTCTTTTCAGAGGTACTGCATGTCAAGAAGGGGTATCTCTTGGAGCTGACAAGCCGAGACCATCTGGGGCCAAGGTCAAGAGTAAGTGCAGCACGGACCACTTGTTTTGCACCTTGGAACAGGAGAACTAGAAATTCCTTACTTTTTTCTCTCCTGCACTGCATACAAGCAGTCTCTTATCTCTTATATGACACCTACAGCACCATGAGAATAGTGTGAACCGCCCACCACATTCTTTTTTGTTGTGGTTCCTGCTGCTCTGCCCAGAACACTGCTGCCTAAATTTCATTTGTTACTGCACTGTATGTCTGCCCCCTACATTACATTTCATTTACAATCTAATTTTTATTGCAATGTTAAATAGACAGTTTGCCAGATTTAGTAGTATCTAGCAGTGATGTTGCAAATTACAACCAACTGAATACCCCTCTCCTCACCGTCCTTATGGTGGCTGCTAAAAATGTGAAAATGCAAAACATGCTCTCTAGAGCCAGTGTCTGTCTGTTCTCAGCTCCTGTAGAATAATGGTGGTCCAACATGATTCCATCCATTGTAGGTATAAAGAGCTCATTCTAAGGTAATAAAGACACATCAAATTTTATATTCAGGTGATTGTACACTAATGAAAACACAATTATTAATACGATATTCCCCTATAGATCCTCCTAAATCATTCAGAGAGACAGATGGAAGGAGAGGATGATTATGAAACTGGTGGTCATTAGTGGAGCATGTTTCTGAACTTTTGGGAGCTTATGTTTGGCAGATTTGTCACTTTCCCTCTATATAATATCAGATGTTTTGACCATCTCACTTTTCTCTAAATTGTGTTGTGAACTTTCTGTTTTTATGGTTGGTTTCACTACATCCACAATTATTCCAAGATTTCCAAGATTTGTCTTATTACTCTTGGAATCTCTTTTGGACGCACATGAGGACTAATGTAAATGAATTCACTACTTTCTGAGTTTTATTTGAGTTTTTACTTACTTTTGCTTTTATTTGTCATCTCTTGTGAATTATATGCCAGGACCCCGGGAGCAGAGGAGGTTTTTGAATGCAGTGTAGCACAAGCCTTTTAATTAAAATTGTGAAAATGTTTTTAAAAAGCCCCATTTTAGCGTATTAATGGGCCAATGTGAGCATGACAAATCTCTCTTGCCAGTAGCCTCTCTCAAAATCACAACTGAGTCAGAATGTGTAAGTGCACATTCTCTGCACATCATTTTTTTTTTTCTTTTTTTGTAAGTCAACTCTTTCCAATTGTATTGTAGACATCGGTTCCATGTTTAAGTGTGTGCAAATACAAAATTATAAATGTAAGAAACTGTTTTAGGTAAAACAAAAAATCAAGTACAATGGCCATGTTTTTTACACATATCCAAGAGCTAAATCAAGTAGTGCTTACTTAAAATTAATCAATATTCCTTGAAATGTTATCTCATCATTCAAATTTAAGTTGTTGTAAATTGAATATGTTAACATTTTCTACTCAGAAATGTCCATGCAAAAAGTAAACATAGTAATTATCGTAAATGTTGTGGGAAATAACAAAGAAGAACCACAATTCACAACTCGAACAGTTTATTTCATAAACATATGTAAAATTTTAACAGCATTCATTTGATTCAGAGAACAATCAGTAGTGAGTTGAGCCAGTGATTTCAAGCCACTTTGACCCTTAGAGGCAAATGGATGGTATGCCTTTATGGTTGTGGATCCAAATTAAGTGCAAATATTGCTAACAGCACCATCAAAACTTCCAACAGATAGTTCTCTGAATTGAGAGCTGTTTAACGTACATTTCCATTTTTTAATTATCTTCATCCTGCTATTTTGATGAGTAGTGTGTTAATGTGTGTTGTGGTGTGGGTGGTGTGTTAGTGTGTGTGGTGTGTTTGTGTGTAGTGTGTATGTAGTGTGGGTAGTGTGTTTGTGTGCATATGTAGTGTGCCTAAGTGTTATAGGCTGCACATGTCATTTTATTTAGTTATTTTATATATTTTATTTTCTGATGGGTAAATGGGTCATACTGAATATCTCAATTTTGACTAGGCCCATGTTGTTTCCCACCAGTCACAACTGTGGCCAAGGACAAAACTTACATTTTATTGACTTAACCATCAGAAAATTTGAAAAACACTGTACATACAGTTTGTGTTGGGAAAATATTTTTAGAATTTTTGTGGGATTTAACAGGTTAAACAGCTCCAGATTCAGAGAACAATCAGTAGTGAGTTGAGTCAGTGACTTCCAATGACTGTGACCCTTTACAAGGGTAGAAGGATGGTTCTACATTTTGGCAAACTCATTAACTATGCCTTTATGGTTATGGATCCAAATTAAGTGCAAATATATCTGACAGCACCATGAAAAACAGTTAACATTCTGGGTCAGCTGAAAACAATATACACTCACCAATATTCCAGCTTTCCAGACATGACAATCAACTTCAAAGACTGGAATAACACAAGCAGAAACCGTGCAACAGTAAGTCCATCACAGCACAAATGAGGTGTCCATTTTTGATTTTTCAGCTATGAGATTCAAAGGGGTTTCCTAGCAGCTTTTGCTTTAGAGATGTGACTTTGGGGCTGCTTTTCTGACCATCTAATTTCAGGAACACCTTCTGAAATACCTCATAAGTGTACTTCAGCTCTCGTGGATAGCTCAGATTGAGGGCATAGATGAGGCCCATCAGCAAAGCACAGGCCCTTGGCACATCCACCCCCTGCAGGACTTCTATGCCCTCTATCATGATGGTCGCGCTGGCTGGATCAGATACTGTGGCACCTTTGGTGACGAGGATCTTCATAACCTAAGTCTCAAGATCTCCAATTTGGCCCTCAGAATCCTGAATGCAAGAATGTCAGACACAAAGATCAGTATTCATTGTTATTAAGCTGGCACACTCAATTCCTCTTACAGTGAGGTTGGGAGAAAACATTGCATCATAAGTGATTGACTACCTATGTTTACTTTTTGTGGCTGTGGGTAGAGGCCAGAGCCACCTATACATTCAAATGTCCCTATCACACTAACAAACAAATTTCCAATTCTCATTGACTCCCAGTAAAAATGTCTGGGATGTATATACACACAATGTCCTGCAGACATAGATCATTACTCCTCCTCCTCCTCCTCTGGTAGCTGGTTTCTGTCTGGGCTCGTGATTTTCCCATCTTGTTTTCTGTATTTATTTTACTTTCCTTAAACTTGAAAGTTTTAATTTTTGGCTGAATTGGACATCTAAAGACATATTTTATGGACAAATATTTAAAAGTTGTGGATGACCCTTGCAACCTCTGATATTTCACGGATACACTCCGCTCTGGCCTACTGACAGAAAAAGCCTGCTACGGTCTACCAACAGAAAAAGCCCGCTGGCAGCTAAAGCTAACTAGCACCAAGATGCCTCCTTTCTCCACAGATGACCTCTACAAACTTCTGCAGCAGGCTGCAGTGTTGGAAACTAAAGTTCAGCGTCTGGAAATAAACGCAGAACTGAACGGACCTTGTGGAAATGACAGCACTTTGCCACTGACTCAAAACAGCAGACTGGAGAATGCTAACATCCAGCTAATTAGCTCTGATACAGCTGCCACGAAACTAAAGGGCTGTGTACCGGGTAATAAATCTGCCAGTATTAGTCCTCCCTGGAATGCTCTCGGGGCAAAGCCCAAGAGTAAATCAGCTGATATGGGGAGACGTCCAACAGCGCCCAGAGATCTGTGATGCGACAGGCTGGCCTGCGTTATCATCCTCCTCAACACCTGTGCAGAGTAAGACACAGCTGTGGATAAAAGCTAAAGGGAAGATGAGCAACAAAGCTTCCAAACCAGCTAGTGTGCAGTTACAAAATCGGTTTGCTCCACTACTGCAGGACCCTGGATCTCCAACTGAAAACCTGGATAACTCCTCGGACTCACATAGAAGGGTAAGGCCTGACAGGAAGTCAGAAGCTAGAAAGCTACAAGGAAAGCTACTGACTGGTCCTGAGACTCTGGTTGTTGGTGATTCTGCTATTAAAGACGTGGGAAGCATGTACAGCAGAAACACGAAAGTATTGCGCTTTCCTGATGATACGGTCTCCAACATGACCGACAGAATCCTCAGTATTGTTGCAGAAATTCCAACTTTGAAATACCTTGTACTGCACACTGGGGCAAATGATATTGCGAAACGACAATCTGAAGTGCTCAAACGAGATTTAGATAAACTGCTAAATGCAGTGAGCTCTCTGAATGCTGGGGTCTTCTTCAGTGGGCCTTTACCACCAGTCAGAGGAGGAGGAGAGAGATTCAGCAGATTATTGGCAGTAAACAGATGGCTTTCAACTGCATGTGATGTCCACTCAGTGCATTTTATTGACAATTTCAACTTTTTCTGGGACCGCAGACATTTTTTTTAAGGAGACAGACTTTCCCTAAACAAGTCAGGAGTAAAACTTTTTGCCTCCAACCTATCTTTCTTCCTGTGTAACACTGTTCCCACTCCCAAGGACAAGAGACAAGAGGAATCCAAACAAAAGCAGCAAACACCAAAACATGAAGGAGAACCAACTCTCCCCCCGCCTGTATGCTCTGACCATGAAGGACTCCAGAGCAAAAAAAGGGATGCCTCATGTCCTCCACCAGGGGCCACTGCTCGTGAGGATTCATCGACTCCAACCACTAAAACTCCACTAGGTCACCATCTCCAACTGCCCAAACTCCATCTAGCTCATCATCTTCACTGGGTATCCCATCACCCTCCTCCCCCTTGCTGGAGTTTACTGACCAAATGAACAAACTTGTCAGCGCTGGTATCAGACTTACTCCTCGCCCATCTAGGATCCTGTCCCCCCAAATTCCACCCCGCCCCCTACAACCACCCTGTCCCCCTCCACCACCACAGCGCCGACGGGCACCACCTCCACCCCCTCCGCGGCTTGATCTGAACCTACTCCAGTCCCCTAGTAAGAGCCCAGCACAGCCACCTATTTGTGTTGGTAACTGATGTGCTCCGGGTCCAGCTTTTAAGGCAAATGTTATGCCTGACTTTTCCAAGGAAAAGCCAGGGCCCATTGTGCCGGAAGCTTCATTGATTCATGTCTCAATAGGTAGGAGGAGAAGATCGGCCCATCTCTCCAGAAACATCACATCATCGAATTTAACATGTATTCCACGTCAGCCACAGCATGTTCTAAAACATGGGGATGTCGGACTTTTTAGCACATTTAAGTTAGCTCTTTTAAATGTTAGGTCTTTGGCAGGCAAATCATTCTTAATCAATGACTTTATCATCAAGCACAAGCTTGATTTTATGTTTTTAACTGAAACTTGGTTAGGACAAGATAACAGCGCAGCAGTTCTCAATGAGTCAGCCCCTCCGAATTTCAGTTTCATAAGTGAAGTAAGAATGCATAAGAGAGGAGGTGGAGTCGCCATTTTGTTTAATGATAGCATTCAATTCAGTAGAGTCTCTTATGGTCACTTTGAATCTTTTGAATATGTTGCCATTCAATCTAAGTCTCCCTGTCGATCAGTCTTCATAACCATCTACAAGCCTCCAAAATATGATAATGCAAAGTTTTCCAATGAGTTTGCCAATCTACTGTCTGTTGTTTGTCTTGATTTTGACTGTGTTGTGTTAGTGGGTGACTTCAACATTCATGTTGATAATCTCAAAGATGGATGTGTTAAAGAACTTTTAAACATCCGGGATCATTTTGGCCTATCTCAGCATGTAACACATTCAACACATAACAAAGGGCATATATTAGATTTGGTTATTTCCAAAGGGCTTAATATCTCTGAAGTTGTGGTGACAGATGTTGCTCTTTCCGATCTTTACTGTGTGTCATTTAAAATGGCCACACCTGCTATTCTTAACAAAAGTGGAACAGAGGTAATCAAAAAGCGTTATATTAATGATAACACCTGTGCAGTCTTCACTCAGTGTTTTACACCATCACCAACACTGCCCTCAGCTTCAACTGATGACCTTGTAAATAGTTTCAGTTCCAAAGTTATGGCTATTATTGACTCCATCGCCCCAGTTAAGACAAAAGTTTTATCAGGGAGGAAAAAGACACCTTGGAGAAACACCACACTGGTCAAAGTCCAGAAAAGAGTCTACAGACAGGCAGAGCGCTGGTGGCGAAAAACCAAACTCCAGGTTCATTATGAGATTTACAAAAACAGTCTCCACACCTATAACCATGAACTAAAGAAGGCAAGGCAAGCATTCTTCTCAGAGATTATCAACAGAAACTGTAATAATGCCCGCACTTTGTTTTCTGTTGTGGATAGACTGACAAACCCAACAGCATCAGTCCCTCCTGAGCTGCTATCCAACAAGTTATGCAATGAATTTGCAGCCTTTTTTACATATAAAATTTCAAGGATAAGACAAACAGTGTACAGCTCCAGCTCAGGCAAAATGATAAGTCCATCTGTGCCTTCTTGTTCTCCAGTTAATCTAGCACATTTAACCTTCTAGATCATACAAGGCTGACAGAAACTGTATCACAGTTAAAATCCACAACATGCTGCCTTGATACTCTGCCAACAGACTTTTTTAAAAATGTCTTTAATTGCATAGCTCCAGATGTGTTGCAGATAATAAATAATTCTCTTCAGTTTGGTCACTTTCCCCAGGCCTTAAAAACTGCAGTAATAAAACCTCTCCTAAAAAAGACTAATCTGGATGCTTCAGCGATAAGTAACTACAGGCCAATATCAAATCTTCCCTTTTAGGAAAAATTATTGAAAGGGTTGTTTTTCAACAAATGCATGCTTTCATGATGCAGAACAATCTTTTTAATGCATTTCAGTCTGGATTTCGTCCACACCACAGCACTGAGACTGTACTTATCAAAGTTTTAAATGACATACTTCTGAATAATGATGCTTCCAAAACCTCAGTCTTAGTATTATTAGATCTCAGTGCTGCCTTTGATACAGTTGATCATGACATACTTCTTGACAGACTGGAAAAGTGGGTGGGACTTACTGGCACTGTACTACACTGGTTCAAATCTTATTTACAAGACAGAGACTACTTTGTGTCAATTGGTGAGCATGTGCCTGAACGAAAAAAGATGATGTGTGGGGTGCCACAAGGGTCCATTCTCGGACCACTTCTTTTCAATATCTACATGTTGCCCCTAGCTCAGATTATGGAGCATCATAATATTTCTTATCATACTTACGCAGATGATACACAACTTTATATTTCTGTGTCATCACATGATTACAGTCCCTTACTTTCACTGAGTGTATTCATCAAATCAATGAGTGGATGTGCCAGAATTTTCTTCAGCTTAATGCAGATAAGACAGAAGTGATTGTATTTGGCCCCAAAAATGAAAGGTCAAAGATCAGCGCTCACCTTAATGCCATGTCACTGACAACAACAGATAAAGCCAGAAATCTTGGTGTAATTATTGATTCTGACCTGAATTTTAACAACTTTAAAGCTCATTACCAAATCAGCCTACTAGGACCTGAAAAATATAACCAGAATTAAGGGATGTCTGTCCAAAGAAGACATGGAAAAACTGGTTCATGCATTTATTTTCAGTAGGTTGGACTATTGCAATGGAGTCTTTACTGGCCTAAACAAAAAATCAATTAGGCAACTACAGCTGATTCAAAATGCTGCTGCCCGAGTCCTTACAAACACCAGAAAAATGGACCATATCACACCAGTCCTCAGATCACTACATTGGCTTCCTGTGAGTCAAAGAATAGACTTCAAAATCTTACTGTTGGTCTATAAAGCATTATATGGTCTAGGACCAAAATATATTTTAGATTTATTAACTCCATATGAAGTATCCAGACCTCTCATGTCATCAGGGACAGGTCTATTGTGTGTTCCCAGAATGAGAACCAAACAAAGTGAAGCAGCTTTCAGTTATTATGCTCCTCACCTGTGGAACACTGTCCCTGCACACCTGAGGTCTGCACCAACTGTCAGCTCATTTAAATCAGGGTTGAAAACATTATTATTTGCTACGGCTTTTACTTAAAGTAATTATATTTGCTCAATGACTTTAATCATTCTTAATGCTAAATTATTGTCTTTTACTGGCTTCGGTTTTTAATTTTCCTTTAACTGTATTTTATTTTTATTTTTTTTATTCTCTTCTAATCTCTTTCTTTCTTTCTTTGAAATGTATGATTTTAATGTACTTTTATGCTTCTCTAAAGCACTTTGAATTGCCTGGTGTATGAATTGTGCTATACAAATAAATTTGCCTTGCCTTGCCTTGCCTAGATAGTGCCTGCCGCCATGAAAACTAGATACTGGTTTTGCACTGGTTTCTTGTTTTAACATAGTGAAATGCAAATGTACGGAAGAGTATTAGGGCCACTGGGAAAAATAAGGGGTAATTTCTGACTGTACAAATGCTGTAACAATTCTCTGGAGACAAAAAAAAACAAGTTTTTAACCACATTTCTATTCAGGACATGCGCAGAAGTAAAACAAGTTGCTTTGTCCCCGTTGATCACCAAGTGCTGAGCAACAGGCAGCAGCAAAAAGAAACAAGGACATGGTAGGGAGGCACAGATACTGGTGAGTGATTCACAAAGACAGCATGAAAGGAAAGTTCCATTTCATAACTTCAATTTCATAACTTCAATTTCAAGGTGTTGTGAGGGGATTCAGTTTTACCTACCACATATTCGAAAAGATTGTTGTCATTTTCCCCAAGGTAGACCACTAAGCAGCAAATGGCAACCTCTCTGCAAATTTCAACTGTGTTGATATTATGGAAAATTCAAAAGAAAAAAGGTCAAATAGATGCTTTTTTGATAGTGGTTAGTTTTGTTTCTCCGAAAGTAAATATCAAATCATGCACCTTCAGAAGTTCCATGATTTTCTGGATCTTATATTTGGCAGCCCCTCCTCTTGGCATCACCAACGGCATCAATCTTGGTATGCACTGGTCCAGATTTGCCATAAAAGTTGACTCCAGATTGGCAGTGGTGATTCTTTTATTTTCTTCTTTGATCTGTGTGACACAAAATAAAGCAACATGGTATAAGAGATATCAGAATTAAATCACTCAGTTGAAATCATACTCCTGCCAAATTGCCTATGCCAAATACAACAACAAAATACAAAAAAACAAACCTGTGCTGAAAGAAGTAGAGCAGGCCATCGTTCCTTCAAGTCACTGACAGGTGGAGCCAGGATGACAATTTCTTGTCTCTGAGTGGAAAAGATCCTTTCCATTTTCTCAGTGACTACTTTTACATGCAGTCAAAAACCCTTTCATAACCAGAATATCAGCAATAACCCGGTTGTGCACAGCCAATGTAAACACCTTGAATAACTGGAATATGCCCATATTCCGGTTTTTAAAAACCGGAATATGACCCCTGGGTTACTCCTTTTCTAACCCGAATATTTGGTCATGTATACGCCTATCGGAATATTCCCATCGAACGGAACATTAATTTGTGTTCTGCGCATGTTCTACTTGCAAGGAATCTTGGTCTTTTGAGTGCAAGAACTACTTGTTGAAAACATGGCGAAACGGAGGACACCACACTTTAGGAGCGAGGAGGAGACAAGTCACCTCGTAAGTGTGGTGAAAGACATGAATATTATGTCTTATGTAGACGGTAGAAAGTACCGGGATAGCGAGATATACAAGAAGGTGAGCGAAAAGTTACACGAAGCAGAGTTTGTACAAACACTGAAATGACGCGCATTGCATCATGACATTGTCCGTGCGTCGACACGTTGTCCATACGTCGCTGTTTTGATCGGGGTATCCCAATTGATTACAATTACCATGTATACAGGAATAACCCTGTTTGCTCACACATGTAAACAGGTTATTCCGAATGTTTCAGAAACCGGAAAAATGACCATAACCCGAGCATTGACTGCATGTTAACGTAGTGAGCGATGATCTGGGAATTATTTCTCTTCTTTACCTCACTTATAAGATCGAGTCTTTGTTGTTCAAGGCTTTCCTCTGTTTCTCCTAGTGGACAAGGTGGCAGGTAGTTTGCCTCACCCTTACGTGCTTTCTTCACGTCCTTTGCAGGAGTGTTCTCATTGGCTCGCTTTTTTTTGGAGGGAGTTAACTTCAAGCTCTGGGCACCCAAGACCCATAAGCTTTGATCTGTAATTGCCCATTTTAAATTTCAGTCTCTGAGCTATCTGTAACATCCATTGTAGGACCCTGGTTCTTTCAGGCAAGGATGCTTTCGAATCAATGCTTCTGCTACATCAGCAAACTGTGCACTTGTAGGATATGCAACAAACTCAAAGATGATTTCAGCTAATCTCTCAAGGATGTTTGGCAGGATGGTAGTAGAGCTGAGTGGACATCCATCTTTATTGAAAGCTTCTTTACCTGCTACTAGCACAAGCTCTGTGTCATTGCGGAAGCGTGGTACTGGAAATCCAGAGGGCCAAGACTTTCAGCGCAGATTCCCATGCTCAGTTGATGACAGGATCATTGTATCAGATGAGGCAGTACTGGCAGGCTGAGTGGAGCTGCTGGCGGCACCTGTGTTGGATCTTTCCAGGTCAGTTACAATGAATTGCATGGAGGTGAGATCAACAATATGGACAACGTTAATTGTGTCTTTGTCTTTAAAATCTTTTGTTGATGCAAGAGAAAAAAACTCCCCTCCAAAATCAACATCCTTGTAATGTAAGGTAAATTTCCCTGCCTCCAATCTTTATTTCTGTTGCACAATAGACTGTAGCTCATCCACCGTCTCTGGTACTCCACAAGGCAGTTCAAGCTTGTCAATCATATGGTCTTGAACAATAACACGAAGTGCAGCAGGTTTACTCTGATGAGATGTTTGTACATCTGTAAAGAAAAAAGACATAATGTGGATCTGACATAATATGTGAGCATTGCAACATCAGCCTGAGATTTTGTTGGCATACATTTTACATTTTTGGGAGTCATGATGTTAGCAGGACCTCATTAAGAATTACAACATACCAGGAACATCTAAATCAGGAATATCCATTTCATTGCATCATGCATTCAGCATTCTTTCAGCAGGGAAAATATTTCCTGAAAATGTATTGCATAAAGAGAATAAAACAGCAAATACTTTTACTTGCATCATATCATCTTTTAAAAAAAGTGTCAAATTAGCAGTCCATTGGTTAACAACATACTGTATGCCATTGAACACAATGAGAGTTTGTACCTTGGGATTGCTTGTTTGCTGTGAAATCTGCTATCTTGTTTTGCTATCACAAGATAACACAAAGACAGTGTGAGAAAAGGCATCTATGGCAAGTAAATGTATTGCTTCAGAGTGACCATACGCTTCCCTGCAATGGTGTATGTAGCTAAAGGGAATATATCGAACAATTGAGCTGGCTCAAAAATTTTAATAGTATTCTCAAGCTCATAGCTTCCAAGGTGCTCAATGTACCAAGCATCTAAGCATTTCACAATAAATCCAGGTTTAACATCAACAACCACAGTCTGAATCAGCTCTCCAAAATCTGGGAGGCCACTTGTTGAACCATTAGCCAAGATCATTCCAGTGGCATATCTAGTGCCACTGTAACACACAGTGTTAGCCAAGTGAATACATGACTTACTAGGGTTCTTGGCTTCCACTGCTCCCTTGATGTCCTCTGTCAGCATGGTCAAATCTACCTGCCATGTTGGGTCACTCAGCGGTATGCTCGTGCCAATGATGAAAGGAAGGAGTCGCAGCAAAGCCCAATTTTCATGTGCATTCCCACCAACTGTTTTTTGATAGCAAAAATTAAGGGGTACTGGTTGTGGTGCATCCTTCTTATCTGTCCACTTTATGGAACCTCTGCAATCAATTTATTCAGTTCTATGAGAGTGAAATATTTCTTCTTAATCAATGTATCTAGGCACAGTGCTACATTTTTTGGTACAACACCTTCAAAAAGATCATGCAGCAAATCAAGGGGGTAGCCTGATAGAACGTCAAAATGCTTAAGTTTATCTATTAGTGGACATAGTCTCTTTACCCGACAGCTATGGCACCCACTCACCTGTGCAGTCTGAACGTGCACTGTGTGGTCTTCTTTGGTCAGGGGAGGAAATGTTCCTGTTCGAACCTCACAGTCTTGCAATTTGGAGCATTCTCCAAGACACCATCTACAGAAATATGAACTTGAGAAACTCTCAACAAATCCACTGATGGAATGAGCGCCCAGGTTGTCTGCAATGACAGAAAAGACAGTACCGTTAGCTCGTCTGCCAAGAGAGGGAATGTAAAGTCCATCCTCCTCAAGACTAACAAAATCTTTGAGAAGTGGCTCCAACACAGCATCATATCCATATTGTTTTATGTCCTCAGCTTTGCACAGAATGGCTAAAAGTAAGTCAGTGAGGGCCGGAGCAATGGTAGTACATTTGCAAGAAGTCAATAGACAGCAGTGATTTTGTGCTTTTTTCTTTTTTCTGCTTTTTGTTTTTCTGTTCCAACTGGATTGCACACTTCAAATTCATCCACATATAAATTAAGAGCTACTGCTGGATCATTTTTGGAGAATAATTAACTGGCTTTAAAGTGGGTAGCATCATAAAATGACGCATACTGATTTTCTGTGTTCTGTCCTTTTTTTTTTTTTTTTTTTTAACCACTGTTTATGTGGAAATCCTGCATTTCATTCATTCATTCATCTTCTATACCCGACTATCCCTTTCAGGGTTGCGGGGGGCTGGAGCCTATCCCAGCTGTCAACGGGCGGGAGGCGGGGTACACCCTGAACCAGTCGGCAGTCGATTGCAGGGCAAAATATACAGACAGACAACCATTCACACTCACACCTAAGGACAATTTGGAGTCACCAATCAACCTAATGAGCATGTTTTTGGTCTGTGGAAGAGAGAAACCCACACATGCACGGGGTTCTCTCCGGGAAGAACATGCAAACTTCACACAGAAATAAAGTTTAGTTCTTCCACCATCTTATTAATACACTGTTTGGGCACATTATATATGCTTTCCAATTTCAGAAAGAGGTGGGCAAGATTAGCTTCAATTATATTAGGCAATTCTATCCTTCCTTCATCATAGCCTTCCCCACACTCAATATCTTCATCATCTGTAGGATCATCCCCTGCATTAACACATACCTGTGTACAAGCCCAGCCTTGAAGTCATTGAGTGAGTGGAGTGTGTTTGCGTGTCCTATGAGAGGCAAGAGTACCATAGATGTTTGTTTTGAAATGGCAATTTTCAAAAACGCATGTAACAGTTTCTTGTTTTTTAAAATGATGGCCAATATGCTCAAAGTACTCCCTCTGTGGTGATGGTGCTTAGGGTACAACATGGACATTTAAAAGACAAGACATCATTCACTTTTGTCGTTTGGTAAGATGAATGACTTCTTGTCATGTGTGATTTAAGGCTGGCCCATGTTTTGAAAGAGCATTAGCATTCCCAATACAGACAAAGCAGAAATTGTCCACAATGCACGTCATAGCCTGTAGTGTTTTAAACGCTCAGTCTTTCTGGGTGTTTCATATTTACAAATTTTAGCACCAATTCATTGTGAAAAAGATTCAGTGAAAACATTCTAAACATTGCTTAACAATAAACAAGTCAGAATCAATCAGTCAACAATCAATAGCTGTTTCCTCTGATGCTAGCGAGCTACTAAAATGGCGGTCAGAGGGCTTACCTCTCAAACGGCAACGGCAGCCAGGCACGTGGTAGGCTAATTGTGTTGCCTTTAAGGCATTTCTGTTGTTTATCTGCACATATAAAGCAATTCATTTATAATTTATAATGTTTAAAATAATAGAAAAAATGTTAAAAAGTCTTTTGACGGGATTTTATTTTGAAGGTCAAGGCATGACGACATCACTTCCTTGAGAGTCGCCTGTGTTGAATTTACTTTCTGTTTACCTTCCTTTCCTCGAGTGAGCCAGCCATGTTAACTGTGCTGGAGCTGAATGCAGCTGTACACTGAGAAGCATTATACAGGCAACGCCTTTTCACCAATGTCACTGAAGACTTCAGAGTAAAAGTCAAATCCACAACTACGGCTGATGTTTTCTTTGGACAAGGTTTAGCTGGATGTTAAAGCAGAATCATTACATTCTGCGTGAGAACATTACACTAATGGTCCAGCAATAATTAAGATCCCGATAGAGAACCTGGCGTTTCGTTGGCAGCTCAGCAATCCAGGCGATTAAAAATTAGCTGTTAGAAAATGCAAGACATGAAACTTCAAAGCAGGGGGCAGATCTCTGCAACACGTGTGCCTCGACGTTCCAAACTGGCTGCACCTGGAGTCTCTCGTCTGCTGCTTGAGAAGCCACACCCACCCTCTTCTTTTCACAGGTTTCAAAAGATTATTTTAGCTGAGCTAACTTAGTGACTTGTTGAGCTGATGCACTGTTATTCATTCAAATTACACATGAAAATGAGTTGGGATAATTTCTTTTATTTTCAAGTTGGTTTACTTAGATGTTTATATTGAAATTGCATATTTATTTAAGCTGAATTTACTACCTCCTTGCTTGATTTGCAGACATGTCAAACCTATTCCACAAAGGGCCGTGTGGCTGCAGGTTTTTCCTCCAACCAATCAAGAACACGCAGTCTGACCAATCAGCGGTGAAGACTGAGATCAGCTAATGAAATGAGTCAAGTCTGGTGTGCTGCTGCTTGGTTGGAAAGAAAAGTTACTTGGCTCTTTGTGGAATAGGTTTGACATATGTGTTTTAGAGTGTATGAAAATTTTAGTTATATTGAGCATGCACAAACTTCACCCAGAATGGAGGACTCAGTGGAGTTGCCGTTAACTGATTTCACAGTGGAATCAAAACGCAAAATCACAAATACATCATAATCGTAAAGCCTCCCTGGCTTTCTGTACAATTTGTATGCCCTTCTTGCCAATGCATTTTTTTTTTTTTCAAAACCTTTCCACAACTCTCAAAAATGTAAAAGATACTGTAATATAGTATGAGAATGACTATTTGAAGGAATGGCAGTATCTGACTGCTCTACACACTCCTGACTAATCAATTCATTCCAAGGTGATATCCTAGTAGTTACAGCTACTCCAGGTTTGAAATCAACCAATGTATGATGGCAGTGTGTTTTGGTTTTTGTGTGATTTAAATGTACAATAGATGTTGGTTTTAAAGTCACAGCCTAAAAACACACAAATGACCGTCTCTCTTTTTCTTTTAGATGTGCTTTTATACAACCAAAATAATCCCTCTTTGATGCTAAATCACAACAAGCACATAGGTGGCAACTGAATATTGCTTCCTCTTTGCGAGTGACCCCTCTGGAGTGCATTTTACTTTGGTGGACAATAAGGGCATTCCACGTCTTAAATGTGCACGCACAGAGCAGGTATGTACATGGAAAGCGAGAACTATGTCCAAAATGTGGATGCTTTAATTTGTAGTGATACAAAAGCTTGGACCTACTTGACATGGTTTCTGTGCACGCCTTACAACTCCACATTCCCACCACCTAACCCTGTAACACACATCAAGATCATCATTAGTCACATCATTAAAGCTCCAATCTGCAATTCAGATATAAACAAAATGGTCTACAGCACAACCAAAATTCAAAACACATCAAGAAAATCTACTTCCAACTTAATGGACAGGTCTTTAAATACAAGGACTAACACTAAACGACTAAACGTGTTTTTAATGTTTTCTGATGCTGTTAAAGGCTTGTTTACAATGACAATGTTTGTAAGAGTAAGGCAAGTCTATATTTTCAATTATTATCAATTGAGAAACAAACATAATTGATATTTTCAATCTGTAACTCAAAGTCTTCAAATATTTTTGGAAATGTACCTCAAAAAGTTAAAAAAAAAAAAGAAAAAGAAAAAAATGCAGATTTAGGGCTTTAACAGCAACACAAAAGAAAAGAAATATGACAGCACTTACCATTATAAAGCCTTTCAGTGTGTATGCTGTGCAAATAGGATTATGTACCTGAAAGTAAATATTTAGAATCAGTGAGGTGAACTCAGTGGATTAATTAAAAGGCCGCAAGCAAAAATATGATAAGAGCACACAGCAAAGATGCAACAGACATTAACTCTTTAAGTATTTTCTGTAATACTGCACAATGTTGAACACAATGGCGAGCTGAAAATAATTTTAAATCCAGTTTTAGTCCAACATTATTTTATTTATTTATTTACAAATTTTCAAATCAAATTAACGTAATTTTACTCCTGAGAGTAAGGAGACACAACCAAAAGAATTCGGGCTGATTGTCAAGGCACAAGCCTATTTTATTTAATTTGAGCAAATGCTACAGCTCGGAGGGCACCTTTCTTCCCTGCTCTGTCAAACAAAACCAAAAACACATACATGTTAGGTTATGATATAATAAATTCAAATAGGACCCAAGGAGCAGACTCCAAGCACGGAATGAAGGGAGCTGTTTAAACCAAAGAACGGTTTATTAACAAGAATGAAAAAACCCTGATACACTAGTATGAATGAGAACAAACAAAAGAACACAATTTCCTAAACACAAAAACAGCCCCAAAACAATCAACTACACTGTGGCTAGCGGGTAGGAACAAATGCACAACTAGAACAAAAAAACAAAACTAGAGAAACACGCTAAGGAATAACAAACCAAACTGAACTGAGATACACTCACAGGCGACAAGGAACAAGACTGAAGCTTCGTTTACACATGCACGGATATTTTGAAAAACTGAGACATTTCCCTTCATTTGTGCCCTTCGTTTACACACAAACGAGAAAAACGGAGTTTGCACCTGCACCAAAAGCGCGATCTATGTTTACCTTTTCATTTGGCTATGGTGATCATGGATGCATTCAGAGTAGCAGTCGCATTTATGTTGGTGCAAACCCTTTTCCAGTGACGTTGCTAGGGTCACTTGGGGCTCCATGCAAGAAATCCCTGGGGCCCCCAACCCACCCGTGCACGCTGCAAAAATGTGGTTTTTGCACACATAAATGCACAATGTCTGGGACATTTGAGCGTCGACGGCATACAGCCGCTTAAAATGAGAGAATCAGTGGATGAGCATCAGGTGTGCTCAGCGTGGCCACACCTCAGAACTGGAAGGAAAACTGAAACACAACAGATACACAGAAAAACATAACAAAATAATAAACACTGCACTAGTGTCACCCTCTAGAGTTAGAATGCACACAGACATCCATGCACAAACATGGTCTTCATTTTCATACTTGCAAACAACCTTCAACAGAGTTTCAGGCTGAGAGAATGACCTCCTTTAATATTAGTATCTTTATATTCATTCTGAAGTGAGAACACCTGAATGTGAGTGACTGCAACTACAGAGTACTGTCCTTGCTCATATGCTTCACACTCCCTTTAAGACCACTCTGGCTTAATTAGACCAGCCTGGCTATATGTTAGCTCATTAGACCACTCAAAGGTTAAGGCTGTATCTGTCTGTATTCTTCCAGTACAGGTAGCTTCTATGCTGATCGTGGTGCCTACATAAAACTGCTGTGTCACATCTGTGACTACAAAACAAACATCTTCTGAAGAGCTACAGCAAGCCGTCCTCATAAACAATGTACTTTTGCATTTCATGTGGATGAGTATCATTGATTCTGCAAATCTGATGCGAATGTGTTGGTTGCTCTACGACTTCTTCCTTTTCTTTATTTTGGTCTTCAGGTGGATCATCAAATTTTTGCTGCCATTAGTCACTTCAGGCTTCCCAGAAGGTGGCTCCAAGCCAGAAACAGGTGGGGTACTCCCTGGTTCTCTGCTTCCCAACTGGTCATGAGTTTAAAGAGTTTCTTAAGGAGAGGAGAAAATGGCAGAAAGACGAAGAGGCAGGAGAAATATTCTTGCTGAATGACAGTGAGTTAATGAAATGCTACAGATTAGACTGTGCAGGGATGATATTTGTGGTAGATCTCATTAGAGATCTGCTCACACCTCCCACCCAGTGCAATGACCCTATAACATCAACAATCACAGAAATTGATGAAAGCTGAGCCAATTTTTCTCCCTTTAACAGATCTATCAAATAGATTAAGTACTAAAATTACCGGCAGAATTACGAGCAGAAGGTTTGTGAATATGGCCGCAGGGAGCCGAATGACAGGGACTTAGATGATAGACTGCCTGCGTGTCAATGGGAGCCTTACTATCCTGTGACAGCCATCTTGATAGCTAGCCAGGTTCTCTAGACGGCAGAAAAATGGGAAACATGGGAGGTGGAATCAGGCAGGAAGCTAGACAACTCAGGAAGAGAAACTAACTAATGCTAGAAGGCCAGTGACTAGCTGACTCAGGAGCTGGAGAAGGCAAGAGGTTGGTGGGCTGGATGCTACCAGGCTGGATGTACAAAAACAGAGTTTACCCACGGCAGATCAGTTCTGAATCAGTTGGGGGGGAAAAGCAAAAAACGAAAAGCTGATTCCAGACAAACAAAACGGGTAGGAAACAAAAACTGAGGGAGTAACTAAACAAGTAACCAAAGCGATATGGCATGAGGAACACAGGCAGGAAAACTGACACCGGTGACAAACACAGTTCAGTGCTTCATCTTAAGCGCTGATGTATTCTGTTACTATTACCTTGTGTAAATGAATCTTTGACTTATTTATATTACTTATTTTCTTCTTACTTTACAATTACACTTAAAGTATGATCAATGACTCTGGTTGTGTTTACTGTTTTACTGTTATGTAACGTAACTTCATTAATTTCACCATATTTTGTTCTCCAGCACAGTTCAGTCTGAGTTTACCTCATTATGGAAAGTTGTTCTATATCTGAATAAAGTTGTACTGTGTATATATGTAGGCTACATACTTGAAAATACAAACTCCAAACCTCAATTGACATGATCAGCCTGATTATGTAACAGGGAAAGCCATCACTTGACTGATGTTGAAAGATTACTGAACTCAGCCACAAATGCTGAAAGTTACACTGCTTATTAGTAAAGCACTGGGCTGATTATATCACATGTTTGAAACTGTACACTGCTTGTGGTTTGACGCACAGGATAATCTGCAGTGAAGTGTGTGGTACATTCCTACATTCCAAGCATCGCTCCTCCCTCTCTTCCTCTGTTTACCAGTCCAAAGACTAAATAAGGTATTGTTGTAGATTAAAAGAAGGCTTGGGGCGGCATAATGCATGCGTGTGTCTGTACTATGCATCCCATTTAAGTTTTAGAACGGATGCCGTTCAGAGCAAAAGGCTCTTTTCTTTTTTTAAAAAATTTAAATTCAGGCTGTTTGCTCAAGCACACACATGCGATCTGTGGTTCAGCCAAGCCTTTGTGCTGAGAATATGCAAACTGCAATAGAGCCATTAAACGGTTTTATTTAGTCAAATGAAAAGCCAAGAGCAAAAATCCCTCTCACAGGAGGTATAAACTATAAAAGACAAAACCACTAAGATAACAAAGGGTGTTCCTAAAACACAACAGTCCAAAACTAAGGAGGCAGGCAGGCAGGCACGAAAGTAAGTATACCAAAACACAGTATCAGAAATAAGCAGCAGCGGTGCAGCAGTGAAACCTCACCAGGAACGATGAAACAGGGTACAGAGTTCACACGCAGAATACAAAAACAATCTGACAACAAGGAGCAAGAAATGTGGAGCTTAAAACTGGTGGAGATAATTGCTGCACCTCCAACCTGCACAGAAGAGAGAGAGAGTGAGACACCAGAATCTCAAAAAACAATACAAAAAACCCAGAAGCACCACGTTTATGGTTTCCTTTTAGTGATTTTTTTTTTTTTGATGCAGTTGCAAAAGCTTCAGAACAATTGTGTGCAAAACATTCTCAAGGTTTTTACAGGAAGTTTCAAGCGTACCTGACTCATAATAACCACAGAGGAGGTTCCTGGTTTGACCTGTCAGCTACCACCCTAACAACTGAGCTGAGCTGAGTCTAGCCAGGCGCAATAACTTTTCTGCCAATAATCAAGTGTATTTTATTGAGTATATTTGTGTAAGCATGAGCAAGGCTTTCCTGACAGTTTCTCAGAGTGAACACACCCCTGCCCAGAGCTTAGCGAGGCTGTACAATCCTAACGTACTGACGTTGAGCAGGTATAGTGTTTGCCATCTTCACCATGTTCGGGTGATAGCATGTCAGAATTTGCTAGTTAGCACGAAACACAAAGTATATCTCAGGCTGATGGCAATGTCAACAGTTATACAGGTATTTGGTCATAAACCAAAGAGGAAAAGTCAGGGTGTCAACAAGGTCACAAGGTGTCATTCTCTGTGAAGGTGAATGTCTGTACCCAAACTTCAACAGCAAAGGCAACACATGCAGTAATTGTTGAGATCTGGCCAACAGACAAGGCTCTATTTCCTGTGTGAGAGCAGCTCCCTCTTCTTGTCACAATGTGTAAAGACAGATAACAGCAAGTATCTCATTTGTTGCCAGTATTTCTACTGGTTTGTCAAACTTGCTGAGGATAAAATACTACTTGCAGTATACAGCCCAACTAAGTCACAGAGGATTGGATGTGTAGATGGAAATAAACTGAAATGTAAACAGTTATGTGGACATGAATCAGCAACGGGAGCTTTCTAAAGTTAAAATGACAAAAGTCTTACAGAGAAAGACCAGACGCTGCAGTCTCTGTCTCTGTAAAAGGACTGAGTGGAGGAGTGTTACAGACTGAGGCGCACAGGTTCAGCTAATAACATCACAGACATAAATCTACTGCACACAGTTTGTATATCTCTGTCTCTCCCACTTCTTTCCACAGTGGAAAGAAAGGAGGGCATAAAAGCAAATGTTATTCATTCAAGAAATGTAGTGAAGACATCGAGTCTTTGCAGTCCTTCATCAAACTCCTATGCTTTCTTATTATAGGAGAAACAAGGGGGGGTTTATAATATCTTTACCTAAATAATAGGTGTTACGGAGCTACTAAGATGTACAACCCCGTTTTCACAAAAGTTGGGACGCTGTCAAAAATGTTAATACAAACAGAATGTAATGATTTGCTAAACACTGAAACCTTATATTTATTATAAAATTACACAAAGACAACATCAGATGTTGAAACAGAGAAATTTCATTTGTTTTTGAAAATGATATCCTCATTTAGAATTTGCAACAAGTTTCCAAAAAGTTGGGACAGTGGCAACAAAAGACTGGAAACGTTGTGAAATGCTTAAAGCAAACACCTGGTGGACCATCTCACAGTGAATTTAGGTTAACTGGCAACAGGTTACTAACATGAGTGTTTCTGAAGGAAAGATGAGGAGGGGATAATCACTCTGTGACAGACTGCGCTGACAAGTTGTGCAAGTTTCTCAATGTAAGATAACAAAGAATTCTTTTTGGAAATCATGGATCATAGTATGGGGCTGCAGTAGTCCACATGGCATTGCTAACCTGCACATTTCTGAAGACACCATTAATGCTGAATGATGTATACAGGTTCTGGGGTAACATATGCTTCCAAGAAGACGACGTCTTTTTCAGGGAAGACCAAACCACAGTCTGAACATATTCCAACAGCATGGCTCTGTAGCTAAAGAGTGTGGGTGTTAAACTGGCCTGTCTGCAGTCCTGACTTGTCACCCACTGAAAATGTTTACTATTATTTAGTTAGTAGTAAATAGGTCAGAGCTTAAGTTAAAGGTTTTCCCAATGAGTGCCTTATAAGACTTTAACATATGGAAGTGAACTGAAGCTGGTTACATGATTTCGTAATCACACCACCAGACATTTTGGAGTGGTAGCTGGAGCACAGCAGGAATTTGGTTTGCTTCGGTTGAGCTAAATTAGAAAGCAATTACAGCTGGAGAAGGTTCAAGCACATACCACATAACCTAATGTCTCCCGCTCAACTCCCAGCTGGGGGCAAGGTTATTATTATTATTAACTAAAATGAAACTAAAACCTAAAACTAGGTGTAAAAAATCATTTCAGTTAAGTGATAGAAAAATAAAAACAGGAAAAAAGAGAAGTAGATGAAATGATATTGTGTACTTACCAAACTGAGATAAAATAAAATATACCGACATAGTCTTTAGTTTTACATTTTGTGAAGTTGGTGAAACGTGTCAATATGTGCATGAGGAGGCAGTGGTGTGTATGTTTGTTGAGACTGGCATGTCACATGACTGTGAGTCGGTCATGGACACAAGTGTGTTTCTATTTATCACCTATAAAAAACTTGTTAAGTCTTGCCGCTGACAAATACCCCTCCCCATATTACACTGGTGAAAATAACTAATACTGAAAACTAATAACTAAAACAAACATTTGGAAAGAATAAAAACTCAACTGAAATGAGCAAACCTACTCTGGAGAGAAACAGAAACTAAACAGAAATGAAACAAAAAAAAATATAATAAATAATAATAATAAATAAATAATAATAAAAACTAAATAAAAATCATTAATAAAAAATACAATACAACAAAAACTCTGGTCAGGGGACCCTCGATGCAGGCCATAGTCAGCCCCCTCTTTCTCCACCCTCTCCTGTCTCTTTCTGTGCCAGCTATTGAAATAAGGACAAAAATGCGAAAGAATAATAAAATAAATTACAACATTTTGTTCTGGAAGCAACCTCCCACTTTGAAATATTGTAGCTTTTTTCCTTGAAAAATAAATTCTCAGTCGTTGCTGTTTTTCTAACAGTGGCCCTGACATCCCATCATAGCATATAAGTTTTTCCTTTTTTAGGTGTGGATGTTTTAACTAAAAAGCTTTAAATAACATATGTGATAAAGAAGTACTGTTCCATCTGAAGCAACAGACTGCGGCCAGTGGAGGGGGAATGGAAAAGATACAAAGGAGGGAGGATGGGAGGAGAGATTGGTTATCACATCAAGAGGAAGTTGGGAATTAGGAATTGTTGTGAGTTGAATTGCACAGAGATTCATGCATACTCAGTTACATTGATAAAACCTAGAGGTTAATAATATGGACGAATAAACTGCTCAACGTTCAATCCAAAAGGACAAAGAGAATTTATTGTAGCGCACACACGGTTTTATACGTATGCGTCACATGTCCCTATCAACACATATGATTGACCATCACCCACTCAAGATATGTTTTATACAGCGTTGCTAGGGTCTCTTGGGGCTCCAAGCAACAAATCCCTGGGGACCCCACCCCACCCAAGCACGCTGCAAAAATTTGGTTTTTGTACACATAAATGCACAAATTCTGGGACATTTGAGATGAATACTGAAAAAATAGATTAGTGGTTCTCAAAGTGAGGTCCAGGGACCTGAAAGCCCAGGCCTATCAATAATCATTGTTGTAAATAAATGGCCGAGGCCCCCCTAGTGACTGGGGGCTCCAAGCAACTGGCTTGCCTGTCCGCACGCCCCGCCCCTGGTTTTATAAAATAAAAGTTCCTCCTGTACAATTGAGGGCATATCTGTTCCATACATACAGGAATGAATTAAGTGTGTGTGCAAGCATGATGTATGTACGTGTGTGTGTGAGAGAGACATGTTTTTGTTATTGCTTTTAGTTGTTAATCATTTACTTGCCCTAACGTTACAGGAAAGGGATCAAAGGTCAGTCACTGGTGACTGGTCCTGTTCTCTTCACAGAGAAAATATTACTGTTTAAAATCGTATTTAGCACCTTCACACATCTGTGAACATAAACATGCTGTTAAGTAAGTGGCTTTGCTTGACAGGGAAAAGAAGCATTTAAATTGTGCGTTAGGAATAAACTGGTTTAGAAACTTAAAGGTTAATATTGTATCAGTTCATCAGTAAGTATGAACAGCTTACTGTGTCAAGGAAAAGTTTATGGAGTTCTTGTAAGCAAGCAAAGTACTATTGCATGAAAGAGTCAGGGAACAGATACTGTTTAATTTTTCATCTAGATCTGGCTAGATTGCAAATGTTTGTGTGTGCTTGCATGCGTGTGTGTGTGTGTGTGTGTGCGCACATACACCAACTGGTTAGAAGCGGTCATAAGGCAAGATCATGTCCAGATCACGTGAAGGTCAACTTGGAGTGGAAGATGTTTTTTCAGTCCTTATAAAAGGAATGGGAAATTCCAAGTCAGAATCTACTCATTTTGCTCTCACAGTCTTTTTCTCTTGTGCGCATAATTGAATAAACTTTTTCAGATACGTGATTCAGACCAGGGGCGTTGGCTGTACTGCTAACTATCAGGAGCTGAACCCAGATTCTTCTCAAGAAGAGTCAGAGAACTAACATTGCAGTAGCCGGTAGTCTCGGAGCAAGCTTGCTCACCAGCGTCAGCTAACGTTCTTTTACACTAAATGCACAACAGACACTTTCACTTTCCAGACAAGTCACAGCGACCAATTTGACCCAACATTCTCTGTCAGAACATTCTGCCATTTGAATTGCTAACGTTTCAATTTACTTGTGTTTTTAGTCTGAGCTGCCGTGATATTCAAACTTTACCTTCTCCTTCTCGTTTCGACTGGCGGACTGAGCTAACGTTTGGTGGTAACCCATCAACTGAAGAACTGACAGACCTGTCAGCCTGTAAGACACGAGTATTTCCACATATTTGCCTGTTAAGCCTGTCTGATTGGTGTGGCTTCTGTTGCGTTCTCAGATCGTACAAAATTTCGACACCGGAGTCTTCTATAGTGACAAACTCAAAAGCTCAAAGTGGACTGTGGATAATTATTCAGGGCTGAAGAAAACATCTGACAAAATGACAGAAGACTGCTGTGCTCCTGTACACATGCAGATTTCTTTACAATCCTGATTCCAAAAACGTTGGGACGCTGTACAAAACCTAAATAAAAACAGAATGCAATCATCTACAAATGAATTGTGTTTGCCAACAACAGTTTACAAAGTGTTCCCAAGCCCATGTAGATGTAGATATATCCTTTATACAATTATTTATGTTAACAAAGTGCTGAACCTCGCCCCATTCTCACTTGTGAAAGACAAAGGCTTGATCACACATACACAGATATTTTTGCAAAATGAACATTTTCCTTTGCATTTGGGCCTCTTGTTCACAGGCAAACAGTGTTTTAGGCAATTAACAGAGATTTTTTAAAAACACCTTCTAAAGTGGAGGTTTTTCAAAACTCCGGTTTCTCTGTATCAGTGTGTACATTTAAAGCATAGTTTGGCAAACAATGACTTCAACACCTCAATGTGTGCATGCCATTGGTGCCTCATTTGATCATCTGAAACAACAGCAACAGCAGACTGTTGGTTTTGAGAAATCTGTTTCATGTCAATTACAAATACTGGGGCCAGGTAGATTTTCATGACACTAGATTACACAAACAGAATTTTGAATTAATCCATGTAGCTGATTACAAGATATGAACTTTTTGCATTTGTGGCACCCTCTAGTGGGTGACTGGTACCAAATTTTAGACAGAGCCTCATTCCAGCGAGGTGAAGTACAGACCTGAGTCACTTCCTGTTTTCACTGTAGCCTACAGGAAGTTGTTCTTATATAAGTTAGACATTTTTTAACAACATAACAGGTTACATAACATATTTCACAATTTTGAGGAAAAAAAATAACATTAGCAGACATGGTCATGACCTATGTATGTCAAAAGATTCAGATAAATTCAGGGAAGGCATGCATGTAAAGTTTTTGAATGTGTGATGTACAATGTTGGAGTTACTGGCCAAAATGCACTTACCTTGATATAGTGCCGCCTGCTGGTGGATATGTGAAAGTTTTGGTGCTTGATGTATGTGTACAGTCCTATACCACTCCTGAAATTTGACCTTACATAACTTTTACAGTGTATGCTGCAGTACCACTTTTATCAATGGAAGAAAATCTCATTGATTACAATAGAGGCCCAAGCCTCTATTGGGTGCTGGGGCCCATGCATGCAAAGCAGCAGCACCCTTAATGCTTGGACCCCTAATGAAAACCAACAATTTAAAGTAACACAGTATCAATAGAAATAAACACCAACACAGGACAAATCTAAAAATCAGAAAATAAACAGCAAAAACTAAAAGGAACATGATACACACCAATTATTTTTATTTATTTATTATTGTAACTTTCTTTCTTTTTTTTTTTTAGAACTTTTTATTTAGATTTTTCTTTCTTTTCTCTTAAACATTGAACAGTATCTGAGACAAGATCAGTGGTGTGTAAAAAAAAAAAAAATTACATATCCCATACCTAGATATTGCTGCATATGATGCAAATGTATATCAAATATACATTACATAGTGTAGTAATAAGGGAAAACAAACAGGGTGAACAAATAGACAAAGATAAATAAGTAAATAAATGGATAACTAAATAATAAGAAATGAATAAATAACATATTGTAACTTTCTGAAGGAGAATCTACTCTTGATGTTGGTGGGGAGCATACTCCATGCAGACGGCTCTATAAAAAAAGGTTCGTATCATGTGTTTGTGGACATCATCAGATGACCAGTGCTCACTTGACGTGTATTATACCTCTAACAAAAACAGATTATGACAGTTTTTCACAAAATGTTTGTGCTGTATTATCTCAAATGACATTTGCATGAATAACAGAAGACTAGATTTTAAATTAGTCTCCACAGTTATCCCAAATATCCATTTATGTATCTCAGACACTTTAGTATGGAGAGAACAGTGAAGAACTAATCTGGCTGCTCTGTTCTAGAGGTAAATGCACAATGTAAATACATTTCTGAAAAAGTGCTCACCATAAATGGTATCACAAACTGGGTCTGATTAAAATCCTGAGGATTAAAACTTTAACAGGTTGGTCCTAACATTTTATATAACTTCTTAAATCCATGAAAAAGCAGAGGAGCTTTAGGGGAAGGACCACGTTCACAGAAGTGCACAGAGCAGTTGGGGGTGGGAGCTTCAGCATCCTGTTCACTGAATGAGCCTCATTTTTAATGTAACAAGAAGAGACAGGGGACTTTCAGCATTTGTAAGAGAATTCAGCTCCTGCTACAGCTCCAGTTGAGATAAGTTGACACTAAACAAACTATGAAAGCATAAAGGAATCCACCGGAGAATTGGAAAGCAAATAATACACACTGCATTCCAGCAGAGAGGGAGATCTCTGACGACTTGGCCATCTGGAGCTGAGGCTGAGTGGGGGTGTGTGTCCAGAAAAAGTTGGAATGTATGGAGAGCACAGGGTCAATCTAAACAGCCATTTATAAAGCCTAAGTGGGAACAGCGTGCGTGTCTTTGTGTGGAGGAGAGCCTTCCTGAATGTGTGTTCATTTGAACTGGATGTGCAAGATCCATGCAAGTGTGCAACAACTGTGTGCTCTATGTGTGTGTGTGTGTGTGTGTGTGTGTTTACAACTAGAGCAGTGCAGTTATCCATCCAGCAGTCTATTAACATTCCCAATGTTAAATGTGTATGTGTTGGACGGAGAGTTTGCAGACCTCTTCTTCCTCTTAGCATTCTTTTGAATATTTACGACAGTCAACCAGAGAGGGTTTTTCTCAGGTCAGCTGCCATCACAGGCCAATCAAAGAGGATGAGCCCCGCCAAGAAGAGTTCTAACAATTATTACTTATTGATTAACATTACTTCTTAAGGTAAAAAATTTGCTTCTGATTTGCAAGAAATTAGGAATGGAACCACAAAAGCAGTTGGCACTTCTTTCTTAAGAAAACACAGAGAAAAGGGATCGAATGGTGAGCTCAAGATGATACCTGTGTGAGGAAAAAGAGACAGAGAAGCAACATGCACAAAGGACGTGCACAAAAGCAAGACACATAATGTTTGTATCTCTTTAAATAAAAGGAGAAGAGACTGAATGGTGGTCGCAGACAGCAGAAAACAACAGTGGAAAGAACACAAGGAACAAAGCGTGACACCTAACACCGCTTTAAAGTACAGCAGAGAAAAAAACGTCACTTTTGTCAAAGGTCAGAAAGGTGCGTTTTCCACTAGACAACATGTCAGTCCTGTCTGTGGACGAGGGGCCTGTATCAGGGGATTTTCCAGCTCTTTTCAGGTTTAACTGGTACCAACAAGCTACCTCTCTTTTAACCAAGGTAGATCACCATGAATGCAGTGCTAACCTGCTCCAGGTTACCTTCAGAGAAGAAAACTTGAAAGGGCGTGAAAACTTTCTGTATGCACCGGATATGGCTGCAAAACAAAGTGTTTGTTGTTTTCAGTCGCAGCAAAGGCAGTTGTTTTCAGAGGAAAAGCTCTTAAAAAACATGTCAGTATTCTTAATCAAAGTAGTTAATTGTGAATTGCACATAAAAAAAAAAAGTCACTGTATTGCAAAACTGTCTTCATTCAAGCAGACCATACTCTGTGCCAAACCCTGTTTCTGTTCTCTTGCATCTCTCCCTCTCCAACATGTTGGAGGAAAGGCTGAAAAATCCAGTGGCTATCAAACACATCAGAATGTGGGAGAAAATGCTGGCTGCAAGCTTAATCTGACAAAAACATTTCCCACCAGGCTGACAGGAAGCCCGGCAGGTCAAGAGCAGGCCAATTAGAGCTGCTTTCCTTTTCTGTGTGACCTAACAGGACCTGGAAAAAACAACAATGGGCGTCTAAATTGGTCCTGTTGGTCCAGCTTCACTGATGGGAGAGGAGTTATTCAGGGAAGAGAGATATACTAAAATATTTAGCTAAAACTGGAAAGCTCATTTATTACACCTATCTTGCTATGAGGATGTTAAATATGGGTTCATATTTCACTGTTTGACTTTATCAGTTCCTGAAGAAAGCTCCTGTTCCTCTCTTCCTCCAGGTGTATCTCACCATGTATCAACATGTGAATAGTCAATATATACAAAGCTGCTCAGAGTAAAATGTTTCTAAAGTACATTTAAAAAAAAAAGTGCTTTTTTCTTAGAATTAAGATGAAGTGTAGAACTCCACCATTTCTCCATAACAGCGTTTGTTTCGAGGTGTTGAGGAGCACTAATGTGTATGTAGTGGGTTGATCTCAGTCTCAGTCCATCTATTAAACTTAGTGCTATATTCCATGTTTGTACTGTAGATGAGAATACTGTTTGTTTGTGTCACACAAGTGCAGCTGTCTTCCTAGTTCCTCCACCTTTTCCTCTTTTTCACCCAGGCTTCTCTGTGCTGGACTGATGATTGTTCCCCTCTCTCTCTCTCTCTCTCTCTCTCTCTCTCTCTCTCTCTCTCTCTCTCCCTCTCTCTCTCTCTCTCTCTCTCTCTCTCTCCCCCCCCCGGCTGTTGGTGCCTCATTCCACATGTTTTTGTCTTTGTCCTCCAGGAGATTCAGTGTCTCCTATTCCCTGTCTCGTCATTGTGTGTATGCTGTCCTTAACTGTCTCCCCATGTGTGTTTGTGTTGCCTGTGCTTTTTCTAGGTCTCTATGGTGGAGAAAAGTTTGTTTAGCTCACATCTGTTTGGCCACACCAAGTTGCTTGACGTCCTCCTGGATATATTCTTCAAATATGTTTTGAGTCAATTTCCAATTTACTGTAATTTTAGCATGTTGGTCTGCTCTGTATACATGACATCTATTGCATGTCTGTGCGCCCTGTGAGAAGGACCCCTCATCCCTTGTTTCTTTCATTTTTCCCTGTTAATGGACAAGACAGGTCCAAGCATAGGGGTGCCATATTCTGTACAGATTGTGAAGCTGATTTCTGATCCTGTGCTATAGAAATATAATTTGATTTGACTTGATTAGCAACAGACTGAACATATTACTGACTTTAAGACAGACAGAATCAACACTGAACATCTCGGCTGTCTGACCTTGATGTGTTCACTTACTGACAAAGATACTGAGATGCATTTGAATTTTGAATCCTTGAACTCGACTGAATGAAGTGAATCACATCAGCAAAGTGATCTGTTAGTTATACGTCTAATGTCAATTTACATTTAGGCTTTGAGTTCATCCAATTCAGAATTATTACTCTCTTCTTTACAGCTTTATCCCATTAGAGTAACATGTTATTTCACTTAATCACAATTAGATTTTTGCTTCTATTATTTCACTTTGAGCTAATGCAGCTCTTCAATTGAATAAGCAGCTTTAGGCAGTCACATTTAAACAAGTGACAGGATTGTCTATATTAGCCTTATTACTTAAATGCTTTATGCAATAAGGGTTCAGGGACTGACTGAAGTAAATGGTTTGCAGTTTAATTTCAATCAGGGAGAAGAGCATCTCACTCCTCTGAGAGACGTGGATAAAAAGACGCTTAAGTAGGAGTCTTTCTTTCTTCTGATATGTAAAGAGTTACACAATGTCTCCACCATGTAACTCTTTTCATATCATTCCTGCATCATTTTAACTTTAATGCAATGCATGTTGGGAATGATATGTGAATATGCTAAAATAGTTTCTAAATAATTCAATTTGATGAGTTACATAAATGCTTTATTGGAAAGTTCTGAAAGTAATTTTTAAAGAATTTAATCTTGAAAAAGACAAATGTATCTAATTACACTCGGTTAATAGTTAATTAAACGTTCATTTAAAACTTGTATGTGAGACTTTACAGTGCAAAGGAGTCTGGCGCTGACACAAAGTGAAAGGTGTTTTTTTCTGCATTTCCCAACTAAAGAGCAGAAAAGAACTTTTTTTTTTAATGAATAGCAGATGAAGAATTCAAATGACTTGCTTTGGTTGAAGCAAAAGACTAGCTTGATTTGATAGCACACTTTCGGCTCATAATTTAGTTTTCTAAGGTCGGACAACTTGAAATTGTGATTTTTGCAAAAGTGCAGAAGTTATCTTTTTGACAGTGTACAACATAGGCAGTGAATACCTCTGAAGACACACAGTTCATGCTCTTGGTGAAGTTATCACGGTTTGTGACTGGAGGAGGAGTGATTTTTCTGATTGGGGGATTTTTCATGTTTGATTCTGGTATTTTTTAGACAAAGTATCTTATATTGTTATGGCAATAAACTAAGTAATTTAAAAGGGCTAAAAGGGATGGAAGTCTTCATCAGGAACGCTTACTGGAAAAGGCTGGGAGATTTCATCTCTTTGTAAGTAGATATGATTATCAGAAAATATAGCTGAACAGTGAAAAAAAATGAAAGTTTGTCATTTCTTAGTTGTTGCAGAAAATCAAACAGAATTTGTTTGACAGCGTCTCTGCTTGGGCAGCTTGGAACCCTTGGCTATGACCACAGAAAGTGTATTTAGTGTAGAAAATGATATATGTGGAGCTTCTGACATGTATGAATTTGGACAGTCAGATTGATAAACTCAATATTAACATAACACGAGAAAACAGGGTTCAGGAAATATATTCAATTTCAGGGGATGTTTGTTTTTGTTTGTTCCAATCACCTGTTTTTGTTTGTTTTTTGTTTGTTTGTTTGTCTGTCTGTTTTTTACATTTTCCTTTTCCCACTGTTCTCTTTATATGCTTTAGAAACACAAGTGCATTTACTGTGCATGTAATGCAACATAGCAAACTTATAGTTCAGAGTCATAGTTTTTGTTTTTAGGGAATTGTGTATGTGTAACTCATAACCTCGTTGTGACTTTTCTATTTCATCTAATCGCGATGATTAGCGCCTATGACCGTGCGTAAAATCATGTTGGTCTGTGCAGCTGAACAGAGGCTGGATGAAACCGTAGCTCCAGAACTCCTCATGCAAGAGGGAGGGAGGGGCAGAGGATTATAGAATCCATGTGGAGAGGGGTGGGAAACTGCAGAGTTGAGGGCGCGCCTCTCCTTTCCAAAACGGTCAGACAGCTTTGTGCCGCCTAGAACTCATTCCTCTCCGCCTTTTCTCCAAAGCCGTGCGCAATGGTAGAGAGGAGAATGAACTCTCTCGTGAAATGGGCGCTGATCCTCTTTGTCCTCGTCTCCGTCATCCTCAACATCATCCTGATCGGTATCCACTCCAGCAGGGCGCCCAAATGTACCACTCAGCGTGTCCACCCGCTGCGGGGCAAACACGACGAGCGCAGCCTCGTGTTCGCTGACCTCGCCAGGGAAGAGTACCTGCAGGTCCAGCAGTACATGCTCAAGCAGAAAGGCTTGGACATATCCACTAACCAGATCACCAAGCCATCGGAAAATTTCTTGTTTTTAATAGACCTATCTCTGCCCAAGAAAGCGGACGTGCTGGCTTACTTGGACGGGAAAGGTGCCAAGCCGGCTAGAGAGGCGACAGTGGTGGTCTTCTACGGCGCGCAAGGCTACATTAAGGAATACACAGTGGGGCCGCTTCCCAACCCAACACACCACAAAGATGTCACAAAGGAGAGGTATAATATGGATCTGCCTATCAATGCGCGCACTGTCACCATCGGGGAATACACCTTGCTTTTCAAGTTTTTTGAGGTTGCAGTCTTCTCCAAACTGAAGAAGCTCATGAAAGAGAGCTTCGACGTGGGTGAGGACAAGAATCTGGACGCGTTTGAGCAGATGCCCCGTGGAGTCCGATCCGGGGACAGGAAGACCTGGGTGTCTTTCTTGAGGAATATGGATGGCATGTATATCCACCCTGTGGGCTTTGAGGTGCTGGTTAACCATGAGAGCGTAAACGCATCCGACTGGAGAGTGGAGCGGCTGCTTTATAACGGCCAATACTTCGACACCGTAGAAGAACTTAGACAGAAATATGACGCGGGATCTGTCAAGAAGATAGTTTACAAAGAGTCGCCTGACTATGGTTCACTGAAACCCAGAAAGAAGCCTCTGCAGATCGGCCCGCAGCTGTCTTACGCCGAGGGGAAGCGCTTCGGCGTCAGCAATAACCACGTCCTGTACCTGGACTGGAGCTTCGCCTTCGGACTCAGCTCTCTCACAGGCATGAGGGTTTTTGATGTGCGTTTCAAGGGTGAGAGGATAATCTACGAACTGAGCGTGCAAGAGGCCATGTCGGTGTACGGTTCAGTCACTCCAGGGATGATGCTCACCAAGTTTCTGGATTCAAGCATCGGGGTGGGGCGTTTCGCGCACGAACTGGCCCGTGGCGTGGATTGTCCCTACGAAGCCACCTACGTGGATACATACCGCTACATTGATGCCCCAGCTCCGATCAGATTTAGAAACTCAATCTGTCTCTTTGAGCACAACATGGGTCAGCCCCTGCGGAGGCACTTCTCTGACTTTTTCCACAACAGTTACGGGGGGATGGTGAACAGCGCCCTGGTGCTCAGGACCATCACAGCTATAGGAAACTATGACTATATGTGGGATTTCATCTTCTACCAGAGCGGATCAGTGGAGGCCAAGGTGCACGCCACCGGCTACATCACCTCTTCTTACCTGATGGACGGTAGCCTGAAATACGGACACCAGGTGGCGGATAAGGTGCTGGGGAACATCCACACTCACTTCATCAACTTTAAAGTGGACCTGGATGTGTTGGGTGAGTGGCAGCACAACATTTAAAACTGTTTATCTGTGCAGGGCACAGAACACTGAAGAGTACGGTAATGTGGGGGAAAAACGTTGTCAAGAGTTAAAAGTTCTGTTAGCACAAAGAGAAGAATCTGATTTCATAATAAACGTTTAGCTATGAAAAAACAATTGATGCATCCATGGCCAAGGGACTTCATGACTACAACCATAGCCAGGATGAATTCAAGGTCCCCACATCACCCACAAAAATTGTAAGCCGACACTATGGTAAAAATTGGGGGGGGGCAGTAGCAGCTCAACAGCAAGTTCTACCTTGGGCCCTGCAGCAGGTTTATCCATGGCGATGATAGTGTTGCAACAATGCACGCATATTGTGGACTATAAAGCGTATGTCATAGTGAAACAAGGCGCCTTTGATTTAACTAAGGGAGATTGGTTTCTGACCAGTGATGAGAAATTGGTCCACTGGATTTTTCGTCCCTGCTTGTCCAAAATAGGCACCCAAAGTACTGCTGATTGCCAGAGTAGGGAGCCCTGGTGGTGACATGGGTGAATTTTTTTATTGTGTGGCCACGACTTAATAAGGGGAGGGAACGAGTTACTAAGGCGAGGGAACGAGATACAAAGGCGAGGGAACGAGATACAGAAACATACAGATACAGACGAGCTTTGTACTGAACCGCAAGAGATTGCAAGATATCATTATAATTCATCCCAAGGTTAAAATAAAATGACAGCAAATCAAATTCATCCATGCTTTTTGTTTGATAGATAATAGCCATACAAAGCTCTTCTGGTCCAGTGTTGTCAACATCAGATTCTGTATCTCGTTCCCTTGCCTTAGTAACTCATTCCCTCGCCTTACTAAGTCATTGCCACGCGATAAAAAACAATTCACCTATGTCACCTCCAGGGCCCCTTACCAGAGAGCTGATTCCATCCATTTGACTTCCCATGCAGGTCTGAAGGTCTTTTGATGATATAGAGTCAAAACTATATGTTTCTCTGCCTGTTATCGGCTGCTGTGACTTCATGGATCACAAAGCCCTTGATGTCCAGCCTTACAAAGGAACAGGGATGAACCATTATTAATCACAGAACTTGGCTGTGTGTCTGTTGTGGATTGAACTGAATTTAATGTGGGAATAAAAATGCAAAAATATGAATGGATGAGCAGTATCTAATTTTCAGGTTACACAATCTGAACATTAAAGATGTAACACCAAAACAATGAGCTGAATGACTGTAAAACACTTTGTAAAGCTGAGGGGAACTTCAGATTTAGTGATAATTCACTGTGGGTTCATCAGAACAAGAACCCCTTTTCACATTACACATAGCCATTAGGTCCATTGTTGACTAATAATATTGAAGGGTGCAGTTTTAAATTAATTCCTAAAAAAATAAAGAACCACTTGACATGAATCTGTAGGAGCATGCAAGTCCAATGCAGCTATTTCATTGCTTGGAAACTACAACAGAAAACAAATATTATTGCAAACATTTTTGCATAATTTCCTTCACAGGGGTGAAGAATGTTTTCCAGACCAAAGACATGGAATTTGTCAATGTGTCGCTGCCATGGATGCCTGATCACTACGCTATGGTCCCTCAGCTCGTGGAGAAGCAACTCAAAACAGAACAGGTTTGGCTTCATCTTCTTTTACTTCTTTGAAATGTTCATTTACATTTCGGTTTCATTTAACCACATTAAGGAGTACAGAGGGACAGTAAGGACTCCTTAAGGACAGTAAAGAGTCACAGTCATGAGTAGTTCTTTCAGATTTTTGTGAGTGTGGAGAAAGCATGAACATTTCTCTGCAAAGGCACAGTGCAATTTATTTTTGTAAAGACTGCATGTCACTACACACATTGAATTTTAGATGCACCTGTTGCTCACATTTGCATATTCATGAATCCACTGTACATGAGCTGTCCTGCAGCAGCTCTGACAGACAGGGACTAACTGATGAACATAGTGACCAAACACATTTCTACCAGGGAAAACTTTACTGTTGACGCCAGTTTGTAGGATGAATTGTTCATTAGGCAGTCAACTGCAGCACATTAAAGGTCCCATATTATCAAAAACTCACTTTTTCTGGAATTTGGGCTGCTATTTTGGGTCTCTAGTGCTGCCATACGCATACAAAGTGTGAAATAAGACCGTCCATGCTTTTTTGAGTGAGATACGCCTTTCTGAAAGCAGCCTGCCTGCAGATTCCAAACGAGCTGATCAAATTCGGCACCTACACTGACATAACAAGCAGGCACATTTACATATTCCCACCCGCTTCGAGGCTGACTGTTTCTCCAACCTTGCTCAGTACAAGGCAGGATTAGTCAGGAGACTTTTTCTAAACGAGGGGTGGTAACAATTGTCCTTATTCATAAAAAACCTAAGGGGAAAAGCTACGCGCTAATCTATAGGTCATGGGCGGTTGGGTTAGGCCACCCCAAGAGACTGATCAAACAAGTTATACATAAATTAAAAGCACAAACATGAACCAACCCACAACCAAAATTAATGTTGAAATTATTAATTAACGAAAGTGCTTCTACAACTTCTGATTATCAGAATTTATCAATGAAAACAAACTTAAATCGTGTCCCCTGCAGTACGGGTTAGACAGTGCAGCATGGTCACCTATAAACAATTCAAAAACAACATAAGCACATACACCCAGTTCAGAGATCTTTCAGGTTTCTTCAGTACGTCAATAAAAATAAATCAGTCCCATGAAAGATTGATTTACCCCCAGTAGTCCGAGTCCAAAGAAAAGAACCAAAAAATGTCCTGTTGGAATCCAGGTCCCCTTTGCGGTGATGCAGAGGCACAATTCACACCACCCAAAAAACACTTCATACCTCGGTTAGAGTCCTTAAACCAAGGAAAGTTAGGCCGATTATCCTCCCACACCGCTAACCTCCAAATGCCGACGTAACCTCTTCTCTCTTTCCTCTCTGTCTGTCTCTCCCGACCAATGTCACTTCCTGTTTTTAATACCTCCGAAGCACTCAGAAAATGAAATAAACAAATCACAACAAAAAGTCTATTTCATAGTCCCTTGTATCCGTGCTGCAGCAATATGGCCACTGATAATATTCAATACTTTCACATAAAAAAAGGTAATGGGACATTACCATGGAACTCATAGATCCATGTTAATTTGTTGAAAAAGATTTATAATATGGGACCTTTAAAAACCATGTGTGGTAAAAGATATATCTTATGTATGTATCTGGATTCCCTGTGCTGCAAGACTTCCGTGTTCTGGACACCATGAACTCTTCGGCGAGGCCGCTGAATGGAAGCTGCAGGATGCTACTGGTCCCATACAGGGCGGAGCTGCTCAGACTGTGCAGTAGACCAAGCCATCTACGCAGGTAGCTGCTGATGTTCCTCTCCATGACCTCGACTGTTGTCATGGGTACCGTGTACATGAGCAGAGGCCACAGGATCCAGGGCAAGATGGATTGCTGTTCAATCCAGGCCTTGAACCTCCCTGCCAGACCTGATTTGTCAACTTGAATCAGCCAGTCCTCAAGATCTTTGCTGGTTTTCAGGCTGCAGTTAAAGTACTTCCCGAGGCTCTTAACTGGCTGCTCTGTGATGGATGGGATGGCGGCTCCAGATAGTGAGAAGCGGAACTTGTCCACTACTTTTCCCCTCTTGAGCACTAAAGACCTTGATTTTACTGGCTTAAAGCTCATCCTTGCCCAGGTGATTAGCTTCTCTAGGCCTTGGAGAATCCATCTACTGCCTGGGACAGATGTGGTGGTGACAGTCAGGTCGTCCATAAAGGCTCTTATTGGGGCTGGCGTACTCCTGGTTTGGTCAAGGGTCCCCTGCACTCCACCTCTGCTGACTTAACTATCATGTTCATGGCAAGGGCAAAAAGTATGACTGAGTACGACTTTGTCAAGTTGGTGCCAGTCTGATGTACCTGACCCAGCAGTGAGTCTTAGACTGAAATTATTGTAGTAATCCAGGATAAGGTCTATGACTTGGCTGGGAACATGATGTCATTGAAGGGCGAGCTTAACAAGCTTGTGCGTTATGGAACCGTATGCATTGGCGAGGTCCAGCCCAAGTACGGTGAGATCTCCTTTCCCTTCATGGGCCTCCCTGATAAGTTGAGTCACCACGCCAGTGTGTTCCAAACAGCCGGGCACTCCAGGGATCCCACCCTTCTGAACAGAGGTGTCGATGTAGCCGTTCTTCAGGAGGAACTCTGTTAGTCGTCATGACAAGATGCTGATGAAAACTTTGCCTTAGACACTTAGCGGCGAGATGGTTCTAAACTGACTGATGTTTTTGGAGTCCTCTTCCTAGGGGATCCACACACCCTCTGCGCACCGCCATTGGTCTGCAACTTTTCCCCTGTGCCAGATGACCCTCAAGATCTTCCACAGGTGTCAAAGGAGTTGGGGGCAGCGCTTGTACACGATGTATGGAACCTCGCTGGGGCCTGGGGCTGAAGTTCACTGTTGGAGGTTATGGGCTTATTGAGGGCCCTCTGTGGTCCAAGCTCCTGGTCTCTCTCTGGGTCGCTCAGGGTGTTATGCAGGAAGGAGTTTGTATCCTCGGTTGAGCACATGAGGTTGCCGCTATGCTTGTCCCCCAGCAGCTTCTTGGTGAAGGTAAAAGGGTTGGAGATGAAAGCGGTGCGCTTCCTCGCTCTTTCCTTCCCCGGCCTTCGGTGACACTGCCCAGCACAGCGTCATGAGCTTCTTCCTCAGAATGTTGTGAAGCTCAGCAAGTAGTTGTTTTTCTTCTTCGCTAGCCACCTTGTGCTGTTTTGTGAGGCTTTGGAGTTCTTGACGTAGTTTGTGAATCTGGGTGGCTCTACTGTTCATCGTGTAGTTGGTCTTGATGTTCCTGCCCTCAATGTGGCCAAACCTCTCAGCTGCATAGCTGATTATGATTGCCATCATGGTCTCAAGACACCGGTCCACCTCTCCCTTGACTGTAGTCTCCAAGATCTGGCTCACGTCTGCATCAAACTGTGTCCACACTGCCTGGCTGTTAGCTGAAGGCCACTTGATCCGCTTCTGTTGGACTGTTCGGCAGGGGTTCGGAGGCTCTACTGCTTGGAGGGACTGGGCTCTGTGGGGTGATTCCTGGCCGGGCTCCTCCTGCGTCTCACCAGGATCAGATCCTGTGTATTGCAATATATTCTCCTGCTACCTGTACTTCATCCTGGCCAGATGTATTTTTAGGCCACGCGAGTTCTTGCACACTTTTCACACTTTTTTTTGGTTGAATTTCTGCTCGCATGGGTCAATACCGTTACGATGAGTTACGAGAATGACAGCCCCAACCGGTACGACAGGTTGGGGCTGTCATTCTCCCCCCCTCTCGGACTCCCCTGGGGGTATGTCTCAGAAGGCTTTTTTGAAGCAATTTGGGTTCCAGTCCATTACTGAGCGTCACTGGCTAGGCCAGATTGACAGGTGAGAGAAACATCTTGCGGATGTGCTGGGACACATCATCAGTGATGTATGCATGTAAACATAGCTGCATGTTTTCTCCACCAGTTTTGATGCTGGTGTCATGCTGTCTGCCTGTGGCCTGTAAGCTACAGCACAAAATTGTTTGCCCCTGCACTCCCTGTTGGGGTTCAGGCTGTCGGCTCCACTGTCAATCAAGCACAGACATCAATAAGAAAGAAAAAGAAATGTTTCTAATATTTACTCAAAGACCTTTCCACCTTGCATAAAAATGATATTAAAAAACATTTTGCCATTGTTTTTTTTTATTGCAAAAGGTATTTGTTATATTTCAGTTAGACTTAAATTAATCAGTAATTTAAGATGCACAAGTGGTTATGTTCTATTATTGTGGTAATATTGCAGGATATAAGGCAGCTCAAAAGGCTGTCTATTTACTTACAACTTGTCAAATAGCCCATTTCTTGCTTGTTGCCAGCGACCCATGATGCATTTCTTAATCCTCCAGTGCTACAGTCAACAAAGTATCTCTTGAATCTTGTGGCACTAATGTCTACTGTGACACTTCTGTAGGAGGCCGCTCTGCGTTATGACACCAGTAGTCCTCGCTACCTCCACATTGCTAGCCAAAAAACCAACCGCTGGGGTCACCAGCGCTCCTACAGGCTGCAGGTGTTCACCTTCGCTGGAGATCACCTCCCAGAGAGCCAGGCCGAAGAGAGGGCCATGTCCTGGGCTAGGTGAGACCTGACATTTGAAAAGTCAAGAAAAAAACTGTTACTCAAAAGTTGATGATTGCTAGCACATCTTTTGCCTTGATGATTATTGATTATTGAGTCAAACAAGATGTTTTTTTTCTTCTAAAAATATTTATAGGGATATCTCAGAAGGTCAACTCCAGCAGGTTCATTTTAAACTGAAGTTAAACATTTCTGGAAATTATTCCTGTGAAAATCACAGTCAGTACCCCATGACTGGAAAGTAACAATGAGAGGATGAGACTCCCTGTGGACAGGGAAGTCCTGGAGCCAGACTGTTTTTTCATGTGCACTCCCTGACGGCAGAATGCATTTCCCAAATTTCCTAATGATTAATTTTCTGACCAATCTCAGTTTCTATTTCTATGCTGTTACTGTGCCACATATGACGTAAACATGACATCATATTTCACCAATATGCATGCTGATAACCTTTAAAGCAGTAACCTTTGGTTTGAAAAATAACAAAATATTGCTTTTACAAAGAAGTTGGAAAGTCGACTTTATATTCAATAAAGCACACCCTTAATTAATTCAGTACATTCAGTGGTTTGTTGCTATGGCTTTACTTAGTCTGGCAAGGAAAGTAGCTTATGATGGGTAACATAAAGCTAATATTAGCAAACTTTAGACAGGCATGGCTGTGTAACTGGCATCACTGAGTCAGTTTTCTAATGGTATGACTCTTTTCTACTTGTGCTACTAGTCAGAGCTGCAACAATCAGTTAACTCATAATTTAGTTTATCATCAGGGGTGGCTGTGGCTCAGGAGGTAGAGTGGTCTTGCACTGATCAGAAGGTCAGGATAGTTTGCACTGTACATGTCAAAGTGTCCTTGGGCAAGATACTGAACCTCAAATTGCTGCTGCTGTGTCATCAGTGTGTGAACGAATTCCTGATGAGCAGATTGCACCTTGCATGGTAGCCTCTGCCATCAGTGTATGCATGTGTGTGTGAATAGGTAAGTGCTGACTTGAGTTGTTAAGTGCTTTGAATGGTTGGTAAGACTAGGAAAGCGCTATATAAAGGCAGTCCATGCAACAGAAGTCTGTGGAGTACATCAGACTTTCATGCAGGAGACGAGCATTAATGTCTCATCCAATCCAATGCCATCTCTCTCTCTTCTGTCTGGCTGCAGGTATAAGGTTGCTATCACCAAGCAAAAGGACTTAGAGCAGACCAGCAGCAGTCTGTACAGTCAAAACAACATCTGGACTCCAGCTGTTGACTTCAGCAAGTACATTGAAGACAACGAAAGCATCGAAGACGAGGTGTGCTGAGATAAAATCTGCGTGTAAAAATGATAAGATAATGCAAACACATATGAATCTGAAGGTGGATAACTTAGCTGAAAGAATTTCCCTGACGTGTATGAAAATGTGTCTGCAGGACCTGGTTGCCTGGGTGACCACTGGGTTCCTCCACATCCCTCACGCTGAGGACATCCCCAACACAGTAACAGTGGGCAATGGGGGAGGGGTCCTGCTGCGGCCCCACAATTACTTTGATGAGGACCCGTCCATCCACTCTGCTGATGGGGTGTACATAAAGGTGGGCAATGAGCACAGCTGTGACAACAACAGGATGGCCTGCCTTGCTCAAGAGACCTGCAGCCCCGTGCTGGAACCCTTCACTTTCCAAGGCTTCGATGGAGTCATGAAGTTTGAGGATTGGACTGATTGATAGAGCACTACTGAGTTTAAAAGCCCTGGTGAACACAGAGGTAAGATTGGGGTCGTTTTCTGATCTATCAAGAAACTGTCAATTTTAGCATGTGTATGGAGGCAGTGTGGGACAACATTTTTTGTGCCATAATTATGTGTTTTAAAGCTACACCAGGCAATAAATTGAATAAAGGGCTGTTCAACCATTTTTCACTTTCTTTGAGAGAGAGAGAGAGAGAGATGAAAATTTTGTCCTGGAGTCAGGATCTGGTTAGCGTAGCTTAGCATAAGGACTGGAAGTAGAGGGGCAACAGCTTTTCTGTATAAAATGTTAAAAAAATATGTCTACCCTTACCTCTAAAGCTTACTATTTAAGACACTGTAACCTATCTAAGCTGATTACTCTTACTCTCTTAACTCACAGCAGTTTGTTGCAGTGACTGTGCAGCTTTCCATAATTTGTTTTCACAGTGAGGTTGCCAAGTTTGGTAATGTTATGCCTGTACTGAGACCAAAACCAAAAATGTGCTCACAGACCATATCTGGAAATCCATACTTTAGCTGGAGATGCTGCACAGAAGCACTTGGTGGATGAATAAATGTGTTAGTTCAGGAACTGTTTAAGCATGTAACTGCCATTAAATGGTAAGTTTTGGATTTATATTTTGATACCTGTCAAACAAACACGATACATGAGCTTTAGAGGCTGGGAGGATTTTCTTTCTCTTTGGACAGAGCCAGGTTAGCTGTTCCCCCTTGCATCCAGTCTTTATGCTAAGCTAGGCTAACCACATCACAACTTTAGCTCAATACTTAACATGCAGACATGAGATCGATATCTTCTCATCCAATCCTAAGAAAGACAAAAAAAATAATGATTTCCCAAAATACTGAAATATTCATATGAAATAGAAGTTATTGGCCTATATGACCTAGAAACATTATAGTATTCTGTCACCAATAATGGAGTCCTCTACAAATTCCATGTATCCTAATCATGTTGGTATGGACACTGGTGGGAAATCTTCTCAGTGATCACTGCCACTGAGGGAGGCATGTGCAGCTTTAGAGGTCCATTCTTTTGGCTGACATGGTTTAGCTCATCAACCACAAATCATGCATAACTGCTGACCATTTTTCAAAGCGCTTTTATAGTGATTTCCTATTTTCCAGGTTGCCCTTGGTTTCTAATCATTTCACTACTAAGTTGGAAAATCAACTACAGACTTGAAACATGCTTGACGTAAATAATTCATGCCCCAGAATGTCATGTGGCCTTATGTTGTGTCAGTTACATTGACATCACATGACAGTACAGTTATAAGGGTTTCAGAATTATCACTGTGTTTGTTTTAAATTATGCTCTGAAATGTGAGACTGTGCTGGCAAATAGAAATATTTCAATGCAAGGCCAAATATTTCCTAGCTGTTTGTGTTTGCCTCCTGTATCTTCTGGGTTTGGTTTACTGACAGCATATTTTTATATTTGGTGTCTGAAAGTAAACAGTCCTGCATCTCCATTCCAATAGAAAAGTAACTTAGTTTTAACAAAAATAAACTGTTTACTGAGATAAATTAGTTATCTCAAGCATGTTTTAAATCTCTGAATGATGACTTTTATACTGTACTAAAGAGAATGGAAACCATGGCTGGATTAACCTGCAAAGGGGTCCTGGGCAAAACCAAGCTACGGGCCCCCGTAGACTCCCCGCTCAGCTCTGTAATTTCATTAAATGCAAATTTATTTGAGAATATGTACCATGTAAATATAATATCACTGCAAGACTAAGTAACAATGCAGGAGCCAACTCATGGGACTTATTTCTTTGTTGCTTTTCTTTATATTGTGTATCAGTGGTATATATCACCAAACAAGTTTATAAAAATCATTACAACACGATAAATAAACCTGGGTCCCTTTGGGCTCCTGGGCTAGTTTTTGTTGTTGGTTGTTAGTCCAGCCTTGGCAAAGTTCACAGTTAGATATGTAGAGCAACCTGTGGGGAATCAATCAAAAAGTTTGATAATTATAGTGATATAATTCTAATCTGGAAATCCACATGAAAACAAACATCTGTGAAGCACATAGAGACGAGAGCCACACTGCCTTGCCTGATGACATTTCATTTTCTTTACTATTAACCCTCAACTTCGTTATCTGCAATTAATTTACTATTGCTGTTCAACTTGGATCAGTGAGAAATCATCATTCATAAGGCTCCTATTATGCTATGTTTTTCCTATTGTCAACAAATCCCATGAAATATTCATTTCTCAATATGTTCTCCTTACCCTCAGTCCCAAGGCAATCCAGTCCTACTCAAGACATAAATCTTCAAAAAAAAAAAAATGTCTCCCAAAAATTAGTTACATTTTTCGAGTAACTCGGTCGATTTAGGAAATCAGCCCAGTGATGCTTACTCAAACAGGAGAATAATTTGTTGGGCACTATTTTCTACAGCAGAGTAATCCACATTTGGACTCCAGTGAGTATTTGGGTAAGCAGGACTGTGTATGCGGAATCCCATGTGCATCTTTTTCAAAGAATAAAAACCTGTAAAAAACAGATACAGTATTGGCATATGAATGCAGAATCTGTCGGCAAGGGACAGGATTTTGGTATTATGAGTAGTACTGACCAATCATGTTTGAGTGGGCTTTGGTTACATGCATGTAAACAGTCTGTGTGGAGAGCAAAAGAGGTGGATTGCATTGGTCAAAACGTAATCTGTGGATTTGCTCAGTCATTATTCAGAAATTACCACTGCGGTTGCCACAAATCCAGGTCTGACATTGCTTTTATGCAACAGTTGTACTACGATGGTATTGGATAAATCATTGCAGTGTTAAATGAAGAAATAATGTTACAACTGGCCTCTGCCACCTTATTTCCTAAACTATCACATGTTGCTAAGCAACAGTAAACAAAACTAGGAGCTTGTAGCTATCGCTACAATCTATAAAACTGATAGTAGGCTAGTACTAAAGTTTTGATCTCCACATCATTTTTTGCATTGGTTCTTGCACACATTATATCCCACAGGACCACCTAAATTAATATTTTTGACTGTGCTGATCTGCTGGCTTCAACCATTGGCCATTGCCCCCAAAGGCTAAACTGTTGTCAGATGATAGTCGATGGGTTCCAAGATCAAGGAATAAGATGCATGGGATTTGTTGCCAATAAGAAAAATAGAAATATCACCAGACTAACAAAATGTTCAAGAACCTCCTCTGCGTGCCATAAAGAATTAAAGTAATAAAGTACAGCAACTGTTTAAATAGAAATGATACAAATGAACATGTTTCTCTGTTAACACAGTACATGACTGAGGTCAGTCGCTCAGTCAATCTGTCTCTTTAGTCCAGACTGAAATATCTGAATAATTATTGAATGGATTGATTCATGAACATTCAAGGTTCCCAGAGCATTTCTGACAAAATATCTGCAAAACTAATTCACCAGATTCAGCTGTGTTCAGTCCTGTTACGTAATGTTACCATGTTAACATACTAAACTAAGACAGCTAATGCAGAAATGGTCAAACCTGCATAACATCATGCTAGCATTGCCATTGTGCACATGTTAGCATGCTGTTTTTAGCATCTAGTGCCACTGTGCATGAGCACAGTCTCATGGAGGTGCTAGCATGGCTGTATGGCATTTTTTTTGTATTTTTTATTATGATTATTATTATTATTTTTTTTTTTTTTTTGCCTTTTTTGGTGGTATCAACAAAGATAGCAATCTTTGAGATGAGTTTCCGAGATGGATTTTATTAATTTTAGTTAGTAATTGCATTTCTAAAACTTAACACAGAAATTTATCATTATTAAAATAAAATGTGAAGTTGTAGGTAGAATTAGGTTCACAGGAATAAGGTTTGTGCCAACACGAGTTATATTTTACGGGAAATGAATTACTTTACATTTACTTCCAAGAATGTCCATGCTAAGCTGATACTTTATCAGCAGTCATTGTTGCCAGGGATTCATCACTATTTTTTTTCAGAATCATTTGACGACGTCCTCAGGAATGTGACATGGTTTTAGATTTTGCAAGCAAAGAGGCTGTCATCTATCATTTCAGTAATGTTTGCAATTGGAAAGACACAATTCTTTGTTTTCTTTGTTCTCTCTCTTTCTTGCTGATGAACCGCTGTGATATAAACTGTGATAATACATTGTAAACTGACACTGTATCGTCAGCTGTGTGTAAATGTGTGCACTGACAAATATGAACCATTCAGCCCAAAGCAGGGTCACTCTCTAATGTGGCCCGAGGATGGGGTTACTGAATCTGACTGATATCTGATTCATTTGTAGATTTTTGGCTTGACCGCAGAAGAGTGGGGCCAGCTCTATGTTAAGCATAAACAAAGCTTTCCAGTGAGGTGTGGACATCCCTCAATTATGTCCTCAGGAGCACTTATACTGTAGGTTTTGACCTACTGTTGTTGTGGTTTTTGTATCCTCTCAAAATAAAAGAAGAAATTATTTGTTGAAGAAAGAGTCCACAGATCTGCCACATTTGGTCTTTGCAAACACACACACACACACACACACACACACGCGCACACACACACACACACACACACACACACGTTTTAAGAAAATTGTCACAAGATTTTGTAGAATGACAAAATCATCAAAATGTTGATTTGCACATTAGTGTTAGTGTAGTCACTATTGCTTTGAAGACATTTAAGGATATTTAAAGCATAAGGTACAAAATATAAGTTCAAGATGCTGTGAATATATACACATACACACATGCATGGATGCATGGATGTGTAGGTCCCACTTCCTCACAGGAGGAAACTGAAATCTGAACGAAATAAAATAGGGGTTAGATAAGAAAAAAAAAACCAAAAAAAACCCACCAGACACACACACACATGCACAGTGTAACCTCCTACACACTCTAAATCAGTGTTTCTCCATTCCAGTCCTCGGGCCCCCCTGCCCTGCATGTTTTAGATATTTCCTGCTCCAATTCAAATGAGTGGCTCGTTATCAAGCCACTGCAGAGCTTGATGACGAGCCGATCATTTGAATCAGCTGTGGTGGAGGAGGGAAACATCTAAAACATGCAGGGCAGGGGGGCCCGAGAACCGTAATTGAGAAACACTGCTCTAAATGAAGTTTAATAACTAAGTTCAGGAACAAGACCACACCTCAAACACACCCTGTTTCCACACCAAGGTATTGAAACGTTCCTGATTCATTAATTTCCCCTTCAACTCGTTTTCTGCAAGGTTTTGTTGTCTGCATTCCAACACTGCCAGCAAATCCGGCTGCACTCAGAAATAGACTTCCCCTGACAATCACATCTCACAACCCCCAACAATTTGTGCGTAGCCGGTCCCTCACCCCTCATCCCTCATCCCTCATCCCTCAACCCTCCTCACCGTTCTGAAAAGAAAAAACAAAACTATTCAAACCGCTGATGGAGGAAAACACAATCACCTGGAGCACTAACAGGTTCCCAGCGCAGCATCCATGTCAATGCAGATGACATCACAGCGCCTTCCACATCAGCCCTTTGAGGGCCAAGTTGTATTAAATCTTATTCAAGCTCTCCTAATTTCAAAGTCGTCTCATCCTCTCACCCCTTTTCTCCCAAACTTCACAATTAACCGAAGCACATGTAGGACCTTATCTTACCTGCAGAGAGGGTTGGATCAACTGAAAACTACACCTCTGTCAAATGACACTGTAAGTAGGCAAATTGAAGACATGTCGGATGACATCAAACAACAGACCACAGCTCGAATTAAGGCAAGTGGTCATTTTGCATTACAAATGGACAAATCTACAGACATAACAAAGCGGTTTTACTCGTTTACGTTGTTTTTATGAACTACAACCTGAATTTGCAGGCTTTCTCGGCCAGAACAAGCACACATTGCTTACCTTGCTGATTTGTTTGAACAATTGAAGACATTAAATGTGTCTATGCAGGGGAGGGGGCACAACAATTTTGAACATGATGACACAATCTATGCTTTCGAAAAAAAAGATCTCCATGTGGGTAAGTCATGTCTCTAAAAAACAACTTGACATGTTCCCCAATGCCTGTCATGAGGGACAGCAACACCGCAGCAAAAAATTAAAACAATCACGGCACATCTGAATAAACGCCTGGAGCCGTTTAATGATTACTTTCCCGAGAAACAGAGGGATGACGACTTAATACGTCACCCCTATGGAATTAACATGGAAAGCGTCACATTGCCATGCAACGAAGAGAGTCAGCTGGTGGAGCTGTCATGTGACCACATGCTGAAAAAGAAAGTCACGGAGGTAAGCCTCTCCCTGTTCTGGTGCAGCACTGTGATGAGCAAGTATCCTTCCCTTATCACTCAAGCAGTAAAAATCCTCCTACCATTCAGCACTACCTATCTGTGTGTGTGTGGCCTCTTAGCTCTGGTTCAGCTGAGACAAAACACAGAAACAGACTGGACATTGAGCATGACCTCAGAGTTCCCTTCTAGTACTATAACTCCGGACTTTGAGACTGTTGTCAGGAGTAAAAAATATCCCCAGTTCTCCCATTAATTCCTCCAATCTCAGGTCTGTGATGTCAGTGTGACACCTAAGGTTGAAGTGAGTGCTGCTTAATTGTCGTCAAAGCACAATGTTTTTCAATATTTACCTACTGATAAGTTAATCAGAAGAAGAGTTAATTTTGCATACTTGAATCTTTTTGAATTGCATTTTTTGTTTAATTTGAGGTTGTGGATAAAAACTGGTGGTCAAGACACTGATTTCTTTCCAAAGTGCAGTGTTGGTTGTCATAGATTCAGTGAGTGAGTAATTTTTTTAAACTACTTCTCAGTAGTTGGACTTTTTTATTTCATGTTTGTGCACTGTTGAGTCTGTTAAGAAAGGCTGAAGTTACTGAATTGATATATATGTTGTATTATCTTGTGTCCCGAAGGAGCACTTTTTGGTTTTTAATTAAAATTCAGCTAATTGAGTGTAAAAGGGAATATTTCTCTCTCTAGCATCGCCACCATCGTTTTGGTTTATCAGTAAACTGTTTTTTGTGTTTGCATACTGTGATATTCTGTACTATCTCACGTTCAAACTGCACTATCTTTCATTAAATAAATTTGAGAAGTTGAAAATGTTCCTCAATTTGGGTTGCAACTTGTCATGAAGGGGTGCGTCCTGAAGCCAGACCAGTTGAGAGCCACTGCTCTAGAATACTGTGCAACAAAACACTGTACTTAATTTTCCATACCCTACCAATTTTCCATTGGCAATATTATTTTTATATCCCCTTTTTCAGACAGAACCTACATACACACAGTTGATATTTTTTTCATATCTCGTATTTCTATTCCCCCTTATGTCTCTATTATTTATTGGCGCTACTATCGATGTCGTCTATAACACCTTGATTTCCAGATTTTCAGAGAATTATGCCACTTCCATTATCCCCCAAGGTCGATCATTTGTGTCACACCTCCTGTGCTACCAATTCCTATTGTCCTGGAACAGCATCTCCCTCTACAACAACCACGTCACCAAGCAAGAAAATATGCACACATTCACAGATGCTGCTTCTTCCATTGGATTCATTGGTTACCACGGTGGAAAGCGGTTCTCAGCCAAAAACTTCCTCCAATATATGCAAACTGTATCCAGTCATTTTTGAGAGCACGAATGGTCTAAAAGATAATCGCAATCCACACTGACTGTCTAGACATTACACAATTCGTGCAGAGGCTCACCTTATTTTCAGCACAATACCAGTCCATCATCAGTGTATCCCATGTTCCAGACCAACTCAATCGCTGACTCACTCTCGCTTCTCTTTAAAGAAATTCATGGATCGCTTTGCCAGATGCCATCCTTAATAGAGTATCCCCCGAACACTCTCCTCTTATCTGACTAGATGGAAAAAGCTTTCCACACCTCCTTCAGCCCTCCTTTCCCATCTCTCAACATTGCCTTTCACCTCCTACCTTCAGGCCCGCTGCATATTTACTCTGTGGTCATATTATCTGTCTTCATTCTTAGACAATGTACCAGGAACCATGTTCTTATCCGCATCCTTCAGCTTCCTATGCTGTTCTGAATTCACTGCCGCTGATCTAGACTACCAACCATCCTGGCATGCAGCCATCTCTGATATTTCCATCCTCTCGCCCAACCATCGTGTCTTCCACCTCAAACGCAGTAAGACCAACCTAATCTGGTCTGCCTCAACACATTCGCTTCTTCTGATTAAATCCATTTCTAAGTCCATACGAACCCATCCGTGACTATGTAGGCTTCAGACTAGCCATCGAGCTTCACCCCAAGATCCTTCCTTTATCTCTGAAATGGGCCACGTAGCCACACGCTTCCAATTTTACCATCGCCTCCACCGAATTTAATTCAGACCCAGAATTCAACCTGAACTGTACCCAGGTCACTCATTTCTCACAGGTGCTGCCTGACTCAAAATACAGACTGGAGACAAGAGTTTGGAAAGAAAAGCATTTATTAACAATAAGGGTGAACAAAAAGCACACTCATAAGGAGTGGAAAGAACAACAAAAAACACACTCTCAAAGAGTGGAGCTAAACAAACACAAAACACACTCACAACAAGTGGAGATAACAAACAAAAGAACACCACATGGTGGGTTGAGGCAGGACAAACACTTGACGTGGCTTGTAGGCACTGAAACAAAAGAGCACACGTGAGTGGCAAAAGAAAAGGACTATTCTAAGTCTTACAAAAAACACAGAGAGCAACTGGCAAACGACTGGAGATACTCACAAGACAAATACTCTGGAAACTCATGGAAGAGGTCAGGATAATTTGGCAACAGACAAAGCTGAGAGCCTTCCTTAAATACTCAGCCCTAATCAGGCTCATGTGCCGCAGGTGTGCTGCTGGTAGAGCGGAGCCAGCTGAGTGCAGGGACACACCCAGCTAAAACAGACAGGGGAACAGACAGACAAATAACACTAAGGGAAAAGGGAAAAGAGAACACTAGGACCAGACAAGTTAGCAGATCCTAACAGTACCCTTCCCTCACCAACAGCCAACACCGATCTGACATCGCACCCCATTCATCCAAGACCCAAAGTCCACCATCTGTTCTTCTGTCCCCTCCTTCCTTCCCCTTCCCCTTTTCATCCTCTTTAACCTCACCCCTTCATCCCTCATTCCTTCATCCCTCAACCCTCATCACTTCATCCCTCCACCCCTCAACCCTCACCCCTCGACCCTCATCCCTTTATCCCTCGACTAGTGTTGTGTCGTTCACGAACGATTCGTTCAAAAGAATGAATCTTTTAAGTGAACGTACTGAACCGAATCACTTCCTCAAGTGATTCGTTCGTTTCTCAGTCAGTTCAGTTGAACTGTCAGCACCGGCGAGCCGCTGCAGGCAGGGAGGGAGGGAGGGACCGCGCGCTAGTGTTGTGTCGTTGTGTTCAAGTGTACCTCGGAGAAAACGAACTTTTTTTTTAACTCTGCTAAATTTGCCACCGCAACAACTCACGTACAGTAGGACACAGCATGTAACAAGTAGTGTATAAAACCCGCAGTTTGAGAAAATGCGTGACTGTCTGATCATCTCGTTGCGACAATTTGCGAGGGAACGGTGCATATTCAGTGTGAATCCTTCACTGAATGTACTGTGGGGTATATATTCAGTGAACGGATCACACTCACTGAGCCCAATTTGCCAAGTAGATCAGTTAGATAGCATACCATAGGACAGGACACTTAAAACATCATGATTTATAAACGAGTTTTATATTTACAAATGTGTTTGTCAAAGCAACACAGTCACAACACTCTCGTCTCTCGGTCCTGGAAGCTGTGAACTGAACTGAAACCTGAACCGTTTAGTCGTATATCAATTCAGGAGTCGCAGGCTCCTCCTGCCAAGCACTGAATGATTCGGTGATTCGGTGAATGAATCTTTTGAACGAATCTTTCTAGTGAACTGATTCTAGAGATTCAGTACATCTAAAAGAACTGCTGTGCCCATCACTACCCTCAACTCCTTGACCCCTCATTCTTTTTCTTTTCCCTTTGTGACTTGAACTTGTTGGAGGAAGGCTGTGGAAGGATGTGAGAAACGAAGAAGAGCAGAGCTCCTATAAACAATCAGGAAAAACTTCCACTCAAAGACCAAGTTAGACCATGCTGAGACAGACTGGTTCTGCATTAAAATCCTACTTAAGAAAAAGTGCAGAGGTATTATCAAACTAAGGTAGTGAGTAAAAGTAGTGGTTACGAAGTAAAATATCCCCTGCAACTGATTTCTTAATGTATGACAGTATTAGATTGTCAGTACTGATGCATCAATGTGGAAGCAGCTTTTTACTGCTGCATGAGTTGTCCTGAGATGATTAATGGGAGATGTTAGTGATTTCAAAATACAGTATAACTTTACTTTAATCAGGTAATCTCATTGAGATGATGGTGAGGCAAGGCTTTATTAAAGAAATAAAGACTTTAAGATATAAATGAAACATGGGGCAAAGTAAATGTGATTTTAAAGAGGAAAACAAAAATAAAACAGAAGACAAAGCTCAGGTAAGATGCAATAAGATTAAGTAGAGTAAAACTTACAGTGTTACTACCATGCACTGCAAGATATGGTTAAATAGTGCAGAGTTGAACTTAATAAAAGGTAGTGGCTTTTTCATAATGGAGCAGCAGATCTTGGCTTTAAGTCATTCAGTGTTTATAATCAGCAGTAGAATTTGCCCCATTTATGCAATTCAAGGAAGGGGAAGGTTGTCTTCCCTTTTTGAAAACTCCTCCCAGGGTAAAGTGTTAGGATCTGCTAACTTGTCTGGTTCTAGTGTCTTGCCAAATTATCCTGATCTCTTCCATGAGTTGTGAGTATTTTCCAGTCTTTTGCCAGTATCTTCCTTGTGTGCTTTTGTGAACCACATGTCAGATTTTTTTTTTCTTTTTGCCCTTTGTGTGCTCTTTTGATTCAGTAACTACGAGCCACGTCCAGCGTTTGCTCTGCTTCAACCCGTCCGGTGGTTTTCCTATGTTAGTTTTTTCCATTCGTAGTGAATACTCTGTGTTGGTTTTCTCTGCTCTTTAAGATTGCGTTTCTTGTGGATCTTTTTTCCACTCCTTACGAGTGCATCTTTTATTCACATTTATTGTTAAATAAATAATTTTCATTCTTTATCTTGTCTCCTGTCTCCTTAAATTGTATTTAAGATGAAAGCCTAGCATAAAGATTTAGGAGCTCCGTTTTCAGCGGAGGCATGTAGTGTGGGAAAGCAGTTTTAGCTTGTGATGATGGACTGTGCAGCATTAGCTCCCATTTGCATGAGGCAATGTTGGCACATGTGGCCAAAATAGTGCTAGCGCTAATGTTGCTAAATTTATTTTTTACATGCTTACAGATAAATGTAGTTACTCTTCCACTATATTGAGGAACAGAGGTGTCAAAATGGACTATGCAGGTTACTGCTATATAATCAACACTCCCATGAAAGACAGACCCTGGGGCCAACGACACCAACATAAATGGCCATTGTAGGCCAAAATGATGCATTTAGCCAGAGAGGAGGAGAATCCTGCAGGAGAATTATTTAACAAAGCATAAATCACAGTGATTTGCATTCCCTCTTCCAATAAAGGTCCAGGAAGGTTACTGTCTCTGCTTATGTGACTATGTGACTATGTGACTTAAAGATCTGAGGACTGCATTTTGATAAGTGCTGGAATTCCTGAAAGCACTGTGGTTTGTTTATTCAACCTGGAACGTTGGATGTGTGTGTGTGTGTGTGTGTGTGTGTGTTTTCATGCTGCTAGTAGCATTTAGCATGAAAACAAACATCACATCAGCACAACACAACAGCACTTCCTTTCCTCAACCGTTTCCTATCAAATACAATAGGCAACAGTGGGTTTGAGGGTGGGCTAAAAACAAAGAGAGCACAACAAAGGCAACAAACAAACACACTCCCTATCTTTTGTAGTTTGTCTTGACATAAAGCTGCTTCAGAATCTCATGTCTTAAAATACACTCTTGCTGTTTATCAGAGGGAACTACAAGACATTGATGTTATTAAATAGTATAATGCTAGTACGTATTCAGTGAAATGTATCAGTGGCAGTCACACAGTAGAGGCTGCCCATTACCAAGAAGTGTGTTATCAAAAAGGACGCACTGCGTTACTTTGAGATCTGACTTTATTTAACCTCTTCCTGTTCACATCTAACCACAGTATGGTGGCCTCATAGGACATGCCTATGTCATTACCACGCTGTTAGCCAATGTCAGGCCCACTGGTCCAGTCCAACAGATGGTGACAATATGACAAAAATAGAGCAGTCAATGACAAGATGGCTGCCAGGCTAAACTGTATGCTGTTTCCACGTTTTATATGTGTTGTTGCATATTTGCATTGCTGTAACGATCACAGAAACAGTAGGCCTTTAATTACTAAGCAGAGAAGCAGAATATGACAACCGAGTCCAGACTTTCTGTTTAAATGTTTATACTAGACTTGGTTGAAACCTAGTGTGTTGTCATCGGTAGTGTGTATAATGTAAATTCCTGGATATCAAATGTTTATCTGCAATTGTAGTGATCCCAGTGATAGTTGTTATTTAAGTATACAGTAGTAGCATATCACATGACTTAGTTAAGCTATGATGGAGTCAAAAAAATATCCGAAATGCAGCTGAGAACAATACTTTGTACTCATGTCTTAAAGGGTTTGACTTGAAAGAGAGCTTCTTATAATTTTTAGTGTTCTAATTATCTATAAACCCCCTTGCACTTTCATTTGTTTCTTTCCACAGGATATCCTCTTTTTCTATGATGCACTCTGGCTGTATGGCTGTCTGTATTGACTGTTTTGTCAGATTGATTATTATCTGGCATGCTAACCCTTGTACCACTACTCACTGCAGGGGCAGCTGTGTTCTCTCCTTCTCTGCTCTCTGCTGGACTATTACAGTGAGTAACCATTGTTTCGGTTTCTCACAGCTGTAGGTTTTATGTTTTTTTCTATTTTCTCTCCCTGGTAGAACTTGTTTTGAAGGGATGTGCATAAGACTAATATGACATCATCATAACATGACATGACACCTGTCGGTAACACAAAGGAGTCTTTATGAATGTTTCTGACTGTCATTTGGTCAATTATGTCACTAGTAACACAAAGTTAACATTGTTTGAGATGTGTTTGTTAAGACACTATGACATAAACCAAGACAACATAACATGTCATGGACATGCTTTAGCAAGTCTACTTATCAAAATGAAAGAAACTATTTAGCTTTATGTGTTAACAGTACATTACACTGTCATATGTGGCTAGTTTTGACATTTTCTCCTTTTCCCAAACATGAGTCTTTCCTGTTCATGGCAGGTGTCATGTCATTGTTATGAAAGGGTCATGTCAGCTTATCAAAAAAAGTGTTACCCATTCCCTCATTGTGAATACCAGTTATGTGCGTATATGAATGTACGGTGATGCATGATTGGGCTGCAACACTCTAGCAAGGTTTGTGCTTGTGGGTAGCAATAGCCTTACAGAAAAGCCCACACAAAACAATGTGTTTATCATTGCTGGTACCGATAGCCTTCGTGAGATGTCCATATGAACCTAAGTTACATACTGTAAATCCTGATTCTGTGAGTCTCTGCACAGTGCTCTAAGCCGTAGGGGCCACTGGCTTATTTAAGTAGCTTAAGAAAAAGTTGTTTTTGGGAGCCAAAGTTGAGCCCAGGCCCTTGCTGCCGAAGAGACCTGGGAAAGATGAAACAGTGTTCAGGTTAATACACTGAGGGAGATAAATACAGTGTTTGTACTATTGCACAGTCCTGGACGGAGTGAGCTCTCCATTCAACAGTTTAGTCTTTTTCTGTCCCTCTCAGAGCTTTCACAGCCCCAGTAGAGGATGTGATCACCTACCTACTTCACAGATCCCTTTCTCACCCAGGGAATACTGGGAGCACGGTGAGGGTCATGTTTTTTGACTTCTGTAGTGCTTTTAACACAATCCAGTCATCACTGCCCAGGGTGAAGCTAGAAGAAGCTGGAATAGACTGTCACCTGGTTGCATGGACCATCAACTACCTCTCAACAGACCATAGTATGTGAGGCTTCCTGAAGGGGCTCTGCAGGGTACAATGCTCTTTCCTTTCCTCTTCACCCTCTACACATCAGACTTCAGACACAACACTGACAACTGCCACAATGATACAGCCATGTTGAAAGACATCCACAGGAAAGTGCCATGGATTACATCAGTCAGCATCCAGGGTTTGAACATTGAGATTGTGGATGTGTACAAATACTTGGGTGTTCACCTTAACCACAAACTGGACTGGACAAACAGCACAGATGTCCTGTACAGGAGGGGCCAAAGTTGTCACCATCTTCTAAGAAGACTGAGTGTATGGAGGACAGTGTTAAAATCATTTTATGACTCTGTGGTGGCATCTGCAGTTTTCTATGCAGTGGTCTGCTGGGGCTGTGGAGGCTCTGAGAGGGACAGGGAATGGCGGGTCATGTGACACATACTGACCTAAGAATTATTTTCACATACACAGTCACTGCAAAAGGAACTGCTGTAAAACATTTTTTTTTTCTAACACAAATGCACTAAAATATTTTTTTGTTTTATCAGAATTTGATCCCTTAGGTTCAGTAAAATTGGAAAATCTTGGAAGAGACATTCATGTTTGTGTGGATGCAGCAGGAAGCCATTTGGCCCGACTGGAACAGCACTCTTCAGTGTGACTATCAGGCTACTCTTCATGTGATCCCACCACCCAGGAGGACTCACTGGCACTGACAAGGACAAGTCAGGTCAGCTTCCCATCAGCAAACATGACCAGTTGTGTTTGTTGGAAAGCATGACCAAAGCGGAGGTACTGCTTCTGGAAATAAAAGGGGTTTTGCAGCGGTTCGCTCTTGATAGAAATATCATTACTGAATAGCTAGGATGCTATGGCATGTACAAGCGAATGACAAATTTCAAATCATGTACAACATATATTAGAGTCTACACATTTGTAGGACAGTAGCACATATTTCTGAGACACAAACACAAAGTCTAATCCTCTAATCATCTTATAATGTGTTACAATATGTTACAATATCGTATTGTGATAAACACATAGTAAAGCACAAATACCAACACATTCTGAGCATTCACTGTGACTGAATAACATGACCAGCTGATCCTGGTGTTGTGATGTTGGAGTTAAGGTCTGTCAAACTGCTATTGAAGAAAGAGTTGGATAAAGTTAGATTATTAAAGCTGGTTCAGATATTTCCTAAAAATGTAGACACAAGGTGATCACAAGCAGCAGTTGTCAATCTACACAATGCAACACATCCCCACTTCCTGTGCTAAATAGCAATCAGAGCACTTGCCCATTGCTGTAATGAGTAACAATAAAATAAAAAGAGACATTGTGAAATAAAAAAATGAAAATATGTTCACTGGGAGAAATTACAAGAGACTTGAAAATAGAATTTTAACATAAAAATGTCTATCATGAAATACAAATGAACTTCAACTGGAATTGTTATGAAAATAAGAATGATGATAATGATAATAATGGGTAGTGTTTTTATCTTTTTTTTCACATTCACAAACTCCACGTGTCTTTCGTTGAAAATATTCTTCACTCCTGGAGAAGGAACATTTTCAGTTGACTACATGTTATTTTCCACTTTCTGCAATTTTGTGTATCTACGTTTGTAACCACTGTTACGCTCGCTGTTGCTAGAAAAAAATGTCAGACCTGGCTGCAAATTACCTCGCACTTTTATCGTCCTCTTTTAATAGTTGACTGGCTGCAAAGTGGCACTTTATACTCTACGTTCCAAAAACGTCAATAAAACCGCCTTAATCGCCCATCCAATCTGTAACATCTGCTTGTGGAAACATAACACGCCCCTGCAGTCTATCTCTGCGGCTGCAATGTTTCCTTGCGGTTTTAAAACACTGCTCAAAACGCATTTACGCATTCGGACGGACAGACGCACTTTCTTGTTAGGTCTGTAGACCACTTAAACAATATGATTTAAACGCCAAGGCACAGAGGACAAACACGGGAGAGCCGTTTAAATGGCTTTATTAGTAAAACTAAAAAAAAAAAATAAGGCAACTAAGATAAATCTCTCCCACAGGAGATAAAAAACCATTAAACACAAAACACAAGATAACTAAGAGTGTCCCACAAACTAAATGGTACAAAACTAAGGAGGCGGGCAGGCGGGAATCTAAATATACAGAAACAGTCTCAGAAAACAAGCAGAGGCTGCGTGGCAACGAAACCTACCACCTGCCACATACAGAATACAAGATACCAGAATGATCCGACAACCAGGAGCAAGAAACGTTGAGTTTAAAGCCCCGTTTACACGTACACGGATAATTTGAAAAACGGAGACATTTCCCTTCGTTTCTGCCCTTTGTTTACACGCAAAAGGAGAATACGGCTCTTAAAACCATGCATTCTAAAAACTCCAGCCAGAGTGGAGATTTTGGAAAACTTCGGTTGCACGTTTGCGTGTAAACTGAGAAAAACGGAGGAAAACGTAGTTTTAGGTAGCTGACGTCACATTACCTTGCAGCTGCGCCAAAAGTGCGATGTTTACATTTTCATTTGGCTATGGTGATCATGGATGCATTCAGAGTAACAGTCACATTTATGTTGGTGCAAACCCTTTTTGTATGTTTGCATTTGTAAATACAGCTACTCTATTATATGGAGCAGCAGTGACGAATGAGTGGTTGGAGGTCAGCAGTTTTGCAACCCCCCCCTCCCCAACACGCAGAGCCAGTCCGCTTCACCGCAAGCGTCGACGGCATACATACACCGGTTAGTGTAAACGAAAAGTTGTCTGACTGATGCCTTTTCTTTTCTTCTTAACGTTGACCAAAATCAGGGGTCAACAAAGTGCCTATTTGTTATTGGGCAAAATATGTAGCCTCTGAAACATTGATCTTGGCATACAGGGGATATGGTTTGTGTTATGTTTACAAGTTAGATAAATTGCGTGCATTTAAGTTTCTTTTAACAGGCAGATTTTTTTTTTAATATAAATATATCAATTTCTGCTACAAATTTGAATGCCTGAATTTGAACAGTTTATTGAAACAATGTCTGATGTATTTAGGCCCAAATTATACTGAATGTATTTCCATTTACAGAATGTATTTTATGTAAATTTATGTCACTCTTTTCAGTGCTGGTTTCAAAAGTAGTTAACTTCGTTTTGGGCACAAAAAACATTAACACCAGCAATGACGCAGTTTGATTTTCGAATAAATACTTAAATCTATTCAATTGGGTTTAAATATTTAATCTCTTGATTTCGTCTCTTGATTTTAATAACCCGGATGGTTCTTTTACCGGTTAGGAGGTGGGGCTTCAGCTCGAGGCCTTCTCCTTTCTCTTTGCTTCTACTCGGATTTATCGGGCGACAATCAAATCACGTATTACCTCATTGAAAGCCAGATCACCACCTGTTATGCCTATAGCACAAACATTTATTTAGAGCAACATCAAGAACATTATCTTTGCAGATATCAATAAAATAGTAAATATGAAATTCACACAAACAAGAACATCAGGCTGTCGCGTCATCTTTGTGCGTAACGGCAGGACTCAGTGATCACCAAAAATTACTTATTTGTCACAGCACCTTTAACACGAATCTAATAATACAATGAAGCACAAAAATACTGAATTCAAATTAATTCCACAGTGAAGGACAAAAGAGGGGCTTGACGTATGGACACGCTCGTTGGCTTCTCTGGCCGTGGCGCGCTGCCAAGGTCGGTCATAGTGGAAACTGTGGCACCTGTCGCACTTGTGTTTGCACTCACAGACCAGATTCCCTTTTCTGTCTTTGGCGCATTTTGAAGCGTGTCCGTTGCATTTGCATCGTCCCGTAACGGGACCATCAACGAATCGTGCTCGTTGTCATCTCAGAACGTGTGAAGCCAGCTGAAGATCACCTTGATGTTGCCAGTTGTTCATTTTTTTTTTTATTTTTTATTTTTTTTTTAGTACTGAAACGGCACGATTTACCGTAGTCCTTGGATTTGTAGATTGGCAGAAACTCAGGTCTCTGAGCAAAACTGCAAGCTGTGACTCCAAACTTTTTACCCAGCGCCCAGCTGACCGTCCTGCGGATACTGCGCGTATTTTTCAGACCAGCAGGTGAAGTTGTGAGGGTTGTTGAAGTCAGTTAAATACACCGGTGGATGGGACTTCCTGGGGTCCCCTGGTCCTCCCCTCTCTCTTCTCGGTCACCACGCAGTACCTGGCGGCGGGGTTGCCACAGGTGCACGTCTGCACCAATCGCGGAGTTGACGAAGTCGGGGATGCATCTCTGTGGGTTCCCTTTCTCTATCATATCCTCCAAAGACCCCTTGGTCATCCCAGAAACTGTCACCAAGGTGACTCAAACCTCCAAAATCTTTTGCATTGCGATCTGTGCACCGCAGAGACTCCTGCGCTGAAATGCAATGGAGACAAAATCATCAGACTGAATACTAATGAATTATGATAAAGACAAAATCAAGACAAGCACAAAACAATGACAATAAATGATGCTCAGATGGATAAGTGTGCACTTAATGTGTATGAAATATTCTTACGAGTCAAAGTAAACTGCACCCAGGACACTACCTCCAACTAAACTGCTCGGCCTGTCTCAAAGCGTAAGACAACTCCTCAGAATTTGGAGAACAAGCTATCCTGTTTACGCACCAAACCTCAGTCTTTCCCTGCTCTTTGAAATCCCGAACGAAAAGTAAGATCTGGCAAAAGCCCAGCTGACTTTCCTCTCTGCCTACCTCTAACTCCGTCTGTCCCATTCCCTCTGTGATCGAAGAGAGAAAAAGGGCTCCACTCATTCAGTGGTGAGGAATCGGAGCCTTCTGAGTGTCTGAGCGGAGGGAGAGGAAGCGGCGCCATCTTCCGGCAGACTATTTACATTACATGTTAAGAACACAATTACGCGGCCAGGAACGTGAGACGTGATGCAGTGAAATCTGGTGATTTCAAGATACAAAAAGGCAACACATTTATTCTGAAGTAATTGACTTTAACACATGACCCCTTACGTTTTCGTATTGTTGTTTTCTTTTTGTCATGTTGCAGCAATGAATACACATTTTGTAGAATTTGCAAGTGGAAGTAAATTTATTGCACCAAATTCTGAAGACAAACAGAAAGAAAAGTCATTGTCAAGTAACAGAATTTTTTGACTTTTTCTGAAGGTGACTTCTATTTTTCCATTTTTCAGTATGGAGGATGTATCTCCCAGGATAATTTGATAGGCCCATTCGATAATTTCTTAAACATAAAACAAATCTTTTAAACTTTCATTCAAAAGGCCGAACAGTTAAATGCCATTTTAATTGAATTAATCGTCCATTAAAAGTCAATTTTATATTTATTAGTACGTTAAATATTCTTTTACGGCGCCTCTAAGAGCTCGTGAAGGGAAAAAAAGTCACATCGTGGCCACCTTAAAGTTAATTGAGAGCACGTTATATATCATCGTGAGCAAAATTTACTATAGCATGGGCACGATTAACAAAACGTGTACCCGTTTTTGAAAATTGTGGGCACAATACATCAGAAAATCATGAGTACGATTTACTTACCATTGGTCCAAATTTAATAAACGTGTGGGGTGCGCATCGCATTCGACCCGCTACAAATCCAGGTGTTCTGTCTGGCATACCTGATGTCATATGTGCCATCACATCTGTGGGGGGCTGACAATCACCTCGTTCCTCTGAATGAGAATGACTTGGCTGTCAAAGAAAACTGCACATTCCTCAGCTCCGTTCCCTGCGACCCCGATGTACTTGATTTTTGCGCTATTGTCATGTATGAGAGAGGATTACAGTTATCGAATTGTTCACACCAGGCAGCAGAATTGTATCTTTGTAAAACATTGTGCGTCTGCTGATATTGGAGTAGAGAGCATCACACACACAATACGTTTTCAAAAACAACACACTGTTTATTGTTGAACATGTAAATCAGCCAGAACTCAACATGGTGCATAGCTCAGAAAAAATAGGCTATATTTTCGAAATGTTATATTTGATAAATCAATACCTACATGTCTTACATCACTCCTTTGAATCCCAGTGTGCAAATTCAAAGAAAATAAAGTAGCCTATTCTGTAGCCTATTTTTGTTTCATTTTAATATTTTGGTTTTTTACATCTACCTAAACATTGCACATATCTAAAATACAAAAAAAAAAAAAAAAAGTGCTTAATAAAACAAATTGTTTGTTAAATTAAAGCCACTTTTCTATTTACTTGCCTGTTCAGCAAGTAATTTCAGACTGAAGAAGAATAATGGGCATACAGACAGTCACAATATGTTGACAGTTAACCTTAAAAGCGGCCCTGTATGTAAAACATATGCAGATCGGGGGGTTGTGTGCTTAGAAAAACAAGATTTTTCCTTATTAAAAGAATGTCCACAGGTATTTATCAACAAGTTCCTTAATATCTTTAAGAAAAGAAAGTTGAAACCAGCTTAATCTAGCAATATGAAAAACTGGTTCATGGTGAAAATTTGAGTCAAATAATTGCAACTAACTGCAACTCACTTGTTAATTAGTTTGAGGAATGCCACCATCAACTCCTAACCCTTCTTGAGGCAATACAGTTGTTACTTGTTAACACAAGTTAATATAATGTGTGCTTAGTTAATTAAATGCTCACATTTTATTAAATGGTGCAGACTTAATAAAATGTTTCGATTATGTCATCATTCAAAGATATTGCATGATCCTTCACAGGCTCTGTATTCTTTAAATCTGAGTCACATAATAAAACAGTTTTAATCTCCAGGTATGGAAAATAAATGCAGGACAACTTTCTGCATGCTGTTGCCCTTTTAATTCATTTAATTATTCATTTGTTGTTGCCCCTGACCCTCAATCCAACACTGGACATGATTACAATTCATTTTATTTATTTGTTCATTGAAGTCTTCAAGGCCAAGCTGAGACATCGGATCAGTGGTTATATTCTCTGACTTCAGAAAGTCTGCACCAGTAACTTTGCAAAGCGAAAGGTTATCATTGGCCATAAAATAATGGTTCAATTCTGTAGAGTAGTATTACAGGAAATTCTAGTTGTTTAACAGAATTATCCAGTTGCTTAAATGTTCTGATTGTTAAATTCTATTGAATTCTATGTAAAAATATACAAAATACACCTCCTGTTACTGAATTTAAAATAAAGACAACTTTCTTTTTTTCTTTTACAATAAAACTTTAATTTCAACATAAATGTTAAAACAAATTGGAAAAAGTGTGGCAGCAAAGGTGCCTCGTAATATCAAATCAAAGTAAAACAAACAAACAAAAAAAACGTTTTTCTTGAAATACAAATATTTATTGGAGACATTCTCAGCATTTTTACAGTCCAAATGTAGACTAAAAAGCAAGACTAAAGACTAAAAAGCATGTCACATTATTAAACATCTCTAAAATGTTGTTGATATAAATCCGCCCAAAAAATAAAGATATTGCAGAAATACCTTAAAATGACCCACTTTACAAGAGCTCTTCAAAGTATACTTGGATCAATTCATGGAATAATTGTGACAGTTTACACAAAGTTGATATACCTTGGATGTCGGCTGTTCTGTTTGTAGTCCAAAATCACACGGTTGCACATGTCCAAGCCTTTGATATACTCATTAATGATGATTTTACAATTATCATGTTTTGGTCTGATGCATGAGTTGACAAAAGGCAAGGCTCACGACAACCTGGAGGTTCTCTATCCTATACAGTACATGAGATTACCAGTACACAGACAGCATTCATAACAGAGAGAACCAAGCAACCTGCATACAGTAAACCTAGTCTGGGTCACTAAATGTTAGCCATCACCATCTTTGGGTTCAGACTCATTAGGCATCATCTGGCATTCTTACCTTGTCTTAGAGGACATGGACAAATGAGGCCCACCCCCAAGTGCGCCTATTCCAGGGGCTAGCCCAGTGACAGGGTCTGCTGTGGCCTCTTATACTGTGTCCATTCTGGCTTCTGATGTGTCCTAGACAAAACTAGTAGGATTTCAGTTTTGTATTCATTTAACTTGAAGAGATTATTGCTCATCCACTTGTTTATTGCCAACAGACAGTTTGTAACGGAGTCAACAGATGCAGTATCATTTGGTTCAGCACACATGTACAGCTGTGTGTCATCTGTGTAATTATGGAAACATACATTGTGTTCTCCAATGATGTCACCAACTGGCAGCATGTATAGTGAGAACAGTAATGGACCAAGGCTGCTGCCTTGTGCAACCCCCAAAACAGATGTCATGTTTCTCAGACACATGATCTCCAAGACTGACATCAAAGTTTCTCCTTTTGATGTATGTTTTAAAGCAGTGTAGCACAGAGTCAGAAAGACCAACCAAATGTTCAAAATGATTGATTACGATGTCATGGTCAGTCGTATCAAATGCTGCTTGTGGATCTAAGAGGACCTTATTTTCAAACTGAAGGTTGGATATTGGCCTGTATTTCTTGAGTGCATTACCATCTAGGTTGGGTTTCTTTAGTAATGGGTGTACAGCAGCTGTTATAAACGCATCAAGGAAGATACCTGTTTGCAGAGATATATTTGTAATCTTCAGGACATGATTTGACACACTGTCAAACACCAGCTTTATAAATGATCTTGGTACAGGGTAGACATATGAGGTGGAGGAGTTAGACTCAGTGACAGTCTTGCAGAGCTCAGCTAATGTAATATAGATGGATTTTCCCATGTTACATCTTTTTACAGGATTTATTAAACTCATCTGTGTTCGACTCAGCAGTAATGCTGGCTCTGATTGAGGTTATTTTGTTAGTGAAGAACGATGCAGGTTCTTCACAGTTTGATGTAGAGAACTGAGGGCAGTCATAGCTCAAATGATCTCATAATATTACAAAACCTCTTCAGCCTTCTCTATCAACTCAATCACGGCATAGAAATTAGGCCCTTTCTTTTGAAAAAGGTTACAGGCAACCATCTTGGAAGAGAACAATACCAACATTCTGTTTAAGGCCTCTATTGTCAAGATTAAATTAAATAACAATTGTAATTATAAACAATTCGATGTAACTATTGAACTGATTAAACATTAAGTTACATATACATTAAAATAAATTATTGCTGGAATGGCAAACACTTTTTTATTAATTCTCTTAATCACTAACATTACCCATTTTTACCCCAATTAATAATAAAAATGAACAGTTCCATGTCAAAACCTTTATTCAAGAGCCACAGGATAAACAGTGATACAGTGAGTTTTAAAAATTCCAACACTGACCTTATTGTGACATCTTGGTTCAAAACAGTATTCTTAGAGGAAGTATTCAAAATTCTTAACTCCACCTGAATTAAACTAAACATCCCGTTTCACACGGCCCTGATGTGACTATTTAGACTGTGTACAGTTCTCCATCTCTTCACTCGTAAAGACAAATAGAAACTAAAATTGAAGAATGCTGCCAATCAGAGAAATTGTAGCAGAGAGGAAGAGGGAAATAAAAACTGGCCCTGTCCACATGGCAGTTACAGAATAACAGTTACAGTATAAACACTTAACAATGATGCTGTGATTTGTTGTGGGTTGCTGATTGCTCACCTGGAACTTCAATCTCCAAAATGCAGGAGAGCAAGTATGAGCTTTAAATGTCCTCTTGGAGCTAACCACCTCACATGCACAACAGCAGTGAGCTCTCCTTACTGGAGCAGTTTTGTCTTTAAGTTTTGGGCTTTTCTCAAGAGTTGAGTCGTATCCGACTCCATTACCATCTTTTGAATCACCTCGAAAGTGTAGCGGAGCTGTGATGGGTAACTCATGTTCAGGGAGTAAAAAAGTCCAAACAGCATGGCTGTTGCAAGGGCCGCGTTATCCAGATCTTGAAGAACCACCACACCCTCGATGATGATGATGCCAACATCATAAAAGTCATTGCCTGGCGTCTCTCTGGTGACGTAGATTCCCACCATTGTTTTCTCAATGGCACTCAGTGCAGTGGCCTCAGTCATGTCCTGGTTAAAGATTAAACATTTCTTGAAGATTTCAGTTAAACTGATTACATTAATCACCTGTCTGACAATATATACAGGCAGAAGTTGAACCTATGGCAGAGTTTTGATTTCACAGATGTATTAATGAGGTGGCCAGTGTGTGTATGCATGTGCTGAGTGATTCAATAAAATCTGTAATACATTAGAATTACGGGAACTTTAAGAGCAATACAACATCCTGTTCTCACCGCAAAAACTTGAGCCTACAATCCATCAGCTGACTCCAGGTGAAATGCAGACTTGAGTTTGTTTGTCAATCTGCAGCAAAACAGAAAAAAAGGGAGAGGAGACAGGGGACAGGGGGAGGGGGAAGAGAGGGGACAGGGGAGAGGGAGAGGGGGGTAGCTAACTTAATGCCGCTAATGACCCACCCAAGATGCTTACATAAATCCAAGAGATAGCCAGTTTCCTTCTTTCAGTGTAACACTGTCAGGTTTGGACTCTGGGTGGGGGGTGGAATGGGGGTAGAATCAAATCTGTTGAAAAACAGATTCTGGTCATTAGCCCATTCCCAGTCTCCAGATTCAGGGCCCCTACCGCTGTCAGCTGCTGTGCCCTGAGATGGTTTTCAGGCCCCTCCAAACCTCTCTGGCATTGTTCCCTGGAAGGTGCTCCTCTTCCTGATTTTTGGTCATTATAAAAGCATGTAATTATAATATTATATCATTGTTCACTAATACAGGAGGACTGTAAAAGAACCACACTAAATACCTTTGCAAAGAAAAAAAAAAGAAAAGAAAAGAAAAAAGATCTGAATTAATGGTCATTCTCAAACTTCACCACATGGTGTCACTGCTCAGCCAATAATCACATGACAGAAGACCATCAACAGAGTGCCTGTTCTTCATACTTTCATTCTTTCAGGAAAAACAAAGCATGCCTCTATGGCCTGGAAAAGCCTCTGAAAATCCTTCAGGCCATCACTGACACTCCAACACTTGAAGCAGAGTGAGGAAAGTTTTACTGGAGGCTCACTTTTACTGGGATGGACTGTAAACCAGCACCATATAAGGCCTGGTTTAGATCAGCCTTTTACAGTAAGTATTGGTTTTAGCTTGTCACTTCTGCTCTGTCATCTTCTGACAGCAATGTTTCATACATTTTGTGGTTATTTAACATTCTTCTTTGTTGTTTTTATGTTATCAGTGTTTTTATTTTTAAAACATTTTGGTTCTCACTCTAGTAATCCTTCAAATGACAACACGAACAAGCCAAGAGCATGTCTCACTGAGCTGTTATTGGGTTTTACTTCAGCTTTTCAGACTATTAAAACAGGACTGCTCTGCAAATGGAACAGACAGTTCAGAGTTCATACATCGGTCCACCCTTTGCAGCTATAACAGCTTCAACTTTCTGGGAAGACTTTCCACAAGGTTTAGGAGTGTATTTATGGGAACTTTTGACCATTCTTCCAGAAGCGATTTGTGAGGTCACACACTGATGTTGGACGAGAAGGCCTGGCTCTCAGTCTCCGCTCTAATTCACCCCAAAGGTGTTCGATCAGGTTGAGGTCAGGACTCTGTGCAGACCAGTCAAGTTCATCCACACCAAACTCTCTCAGCCATTTCTTTATGGACCTTGCTTTGGGCACTGGTGCACAGTCATGTTGGAACAGGAAGAGTTCCTTTCAGAGTTCCTTTCACTGGAACTAAGGTGCCAAGCCCAGCTCCTGAACAAACAACCTCACACCATAATCCCCCCTCCACCAAACTTTACACTTGGCACAATGCAGTCAGACAAGTTCCGTTCTCCTGGCAACCACCAAACCCAGACTTGTCCATCAGATCGCCAGATGGTCGAGCGCGATTCGTCACTTCAGAGACTGTGTGTCCACTGCTCTAGAGTCCAGTGGCAGCGTGCTTTACACCACTGCATCCGATGCTTTGTATTGCACTTTGTGATGTATTGCTTGGATCCAGCTGCTCGGCGATGGAAACCCATTCCATGAAGCTCTCTACACACAGTTCTTGAGCTAATCTGAAGGCCGCATGAGGTCTGGAGGTCTGTAGCGATTGACACTGCAGAAAATTGGCAACCTCTGCGCACTATGCACCTCAGCATCCGCTGACCCCGCTCACTGTCATTCCCAATCACTTCCACTTTGGTATAATACCAATGACAGTTGACTGTGGAATATTTAGAAGCGAGGAAATTTCACAACTGGACTTCTTGCACAGGTGGCATCGTATCATAGTACCACGCTGGAATTCACTGAGCTCCTAAAAGCGACATAGCAAGCGACATGTGTGTGCATACACACAGTCAGTCACAATATACAGTATAACAAGCAGTTATTATTTTCATACACAGTCAAATACACACACTGCAGTTTGGACTCCTCACAGGTCTTCAACAGCAAGCTTTCAGCAAAGATAATTAATGGATCAGCTTGACTGTCAAAAGAAGACAAGTTTGCTTAGCTTTGACAGTGTTCCAGCACCTGCGAAACTCTAACCAAATCATTCTTCATCTTTGTTCACGATCAGTAACCGAGCAACTGAACATCTGTTTGTTCGGCTTCTTAAAGAGGCACAATGCCACAAAGCAGGAATTTAAGAGAGGATTTACTTACAGTCAATTTGTTCAAGACAAGCAAAAGTAAAATAGCACAAGTTTGCATAGTATTCCTGCTGACTGATTCACTCTAACAGGCACAAAATTAGTCAATTATTAGTCAATTAGTCATTTGTAGATGCATTTATCCAAAGCGACGTACATATGAATTCATACACCAATGGCACAGCATCAAGGGCAGTTTTGGGGTTCAGTATCTTGCCCAAGGATACTTCAGCATATGGACTGCCAAGGCCAGGGATCGAACCACCGACCTCATGTTTGGCTGACTACCGCTCTGCCTCCTGAGCCACAGGCGCCCCGAAGGGCAAATCTTCTGGGTCTTGTAGAAAAAGGAAAAACAATGCACTTCTCAGTCACTTAATGTTCCTGAGGAAAAACTCTGCTGGCATCTTGAAAGATGAAGACCCGAAAAGCATCGTAAAAGCTAAAAAACAAAATGGCTGTCATTTGGATAAAATTTGCTTTTCTGTGTGATGCTAGGGTCGGAATAATATCAAGCTGCTGCTTTTTGCTCTTGACTTATCAAAATCTTTCAAAACATTCTGCAACCTCTGTCTGTCATCTGCAATGATGTTGGCTGAAAGTAAATTGATGGCACAAAAAGCACCTCAACATTTTTGTATGCTAGCGAATTAGCTAATACTTACTTTACGTTTCTTTGCGTTCCAAAGCCAAGGCTTCGTACCAAATATTGACAAGGGCTGGAACATTCACAAAGGTTTGACTGTTTCCAAAATGAAACAGTCTCTTCCCAAAATTGAAGGCTGAAAGATGTCTTTTAAGCCAAAATACAAACCTGAAAGAGTTCAGGTTCTTCACCACGATACCTACAATTTTAACATAGCTTACTACAACTGTCTTGACAAACAGAAAAGTTTTACAACCATCAAATCAATCAGCATAAACACAGATCTGGCCAGGTATAGCCAAGTAAGCTATCGTCCATGAGCTGGCAAGTTGTCTGGTTAAAATGCTCTCTATCTATCTGTATCTTCTTGATAAACAGTGTGGACTATGACTTTTTATTGTTCAGAATGTACATAAACAATCTATCTGATCATTTGCAGACAAGTAGCTACTAGCTAGCCGTTAGCTTATGTTGAGTGTAAATGACAGACAACTGGCAGAAAGCATGACAGCTGTCAAAATCTCCCAGTTGAACTGTTAAGTACATTATATCTTTGTTTTGTACTTGTCACTGTTAAAGCTGAATCTAGATGTCCAGTATGTTACGGTTTGTTAATTTGGACCAACAGTAGCGGAGCCGGACACAATCAAACAGTTTTCACAGTCTTTAATGATCAACAGAAAATACCACTAGCTAAGGTGTAACACAAAAAAACAGCTCACGAAAAAACAAAGGCGGAGGAGACGGGGGTGGGCTGTCCTCAGTGTGAGGGGTGAAGAAACAAGAACAGGAGGCAGCGACCCACAGGAGACAGAAACCAGGAGAATTGCGATGAGACGTAGGCGAGGTGGAGGAATGACCAGTGTTTTATGGAGAGATGATTAATGAGGATGAGACACAGGTGTGCCTCATCTGAAGACCAGCGAAGGCAGAGATTGGCCAGCTCCGTCACCTGTCGCACTTCCAGTGAGAAAACCACAAGAGGGAGGGGGAAGGTAGAGAGAAGAGCACAAGCACAAGTGCAAAACCCAAAAAACACCCACAAAAAACACAGACCCTGGCACAGTAGTTATTATTATGAAACAGCTCATCTGTAAAGCTAACATCATCTTAAGCAGTGACAATAAAGAGCTGCCAATAATCCTGGATTGTTATACCTGACCGGCAGTTTATCTTACAAAAGGTTTTAATTTCTGTTTTTTAAATCCCAATATCTGTAGAAAATGTCCACTAGATATTTTCTTCATATCGTTCAGCCCTACCATCAGCTGTTTTCTCCATCTTGCTCTCCCTCTTTCTGAATTTCTACCACTGTGTCTTTGACTGTTCGTCATCTTGACTCTACAGCACATGTGAAGAGAGCAGGAGGAGAAACATGAAGAAGATGCTCGCTTCAATCAACGAAGTTCTCAGACAATCAGGACCCTTTTGCTCGGATCTCTTTGATCTCTTCAGCCATTATTGGTCACTTTAGCTTACATCCACCTCTGGAATAGTTCTGGTGCCATAATGCTCTGCCTTAAAAGACATTTCATGGTCAGAGTTTGTGTCAGAAGCCATGCCAGGTCATGATTAAATCACTTGGCAGTGCGGTAGATGGCCAGGTCCAGTGGCTCTTTGGAGGGAATGCACCAATCGTGTGCCTCCAAACTCAGCTGGTAGTGAAACAAAGCAGTCTTGTTAAAAACTGGCAGCCTCTCCACTGAGTCTGTAGACAATGCCTAGAGAAGACAGACAACAGTTTTTTTCTCCATGCATGTATGTGCAATCTATCTTGATGAGTGTTAAATGAATGTAGAACTGTTGTTGTTGTTAAAAAAGGCTCTGTCATAATTCAAATTGATTGTAAAGAGGTTATTTCAACTAAAAATATGTGACTGTTTTTTGTATACCAAAGAACAATGGAACAGTTATCCATTTATCTGTCCTAAAATTTAAATAGAAAATTTACTTGTATCACAGGTACAACTTGTACACAACCAAGCTGAAACATTACGTACATTGATTTGATTTCTTGAGAGGATCGGAACCAAAGAAATATGTGTGTGGCTGGAGCCAGCAGCCATTTAGCTTAGCTTAGCATTAAAACTGGAAACAGGGGGAAACAGCAGGGCTGGCTGTCCAAAGGGAACAAAGTCTGCCTCTGTATTACCTTCAGGTGTATGACAGCGTCAGTGCCATGACCCTCCATAGAGTAAAGCTGTAAGTCTCCCTGGAAGTAGTGAGTGTAGAGACGAGAGATGGGCAGACCATAGCCAAACCCTGCCTGCGTACACACACACACACACACACAGACATACACACAGGTTAGTTCTTCCCAAGTATTCATATTGGGTTTGAATGTGTGTTTGTCTGAGCAGCTCACCAATGGGGTTCTCTTCCATGGAGGGTCTGGGAGCTGTAGAGTACATGTAGCTGTACAGCCGCTCTGTCTTTCTGAAGGGAACACCACCTCCTCTGTCACTCATCTAGAGAGAGATCGATGTTATTGAGAGGCTAAGACAGCAGAGAGGACTCAGCAGCCATGATGGAGGCAAAACAAATATTAACAGTCTTTAGTCAAAATGAAAGTGTGAGATGTCTGTTTTGAGAGAACACCATAAGTATAGTTATCGGATGACCTTTTATATGTGTATTTGTGTGTGTATGTAACTTCTTTCTGTGGCAAGTCAAAGGTTACAGCTATAAATCAACAGTTAACAAGAGTTAATCCTCTCTAAGCAGGGTGTGCCAGTGCAGTTGATGCCAACGAATGGGCTGTTCTGGGTGAATGATTATTCTTGGACGATAATGAGGATTTATGTAACCTCATTGAGCAGCTGAAAAGAGGTGAGTCGGGGTAAGAAGAACAATGGGGCAATGGGGGAAAACATGTCATTTCAGAATGGGAGTAAAAGTCCAGCATTCCTTCTGCTCATTCTTTCCATAGCTATATTTTTTTCATCAATCGTCACATAATCACCTTAGTGTACACATAATGTATGTGCAGTATACTTCAGCATAGCTTTAGTACTGGGAGGATTACTGTTTTTTCTTTTTTTGAGTAAAGACGTCTTAATTAAGCAAACTGTTTCTATTCTTGGTTTGAGAATTTAGGCCATTCTGATAACACCTTGTTCTTTCAACTTGTGGCATGCTAAAAAGCTCAGTTAATGTTGTGTGGGTGTTCCTTATTGCATCCTGCCATCATGAATGGCATTTGCTCATTCCTTTGCAACATAACCACAACTAAAGAATCAGGATTCCATTCCCTTCTTTTCCTCAGCTTTCTATAAGACAGACAACTTCCATGAGTACATGCTGCCCTTCCTCTGTCTTTCCTTTCTGTTTTGTTAAATGTACAGTATAATATGTAACATTTCTGCATTAAAATGGTTGACATTTTGTTGAGTTGTGTACTTACACTACCTTTCAAAAGTTTGGGGTCACTTAGAAATGTCCTTATTTTTTAAAGAAAAGCACTGTTTTTTTCAATGAAGATAACATTAAATTAATCAGTAATACAGTCGGGACATTGTTAATGTGGTAAATGACTATTCTCGCTTCAAATAGCTGATTTTTAATGGAATATCTACATAGGTGTTCAGAGGCCCATTTCCAGCAACCATCATTCCTGTGTTCTAATAGTACATTGTGTTAGCTAATTATGTTAAAAGGCTAACTGATGATTAGAAAACCCTTGTGCAATTATGTTAGCATATTATTACATTATACATTATTATAATTATTACATAATTAGCAATTATGTTGTGCTGATTAGAGAAGCTATAAAACTGGTCTTCCTTTGAGCTAGTTGAATATCTGGAGCATTAGCATTTGTGGGTTCGATTATACTCTCAAAATGGCCAGAAAAAGATAAATTTCTTCTCAAACTCGACAGCCTATTCTTGTTCTGAGAAATGAAGGCTATTCCATGCAAGAAATTGCCAAGAAACTGACGAATTTCTGCAACGGTGTGTACTACTCCCTTCAGAGAACAGCACAAATGGGCTCTTGCCAGAATAGAAAGAGAAGTGGGAGGGCCCGAGGCACAACTAAGCAAGAGAACAAGTACATCAGAGTCTCTAGTTTGAGAAATAGACGCCTCACAGGTCCTCAACTGGCAGTTTCATCATATGGTACCAGCAAAAGTCTCAACGTCCACGGTGAGGAGGCGACTCTGGGATGCTGGCCTTCTAGGCAGAGTGGCAAAGAAAAAGCCATATCTGAGACTGGCCAATGAAAGGAAAAGATTAAGATGGGCAAAAGAAGACACATTGGACAGAGAAAGATTGGAAAAAAGTGTTATGGACAGACGAATCTAAGCTTGGATCACACGGAAGAACATTTGTGAGATGCAGAACAAGTGAAAAGATGCTGGAGGAGTGCCAGATGCCATTTGTCAAGCATGGTGGAGGTAATGTGATGGTCTGGGGCTGCTTTGGTGCTGGTAAAGTGGGAGATTTGTACAAGGTAAAAGGGATTTTGAATAAGGCAGGCTATCACTCCATTTTGCCATGCCATGTTGCAGCTACCCAGATGCACAAAACAAGCGCACCTCTTCAGTTTCACCATGATTCCCACTGCTGTTATGAATGAACTGATTGCCAGGGGGTGGGTTCACACACTTACATATTTGTTTGTTTCTGAAAAGAAATTCAGTGTTATGTGAATAAACGCATGAAAAGCAAGGACAAGATTCTGTCTTCATTGAAACTTAAGATGCAATGCAAAAGTTGGTGCCGAAACCTAGGAATGAGAGAATGAAAGAACGAAAAGTTCAGTAGTTTGCACAACAATCAAGACGATAGAAATGAAGAACAATGGCTGAAATGGATCGTCTTAAAAAGAAGAGAACTCCAATCCGCTCCTCTGTGACAAAAGTACTGAGTAAGATTGATGATGAACTTTCTGAATCAAGAATTGATGCTGACGTTTTTAAATTAGACAAAGAAGTGGAGGAAGTAACAAAAATTGATCATTGGGAGAGGAGTTTTCAAGAGTTTTGAAGTACAAAGAACATATAACACTGAGAAAGACGAAATTAAGAAGAGCGCTCAAGAACTGCCAAAACTGATCGAAAAATATGCAGGAGATATAAGTCAGTGGCAGTATTTTTGGGGACAGTTTGACACGGCTGTAAATAATCCCAACCTGACCAAAACAGACAAATTTAGTTATCTAAGACCATATCTCACTGGCGCAGCCGCTAATGTTGTTGCAGGATTGCCATTAACTGACGCCAATTATGACAATGCCGTTCATGTTAGGGCTAGTGGAAAAGGAAGGCCAGGACCCAGGGGCAGAGACGTAGGAAAACCAAGGTTTATTTATCAAAAGTACAAACAAAAAAAATCACCTGGGGATTCTAATCGGAGGAGATCATTACTGGGACATTGTTTCTGGAAAAATGGAGCAGCTTTCTGAATCTCTGGTAGCACTGGACAGTAAGTTTGGATGCCTCATCTAAGGCACCGTATCCATGCAATGTAACATGCATGCAATGTAACTACGGATACAGAACAGATATCAAAACTCTTCATATGAGTGTTGAAGTAGAAGAAAAAATGGCTCAAACACTGCGCTGCTTCTGGGAAACAGAATCAATCGGCATTCTAACAGAAAAAGAAACAAAGAAAAGTGACGAGGAGACTCTGCAGCTGTTTGAAAAGTCAGTCTACTTTAAAAATTCAAGATATGAGGTCAATCTACCTTGGAAAAACTATGATCTAGCCAGTAACTATGATGTTGCCAGAGAACTGAGTATCCTGTTAAAGTTCAGACAGCATAGAGTAGCATTTGTGGCTGATATTACAAAAGCCTTTTTGCAAATCTCCATCAGAGAGCAAGACCAGAATCAGAATCAGAAAAGCTTTATTGCCAAGTACGATTTTACACATACGAGGAATTTGTTGTGGTGAAGTTGGTGTATGACACATCTACTAAAAAATAAGAGTACAAAATAAAACAATATAAATATATATACACAAGTCTGTTTTTTGTTTGTTTGTTATTTTCCGGAAACACCGTCTGTTTTTTCAGAAAGAAGTCCAAGCTGAACGTCAATGTAACGCATAGAGTTGTATCTATGTCAATGTGACAAGATGAGGCAGAGGTGGAATGTGAAGAGTGTCGGGGGGGTTCCGGGCCTTGTTGATAAGGCTGACAGCAGACGGGAAAAAACTGTTCTTGTGGCGTGAGGTTTTGGTCCTGATGGACCGCAGCCTCCTGCCAGAGGGGAGTGACTCAAAGAGTTCCTGCCAGAGGGGAGTGACTCAAAGAGACAGAGATGCTTTAAGATTTCTGTGGCTAAATAATTTGCCAAAACCTCATGAGGAAGTCGAAGTGATACCAATGCGCATGAATCTAACCTTAATTTTAAGGTTAGTGCAGCTCAGCAGATTTCTGCTCGTTTGCCTGAGCAGCGCATTGAGGAAGCGCCTCCTTTTGAAATCATCAGGGTGGATTTTGCTGGCCCCTGTACACCAAATCTCAAGAAAAGATTTATATTGCCCTTTTCACCTGCAGTGTTACTAGAGCTATTCATCTTGAGTTAGTGACAGATTTGACCACTGAAAAGTTTTTGTTGGCCTTTTACGTTTTGTGGTGCGCAGAGGACTCTGTAAAATAATATATTCAGACAATGCAAAATCCTTTAAAATGGCACAAAAAGAGTTGAAAGCACTGTGGAATTCTCTGTCATCAAAAGAGTTACAAGAATTATTCACTGAAAAACGAATCATCTGGAAATTCATTGCAGAAAAGGATGCCTGGTGGGGAGGCATGTAGGAAAGAATGGTGAGGTCAGTGAAAACCTGTTTGCGCAAAGTGATCAGAAAAGCATCTCTACAGTATGAGTAAATTGAAACAGTATTGACAGAAATGGAAGCCATTATTAATTCTCATCCCACCACTTTCACCCATGCCAAATGGTGAAGAGCCTGTATCGCTAACCCCAGCACACTTTCTGATTGGTCAGCGTCTGACTGTGCTCCCCTCACCTGGCACCTCACACCAGCGATCCCTAACACAAACCAAGGTCAGTTAACAAAAAGATGGAAATACAGAGAATGTGTAATGAACACATTCTGGATAAAGTTGAAAAGGGAGTATCTCCTCAAACTATGGTCTGCACACTACTCCTCTCCTGTAAAGAAAGCCTCAGAGCTCAAAGTTGGAGATGTAGTTTTGGTCAGTGAGGATAAAATGCCCAAACATCTGTCACTGTTCAGGGAGGTCAACCAAGCTACAGCAAGGCAGCCAGGTCCTCTTTTAGCTCTGAGCTAGGTGAACTGAAGGAAATTCTCAGGAAACACCAGGAACAGTTAAATCAGCTTAACCATGCCCCTAGAACTCTCCAGCTTTCAGGACAGACACTGCTTTTCAAACCAGGAAAACTTTCACCCTCTGAACTATTGAGCAGGTGGGGGCTCCTCAGGCTCAGATTGTGCAGTAGATGCTCCTGAGAATTTGGTGGCAGCTCGCCCAAACATGGCCATGTTGATGGGGGGAGTGTAGGTTCCATGTCTAGTTGACACAGGGTCAGTGGTGTCAACCATAACCGAGAGTTTCTTTAAACAGCATTTTGAACCTTGGGGCCAAGAAAAACTCTATTCTTGAAACTGGTTGAAGCTAAGTGCTGCTAATGGTCTAGCAATTCCATATGTAGGCTACTTTTAGTTGGATGTGCAGCTTTGTGGTAAAGTAATTAACTTAACTTACCCTCTGTGTTGCAGGCCCCCGCCCCAATTCAGCAGGCTCTCCAGAAATGTCACCAGGTCCAGGCTAATGCCCCCTCTGATCATTAAGGCCAAGTGAAGGTGAAGGGAGGAAGGGTCTGCAGAGTTCCGGGGGGTACCATGAAAATTGTAGCAGCCACATGCTCCCAGCATCACCTTGCAGATGCACTGTTTGAGTCACTTAGCAATGGTTTGCCTGCAGGCCTACTAGCATCCCCAGGGCTAGTCCATGTGAACAGAGGTACTGCTCACATTCCGATTGTTAATGTAGGGGCCCAGGATGTTGTACTGTACCCTCGAACTGTTCTCGGTACCCTAAGTCATGCCCACCCCATGAGCTCACCTGCAGGTCTTGAAGAGGGGTAGGTAGCAACCACAGTCTCCTCAGACTGCAAGCAGTTCAGAGCAGGGCAAGATTGCTGCGGTTGATTTAACAGCACTCACAGAGCAGGAGCAGTGTCAGGTTAGGTCCTTACTGCAAAAGTAAAGTGGTGTCTTTTTGGCTCATGAGGGAGATATAGGTTGCGCTAATCTTATTTCCCATGATATTCCTCTAATGGATGAAGTACTTGTATGGCAGAGATATAGGCGTATCCCTCCATCAGAGCATGAGACAGCAAAGGCCCACGTCCATCAGCTCCTAGAGGCACAGGTGATCAGGGAAAGTAGTAGCCCCTTTGCCTCTCCCATTGTGTTAGTGAAGAAAAAAGGTGGCAGCCTTCAGTTGTGTGTGTACCACATACTTTTGAACAGCAAAACACAAAAAGATGCATTTCCTTCCGTATCGAAGAGTCCCTTGATGCCCTTTCAGGGGCCCGCTGGTTCTCAACTCTGGACCTGGCTGCTGGGTACAACCAAGTTCCAGTCACAGAAAATGACATGATGAAAACTGCATTTTACATGCCCTTTGGCCTGGCAAAATCAAAGTGGTTTCAAAATGGCCGCAACCTAACGATGTCTCTGAGCTGCACTCCTTCCTAGGATTTGCAAGCAACTACCGTCGCTTCATTGAAGGGTTTGCCCTGGCTGGCTGCCCCTTTGAATCACCTGGTTGTTTCACTGACTGGCACAAAATCCCATAAACCATCTGGAAAGAGCCTACCTGCTGCATGGACAGATGAGTGTGAGCACATCTTTGAGGGACTTAAAACTAGGTTGGTGTCTGCTCCAGGTTTGGCTTATGCCAACTTTTCCTTGCCCTTCATTCTGGAGGTTAATGCCAGCCACAGTGGATTGGGTGCCCTGCTCTTGCAAGAAGAGGACGGTAAGGTCAGACCTGTAGCTTATGCTAGTCATGGCTTTAAGCCTACAGAGTGGAACATGAGCAACTACAGCTCAATGAAATTGGCGTTTCTGGCCCTCAAATGGGCAATGACTGAAAATTCAGAGACTATCTGCTGGGACAGAAATGTGTGGTGTACACGGACAATAACCCTCTTGGCCATCTCTCCACATCCAAGCTGGGTGCTACAGAGCAATGCTGGGCTGCACAACTGGCTGCATTTTGCTTTACCATCAAGTATAGGCCAGGTCAAAGTAACTAGAATGCAGATTCCCTCTCCCGGCAATATTTAGCTTGTGCAAATGCAGCAGAGTATGTAGCTTCTGGAATTCCACTTCCAGAACCACTGCAGCAGGCTATTGGGGCTAATCCGACAATCCAGGCTACTCAGGCCACATGCTTTACAGGAAGCTGACCCCATCATCAGGGAATTCCTGAGGTTTTGGACCAGGAGGAAGGGCCCTGATGCAGCTGAACAACGCCAAACCCCCAGGAGCTCTTGTGCTGGTCAGACAGTGGGACCGGATTGTAGAAAATGACAGAGTGCTCCATCGCAGAGTCTGTCATCCCAGTGGAGATGAGGTCCTTCAGTTGGTACTGCCAATGTCGCTCAAGAGCCAGGTCTTGCAGCAGCTACATCATGAACATGGACATCAAGGTGTTGGACAAACAACTGACTTGGTCCATCAGCGGTGCTACTGGCCTGGGATGCACCATGACAACAAGCAGTGGTGTCAGAAGTGTGAACGTTGTCAAGTAGCTAAAGACACTCAACCTGCTGCTCGTGCCTATATGGGTCACCTGCTTGCCTACCGCCCAAATCAAATACTGGCTGTTGACTTTACTTTGCTAGAGCCATCAAAAAATGGCATGGAGAATGTTCTGATCATGACGGATGTCTTCTCAAATTACGCACAGGCACTCCCCACCCATGACCAATGAGCTTCAACAGTGGCCTAGGTGTTGGTCAATGAGTGGTTCTGCAAGTTTGGGGTACTAGGTCGTATCCACTCTGACCAAGGCCAGAACTTTGAGAGCAACCTCATTCAACAGCTGTGCAGTATGTATGGCATTGAGAAAAGTCAAACCACTCCCTACCATCCAGCTGGTAATGGCCAATGTGAGAGATTCAACCGTACTCTACACAACCTCCTACACACCCTACCTGCCACCAAGAAAAGGGATTGGTCCTGCTATCTACCTAAAGTGACCTTCTCTTACAATACCACAGTACATCAATCCACCGGTGAGTGCCCATTTTTCATGATGTTTGGGCAAGATCCTCAGTTACCTATTGATTTTCTGTTGGGCAGAGTGCCAGAACCTGTAGCCAGCAGCACCCATGACTGGATTGTTGAGTACTAGATCTGGCTACGCCATGCTTTCGAGGGTGCTACGAGGCATTTGGAGGCTGCAGCAGCTTGGCGTAAGAAACACCATGATCAACGTGTGCGAGATGATCCCCTGAGAGAAGGTCAGTTGGTCTATCTCAAAGACGTTGGACTTAGAGGCCATCACAAATCCAGGACATCTGGGCCTTGGTAGTGCACAAAGTGCTGAGGGCCCCAGAAGTGGGAGGGTCGGTGTATACCATTGCCGTGTTGGATGATCCTGGCAGGGTAAAGCATGTCCATCACTCACTGTTACAAAGTGCATTGGACCCTGTGGTTGATTCCCCCCCTAGTGAGCCACCTCAAGAAAAGGATCCCCTCTAGTGGATGAGCCTTCACTGGAGGATAAATGGCTTTTGCTGGTCCCAGAACCCACTCCAGCACCTATGGAACACCAACCTAGTCAGCAAGCTCAGGTCCCCCTTCAATCAACCCAGCAAGAGGTAACAGTGCCACCTTCTGTCAGCCAAAATCGGGCAAGTCAACTACCTGGTGCAGCTAAGGCCTTCCCAAGAGACAGTGAAGTGTCCCTGAGAAGAAGCACCCATACTAATGCTGGGAGGCACCCAAACCTTCATCACTTACCCCAAGCAGCAGGGAGTAGAGCAATAGGGATTGCAAACTCCCAGGTTCCTGTGCCGAGTGTTGCTGTTTTCAGGTCTTGACAGTAAGTGTCAGTCGTTGGGTCGGTGATTTAAAACCAGGGGGTAAATTGTAGTGGAGTATGCTGCTTACATACTATTGAGTAGTGTTCGTGAATGCACCTCCAGGCTGCACTCCTCCCAAACCACTCCCACCAATCAGGGCCAGGCTATATAAAGCACCAGTGAGCACATGATCACTCCCTTTTTGACTCCTGCTCCTGGGGCCCGTTGCACAAAACATGACAATGTCAAAAAGTCATGGTCACCTGAACATTAATGCTGTGAAAGGATTTCCTATTCACAAAATCCGCCTCATGGGCACCTGAGGGGGATTTTATCTTGATATGGGTGCAGTCCAATGCACCAATGACATCGGGGAAACCTGTAACACAAAGCAATGAGTATCCTATTATGACTGTTAACAGTTGTCCTGTAATTTGTAGTTTCTCTTACCTGCAATCCTATAAAACTCTTCCTTGATGTCTCGGAGGCTTCTGTGGCCAGGGAAGGAGATGAAGACATCAAGACAGTGTTTTAATAGCCACACACACACTCCATAATGTGCGGCAAATTGTGGCCTTGTTCAGATGTTCTACATCCCCCACTGAGTACAGGAAGCCTCCACTTGCAAAAAAGCGCAAGGCCACACAAATCATCTGCTGAACTCTCAGTGCATGGCTCCGTGCTGTGCGGTGTTTGAACCTGGGACCCAGCAGTCTGCACAGATACCTGATGCCATCTGCAGAAAACCTGTATCTCTCATAAAGGTGGTCATCAGGGAAGGCCAGTGGGTCCAACCGGTCCCTGAAGACCCTCTCTCGACTGAAGGCTCTCCTGAGCACGAGTGCTTCCTCATCCACCACATCTTGCAAGAATGGGCACGCCATTGTTAGAGCAGAAAGGAACACACCATTTTGGGCCTTCATATAGGCTAGTGGCCCTCTTGACTTAACAAGGAACACCTTTGCACCCTCACACCTCACAAACTGCAAATAGTTATTTAGTTATCATGATACTTTTTTTTTTCTTAAATAGTCATCTACTACGTCAAAGACTAGATAATCAAACCGTTCCCTCTACTCACTTTTTATTGCCATAAGGTGTTTTGATATATCTGGGAAATTGCATTTCAGTGTACATTATGTGCATTTCTTCTATCCTTAATACAGTCAGTGTTTCAACTTCCAACCAATCATAGCACTTAAGTGGGATGACAGATGGAAAGTCCACAGTCCGTGTGCCTCATGTCATCTCTATGGTAGCCCTAACTGTGCATACATTAAACAGACAGACACCACCAAAATTACGTGGTGGCTGCTATTGTTTGTGTTGGCAGTTGGATGGCCCACAGTGTAGTGACCTCATATTCAACATGTGTTCTGTTTTGCCTTTGGTGTATTGTTTTGTCTTTTTTTACTCTTTGTTGTTGTATTGTTTAATTTTGAGTTATTCTTTTTAATGTAAAATTAACTGCGTTGCTGTATTTGTTAATTGTGCTATTAGTTCTTTTCTTTTAGTGAGATGGAGTGCCATTTTGTTTGGGAGGCTAGGCACCCCGGGTGAGGTTCCTACACCTAATGTATGTGAGTAAGAGCACCGGGGCACAATTGTTGACTACACTATAATTGCTGTGAGGATTGCTGTGTTGCTGTGTTTGACCCAGGTGGCGTTGTTGGTGCCAGTTTCCTCCTACAACAGGACAATAACCCAAAGCACACTTCCAAACTATGCAAGAACTATTTAGGGAAGAAGCAGTCAGCTGGTATTCTGTCTGTAATGGAGTGGCCAGCACAGTCACCAGATCTCAACCCTATTGAGCTGTTTTGGGAGCAGCTTGACCATATGGTACATAAGAAGTGCTCATCAAGCCAATCCAACTTGTGGGAGGTGCTTCAGGAAGCATGGGGTGAAATTTTTCAGATCCCCTCAACAAATTGACAGCTAGAATGCCAAAGGTCTGCAAGGCTGTAATTGATGCAAATGGAGAATTCTTTGATGAAAGCAAAGTTTGAAGGACCAAATTTTTATTTCAAAGAAAAATCATTATTTCTAACCTTGTCAATGTCTTGACAATATTTTCTATTCATTTTGCAACTCATTTGATGAATAAAAGTGTGAGTTTTCATGGAAAACGAAATTGTCTGGGTGACCCCAAACTTTTGAACGGTAGTGTAAATCATCCCAAACATTTTCAACAATGTTCAAAACCAGAGCAGTCTGTAATGTCATTCAAGGTAACGGTGTGCTTCATTTGGTCGCTTATCACTATAACATCTGGGTAAACACCAGATCTCTGCAAATGTGACGAAGCATAACGTGATACAACTTTAAAACATTACCTTACCTGTGCAAATTGCCCCAGTAACATCAGATTGATTCAAGCAGACATGGTGGTTGTTTCCGATTCTGTGCCATCGGTGTGTGAGTGTATATGAATGCATAATACTCATAATGAGCAGGAGTCCTCCAAGCAGTTTTAGTTAATGCGGAAGATGTGATTGGGCTGCTAACTTATGATGAAGACATATGATATGAAGAGTACTTATATCTGTATTTCACTTCACCTTGATTGACAGGTCTTCTCCACAAAGAGCAACCATGACTTTAATTCAATTCAATATTCCTTTATTAGTCCTGCAAGGGAAAATTCCAATGGCTGGGAGGGTCCTGCTGGCCTCGTGGGTCTCAATGGTTGCTCTCATGGCATTCTACAGAGAGGACACAGGGAGGTTTATCAGCCGTTTAAAAATTGAACAAATTTGGTGCAATATTTAGATCCTTAACACACAGTTTCTTCTCCATACTAACAACTGTTGAGGTTCATAGGTAGTATTTGGGAGGGGGGGGACTTAGGTATTGTCAGAGGGGCATTTTTAGGCTTGGAAATGATTTTACTTATTATGGTTAGCACTGCACAGTCTGTGAAGACAGCTGTAAAATCCATCATAATGACATCATATCATGGCGATCTTGACTTAAGAGACTACAAATTTTTAACTGACAGCCTGTGGTTATTTACCAGATTGACACATGGATGTTATCAAGTTGCAATGAAGGATCCCGTTGTTTTTTGAGTTTGACCAATGCTATAGACCAGTGGTTCTCAACTGGTCTGGCTTCAGGAGCCACCACCACGCGTTAATGACAAGCCACGACACAAATACACAGCACTCCGCTGCATAAAAAAATCCCCTTCAAAATAAAACCACTGAAAACAGGTGCGCAACCCATTTTTGGGTCGTGACCCACCAGCTGAGAGTCACTGCTAGAGACTATAAGTCAGTATATCTCTGCCTTTGTTGCCTGACTTTTTTTTTTTTTTTTTTTTTTTTAAAGAATCTGTCAGCCCAGAGTTCACATACTTTATGGAAATGCAACAGTAAACCACTGGAGTGGCCCTGAAAGTTACCAAGGAGGCACCCATACTATTGTATATAGTATAACATAGTGTTTTGTTTTATTAGCAGAGGCAGTATGAATTATTACCTTGAAGAGTTCAAAGAGCATATACAGGTGAGATGGGATATATGAGATATGGATGGGCTCTCTGATGCTGTTACTGAATGTAAAATTAAGGCAACATTCTCTTTTTTTCTTTTACAATAAAACTTTAAATTCAACATAAATGCTAAAACAAATAGGAAAAAGTGTGGCAGCAAAAGTTGTCTTAACCCCTTTCTGTGGCAGGACAAAAGTTACAGCTATCAAACAACAGTTAACAAGAGTTAATCCTGTCTAAGCAGGGTGTGCCAGTGCTGTTGATGCCAGTGAATGGACAGTTGTTCTGGGTGGAGCTACATTAAAAAATCCCCTTCAAAATAAAACCACCGAAAACAGGTGCGCAACCCACTTTTGGGTTGTGACCCACCAGTTGAGAGTCACTGCTGTAGACTAAAAGTCAGTATTTCTCAGCCTTTGTTGCCTGAATTTTAAACATTTGTTTTTTAAAAGAATCTGTCAGCCCAGAGTTCACATACTTTATGGAAATGCAACAGTCAACCACTGGAGTGGCCCTGAAAGTTACCAAGGAGGCACCCATACTATTGCATATAGTATAACATAGTGTTTTGTTTTGTTAGCAGAGGCTACTGAACATAAAATTAAGGCAACATTCTCTTTTTTTTTTTTTACAATAAAACTTTAAATTCAACATAAATGCTAAAACAAATGGGAAAAAGTGTGGCAGCAAAAGTTGTCTTAACCCCTTTCTGTGGCAGGACAAAGGTTACAGCTATCAAACAACAGTTAACAAGAGTTAATCTTGTCTAAGCAGGGTGTGCCAGTGCTGTTGATGCCAATGAATGGGCTGTTGTTCTTGGTGGATCCTTGATCAAGCACTAAAGGCTGCAACAGCTCACTGCTACACTTGATCAACAGCAGGTAACTGTAATAATGCACTGGCCTATACAAAAAAAGAGAAGTGAAATCAACTTTATCTTGCATGTATAGCTGTGCCAACAGCTACATTCAGCATAAAAAAAGGATCTCTTGTAAATAAACTCCAAGAGAGGAAACTGAGAATGGTTGGCTTGGAGTGTAAATTGTGCTGTGATATAGCAGTCTCAACCAAACACTCGCTTTGCCCTGGACTATGCTAACATATTCAGGTTTAGAAAATATTTCCAAATGTATCATTTTCACAAATTCCCTAAGCTTAGATCCAGTGGAGGGTCTGTGTATGTATCGCTTGACCGACTGGGTCGCTGGGTTTGCATATGGAGACCATGCTAACTGCTAACTAGAAGCTAGCGTTTAGCATTAGCTTGTGCTATATGGCAAAACACACGGTACAGCATGCAAGAGTTTGCACTATTCTAAAGAAAGAAAAGAAACACACAGCTAATTATTTGTATACTTACATGTCCCTCTTCTGCAGGTATTCCATGCAAAGCTGGAAGTAACCCATCCTTTAGAAAAAGTCTCCCAGCTAATCCTGCCCCGTACTGACCGAGGTTGGGGAAACAGTCAGCCTCGTGGTCAGCACATACCACCACAGGTTTTTGCCAACTGTAGCAGGGACGTTGCCTTCAAAAATTAATTCAATCCACACCGCTCTTCTCGTTCTCTTGCTCGTTTGGAAGCTTCGGGCAGGGTGCTTTCGGAAATCCGCATCTCACTCAAAAAAGCATGGACAGTCATATTTCACTCCTTGTATGAATGTGGCAGCACCAGGGACCCAAAATAACACCCCAAATCCTAGAAAAAGTGAGTTTTTCATAATATGGGACCTTTAAACTCCTCCATTTGGGGGAGGACCTCCTCCCCAACCTGGAGTGGGCAATCCACCCTTTTTGGCTCAGGACCATGGCCTCAGGCTTGGAGGTGCTGATTCTCATCCCAGCTTCTTCACACTCAGCTGCAAACTGCCCCAGCAAAAGCTGGAGGTTGTGGTTCGATAACGCCAAGAGGACCATAGCATCCCCAAAAAGCAGAGACGAGATCCTCGGGTCACGAAACTAGTCACCTTCCACCACTTGGCTGCATCTAGAAATTCTGTCCATAAAGGTTATGAACAGAACCAGAGACAAAGCAGAGCCCAACCCTCACCAACAACAGGTTGGACTTACTATCGACTACGCAGACCAGACTCACACTCCATTGGTTCAGGGACTGGATGGCCCTCCATACTCCTGGAGTGTCCCCCGTCCCCCCTGGGAACACGGTCATAAGCCTTCTCCAGATCCACAAAACGAAAGTGGACCAGTTTGGCAAACTCCCATACTCGCCCCAGCACCCTATCAAGGGTATAAAGCTGGTCCACGGTTCCACGACTAGGGCGAAAACCACACTGCTCCTACTCAATCTGCGGTTCAACCATCAACCGGACTGTCAACCACGTCAACCACGCTCTGGGTCAAGTCATCTCAGTGGCTAAGTATTAGACTTCGCTCCTACACTTTCCTTAACCCTAACCCTGGAGGACACTGTAACAGAGAACACGATTGGCATAGAGTCCAAAAATAAGCACAACAAAAATGCACAAGAATAATTCTTGGAAAAAAAAACTTCACAGAGAGAAATGATAAAAATAGCTCTTAGTGACGTCATTCTAAGAAAAATCTTACAATTCCTCGAATTGTAAGATTTTTCTTAGAATTTTCCCTTGGTTAGATAAAAGTTATTCACAAAGCGTCTTAGGCCTTAAGAGAGCTCCTAAGGTGAAAAACTGTTAGGAGGATGGGGGAGGATTTTTAAGAAGCCTAAGAGTGACTTAAACAGACAGGGATTGCAGCACGTACCAGCGCTTCTCACACTCATCGCTCGTGCGTAAAAGGAGAAGGAACGACACATTGATCTGCCGGGTAGTGCGCTCCCAAGTCTGCCTCTTCGCTTGGGCTATGATCCCGGGACCCAATTTCCCCCTTAATACTGTTTTATTTTCATCCACGAGCTGTGCCAACAGCAGGCACTGCTCTTGAGTCCAGTTTGGCTTTCTTGTTCTCTTTTTATCCATTTCGTTCGTTGTTTTGGTCATTCTGCCAAACCAACCTGCTTTTTGTAAGGACGCCAGCAATCACAGGAATTGCTGACAGCTGAGTCTGCGTCCACCATTAATATCAGATACATTAAGTAGTAAAATTACCAGCATGAACAGTAAACATAACAATAAGCAAATCAATATAATCGGCATGTGAATGAGGTACGTTCAAACATTTTGAAGCTGTGTCACAATTCATTTAGTTTTGCTGAGTTTAATCATTCATTCATTCATCTTCTATACCCGCGTATCCCTTTCGGGGTTGCAGGGGGCTGGAGCCTATCCCAGCTGGCAATGGGTGAGAGGCGGGGTACACCCTGAACCGGTCGCCGGCCAGCCGATTGCAGGGCAACATAGACAGACATACAACCATTCACACTCACACTCACACCTATGGACAATTTAGAGTCACCAATTAACCTAATGAGCATGTTTTTGGTCTGTGGGACCCAGACCCGGGGATCGAACCAGAGACCTCCTTGCTGTGAGGCACGCACACTACCTGCTGCGTGCACTACCTGTTGCGCCACCGTGCCGCCCCAAGTTTAATCATCATGACATAAAATTAATGTCACAATTATACATTTCTTGATACAGTCCAAGTTATATGATTGGTTGATTTTACTGTCAATTCATTACTAGGAGTGCAGGATGCTAGAAAGCCTCCCATAAATACTGCCAGCAGGATGGCTCTAATAGACTGCAGGTGTGCAGGTAATTAGACAGTGCCAGCAGCAAGCGTGGAAGACACCCAGTCTCAGACAGACAGGGGATACAAACAAGCAGACAATAACACTAAGGGAAAGGGGAATGGAAAAACACTAGGAAAAGCATAATGTGTGTATACGTGTGTGTGTGTGTGTGTGTGTGTGTGTGTGTGTGTCTACGTGTGTGTGAGAGACATGTTTTTCTTATTACTTTTAGTTGTTAATCATTTACTTGCCCTGACGTTACAGGAAAGGGATCAAAGGTCAGTCACTGGTGACTGGTCCTGTTCACAGAGAAAATATTACTATTTAAAATCGTATTTAGCACCTTCACACATCTGTGAACATAAACATGCTGTTAAGTAAGTGGCTTTGCTTGACAGGAAAAAGAAGCATTTAAATTGTGTGTTAGGAATAAATTGGTTTAGAAACTCAAAGGTTAATACTGTATCAGTTCATCAGTAAGTATGAACAGCTTACTGTGTCAAGGAAAGGTTTATGGAGTTCTTGTAAGCAAGCAAAGTACTATTGCATGAAAGAGTCAGAGAACAGATGCTGTTTAATTTTTTATCTTGATCTGGCTAGATTGCAAATGTTTGTGCGCATGTGTGTGTGTACACATCAACTGGTTAGAACCGGTCATAAGGCAAGATCATGTCCAGATCACGTGAAGGTCAACTTGGAGTGGAAGATGTTTTTCAGTCAGGAATGGGAAATTCCAAGTCAGAACCTACTCGTTTTGCTCTCACAGTCATTTTTGACAAATGAATTGTGTTTGTCAACAACAGTTACAGTGTTCCCAAGCCCATGTAGATGTAGATATATGCTTTATACAATTATTTATGTTAACAAAGTGCTGAACCTTGCCCTATTCTCACTTGTGAAAGACAAAGGCTTGATCACACATACATGAATATTTTTGCAAAATGAACATTTTCCTATGCATTTGGGCCTCTCTGAAATTTAAATATAATTTTACAGAACTTTTACAGTGTATGCTGCAGTAACACTTTTATCAATGGAAGAAAAATCTCATTGATTACAATAGAGGCCCAAGCCCGCATGAGGCCCATGCATGCAAAGCAGCAGCACCCTTAATGCTTGGACCCCTAATGAAAACCAACAATTTAAAGTAACACAGTATCAATAGAAATAAACGGCAACACAGGACAAATCTAAAAATCAGGAAATAAACAGCAGTAACTAAAAGGAACATGATATGCACCAATTTTTTTTTTATTATTATTTATTATTGTAACTTCTTGAAGGAGAATCTACTCTTGATGTTGGTGGGGAGCATACTCCATGCAGACGGCTCTATAAAAAAAGGTTTGCATCATGTGCATCAAAAGGTTTGCATCATGTGTGTCTGATGTGTGGACATCATCAGATGACCAGTGCTCACTTGACGTGTATTATACCTCTAACAAAAACAGATTATAGCAGTTTTTCACAAAATGTTTGTGCTGTATGATCCCAAATGACATTTGCATGAATAACAGAAGACTAGATTTTAATTTAGTCTCCGCAGTTATCCCAAATATCCATTTATGTATCTCAGACACTTTAGTATGGAGAGAACAGTGAAGAACTAATCTGGCTGCTCTGTTCTAGAGGTAAATGCACAATGTAAATACATTTCTGAAAAAATGCTCACCATAAATAGTATCACAAACTGGGTCTGATTGAAATCTTGAGGATTAAAACTTTCACAGGTTGGTCCTAACATTTTATATAACTTAAATCCATGAAAAAGCAGAGGAGCTTTAGGGGAAGGACCACATTCACAGAAGTGCACAGAGCAGTTGGGGGTGGGAGCTTCAGCATCCTGTTCACTGAATGAGCCTCATTTTTAATGTAACAAGAAGAGACAGGGGACTTTCAGCATTTGTAAGAGAATTCAGCTCCTGCTACAGCTCCAGTTGAGATGGTTGACACTAAAACAAACTATGAAAGCATAAAGAAGAGTCCACCAGAGAATTGGAAAGCAAATAATACACACTGCATTCCAGCATAGAAGGAGATCTCTGATGACTTGACTATTTGGAGCTGAGGCTGAGAGGGGGTGTGTGTCCAGAAAAAAGGACAGCACAGGGTCAATCTAAACAGCCACTTATAAAGCCTAAGTGGGAACAGTGTGCGTGTCTTTGTGTGGAGGAGAGCCTTCCTGAATGTGTGTTCATTTGAACTGGATGTGCAAGATCCATGCAAGTGTGCAACAACTGTGTGCTCTATGTGTGTGTGTGTGTGTTTACAACTAGTGCAGTGCACTTATCCATCTAGCAGTCTATAAACATTCCCAAATGTGTGTGTGTGTGTGTGTGTGTGTGTGTGTGTGTGTGTGTGTGTGTGTGTGTTTATGTGTACGTGCTGAACAGGGAGTTTACAACCCTTTTACAAAACATGAATCACATTGGAAGTGGAATGAAATAACACACTAAGGGAGTGCCAAAGCACAGGTTGAGGCAAAGCACAAACACTGACAAGGCAAGAAGGCACTAAAACAAAATGAAATCCAACATTAACTTTTGAAGAAGGCTAACAAAAGCACATGAGGAGGACAATGGCGGAACACTACTTCTCACACTGGTCACGACCCAGGAAGCCATGAAGGAATCAGGACAATCTGGCAACAGGTATCACTGAGAGCCTTCCTTTTACACTCCGCCCTAATCAGGCTTATGCGTGCCAGGTGGAAAGCTCATTTTTTACACCTATCTTGCATAAGGATGTTAAATGTGGGTTCATATTTCACTTTGACTTTATCAGTCCCTGAAGAAAGCCCACGTTCCTCCAACTCTCCCTCCAGGTGTATCTCACCGTGTATCAACATGTGAATAGTCAATATGTACAAAGCTGCTCAGAGTAAAATGTTTCTAAAGTACATTTAAAAAAAATAAAAAGTGCTTTTTTCTTAGAATTAAGATGAGAAGTGTAGAACTCCACCATTTCTCCATAACAGCGTTTGTTTCGAGGTGTTGAGGAGCACTAATGTGTATGTAGTGGGTTGATCTCAGTCTCAGTCCATCTATTAAACTTAGTGCTATATTCCATGTTTGTACTGCAGATGAGAATACTGTTTGTTTGTGTCACACAAGTGCAGCTGTCTTCCTAGTTTCGCCGCCTTTTCCTCTTTTTCACTCAGGCTTCCCTGTGGTGGACTGATTACTGTTCCTCTCTCTCTCTCTCTCTCTCTCTCTCTCTCTCTCACTCTCTCTCTCCCCTGGCTGTTGATGACTCATTCCACATGTTTTGGGTCTGGATGTTTGTCCTCCAGGAGATTCAGCGTCTCCTTTTCCCTGTCTCGTCATTATATGTCTGCTGTCCTAACTTCTAAAAGTGATTTTTAAAGAATTTAAACTTGAAAAAGACAAATGTATCTAATTACACTCAGTTAATAGTTAAATAAATGCTCATTTAAAACTTGTATGTGAGACTTTACAGTGCAAAGGAGTCTGGTGCTGGTATGAAGTGAAAAGTGTTTTTTTCTGCATTTCCCAACTAAACAACAGAAAAGAAGTTTCTTAGATGAAGAATTCAAATGACTTGCTTTTGTCGAAGCAAGAGACTAGCTTGATTTGTTAGCACATTTTCAATGGTCACTAAGCTCATAATTTAGTTTTCTAAGACCGGACAACTTGAAATTGTGATTTTTACAAAAGTACAGAAGTTATCTTTTTGTCAGTGTACAACATAGGCAGTGAATACCTCTGAAGACACACAGTTCATGCTCTTGGTGATATTGCTGGAAGTTATCAAGGTTTTTGACAGGAGGAGGGGTGATTTTTCTGATTATACATATAAACTTGTGTAATTTAAAAGGGATGGAAGTCTCCATCAGGAACGCTTACTGGAAAAGGCTGGGAGATTTCATCTCTTTGTAAGTAGATGCAATTATCAGAAAATGTAGTTGAACAGTTATTAGATAGTGGAAAAAAAAATGAAAGTTTGTCATTTCTTAGTTGTTGCAGAAAATCAAACAGATTTCGTTTGACAGTGTCTCTGCTTGGGCAGCTTGGACCCTTGGCTATGACCACAGAAAGTGTATTTAGTGTAGAAAATGATATATGTGGAGCTTCTGACATGTATGAATTTGGGCAGTCAGATTGATAAACTCAATATTAACATAACACGAGAAAACAGGGTTCACGAAATATATTTAATTTCAGGGGGTGTGTGTGTTTTTTCCTCCACCCTCCGCAAATTGTGTTCCAATCACCTGTTTGTTGTTTTTTTGTTTTGTTTTTTTGTTTTGTTTGTTATTGTTTGTTATTTTTCCTTTTCCCACTGTTCTCCTTATGCTTTAGAAACACAAGTGTATTCACTGTGCATGTAATGCAACATAGCAAACTAATAGTTAAGTCATTCTTTTGGTTTCAGACCAAAGAAAATCATTTTTGTGTTCAGGGAACTGTGTATGTGTAACGCATAACCTCGTTGTGATTTCTCAGTTTCACCTAATCGCGATGATTAGCGTTTATGACTGTGCGTAAAATCATGTTGGTCTGTGCAGCTGAATAGAAGCTGTATGAAACCGTAGTTCCACAACTCATCATGCAAGATGGAGGGAGGGGCAGGGGATTGCGGAATCCACGTGGAGATGCTTGGGAAACAGCAGAATATAGGGCACGCCTCTACTTTCCAAAACGGTCATACAACTTTGATCAACCTCGAGCTCATTCCTCTCCGCCTTTTCTCGAAAGCCGTGCGCAATGGCAGAGAGGAGAATGAACCCTCTAGTGAAATGGGCACTGATCCTCTTTGTCCTCGTCTCCATCATCCTCAACATCGTCCTGATCAGTATCTTCTCCAGCAGGACGCCCAAATGTACCACTAAGCGTGTCCACCCGCTGCGGGGCAAACACGACGAGCGCAGCCTCGTGTTCGCTGACCTCACCCGGGAGGAATACCTGCGAGTCCAGCAGTACATGCTCAAGCAGAAAGGCTTGGACATATCCACCAACCAGATCACCAAACCATCGGAAAACTTCTTGTTTTTAATAGACCTATCTCTGCCCAAGAAAGCGGACGTGCTGGCTTACTTGGACGGGAAAGGTGCCAAGCCGGCTAGAGAGGCGACAGTGGTGGTCTTCTACGGCGCGCAAGGCTACATTAAGGAATACAAAGTGGGGCCGCTTCCCAACCCAACATACCACAAAGATGTCACAAAGGAGAGGTATAATATGGATCTGCCTATCAATGCGCGCACTGTCACCATCGGGGAATACGTCTTGCTTCACCAGTTTTTTGAGGTTGAAATCTTCTCCAAACTGAAGAAGCTCATGAAAGAGAGCTTCAACATGGGCGAGGACAAGAAGCTGCACGGGTTCGAACAGATGCCCCGCGGATACCGATCCGGGGACAGGAAGACCTGGTTATCTTTCTTGAGGAATATGGATGGCATTTATATCCACCCTGTGGGCTTTGAGGTGCTGGTTAACCATGAGAGCGTAAACCAGGCCGACTGGAGAGTGGAGCGGCTGTTTTATAACGGCCAATACTTCGACACCGTAGAAGAACTTAGACAGAAATATGACAAGGGATCTGTCAAGAAGATAGTTTACAAAGAGTCGCCTGACTATGGTTCACTGAAACCCAGAAAGAAGCCTCTGCAGATCGGCCCGCAGCTGTTTTACGCCGAGGGGAAGCGCTTCAGCGTCAGCAATAACCACGTCCTGTACCTGGACTGGAGCTTCGCCTTCGGACTCAGCTCTCTCACGGGCATGAGGGTTTTTGATGTGCGTTTCAAGGGTGAGAGGATAATCTACGAACTGAGCGTGCAGGAGGCCATAGCGGTGTACGGTTCAGTCACTCCAGGGATGATGCTCACCAAGTTTGTGGAATCAGGCGTCGGGTTGGGGCGCTTCGCGTACGAACTGGCCCGTGGCGTGGATTGTCCCTACGAAGCCACCTACGTGGATACATACCGCTACATTGATGCCCCAGCCCCGGCCAGATATAGGAACTCGATCTGTCTCTTTGAGCACAACATGGGGCAGCCCCTGCGGAGGCACTTCGATGACTTTTACCACCATAATTATGGGGGGATGGGGAACAGCGCCCTGGTGCTCAGGACCATCACAGCTATAGGAAACTATGACTACGTATGGGATTTCATCTTCTACCAGACCGGATCAGTGGAGGCCAAGGTGCACGCCACCGGCTACATCAGCTCGTCTTACTTGGTGAACGGTAGCCTGAAATACGGACACCAGGTGGCGGATAAGGTGCTGGGGAACATCCACACTCACTTCATCAACTTTAAAGTGGACCTGGATGTGTTGGGTGAGTGGCAGCACAACATTTAAAACTGTTTATCTGTGCAGGGCACAGAACACTGAAGAGCAGAGTAATATGGGGAAAAACGTTGTCAAGAGTTAAAAGTTCTGTTAGCACAAAGAGAAGAATCTGATTTCATAATAAACGTTAAGCTATGAAAAAACAATTGATGCATCCATGGCCAAGGGACTTCATGACTACAACCATAGCCAGGATGAATTCAAGGTCCCCACATCACCCACAAAAATTTTAAGCCGACACTATGGTAAGAATTTGTGGGGGGGCAGTAGCAGCTCAACAGCAAGTTCTACCTTGGGCCCTGCAGCAGGTTTATCCATGGCGATGATAGTGTTGCAACAATGCACGCATATTGTGGACTATAAAGCGTATGTCATAGTGAAACAAGGCACCTTTGATTTAACTAAGGGAGATTCTTCATAGAATAAATTTTGGCATTGGCTTCTGACCAGTGATGAGAAATTGGTCAACTGGATTTTCTGTCCCTGCTTGTCCAAAATAAGCACCCAAAGTACTGCTGATTGCCAGAGGGCTGATTCCATTCATTTGATTTCCCATGCAGGTCTAAAGCTTTTTGGATGCTATAGAGTCAAAACTAAATGTTTCTTTGACTGTTATCAGCTGCTGTGACCTCATGGACCACAAATAGATGTGAAAAAGGGCAAGTGATGCCTTTGATGTCCAGGCTTTACAAAGGAACAGGAATGAATCATTATTAATCACAGAACTTGGCTGTGTGTCTGTTGTGGATTGAGCTGAATTTAATGTGGGAATAAATATGCAAAAATATGAATGGTTGAGCAGTGTCTACTTTTCAAGCTACACAATCTGAACATTAAAGCTGTAACACCAAAACATTGAGCTGAATGATGTAAAACACTTTGTAAAGCTGTGGGGAACTTCAGATTTGGTGATAATTCACTGTGGGTTCATCAGAACAAGAACCCCTTTTCACATTACACATAGCCATTAGGTCCACTGTTGACTAATGATATTGAAGGGTGCAGTTTTAAATTCATTCATAAAAAAATAAAGAACCACTTGACATGGATCTATCGGAGCATACAAGTCCAATGCAGCTATTTCATTGCTTGGAAACTACAACAGAAAACAAATATTATTGCAAACATTTTTGCATAATTTCCTCCACAGGGGTGAAGAATGTTTTCCAGACCAAAGACATGGAATTTGTCAATGTGTCGCTGCCATGGATGCCTGATCACTACGCTATGGTCCCTCAGCTCGTGGAGAAGCAACTCAAAACAGAACAGGTCTGGCCTCATCTTCTTTCACTTCTTTGAAATGTTCATTTACATTTAGGTTTCATTTAACCACATTTAAAGGACAGTCAGGAGTCACAGTCATGAGTAGTTCTTTCAGGCTTTGTGAGTGTGGAGAAAGCATGAACAGTTCTCTTCAAAGGCACAGTGTTACTTATTTTTGTAAAGACTGCATGTCTGTGAACAGTGTTATTGGATATTAACTGATTTGTTCCAGTTTTCCAATTTGTATGTGTATGTGTCTTATCCAGATATTGTAAAAGTAACAAGCTATGATTATAAATTATCATTTGTGGTTATTTTGTCCACACGTGCAGACTCATATTCACAACACACGTTGAATTTTAGTAGATTTGGATGCACCTGTTGCTTGCATTTGCATATTCATGAATCCACTGTACATGAGCTTCCCAGCAGCAGCTCTGACAGACAGACAGAGACCAACTGATGAACACAGTGGAATATTTAGCAGCTCACAAGCAAGATAGTTTTTTCAAGAGTGGACTTAACTTCAAACATGATTCCAAATGAATGCTAATGTTGCTCCGTGTCTGCTGGATGTGTAAATAGAAACAACAACTTTATACAATGATAATATACAAGTGTTGTGTTTACAGGTTGTTCCTCTGCCCTCAAATATCCAAAATGCTGCTGCAAGCAGCAAATTATATTACCTCTCCTGGTAATGTCTCTGTCCTATGTAACATACAAACAACAGCAGTCTTGTTGTCCTGTCGTGCTTCTGCACCTACTGTTGTCTTGTCTATGCCGGGACAGTGCGAAACGCAATTTCAATTCCTTTGTATGTTAAGTACATGTGAAGAAATTGACAAATAAAAGTGACTTTGACTTTGACTTTGAACTGCATATTTTGCCTCACATCTTAGCTTGTGGAGGTGAGTGTAGCGAACCCCAGCCAGACAATGGTGAAGCTTACTGATGTTTCACAAGGTATTTATTTATGTTCAGCCGTCAGCCTTGTTTTGAACATGAATTTATTTCTCTGTCCTTAACTCCCTTCCTCATGAAACACCGTAAGAGCTACAGAAAGGATAAACATAACACAAAAAATAAATAATGAACATAAATAAGCTCTTACAAGTGGTGGACAAATATCACCTTTAAACTTTAACTATACATAAAAAAAAGTTAGCCATAATAATGCTGACATTTAACACATTTAGCACTCCTGTCTCGAAAACGTGCCAAAATATTAAGTTAACAGCACCATATAAACATTTAAAATAAGCTAACATTAGTTGGACTGCTACGGCAACAACATACATAAACATGTCACAGTTAGCTAAGTTAAATTCACGTCTCAGAAAAACGTCATAAAAACAATAAAACAACAAGATACCTTGTTCCCATTCCAGCTAGGCGCTTATTAATTATAAACACATGCGTAATCCGTTCTCCTCGACTCTTTCGAGTTCTCGGACCTTTTATCTTGGTTACGTCTCCCTCGTGTAAAAGTGACGCTTCTTATCTGTACACTTCCTGAGTCGGCTGCTCCTCCGCGCCGTGCACTCTGGCCCCAAAAGGGGAACGATAATTGGCTGTGAGACCTCAATCACGCATACGCTGCAACGGCAAGGTCCGCCGGAAAAGCACCAAAATAAAAGGCACGAAACATCAAAAAAAAAAATACACCTTCAAAATAAAAGCATGGAGGGAACGGATATATGACCAGTAACAAAACAAAGGCTTACAAAAAACTGACAAACTGGTCATCAAACCTTTTATAGGGGTCATTTACACTCCCACCAAATCATGAGTAAATAATGGAATGGTATACAGTTTACATTAAGCACGAATTATTTTTAACTGAAAATGACACTCCTCATATAAGAGCTTAAACAACTTATGCAAAGAACAAGTAACCATTATAAGTCTTGTAAGCTTACAAGTTATGGGAGGAGGGTATTATGAAATACAGAGAGAGAGTGTGTGCAAGTCTAATCAGTCTCTAATAGCAGGACTAGCTTCTGGACTGGGCGCTCGACTTCAGACATCTTGTGGAGACGCTCCCCTTTCTTGCCCAGGTCCCTGTCACCAAGGCAGACCTTAACCCTCCTTACTAGTCCGTCTTTATCAGTAGTGGCTTCTGATACTCTGCCCAATCTCCACTCATTCCTGTAGGCATCCTCTCCTTTCATAATGACAACATCTCCAACTTGCAAATTCCTCCTTGGTGTATGCCAACGCTGTCTGAGAGCGATGTTGGCAAGGTATTCTTTTCGCCATCGACTCCAAAACTGTTCGGCCAGATACTGAACATGTCGCCATCTCCTCTTGCCATAAATGTCCTCTCTGACAAACTCACCAGGGGGAGGTAAGGCCTTGACAGTTTTCATGGTCAAGAGATGATTAGGGGTGAGTGGCTCAAGACTATGGGGTTCGCTGAGGTTGTTAACAGTCAGTGGTCGACTATTGACAATTGCCATAGCTTCATAGAGGAAGGCCCGCAGCGAAGCATCATTTAGCCTGCCAGAGGAAAGAGCAAGCGTGGACCTTAGGACGCTTCTCACAGTCCTTATTTGTCTTTCCCAAACCCCTCCAACATGGCTTGAATAGGGTGCATTCATGCAAAAGTCGCATTGTTTCTCAGAAAGAAATGCAGCCAGCCGGTCTGCATCGACTTCCTTAAGAGCTTCCTTGAGCTCATTTTTGGCTCCAACGAAGTTGCTTCCTTGATCGGACTTGATCTGACGAACAGCACCTCGTATGGCAATGAAACATCGAAGGCCATTTATGAGGGCGTCGGTAGACATGTCGTCAAGCATCTCAACATGAACAGCACGGGAGCTAAGGCAAGTGAAGAGAAGACCGTACCTCTTGTTCTCTTTCCTTCCTTGCCTTGTGAAGAATGGGCCGAAGCAGTCCATTCCACAGAATGTGAAGGGAGGTGATGGTTCTACACGTTCAGGGGGTAGATCAGCCATCCTTTGCTCTTCTGTTGGTTTTCGGTGCCGTCTACAGGTGATGCATTGACGGATGTATGATGCTACTGCCCGATTGATTCCTGGAATCCAGTAGCCATGGGACCTGATCTCATTAATGGTGAGGCCTTTGCCTTGATGGTTTATCCCTTTGTGATGATGAGCAATAATCATCTTTGTAATGTGATGATCTTTGGGAATGATTACAGGGTGCTTGACGGAGTTGGGAAGAGAGGAGTTACACAGCCTTCCTCCCACCCTGAGGACACAATCTTTATCAAGAAAGGCATCAAGAGAGTGTAGTGGATTGTGAGATGGTAGGGTGTCACCTTTGCTTAGCAATTTCAACTCTTCTTGATACACATTTTTCTGAAGGTCTTTGATTATGCAGCGTTCTGCATCTTCTCGTTCTGTTACAGTGGTGAGGTTGTTCGATTTGTTGTTGCTGATGCGCCTTAAAATGCGTGCAACTTGGACAAACGATCAACCAGGCTTACTCGTTCTGTAGTTCTTGTGTTGAGTGCTAGAGCACTTCTGACCTCTGGATCTCCAATTGTCAACTCTGGGATTTCATCTGCTGGCAGCTTAATTTCCTTGTTCCACAAGAACTTGGGTCCAGTAAGCCAGGTGGATGACAGGAGCTCATTTGGACTCAGGCCCCTGGAAGCGTGGTCAGCAGGATTTTCATTGGTTGGAACGTGTCTCCATTGTTGAGGGGCTGAGCTGAGGTGAATCTTCTGAACGCGGTTAGCCACAAAGGTGTGGAATCGCCGTGCTTCATTTTTAATGTATCCCAAGACCACCTTAGAGTCGGTCCAGAAAAACTCCTCAGTTACAGCAGCTCCAAGTTCCTCCTTGAGCATGTTGCTCATCTTGACAGAAACAACTGCAGCTGCCAATTCCAACCTTGGGACAGTTGTGACTTTTGATGATGAGACACGTGATTTTCCTACAACTAGGGCACAGTGAACATCTCCATCTTCATTTTGTAGCCTCAAGTAGGAACACTGACCATAGCCCTTCAAGCTAGCATCCGAGAAATGATGTAGCTCTATTTTCAAGACCCTTCCAAATCCAGCAGGTGAGTAAGTGCGTGGTATGGTGATATTATCTAATTGGGTTAGATCACTTCTCCACTGTTTCCATTTTGGTTGAAGCTCATCAGGGAGAGGATCATCCCAACCCGTGCCTCGCCTACACATCTCCTGAAGAATGATCTTTGCTTTGAGCAGAACTGGTGCCACAAGCCCAAGGGGATCAAACAAGGAGGCAACTGTAGACAGAATGCCACGGCGTATAGCAGGCTGATCCTTGAGGCTGACACAAATCTGGAAATGGTCAGAATCCACATCCCACTGTATCCCAAGTGCTCTCTCAAGCGGTAGATCATTGAATGAGAGATCCATATTCTTCACATTGGTTGCCCGTTCAGAAGGTGGTATGCTCTCTAAGACATCTCTGTCATTTGACACAAACTTGTGCAGTCGGAGACCACCCGTGGTACAGAGTTCACGAGCTTCTCTAGCAAGCTGAATGGCGTCTTCAGTGCTTTCCACACTTGCAAGCCCATCGTCGACATAGAAATCTCTTATGATAAACTGTGAGCCTTTAGGGTAAAGGTCACTGTTCTCCTTTGCGAGATGTTTCAGCCCGAAGTTTGCACATCCAGGTGAAGAGGCTGCACCAAAGAGATGCATCTTCATGCGGAACTCACTAGGTGATGAGTTCAAGTCTCCTTTCTTCCACCAAAGAAAGCACAGGTAGTTGCGGTCAGCCTCATCCACATGAAACTGATGGAACATTTTTTCAATGTCACACATCAATGCAACAGGGTGCTGACGAAAGCGAATGAGAACTCCGCTCAAGTTGTTCAGCATGTCAGGCCCTGAGAGGAGGTGGTCATTTAAACTGGTTCCTTTGTGTCTGGCAGAGCAATCGAACACAACGCGAAGCTTATCTGGCTTCTTTGCATGCTGAACACCGTGATGAGGGATGTACCATCTCTCACCTTCACTTCCACCGTCCTCGATCTGCTCTGCATCTCCCCTTTCAATGACCTCTTCCATGAATCTGACGTACTGCTCCTTATACCTTTCATCCCGCTGCAGTTTTCTTTTGAGGTGGTTGAGGCGTATCATAGCTGAGCTTTTGTTGTCAGGCAAGCTGGGCCTGTTTTTGAAGGGCAGAGGCATTTCGTAGTGGCCGTGTGTGTTTTTCCGTATGCCCTCTTTCAGCTTGTTGAGGAAAATGATGTCATCTTGTGACACTGTTTTACTGTCTTCGCTGCCATCCTTGAAATCAGATTCTAGAATGCGAATAGCATCAGCAGGAGTTGCTGGAGGTAGCTCTTTAACTGTGATTCTGTGACACAGACGACTTGTGCTCTGCAAATCATGGGTTTGAGATGAGCGACCCACAATGCTCCATCCTAAATCCGTCCGTACAGCATACGGTTCCTCATCTCCTCCTAGAATGACTTGCCTTGGTGCCATGGCTCTAGAGCAGTTGTAGCCTATGAGAAGCCCTACCTCACAGTCCTTCAGTGGTTGGATCTCGTCTGCTATTTCTCTGAGATGACGCCATTGCTTGGCTGTCTCACAGGTGGGAATGTGAGCACGATTCGCAGGTATGCAGTCCTTTGTGTAGGTAACTGGAAGATCAACCTGAATGACAGAACTGTATCCTCTTACGCGAAGGCCAAAAACACTATTGCTTGGGAGAACTGTGTTCGTTCCACTCATGGTCGTCAACTTCAACTTCACTGGATGCCTTTCAGCATTTAGACTGTCACTCACTTCTTGGGCGATAAATGTAGTATCACTCTGAGTGTCCAGTAGGGCATAGACAAGTTTCTCTGTAGTTGGACTGTTTTTAGATGACACCCACACTGGCATCACCATCGATGTGCAGGATGAGCCTTCACCTGCTACACTGAGTGACGTTGCAGCAGCGCCTTGATTTGGTCCCATCTCTGAGGAAGACTTTTCTTTTTTGTAGTTGTAGTCATGAAGGACTGTAGGGTGCTTTCCTTTGCAGTTTTCACAGAAGAGACGATGACGACACTCCCTTGCACTATGGCCAGATTTTAGGCATCCATAGCAGAGTTTCTTCTCCCTTATGTAGTTCCGTCGCTCTACCAACGACATCTCAATGAACTTAGGACATGCATGAAGCTGGTGCCTATTATCCTGACAAATAATGCATGGACTCTTAACCTTTCTCTGGTCTGACCTTTGGTTCACGGTGTCTGTAGCTGTGTGAGTAGTGAGAACACTGGCCTTGTTTCTCTTTGTGTCTCGAGGACCTTTCTTCTCTGTGTTAGAGTCTGATGAGCGAAGTGCGTAGAGGGACGTAATTGGATTGCAGGCAATCTCAGCTTCAGCTGAAACAAATGATGCAAAGTCCTTGAAACTTGGGAATTCTTGCTTCTCGTTCAGGCTTTGTGTGACTTGTCTGTTCCAGCGCGAAGCTGCCCAGTCTGGTAGTTTATGGATGAGCTTCTGGTTCTCCTCACAGTCATTTAATATGTTGAGACCTTTAACATGAGGCATGGCATCTTGACAGGCATTCAGAAAATCAGAGAAGTTTCTGAGCCCTTCAGCATCCTTAGGTTGAATCCTTGGCCAATTAGTCAGCTTCTCTCTGAATGCTCTCTGAATGGTGAATGGCTGGCCAAAGCGATGGTTTAGTTTGTTCCAGGCATCCTGGTAGGCTTCATCATCGTTTCGGAAGAAGGTACCATCTAGCACCTGGCGTGCAGGGCCACCGACGTATTTCTTTAGATAGTAAAGTTTTTCAGCTGGAGTGATAGCCCTTTGGTCAATGAGTGAGGTAAATGCTGCCTTCCATTCTGTGAATCGTATTGGATCACCATTGAAGACACTGGGCTCTGGAACAGGGAGTCTATTCAAGGCTATGCTGTCTTGAAAGACCTGAGCAAAAGAGGAAATGTCTGTATGAGAGGGTGTTACAACAGGTGATAGCGGGCCTGCAGTTACAGGCAGCTTCTTGGTCTCCTTGTCCTTTTCGTCATCAATGCAGTCAGCAGCTTCACGTTCTGTGTCCTTATTATACACCTTCAACTTGGCTTTAGCTGCTCGCACTTCCTTTTCTGCCTGTAGTCGTTCCAATTCATGCCTTTGTGCTTCTAGGGCTTTCCGTTGTTGCTCCTCTAGCTTTCTAATCACTTCCCTTTGTTTTTCTTCCGCTATCATCATCTCATAATTAGTTTCCTTCACCGCTAGTTCGGCTGCTGCATCCGCACGCTTGGCTGCCATAGATGAAGCTACGTAGTGGTGGTCAGACTTACCATGACTGTTCAAGGAAGCAGCAGATCCATAGACAGACCGTGCATAGTCACGGTGGAGTAGTTCATGAAGGCGACGTTTTTCTTGGTCTTCATTAAACTCATCTTCATCGTCTATTGCTCTACCGTGGGCAATGATGATGATTTCTGTGGTAACTGATTCACAAGTATCAACTCGTCTTCTTACATCAGTGGAAGGTGTGGCAAGATCTCTGATTTCAAAATACATGTTCATTATGTGATCCTTAGCCTTCTTAAGATCTTCAATGAGAGGCCAGAGTTCACTCTCTGCCATGTATGACTTAAGTTGATTTCTTGCTTTGCGTACACTAACCTTCCATTGCTCGTACATGGAGAGCAGCCTTTTCATCTTCTTCTTGGCCTCTTCCATTTGTAGTACACGCATCTTCTCTGTAGGGTTCCGTGCACGTTCGGAGCGTCGAAGACATGCAGGTGGGTCATCAAGTTTACCTCGGATATCAGTCTGACTTTCTTGTCTCGTATCATTCAGGTGTGTTTTCTCAGGAGCATCTGCCACTGCACAGTGCTCACTCTGAAGATCTTGAACTTCAGACTGGGAACTGTCTATCTGCTCCTCTGTTTCCCTGATGTGACCTGACTCTGACATTATTGACTCAGATTCTGAATTATCAAGTCAGAAGAAAATGTTAGCAGATATGATCAAACCTTACAATGAACAGCATGAACACAAAATTTGGACGCTCGGTACAATTAACTAGCACAGTTGCATTAATGTGCAGGCATTCAAATAACCGCAAGTGTTCAGGTAAGTGCACAATAAGCACAGTTTTGAAATGCAATTTGGAGTACTTGAAATGCAAAACACAGAATATCAGAGTATGAGTACAAAACAACTAACAAGTGTAAACACTCAAATAAGTGTAAATGTCCAGGTAAGTACCATAATAAAGACAATTTTCAGCTTGAAATGCAGAGTCCAAAAAAAAGCAAAATGTCCTTAAGTATAAGGAGTCCACAAGAATGTCCCTTTATATGTAGAGGTATCAACAGTTTCTTTCCTTGATGTAGATGAGCAGATGAGTGCTAAATGTTCACTGGTTCAGTTTAAGAGTTGCTCACCTTACCCACAGTTCTGCATCAATGTCAGTGAGTGTGACCGTACTTGACCATTGCACCGAGTTCATGAGACCGCTGCCCAGGTTGCCGAAGTGGATCATGCACTGATATGCCAGAACATCTGCTACTCGATGAATCCATGTTGACGGCATGTGGCGATGAAGCAGCAGCACCAGGCGTACAGTGAAGACCCTCCGTCATGGACCGTCATGGAGGCAACAAGTCATCAGAACGGTGTGGTTCAAGCTCTTACTGTAGCGAACCCCAGCCAGACAATGGTGAAGCTTACTGATGTTTCACAAGGTATTTATTTATGTTCAGCCGTCAGCCTTGTTTTGAACATAAATTTATTTCTCTGTCCTTAACTCCCTTCCTCATGAAACACCGTAAGAGCTACAGAAAGGATAAACATAACACAAAAAATAAATAATGAACATAAATAAGCTCTTACAAGTGGTGGACAAATATCACCTTTAAACTTTAACTATACATAAAAAAAGTTAGCCATAATAATGCTGACATTTAACACATTTAGCACTCCTGTCTCGAAAACGTGCCAAAATATTAAGTTAACAGCACCATATAAACATTTAAAATAAGCTAACATTAGTTGGACTGCTACGGCAACAACATACATAAACATGTCACAGTTAGCTAAGTTAAATTCACGTCTCAGAAAAACGTCATAAAAACAATAAAACAACAAGATACCTTGTTCCCATTCCAGCTAGGCGCTTATTAATTATAAACACATGCGTAATCCGTTCTCCTCGACCCTTTCGAGTTCTCGGACCTTTTATCTTGGCTACGTCTCCCTCGTGTAAAAGTGACGCTTCTTATCTGTACACTTCCTGAGTCGGCTGCTCCTCCGCGCCGTGCACTCTGGCCCCAAAAGGGGAACGATAATTGGCTGAGAGACCTCAATCACGTATACACTGCAACGGCAAGGTCCGCCGGAAAGGCACCAAAATAAAAGGCACGAAACATCAAAAAAAAAAATACACCTTCAAAATAAAAGCATGGAGGGAACGGATATATGACCAGTAACAAAACAAAGGCTTACAAAAAACTGACAAACTGGGGCCCGTTTCACAAAGGAGGTTCAACAAACTCCGAGTCTAATCCTGAACCTTGAGTTGATCTAGCCTGAGATAGGAAACTCCGAGTTTCCGGTTTCAGAACAGGTGATTTGAGTTAGTTCAGTCAACTCAGAGTAGGTTAACTCAGGGTTAAGCGCGTGCACCACGACTATAAAAAGCCAACATCAATGGAGCCCCGATTCGACGAGTCACCATGGCGACGGGGAAGAGGAGGGCTGCGTTTTTTACCCCACTGGAACTCGAACTCTTAATGCGCTCATACGACGAATTTGAGCATGTTTTTAGAAAAAAGTGTAACACCGCTGCAGCTGCAAAAGAGAGGGAGGCGGCGTGGGGGAACATTGCTGCTCGGGTCAATGCGTAAGTTTAAATGTAGTCCTTTGCAATCACAATAATATTACAGGGGAAAACTGCTTGAATGGTAGCTCATTAATTTATTTCATGTAGGTGCAATCCCGCGGGGGAGAAGTGCACTTGGTAGCAGCTCAAGATGAAACATAAAAACATTGTTCAAACAGGTAAGACACGGCATAATTTAATGGGGGTACCTCATTTTGATCATGTGTTACATTTTAAAGTAAATATTAAGTGGCTGTTTGACTGTGCAGTTGTTTTATCACCAACATAATGCTGCGCAAAGAAACGCAGCGCAACACACAATATCTGCTGGGATGTGAGAGCATGACTCCGGCTGGTAATGTTGCAAATGTAAGGACGGATTAGGTTGTGTATGTAGATGATGGACTGTGATGTGAAACGGTACCGTTCAAAAACATAATTGTCTGGAAATGCCAGAACATCTATGCGCGGTCTGATAACCATCTCCCGACGAATATTTAATTCCCTGCGCAGTAATGCTGCACCTTCATCCACGGGATCGTTGTCAAAAGGACATGCCATGTTAGTGAAAAAAAGTGCCTACTGACTGATTTTTTTAAATAACAGACGGCAGAACTATGTTATCCCAAAACTCGCCTGCTGACGAATGAATGAGGAAATCAAATACCGTGTGCGGAGAGGGCGGAGACAGAGAGAAACTCGAGGTTCATTGAGAAAAACCTGGTCCCGACCAGGTTAGGTTCATAGAGTCTGTTACTATGGTAACTGAACGAGAGCTTAAGTTACCCCTCTCTGTGAAACAGGCTAGAGTTACCCCTCTTTCTCTGGTTTGAGTTACCTCCCTTTGTGAAACGGAAAACTCAGAGTTTCCTTCATTTCAGGCTTAACAAACTCGGAGTTTTCACTAAACCTGCTTTGTGAAACGGGCCCCAGGTCATCAAACCTTTTATAGGGGCCATTTACAGTGAGTGACCAAACACATTTCTACCAGGGAAAAGTTTACTGCTGACACCAGTTTGCAGGGTGAATAGGTAATTGGGCAGTCAACTGCAGCACATTAAAAACCATGTAAACATAGCTGCATGTTTTCTCAGCCAGTTTTGATGCTGGTGTCACACTGTCTGCCTGCTACAGCACAAACTTGTTTACTTCCTCCCTCTGCTCCGTTGTGGTTCCCTGTCGGCTCCACTGTTAATCAAGCACAGACATCAACATGCTCCCTCAGAGGCTGAAAGAAAAAGGAACTTTTCTCATATTTAGTCAAAGACCTTTATACCTTGCGTAAAAATGCTAATAAAAAAAAAAACATTTTGCCATTGTTTTTTTATTGCAAAAGGTATTTATTGTAATTTCAGTTGGACTGCAATTAATCAGTCATTTAAGATGCACAACTGGTTATGTTCTATTATTGTGGTAATATTGCAGGATATCAGGTACCACAGCATGTGGTACCAGTAGAGGGAGATCAGCATAGCCTACAATGTCACGTGACGCTATCACAACTTTTTCAGCAGCTGCCACAGCTCTAAGGCATGTAGGGAGTCCTGCAGCAACTGAGTCAAGTTTTGATGAGAAATAGGCTACAGGTCTCTGTCTTCCCCCATGGTCGTGTCAGTACAATAGCACTATTAAACAGGCAAGAATCTCTCACTTCGCAAAACTAATCTCCGACCACAAAAATAATCCCAAATTTCTCTTCTCCACCATTGATCTTTTAACAAACACTAATTGTAACAGATCTTATATGACAATAACAAATACCCTGTGCGAAGACTTTGCAGACCACTTCAGGTACAAAATTGATAACATCAGATCCAGTCTTTTATCTCAACAGGTTTTAACTACCAACATGTCTGGATCACAGGTTCTACCTGAGGAAACACTGGAGAGTTTTGCCCTGGTTGATGCGAGGACACTTGGTCGAGTTTTCTCCCAGGTAAACCCTACAACCTGCCTTTTAGATCCAATTCCCACACCGTTTTTTAAAACACTCTATGGATTCTTTGAGGAACAGCTGTTATACATGGTGAATTGCTCTCTTCAGACGGGTGTCTTCCCCACCTCCTTTAAAACAGCGGTGGTGAGGCCCCTTCTGAAGAAGAGCAATTCAGACCCCAACATTTTAAATAACTACCGACCTGTATCCAACTTACCTTTTTTAAGTAAAATTTTAGAAAAACTTGTTTTTAACCAAGTAAATGACTTTTTAAACAAAAATAACATTTTAGAAAGGCATCAGTCTGGTTTTAGGATGAACCACAGTACCGAGACAGCCCTCTTAAAGATTTTAAACGATATCAGGTCCAACTTGGATAACCACAAGCTCACAGTCTTGGTACTACTGGATCTAACCGCTGCCTTCGATACAGTAGACCATCGCATTTTATTAGACAGGCTGAGGCACCTGGTCGGCCTCTCAGGTACTGCTTTTAACTGGTTCGTCTCATACCTCACTGACCGACACTTCTTTGTAAGTTGGGATACATGTTCCTCAAGAACCCATGAGATCAAGTGTGGGGTTCCCCAGGGGTCAATTTTAGGTCCAACTCTTTTTAATCTGTACATGCTACCCCTGGGGGACGTCATCAGGAGGCACGGCATCAGCTTCCATAGTTATGCTGATGATACGCAACTGTACATTGCCGTGTCTCCTGATGACACAGGGCCAATTGATGCCCTTTTTAACTGCATTTTAGACATAAAGTCATGGATGGCAGAAAATTTCCTTCAGCTAAACCAGGACAAAACAGAGGTCTTAGTCATTGGTCCTGAAGGCCAGAGAGAGAAACTTTTACCTAAACTACAAGATCTTAAACCAACACATTGTGTAAAAAATCTGGGCGTGATTTTTGACTCTGAGCTTACTTTTATTCCACACATCAAAAACATAACAAAGATAGGTTTTTACCATCTCAAGAATATAGCCAGAGTTCGCCCGTTTCTCTCTCAGGCCAGCACGGAGGTGCTGATGCATGCTTTTATCTCCTGTCGCTTAGATTACTGTAATGCCCTGCTTTCTGGTCTTCCTAAAAAGAGTATCTCCAACCTTCAATTGCTACAGAATTCAGCCGCACGAGTGCTGACGAGGACCAGAGGGCGGGAGCACATTACGCCAGTTTTAAAATCGCTGCATTGGCTCCCCGTGCATTTCAGGATAGATTTTAAGGTTCTTTTATTAGTTTTTAAATGTCTTAATGGTCTTGCGCCTTCTTATTTATCTGACCTACTGTTACCCTACCAACCCTCGCGGACCCTGAGGTCCTCCGGTACTGGCCTCTTAACCATACCAAAAGTAAGAACTAAAACACACGGGGAGGCGGCCTTTAGTTATTATGGACCCCGATTGTGGAACAGCCTGCCGGAGAGCCTCAGTGTCGCAGAGACTGTTGATGTTTTTAAAAAGAGGCTCAAGACCCACCTTTTTAATCAGGCTTTCAATTGATTTGTTTGATTTATCTTATTCCTTTAATCACGTTTCTTAGCATGTCTATCTTTGTTATTTTAGTTGCATGTTTTAACAACATGTTTAATTTGCTATTTATTTCATTTACTCATTTTATTTAATTTTATGTTTATGTCTTAGTCCCTTGGTTTTTAGCTCCAGTGTTTCCTCATGGGGGTCCTTGGTTTTTAGGTCAAGCGTTTCCTCATGGGGGCCCCCCTCACTGGGAAATGCTTCTGGCCCACTGATGGGGGCGCTGCTGAGGGGACGGCTCTGGCCTGGATGGCTGGAGACCTCCGCACCTTGGTGTGGGGCCTTCTGTCTGCCTGGGTCGGGGTGGTCTCGGGCGGCGCCCCCCGGTCATGAGCCGGGGGCCCTCTCAGTGTGGATGGCCCCCACAGGTGGCTTACTACTTATCTTATCCGTATGGGTGCGTGTGTGTCTGTGTGTGTGTTTCTGTATGTGGTTATGGGGGCGGGAGGGCTGGGTCTTCTTCTCTGTCATTTTTAGCCTCTGTGAGGCACTTTGTGTTGCTTTTTAAGTATGAAAAGTGCCATATAAATAAATAAAGTTTGAAGTTTGAAGTTTGAAGTATTGAAGTCATATACCGACCCCGTTCATCAACAGTCTGTGTAAATGGTTTGGTGCAATCTGGAAGGCCTAATGACGGAGGAGATTGCAATGCCAATTTCAAGTCCACAAAGGCTTTTACTGCATTTGGAAATCTGTTTCTGGAATGATCTCAACAGTCCTTAGTGCAGTGACTACAGTAGAAAATCTTTTTCGGTGCAGGTGGAAATCCACATCAGGATCTGATGTTTTTTCCCACTCGGAGGTCTCAATGTATGCTTTTATCGCTGATATTTTCCCCATGTCCAGTCTTAGAGGGAAAGCTATTCTGATTCTATCACAGAGCTCAGTCACTGTTTGTCTATATTGAATGTTTGCTTCATTTGTCCATGTCAGGTGAGCCAATCTTTGATCTTCTATAGGGAAAATTCCAGCTAATTTTGTCTATTTGTTCCCCATTTAGATCATGAGCAGTCGCTTCAGTTCACTGGTAGAGGGTCTGAATTGTTGGCAGAAGATGTGTTGTGTTGCAAACTCATCTCCCCAATTTTGGACTGAGGGGAGGTGAGTAGCGGCTTCTTGCATGTCGTTGTATGTCCATGGGCTGAAGGTTAGCTGAGAGTTTCCGTCTCCTCCAGCTACTTCAACCATCAGTGCAATTAACACAGGGTCTGAGTGCGCAATGGAGTCTGTTAACTTGAAAATGGTGCCTTGTCATGGAGGGGTGTATGGTGCGTGGTGTGCAGTACTTGGTAGCATAAGGTGGAGGTCTCTCTCTTTCCACTCTCGGGTGAGGTATTGGTTTCTCAGGCCGTGATGATGTGGCTTGGGCTGTGGCTATAGTTGTTTATGGAGCAAGTCCAGATCAGGATCTAGTTTGAGGCACTGAGATGCAGAGGTTAGTGTAGCTTTCCCTGCCTTTTGCTTTGTGTCCCTGATGTTGGCATCAGCAAGCCAACAAGCATAAGCTTCCCAATTTGCTTGAAACAGTTTTCCTTTTTTCTTTTGCTTTGTCTGACTGATTTTTTCCTTTCCTGTTAGTTGGATTTTCAAGTTTTCTAATTGTTTTAGGCTAAAACTGGCAGTACATGGGAACCCACACTCCTGAACCCAGATTCTAATTTGGTCAGTACTTTGTTCGCCATATTTTGTGATCATAACACGAATATTGGGAGAACACATCAGAGGTGCATTTTCAGGTGCTTTATCTTTACTGCTGTTGGAACCCATTGTTGAAAAGAAAAAGGAGAAGAAGAAGAAGAAGAAGAAGAGAGAGAAAAAATTGTTTTAGATTTTTAGTTTCTTCTTCTCTTTAGGTGGATTTGTAAGGACCTTGGATTTTATTTTTATTTATTACCACCTCAACTAATCAAGTGTAGATATTTACTGTTAGTTTTTATTTACTGTTAAAAGTTTTTTTTTTCTTTTAACCTTAATTTCGTTATTTTTACTAAACTGCCCACTTTTTTTTTGCTAGTGAGAGTGTAATGTAAAAATATTCTGTCCCCCTGTGTTGTTAGAACTGCAAACCTAAAACTAAACAATTGTTGATGTTGTTGATGGTAACATTCAAAGCTTTATCAATGTGCACAAGGGATGCCCTCTATGAGTCACAGACCCGAAGCTCCCTTGATCCTACAGTGGTTTCCAAAGTCTGCCCTGTTAATATGTCGATTACAACACACCCCAGGTGGTGAGGATCTTTTACTGTTTCTGAATTCACTCACCAGAAAGACACGGTTGTGTGCCAGAAAAGTTCTCTGGATCACACCAGTTAGTGGGCATAGGTCCCCACGTGTCAGGTCCCCCACTTCTTTACTGACTTTGATAGTGAGGTTAGAGGTTTTGGAGTCCCAGACTCCAGCTGATAAGAATTTAAACCTGCAGCGCTGCGTCCCTAACAACAACAACAAGTTTGTTCTGGCAGTTTTGTTTAAAAAGCATAAAGTCTTTTGTTGTCTTTCTGAGAGTTTATTCTGACATCTGCAGACAGACTCCCTCCTTGCTGTCTCAAGTGTGAGGTGGCAAAAAAGAGCTTGAAGCAGGAGAAGTTGTTAGATTGTATACAATACATTATCGTGTAGACAGGATGACTGTTCTATCATCAGACCAATGTCAGCACAATAGGCACGTTATAATGTGTTGTATAGTCAGGACAAAATGTTCATGTAATCAGTAGATAATAACATACGTAGTGTCATGGTCAGCAGATAATGACACATGCACACACCTAATCATATGACATGGTTATCTATTTGGCTTTAAGATTGTGAATGCTTGTGATTGAGTGAAAGAGAAGATAAATGATAAGAATTCCCATTACAACAGTCAACAGAGTATCACTTGAATCTTGTGGCACTAATTTCTACTGTGACACCTCTGCAGGAGGCTGCTCTGCGTTATGACACCAAGAATCCTCGCTACCTCCACATTGCTAGCCAAAAAACCAACCGCTGGGGTCACCAGCGCTCCTACAGGCTGCAGGTGTTCACCTTCGCTGGAGATCACCTCCCAGAGAGCCAGGTAGAAGAGAGGGCCATGTCCTGGGCAAGGTGAGACCTGGCAGTTAAAAAGTCAACGTTACCCAAAAGTTTGATGATGATGATGATGATGATGATGATGATTGTGAACACTCAGACAAGATGTTTTATTCTGCAGTTAATGTGCTGTGCAGGCAGGAAGACACATGCGTTCCCAGAATGCATTTCCCAAATTTCCTAATGATTAATTTTCTGACCAATCTCTGTCTCTATTTATTATTTATAGCTGTCACTGTGCCACATATGATGTAAATAATGACATCATATTTCACCAATATGCAGATGACACACTGCTATATGTCACCTTATGACCAGGTGACACCAAATATATCTTGCATGTTACATGATACTTATCATTTGAAAAGTGATGAGGGTGGCACAGTCATTGTTGCCTCTCCTCACCAACTCCCTGTCAATGTCAGAATTGATTTTAAGATCATGCTGATAAGCAGTAACCTTTGGTTTGAAAAAATAACAAAATATTGCTTTTACAAAGAAGTTGCAAAGTTGACTTTATATTCAATAAAGCACACCCTTACTTCAGTACATTCAGTGGTTTGTTGCTATGGCCTTACTTTGTCTGGTAAGGAAAGTAGTTTATGGTGGGTAACATAAAGCTAATGTTAGCAAATTTTTGACAGGCATGGCTGTGTAACTGGCATCACTGAGTCAGTTTTCTGATGTTATGACTCTTTTCTACATGTGCTACTAATCAGAGCTGCAACAATCAGTTCATTAATCATTTAGTTTATCATCAGGGGTGGCTGTGGCTCAGGAGGTAGAGTGGTCTTCCACTGATCAGAAGTTCAGTACAGTCTGCAGTGTATATGTCAAAGTGTCCTTGGGCAAGATACTGAATCTTAAATTTCTCCTGATGCTGTGTCATCAGTGTGTGAACGAATTCCTGATGAGCAGATTGCACCTTGCATGGTAGCCTCTGCCATCAGTGTATGCGTGTGTGTGAATAGTTAAGTGCTGACTTGAGTTGTTAAGTGCTTTTAGTGATTGGTATGACTAGGAAAGCGCTATATAAAGGCAGTCCATGCAACAGAAGTCTGTGGAGTACATCAGACTTTCATGCAGGAGACGAGCATTAATGTCTCATCCAATCCAATGCCATCTCTCTCTCTTCTGTCTGGCTGCAGGTATAAGGTTGCTATCACCAAGCATAAGGACTTAGAGCAGACCAGCAGCAGTCTGTACAGTCAAAACAACATCTGGACTCCAGCTGTTGACTTCAGCAAGTACATTGAAGACAACGAAAGCATCGAAGATGAGGTGTGTTGAGATAGAATCTGCATGTAAAAAAGATTTAAAAAAAAAGATAATGCAATCACATATGAATCTGAAAGTGGATAACTTGGCTGAAAGAATTTCCCTGATGTGTATGAAAATGTGTCTGCAGGACCTGGTTGCCTGGGTGACCACCGGGTTCCTCCACATCCCTCACGCTGAGGACATCCCCAACACAGTAACAGTGGGCAATGGGGGCGGGGTCCTGCTGCGGCCCCACAATTACTTTGATGAGGACCCGTCCATCCACTCTGCTGATGGGGTGTACATAAAGGTGGGCAATGAGCACAGCTGTGACAACAACAGGATGGCCTGCCTTGCTCAAGAGTCCTGCAGCCCCGCGCTGGAAACCTTCACTTTCCAAGGCTTGGATGGAGCCTTGAGGTTTGAGGATTGATAGAGCGCTACTTAGTTTAAAAGCCCTGGTGAACACAGAGGTAAGCTTGGGGTCATTTACCGATCTATCAAGAAACTGTCAATTTTAGCATGTGTGTGGAGGCAGCGTGGGACAACATTTTTTGTGCCATAATTACGTGTTTTAAAGTTGCACCAGGCAATAAATTGAGTCAAGGGCTGTTCCACCATTTTGGAACATATGCTCATTCACTTTCTTTGAGAGAGCAAGAGATGAAAAGATTGTCCTGGAGTCAGGACGTGGTTAGCCTAGCTTAGGATAAGGACTGGAAGTAGTGGGGAAGCAGCTTATCTGTCTGTATTCTAATCATGTTGGTATGGACGCTGGTGGGGAATCTTCTCACTGCCACTGAGGTAGGCATGTGCAGCTTTAGAGGTCCATTCTTTTGGCTTGCGTGGTTTAGCTCATTAACCACAAATCATGCATAACTGCTGACCATTTTTCAAAGCGCTTTTATAGTGATTTTCTATTGTCCAGGTCGCCGTTGGTTTTCAATAATTTCACTACTAAGCTGAAAAATCAACTTAGCACAGACTTGAAACATGTTTGACATAAATAATTCAGGCCCCAGAATGTCATGTGGCCTTATGTTGTGTCAGTTACATTGTCATCATTTGACAGTGCAGTTATAAGGGTTTCAGAATTATCACTGTGCTTGTTTTAAATTATGCTCTGAAATGTGAGACTGTGCTGGCAAATAGAAATATTTCAATGCAAGGCCAAATATTTCCTTGCTGCTTGTGTTTGCCTCCTGTCTATCTTCTGGGTTTGGTTTACTGACAGCATATTTTTATATTTGGTGTCTGAAAGTAAACAGTCCTGCATCTTCATTCCAATAGAACAGTTACTTACTTTTAACAAAAATAAACTGTTTACTGACATGAATTAGTTATCTCTGCATGTTTTAAACCTCTGCATGATTACTTTTATACTGTACTAAAGAGAATGGAAACCATGGCTGGATTAACCTGCAATGGGGTCCTGGGCAAAACCAAGCTATGGGCCCCCGTAGACTCCCCGCTCAGCTCTATAATTCCATTAAATGCAAATTTATTTGAGAATATGTACCATGTAAATATAATATCACTGCAAGACTAAGTAACAATGCAGGAAGCAACTCATGGGACTTATTTCTTTATTGCTTTTCGTTATAGTCTGTATTAGTGGTATATATTACAAGTTTATGAAAATCATCACAGCATGATAAATAAACCCGGGTCCCTTTGGGCTCCTGGGCTAGTTTTTGTTGTTGGTTGTTAGTCCAGCCTTGGCAAAGTTCACAGTTAGATATGTAGAGCAACCTGTGGGGAATCAATCAAAAAGTTTGATAATTATAGTGATATAATTCTAATCTGGAAATCCACATAAAAACAAAACATCTGATAATGTCAAAGTTATAATTAATAAGGTAAAATTTGGCCTTTTGTTCTCTCACTGTATGAAAAGTACAGTGAAAGAACCCTTACTATCAGCAGTCTAAGCACATAGAGACGAGAGCCACACTGCCTTGCCTGATGACATTTCATTTTCTTTACAAATAACCCTCAACTTTGCTATCTGCAATTAATTTACTACTGCTGTTCAACTTGGATCAGTGAGAAATCATCATTCATAAGGCTCCTATTATGCTTTGTTTTCATATTATCAGCAAATCCCATGAAATATTCTCTCAATATGTTCTCCTTACCCTTACTCCCAGGACAATCCATTCCTACTCAAGACATAAATCTTCAAAAATAAAGTCTCACAAATATATAGTTGCATTTTTTGAAGCCGATTTAGGAAATCAGCCCAGTGACTTCCTAAATTGACTGCCTACTGCTTACTCAAAAGGGAGGAAATAATTTGTTGGACACTATTTTCTGCAGCAGAGTAATCCACATTTGGGCTCTAGTGAGTATTTGGGAAAGCAGGACTGTGTATGTGGAATCCCATGTGCATTTTTTTTTAATAAAAACCTGTATAAACAGATACAGTATTGGCATATGAATGCAGAATCTGTAAGCAAGGGATGGGATTTTGGTAATATGAGTATTACCAATTGTACCAATCACAATTGAGTCGGCTTTGGTTACATGGAAAGCAAAAGAGGTGGATTGCATTGGTCAAAACGTAATCTGTGGATTTGCTCAGTCATTATTCAGAAATTACCACTGCGGTTGCCACAAATCCAGGTCTGACATTGCTTTTCTGCAACAGTTGTACTACGATGGTATTGGATAAATCATTGCAGTGTTAAATGAAGAAATAATGTTACAACTGGCCTCTGCCACCTTATTTCCTAAACTATCACATGTTGCTAAGCAACAGTAAACAAAACTAGGACCTTGTAGCTATCACTACAATCTATGAATCTGATAGTAGGCTAGTACTAAAGTTTTGATCTCCACATCATTTTTTGCATTGGTTCTTGCACACATTATATCTCACAGGACCACCTAAATTAATATTTTTGACTGTGCTGATCTGCTGGCTTCAACCATTGGCCATTGCCCCCAAAGGCTAAACTGTTGTCAGATGATAGTTGATGGGTTCCAAGATCAAGGAATAAGATGTATGGGATTTGTTGCCAATAAGAAAAATAGAAATATCACCAGACTAACAAAATGTTCAAGAACCTCCTCTGCGTGCCATAAAGAATTAAAGTAATAAAGTACAGCAACTGTTTAAATAGAAATGATACAAATGAACATGTTTCTCTGTTAACACAGTACATGACTGAGGTCAGTCGCTCAGTCAATCTGTCTCTTTAGTCCAGACTGAAATATCTGAATAATTATTGAATGGATTGATTCATGAACATTCAAGGTTCCCAGAGCATTTATGACAAAATATCTGCAAAACTAAACACCAGATTCAGCTGTGTTCAGTCCGATTACATAATGTTACTATGTTAACATACTAAACTAAGACAGCCAATGCAGAAATGGTTAAACCTGCGTAACATCATGCTAGCATTGGCATTGTGCACATGTTAGCATGCTGATGTTAGCATCTAGCTCCACTTTGCATGAGCACAGCCTCATGGAGGTGCTAGCATGGCTGTATGGCATTTTTTTTTTATTATTATGATTATTATTATTATTTATTTATTTATTTTTTGCCTTTTTTGGTGGTATCAACAAAGCTAGCAATCCATAGAGATTTGATTTTTGATTTTATTCATTTTTATTTAGTAATTGCATTTCTAAAACTAATAATATGAATTTGTCATTATTAAACAAAGGTGAAGTTGTAGGTAAAATTAGGTTCACAGGAATAAGGTTTGTGCCAACACGAGTTATATTTTACAGGAAATGAATTACTTTACATTTACTTCCAAGAATGTCCTTGCTAAGCTGATACTTTGTCAGCAGTCATTGTTGCCATCACTATTTTTTATCAAAACCATATGACGACATACTCTTTTTATTTTGCAAGCAAAGAGGCTGTCATCTATCATTTCAGTAATGTTTGCAATTGGAAAGACACAATTCTTTTTTTTTTGCTCTCTTTCTTTCTTGCTGATGAACCAATCAATTATGTCCTCAGGAGCACTTATACTGTAGGTTTTGACCTACTGTTGTTGTGGTTTTTGTATCCTCTCAAAATAAAAGAAGAAATTATTTGTTGAAGAAAGGGTCCACAGATCTGCTACATTTGGTCTTTGCAAACACACACACACACACACACACACACACACACGTTTTAAGAAAATAGTCAAACTGTTGATTTTCACTTATTACACATACATGCATGGATGCATGGATGTGTAGGTCCCACTCTTCCTCACAGGAGGAAATTAAAATCTGACCAACAAAATAGGGGTTTGATAAAAAAAAAAAAAAAAAAAAAAAAACACCAGACACACACACAAACACACACACACACACACACACACACACACACACACACAGTGTAACTCTTACCCACTCACCTCCTACACCCACTCTAAATACTTAATGGGAACAGATTCAGAGAACAGGATATGATTGCCTGTAAAGTTCACTGTTCCTGTGTGTGTGTGTGTCTGTGTGTGTCTCAGTGTGTCTCTGTGTCTCTGGAGAAGTCAAACATGGCAAGTGGTTATTTACCTCAGATGTTGAGTGAAACGTTTCTGCTGAAGCGTTTGTTTTCCATTGTGACTTGAACTTGTTGGAGGAAGGCCATGGAATGATGTGAGAAACAATGGGAGCAGAGCTTCTATAAACAATCCAGCAAAAACTTGCACTTGAAGAACAAATTAGACCATGCCGAGACAGGACTGGTGTTGATTGTCACATATGAAACCTACCTCGATTCCATTTCCCTTAAAATGTCACACCCCATAGACCATGGTGAAATAAAAACTTAATAGCACTTACTAAAACTACAAATACAACAATGTAAAATATGTCCTGCATTAAAATCCTACTTACGAAAAAGTGCAGAGGTATTATCAAACTAAGGTAGTGAGTAAAGTAGTGGTTACGAAGTAAAATATCCCCTGCAACTGATTTCTTAATGTATGACAGTATTAGATTGTCAGTACTGATGCATCAATGTGGAAGCAGCTTTTTACTCCTGCATGAGTTGTCCTGAGATGATTAATGGGAGATGTTAGTGATTTCAAAATACAGTGTAACCTTACTTTAATCGGGTAATCTCATTGAGATCAAGACAAGACAATTTTTCATAATGGAGCATCAGATCTTGGCTTTAAGTCAAGTCAAGTTTCATAACCAGCAGTAGAATTTTGCCCCATTTACGCAGTTCAAAGCAAGGTTGTCTTCCCTTTTTTGAAACCTCCTCCAAGGGTAAAGATTCAGAAGCTCCGTTTTCAGCGTAGGCGTGTAGTGTGGGAAAGCAGTTTAAGCTTGTGATGATGGACTGTGCAGCATTAGCTCCCATTACATGAGGTGAATTTGCAACATGTGGCCAAAATAGTGCTAGCGCTAATGTTGCTCTTCCACTATATTGAGGAACAAAATGATGCATTCAGTGTTTAGCATTTAGAGATGAGAAACCTGCAGGAGAATTATTTAACAAATCATAAATCACAGTTATTTTTATTCCCTCTTCCAATAAAGGTCCAGGAAGGTTACTGTCTCTGTTTATGTGACTATGTGACTTAAAGGGTTCATCTGAGGACTGCAAGTGCTGGAATTCCTGAAAGCACTTTGGTTTGTTTATTCAACCCGGAACATCAGATCTGTGTGTGTGTGTGTGTGTGTGTGTGTGCGTGTGTGTGTGTGTGTGTGCGTGCATGCATGTGTGTGTGTGTTTTCAAGCTACCAGTAACATTTAGCATGAAATCACATCACATGGTGCAAACTCTTCCTTTCCTCAACCGTTTCCTATCAGATAAAATAGGCAACAGTGAGTTTGAGGGTGGGCTACAAAGAGGGCACAACAAAGGCAACAACAACAGCAACAACACACTCCCTATCTTCAGTTTGTCTTGACATGAAGCTGCTTCAGAATCTCATGTCTTAAAATACACTCTTGCTGTTTATCAGAGGGAACTAGAAAACACTGACATTATTAAATAGTATAATGCTAGTACGTATTCAGTGAAATGTATCAGTGGCAGTCACACAGTAGAGGCTGCCCATTACCAAGAAGTGTGTTATCAAAGGGGACGCACTGCGTTACTTTGAGATCTGACTTTATTTAACCTCTTCCTGTTTACATCTAACCACAGTATGGTGGCCTCATAGGACATGCCTATGTCATTACCACGATGTTAGCCAATGTCAGGCCCACTGGTCCAGTCCAACAGATGGTGACAATATGACAAAAATAGAGCAGTCAATGATAAGATGGCTGCCAGGCTAAACTGTATGCTGTTTCCACGTTTTATATGCGTTGTTGCATATTTGCATTGCTGTAATGATCACAGAAACAGTAGGCCTTTAATTACTGAGCAGAGAAGCAGAATATGACAACCGAGTCAAGACTTTCTGTTTAAATGTTTATACTAGACTTGGTTGACACCTAGTGTGTTGTCGTCGGTAGTGTGTATAATGTAAATTCCTGGATATCAAATGTTTATCTGCAATTGTAGTGATCCCAGTAATATTTGTTATTTTGTTATACAGTAGTAGCATATCACATGACTTAGTTAAGCTATGATGGAGTAAAAACAATTTCGAAATGCAGCTGAGAACAGTACTTTCTACTCATGTCTTAAAAGGATTGACTTGAAAGAGAGCTTATAATTTTTACTGTTCTAATTATCTATTAACCTCCTTGTACTTTCATTCGTTTCTTTTCACAGGTTATGTTCTTTTTCTAAGACACACTGGCTCTGTATTGACTGTTCTGTCAGATTATTATAAGCATCCAGGGTTTGAACATTGAGATTGTGGACGTGTACAAATACTTGGGTGTTCACCTTAACTGCAAACTGGACTAGACAAACAACACAGAAGTGCTTTAGAGAAAGTCATCACCATCTGCTAAGAAGACTGAGGTCCTTTGGAGTATGTAGGACACTGTTAAAAACATTTTACTCTGTGGTACCCATATTGACAACAATATTTTTTTAGATACTGTACATATTGTTCTTTTTATGCAACAGTATTTTTTCAAGTACAGTTTTAACATATGGCATTGGTAGTTTTTCTCATAAGAACATTGGCAATTGTATTTCTATGGACAGTTGTATTTTTTTTATGGAAATTAGCATTTTTACAATCTGTACATAATGTATATATATACATAGTGTTTTTTTATTCTGTATCCTTTATACTATTTATCTTGACCCTTCGGTGCCACTGTTTTTGCAGTTTTTTTTTCTTTGTTTGTTTGTTTGTTTTGCTTTTTTAATACTTGCTGGCTATAACGGCTTGATTTTTGCTGGTGTGGAATCAATAAATATCTTTTGATTTACAACTCAACATATTATTTCAAATAATAATGAAAATGACATGTCCAAACATTTTGAAGCACAGCCTTTGGAGGCAATAACTGCAATCCAGCACTTTCTGTAACTCTGAATAGGGCTTCTACACTATGCTGGTAGTTTGGCCCAATCATCTTTAACAAATTGCTCAAGTTTTCTCAGGTTTAATTGAGAGAACTTGTTTCTAACTGCAGGTTTCAGCTCTTTTCACAATTGTTCATTGGGACTCATAGCAGGCCATTTCAGTCCAGTGTTTTTGATGTTTGGGGTCATTATTGTGCTTCAGAACCCATAACCTGTGACTAAGACACAGCTTTCTGACACTGGGCCCTGTGTTTTGCTCCAAAATGCCTTGATAGTCTTCTAATTTCACTGTGCCCTTCACAGATTCAAGGCACCCAGCACCTGAGGCAGCAAAGCAGCCCCAAAACATTCCAAGCTTCCAAGCACTTTCATGGCAAGCATAGTTTTCTTTTCTTTGAAAGCTTCATGTTTTGTTCTGTGAACATAGAGTTGATTTACCAAAAAACTAAAATTTGTTTCATCTATTAAAACCATATTCTCCCAGAAGGACTGTGGCTTATTGACATGCATTTTGGTAAAGTCTCATCTGGCTTTTTTACAAGTGGGGTCTTCCTGGCTCTTCTACCATGGAGCCCATTTTCATTCAGAGGGTGACAAATGGTGTGACTTGAAATGATTATACCTTGAACTTGAAGGTCACTTTTCCAGTTTTTCTTGGTTCCTTTCTGACTCTTCAAGCAATACTTCTGTTCAATGCCACTTTTCCTCTTGCAACCACATCCAAAAACCTGGCTTCAGTCCCAAGGGCCTTAAACTTAATCAGATTGCCAACAGCGGTCACAGGAACATCAAGATCTTTGAATCTGGTCTTGTAACCATACCCTAAACAGGAGCCCCTCAGGAAGATTTTCTTTGGAGGAGCCAAGAACTATGAAACAAAACTATAAACTATACAGTTCGAAAATGTATATTATTTATTATATTTTTATGAGGACATGACAACCCTTTGATATTGTAGTCTCCTACCACAATGTTGCAAGAACATTCCCGAAATCAGAAGTAGGCATAAACCTTGCATGACATTTATACACAAAAACACATTTAAGTAGCTGCTGCTATTTCCTCACTCTGTGACTGGACATTGTTGATAGTAGCAAGACAGGGAAAGAAAAACTAAAATAAAAGTTATTGGCTATAATAATCACACTCTTTAATGATAAAATTCTTACTACTAGAGATAGAATTCATCAGCTCCTGTCAACAGGTACCGTCTTGTCTTCAAACAGAAACCGTAGAAACTGTTATTAAACGTCTCACAGTTTTAGACTTTTTTTTACTTGTCAACTTTCACCAGCTAATTTCAATAATTTCATTATGAAATCATCAATCATCAAATCATCAAAAATGTTCAGTTATCTTGTTTTAAAGCAAACCAGCTCTGCTTTGTAGCACACTACATGATTCATGGCCTGAAAGTGTTGTGCCTCCACACAGAGGAGCTGCTTCTTCATGCTGCAGATTACATGACTCCAGTTTACTTCTGAAATGTATTTCTTCATCTTTAAACTGTTTAATGCCTCTGTTATATGTGAAATATTGGATTCATCAGGTGTTACATGTGCTTGTGTCCACAGATGTGTTATAAAAACAAATGTTTCATTTTTATGGAGGTAAATAAATGCAGATTGTTGAGAATGGTGTTAATGGACATCTCAACATGTGCTAAAGGCTTATAATTAAATGGTGTGCTCACTTTCCCATTAAAACTCACTGAAATGTTTTATCTTCTGCTCTGTTTTGTTATGTTTGAAATTGTTTCATAATCTGTTTCAGTGTTTTTAACATTTTGGGGGGCTTTTTGTGAAATTTCATGTTCAGCACATTGAGCTGCAGCTCTGGTATGAAGTGTTGAATATAATGAAGATTTAGTGTGAACATTTGCCCCTGCTGGTCAGAGTGGGCAACTTTTACAGTGCAAATGGACTGAAATCAAGAGTTTTCCATTGGGGACAGAAGGACATGGGGACATTGATAATGATCGCCATATTTACCTATGAACTCTTGGTTCACTGGTTGTCAAGGTGATACTTTAAAATGTGTCAGAGTATTAGATTACAAAACATAAGACACAAAGACATTACATCATGATGTCCAAACTAAACTATATATAGACCTGATGCATTCCACCAGGAGATTTCCCTGTTTTCACACGTACAACGGAGAAATCGTTGCATTGAGTTCAGAGAGTGACAAAGCACAAAACTTTTTCAGAAAGTACCTCAACAGCTGGCTGTTTAGCCAAAACTGTCATTCTTTGGCATGCAGGAACAGATCCATCCCTCAAAGTTAAGGCCAGATAGATCCTCTTTTCTCTCAGCAGGCACACACAGCTAACATTAGCTATTAATCGTGATGCATCTAAGCAGCCTTTTAAAGTTGGTGCTGGTTCAGTTGAAGCCAATTCTAACAACTTTATATGTTGCTGAGGAGTTAAATCCATGTCAAATCCATATCTGCAAAGCAGCTACAGCTGTCATATAAATGTAGTGAATGAAAGCACAACATCTACCCCTAAATGGATAAATGAAATATATAATATACAATGTTACTGCCCATAAAAATGTCTGACAAGCAGCTTCCCATTACTGTGTGACAGGAGTCGAGTACCAGGCAGAAACAAGACATCTTCTTCTGGAATTGATCTGTAATGGATTACAGAAATCAGCCCTGCTGTAGCGGAGACCTGCTCCGTCTTCACAGTACAAAGATAACATTGCGCAGCCAGGTCACCATCAGGCAGGTGCTTATAGTCAGGGACAGGTAAGCTACTCAGTATAGGTGAGGCCATTAGGAGTAGATACTGTACTTGTACAGAAACTTGTGATGGTGGATGCTTTACGCCAAAAGAAGGCACGAAAAAAAGAATAATTTTAATGTCAGATCACTTTGTTGTCCCTTCACGTGTGTTGACTGTAAGGAGCTGTTCAACACTGCTGTGAGTTTCTGCTAAGCAATGAACCTAAAAACAGCCAATTAGCCGTAATTGAAAAGCAATAATTCAAGAGAACTGAAATGTAATGAGAGGGAAAACATTGAAGCTCGGTTGTATTTATTTTTATTTGGATACACAAATGTTAAGATAAGACTGTGTGCCTGTCAGGGTTTCAGGTGTGCGCTCAAGTAACCTTCTGTTCTCTAAGTGAAGTGACTGCATGTGAGTTCTGATACAACCATGTCAACAACAGTGTGTCATCCAAGAAGTGATTTATTCATAGGAAAACACGCTCCTGATCTCTGACCTCTGACCTCTGTGACCCTCAGCAAAAACATTCAGACATATTATGGTTGTATACCTGCGTGTGGCAGATTCAACACGTTTTTACGCCACAGATTTCACAGCAGCTCATTCAAACACTGCTTAGGGAGGAAAAATCCTGACACCTGGTGGACAGATGACACCATTGCAACTTGTACAATTCACCCAAAACCTGCGCTGCGTTTGACAGCCGTAAGTAACGCACACATCAAAGAAACACGCCAGTGAACACAGATATTGAGCTTCAGTTTTTCATCGTCACACACACTCTTTGAACTGTCTGATGCGTCTGTCTGTCTCTCTTTATCTGTGTAGGAATGGAGAGCTGCTGTATGAGCTCCCACAGGTTTTCCCTCCACCTGCCTTTGCTGCTGCTCCACCCAACACCTCCAACTCAAAGTAAGTTCGCTTTGGACAGTTTGGATCAAAATGGATGTTTCTCTTTTTTTCTGACTGGCTCTTGATCTGTGGCTGAGGTCACTATCAATAAGCCAGACTCATCATCAAATCACAGTCTTTTTATATTTCACTTCCATCAGCTGTTGAAAAATCAGCTGTGTAACAGTGTCTGTTAATGTACAGCACAGCACACCCAAGATTACACTTTACAAGTCTTGTATTACTGTGCTCCTCTTCACATTCACATGCATATTTATGTGTCTGTTAATATGCTTTATGTTTGTTTGTGCACTTGCCAGCCTGTAGTTTTGTCAGTGTGTGTGTTTCCTGACACTGTGTTGACGTCTGTCCACAGTGGCCGAGAGTTAACGACTCCTTGATGGCCAGCAACACCCAGAGTAGCCCAGCAGGAAAACTATCGCGACACACATCAGTGCGCAAGAGCTAATGAAACACAGTCACTGCAAAGAGCTTTCATCAGCTGACACCAGTGTTTGTGTTTGTATGTGTTTACAGGGCAAAAAGAGGAAAAAGCGGAGGAGGAAGGCCAGGGCCATGCGGTGGAGGCTCCACGCACTCAGACAGGTGTGATGGAGCCCCGTCACCTGTAGACGGTCCAGGTGCCGCTGCCACACACACGTCATCTGCCTCAAGTGAAGGAGGTCAGCCCTGACACCTGGTTGGATGCTTCAAGAACATCGTCCACCTAACTGGCCTCCCCTGCTGGCCGCCCTCAAATCAATTAATAAATTATGAAATAAATACTTCATGTAAAAAAATCTGATTTTATCAAAATATCAATGGGAACAGTTTTGAGAGCCATATATTATTATTTAATCACTGGAAAACAGCATCAAGAAAAGGGAACAGCAGCCACATGTTGGAACAGGCCAACAGGCATCTGACCAAATCATACAGTGTACAAGAGGTGGTTGACACTGCTGACTGACATGTAATCTATTACAAACCATATTTAGGAGTGCAGTGTATCGGAAATTGTATATGCAGTGTATCAACACTTCTCTGGAACAGTTTCAACAAAGATAAAACATTCTAACCTTCATTACAGGAGGATTCAACACAGAACTGCTGTATTAGACTGCATTAGTTTTAGCTATAGGTGTACCCCACGAACTGGCAACTCAGCATATATGACTAACCAATAATATGGTGTCTCCCAGTCCTGTAGCCCTTCAGCTATCCATATTTTTATGCGTTTGTAAAGCCTCATTACCGAATGTATCTCTTTAGATATTTGGAATTTATTTAGTTTATTTTTGATGTCTTTCTTTTCCTGTCTACTGTGTGTGCATCTGTTGATCTGGGTGTAAAGCTGCATACAATTACCCCCACTCAGATAAAAAGCTCGAAGCCACAGACGAAACTTATTCTATGGAAATTCACTAAATTATTTCAAAGGTTTTCTTTTTTCAACATTATGTGCCAATGCTGTAAAAAGACAGCAGTAGCATTGTCTGTTTGAATCTGGGCGTGGCCTCCTTGACTCTCTTAAATCACCTGCACACCTGCTGGGCATCAGGCCAATCAGACCAGCGGTATATAGTCTGGCTTCATTCATCTCTGGTTGCCAGTTTGTCCTCATTCTTCCTGTCATTTGTGGTTTTCCTTGTGTGAGTCTCTAATGTACAATCTTTAAATAGTTGAATCTAGCCTGATTCTCCTGGCCCTGCTTATGTTGACTTTTTGTTTTTTGTTTGTTTCTTTCTTTCTTTCTTTCTTTGTTTTTTGGCTTTTGGACTTCCCTCTGTATGCTTTCTGTCAGGTTCAGACAGACAAACTGGGAACCCACAGAGCAGACCAGAGACTCTCAGGTGAGAAGAGGCGGTTAAATTACAGATCGAGGTCAGTACACGGGGAGGCAGTCGGGAAAGGCAACAGTACAAAAACACTGGGCAGATCAGGAGTCAAAAAACAAGCGAGAGTCAAAAACCAGAAAACCGTGTGGAAGGCAAAGGTACAGAGACGCTGGGCAAAAGGGCAACACAGAGCACAAACAGGTCGAAACACGAGGAAAAGCTACTCACAAGGAACGCAGACAATCTGACAAAGACACACTGGGGAGAGCAGGTATATATATACACACGAGGGGCGGACATAATGAGACACAGGTGAAGAGAATGAACAATCACACACATGGGGAGTCAAGACATCTAACAAGACAACACAAAACAGGAAGTGAAAAAAAACCCTTCAAAATAAAACAGGAAGTGACAAGACAGAACACAGACTCGGGCTGACACCTCTTTCAGTGCCAGCTGGCCACGTCTAGTGTCCCGCTGACACTAGACGTGACACTGTTCTGATTGTTAAATTCCATTGAATTCTATAATAATATCAAATCGAAATAAAAAAATCTATTTCTTGAAAGACAAATATTTATTGGAGACATTCTCAGCCTTTTTACAGTCCAACTGCTGTAGAATAAAAAGCAAGTCACATTATTAAACTAGTCACATTATTTGTAGAATTTTGGTGTCGTCAAATGTATGCCTTAGAAGGATTAGCATTACAGGAGTAACAGAAGCAAAAGACTATGGGAAGGTCTAATACATCCTCATACTAACCCTTCAGCAATGTTCCGTCCAAATTTGGTCCTTGTTGATCAGACAATAGTAGCAATGCTGGCTTCTAGTTTCTGGCTATTAGTTTCAATTGCCATTAGCTGCCAATAATAAAAATGCCATTGATGAATATTGTCAAAAGATCCTGTTGAAGCTTGTTCCTTCTTTTACACTCTTTGTCTTTGTCTTGTTGGGGGCTGTTCTCAGCACTGTTTTATAGGCCCTGTGTATGGAATTTAGTGGCAGCAATGAAGTTGCAGATTTCAAGCAACTGAATATTCCCTGCCTCACTCACAGCGTGTAGTAGAACCTATAGTGTAGTTACTTTTGTATGAAAATGGAGGAATTTCAAAATGTATTTGCCAGTCTGATAGATGGAAACATGAACAAATGTGAAGCAAGTGTGAAACACCAAGATAAAGCCTCCCTGACCAAACTCCTGCCTGCAACCAACTCCTGAACTACCTGGAACCTACTTTGGATCAGCACTCTCCTGATGGCGCACTGAACTCCCCTTGCTCAGTCTTCCATCACCAGCCTTGCCTGGTTCCCCAGTGATTCAAGGCTCAGCCTCTGCTCTCCCCTAGTGATTCTGTTTCCTGGAAGTTATCATTTGAGCATTAGTAAATTTAATGTTGGACCTATTCCTGCCTCAACTTCTGTGTTCTGCATCTCACAATTAGTCCTGCAGAAACAGTACCCATGGATGTAGGACAGACAACTATAACTGGATTGATACTCAAGAAAACTTAAAAACCTGATGATTCGTTTGAAGTACAGTAGTTTGAAGCATTTGATTTGTAAGTGTATTTATGTTTGTGACTGACATCAGAGATAGCGACACCCACAAGAAATGTCTGCCTCTCCTTCAACTCCATCTGCCTCCTCTTCAACTCTAACCCAAAGTCCCCATGTCGGGGCTGTTGGTGTTGTCCTGCTGAATGTCCATGTCTATGACAGACAACATCCTGTAATTTCCCCATGGTAAAAATGCCATCTGGAACAATGTGAACAGTTTATTACCAACCACTCCTGTAATCTTATCTAAATCCGAATGGGGTTTCAGTTGAACTTGCTCCATGACAGAGGCTGGTGTGAGAGACGTATCTGTACACTGCGTGCGTGCGTGCGTGCGTGCGTGCGTGCGTGCGTGCGTGCGTGCGTCGTGTCTGGCAGGGATCTAAACTGTAATGTATTCTCCTGCTGTCACCCACCCTGCTTCCAAACTGTAAGCAAGTTATATTTGGGAATGCTCAAGTGGTGGGTGATTGGTTGTCTGATGACGGAACAAGATCAGGGGGTCAAAAATAGGAGGAACATCTAGAACCACAATAACAAGAGGTGGTCAGATAATAAAAGGTGAAATATTCCAAAACCACAGAAATACTGAAAATCACTTGTTGTTGTCTTGATAAAGTCATCCTATCGAATACAACAGAACAGAACTTTATTTATACAACATATGACATTGGTAGTTTTTCTCATAAGAATATTGGCAATAGTATTGTTATCACATTTAGTATTAGTATTTTAGAAATTGTACATAATGTATATTGATACGTTGATTTCCTCTTCTATAGTCCTATATACCTTTTGTTATTGTCTCAGCCGGATAAGATTATTATTCATTTATTTTTTACCAGTGTAATCATAAAGTGAACCTATTTCAGAAAACAACAGGTATATCAAGTGAATGATAATTAATACAGACTGAGATGAATAATGTAATTGGGATGTTACTTGAACATACTATTTAAACATGTACACAGCATGTACATATACAGCTTCAGCTGGAATGACGCAGTGAGTAAATGGAGATGGCAGTGCAACAACAGACTGTCACTCAGGTTACACAGCCAGAATATTTCCACACACATGACGCACTAGTGGCTGATAGAGAATGTTCCTCTCTAGAAAAACACAAGGCAGGAACATACACAACAGACAGCTGCTTCTGTCTGTCACACACTGGCATGGAGACATATCGAATGAAAAGCTGCTGCTGTTTGCGGTTGGTTTCATTATTTGGTTTTGACAGTTTATATTTTAATGAAAGAAATGCTGAATGAGAGATTGATAGCCCTGACATGACTTTAGCTCTCTACTGACAGTTAAATAGAATATTGTATTGGCAACACATTAGCCTCAGACAGGGACTGTAATGGCAAGGCTTGGTTCACAGTAAACATCACAGAAAAACAAAATTAACATCTCTACGTACAGATCTGTAGGTGCTCAAACAGGAGCCTTTGGAAGCCTGATAGAAGATGCATTTCAATATTTACTTGGTCATAAATGTGACAACACTGTTGAAACATTTGTATCTGAAAATGAGTTCATATACAGGCATTTGTGATCTGTTACTCAGACAGCAGGTGCAGATCAATTTTAATCCAGCTTGGAAGAACTGAAAAATGTCAAATCACCTGTCTTCAAACAATGGTCAGGTGCCCATATGAGGACTGAAACCATTTTTTTCTTCATATTGGCTGATGCTCTCCTAATACTTGTCCATGGGAGTGATGGGGGACAAAGGTGAAGGTGATTCAACCACTTGAGTTCAACAAATCAAGTGGCTGATCCCTTCACTGCAGCTCACAGACAGACTGTTTGGGGAAACACAAACAGAGAATTTTGTCCTAAAACAACTGTAACTCTGGAAGATATCCGCTTCATTTGGCTAACGCAGACTGTTGAAGCCTCGGCTTGATTAATGACCAAGTCAGTGAGAAACCTTTTTACAGTAGGCGTACAGTGAGGAATGCAGTGACATAATCCCTGCGATGTGACTGTGTTGATGTTTTTCTCTTTTCCTTTACTTGACATTGTTATTGGTCAAATGGTGCGTTCTCTGTTTCCCTGTTCTAACATCATTACTATAAATATGTGGGTGTGTTTGTGCCTGCATGTGTGTATGTGCATGACAGAGTGAAATAACTCTTAATGACACATCAAGGATGCTGGTACACTCGTACTCATAATGAAATAAATGTAACAGCACTGTGGATTAACAGTCACTAGATAAAAATAAAATAGAACATGGATTTGTGTACAGCCAATAGTAGTTTAAGCTTTCTGCCCAATCTATTACTTAGTTTGGATGTTAAGTACTTCCTAAGCTTTTAAGTACTAGCTAGTTTCAGACTAGTGATTTATCAAATCAGGTTGCAACATTAAATGTTAAGAAATGTCTTACCTGTTCAAGAATTGTATAATGTGTAAATTGATTGCTGGGAAATATCAATAGCATCGTCCAATCACGAGCAATCCACTGAGTAGCTCAGGAGTGACTGCAATGTCACGAGCTAGCTATGAGCATGTCTCATAATTTGAGGTATTTATTTTTGTGGAATGAAATTTAGAATCTTCAGGATTTACTTCACTGTTAAACAGCATTTCTCCACATTCTTCACATTCTCTTTTATTCTTGACTTTAAACTCTGAATATATAAGTATGACATAGCAGTAGATTTGTCAGATCACGCAGATCAAGAGAAGATGGTTTTTTGCGTGGATGACTCTGGTTAAAAACACAGGGATGTCCAGCTATTTGGAAAAAGACAAAGAGGAATCTAAACCTGGTTTGAAGGCTTAAAAGCCCTAAAAAAGCAATTTTCCTAATCTTCTCATGATGATCTAGTCCTACTTCAATACCCAATTTTCTTTACATTTGAACAATTTTAGTTGTTTCATGAGAAGTTTCTGTATTCGTGTTTTGCTGCCCGTCCTCCTTCTCATTGGTTTGAAGAGTGCAGGGCTGGGTGATGTCATGCACTTTCATGCAACTTTTTGCTTATGTTGCAGGAACCATCAATCAAATGTGATCATCTAACCATCTGAATGAAACAATAACCTGACTGCTGCACGATTGCTAACCCATCAGTGAAGTTGTGCCAAAGACTGCAGCTTTAAATGACTGTGTCTCCTTACTTTGTTCTGTACAATGTGCAGCAAACCTGACAATGTTACTGTGTCTATATATTGGTATATATGGATGTTGCTCTCCAATAATCTATATGTTCATACACAGATGTGTAAATATTTTGCTTGTGTATTACAAAAAGAGCATAGACACATTATTTCTGGCTACCTGAATTAGGTAGGCCTCATATTATTGTAACTAGAACAATCTGACAGAATATATTTTCAACCTGATGGTTAGAATAGTAGTGGAAATGTGTTCTGAATTGTTGAAAAGCTGCTATGTGTGCCTTGTTTTCAGAGAAACGGATGCTTAGCTGTGTGACTCCAGGGTAAATGTGGTGCACGAAAGGCACAAACCACTCCACCATAATCATGAAACACCTGTTGAAAGTGGATTCATCGTGAATCACTTAAAGCATTTCTCACTGTGTTCTGATACGGTCTACGGGAAAAGGTCCTCGTGTGACTTCAGTCGTGTCCATGTAGTGACGCTCGCTCGTCTCTTAAAGCGCGTCCTCAGCAGACACAGTTACACATGCTGTTTATCAGGCGGAGGAAACGTTACGTAAAACACGACGTGACCCGGTCACACACGTCCCCGTGTTTACTATCTTCCTAGGGTCCAAGTAGGTGGGATTCCTGGAATCCTATTTGCTGGCGGCCGCCCCCCGCGCTCTCCCATTGGCTGAGCTCGTCTGTTAAATCAGAGCGCCATGTGCGGCTCCGCAGACTGTAAACGGCGGAGTGTCTTGAACTGTGGGTCTTTACTGCTGTAATTAACTGTTACTGAACTCGTTAATGCCAGAGGATTTCATCTTCACGTCCTGACTTTTTTTTTTTTCTTTTTAATTGATTGAGGATGTCTAGTAAAATGAAGTTTGTTCGGTCTCTGATGAAGACTGCAGCGCTGGCCAATGTGCCCAAGCACATCGATCATTTCTCCAAGTTCTCGCCTTCTCCTCTGTCCATGAAGCAATTCTTGGATTTCGGTGAGTGCGCGGCATCTATTAGCACTATACAAGGTGGCTGCAGATCACGGACATGTTTCCGGTTGATCTCCAGTTTAAAGTTGTAGTTAGTCATAGTTCTATCAGTAGTTAAATCAAAGGTGCCCGCTGTCATATGCAAAGACAGCAGTTCTGTGTCTGCATCGTGGTTTTATTAATGTGGACCTTGAGGAACAGTACTGAGAAAGCTGCACCAGTTTAACAGTTTGTTTCTGTTAGCATGCTGTGGGGTCTATGGTTTACCTGTCTTGAGATGAGAGGGGGGTCATTTTCCTAGCAGGCTTTAGCTTTTTTTTTTTTTTTTCCAACCCCCCCTCGTACCGTTCTGATAAACTTTGTACTGTCCCTCCGGTTTGCTCTGGTTTTGCTCATGATTTGATCAATAATTACAGTAACTGGCTCATTCTTGCTCTCGGTCCACTTGTCCAAATGAATCTTTGTAGAGCTTTCAACACCTCTCATCAGTGAATGGAGTTTGCTGGGGTCTTTACAATCTCCCCACAATGAATGACCACTCGTCTCCTGACTGCACCCAAGCTCACTTAACAACTGAGCAAACTCGATTTGCTGATGAAGACTGTGAGATGCAGTTGAAAACACCATAAAAAGTTAATAAGTGGGCCTTGAGTTCAGATAATTTTGTCAAATATCTCATGTCATAACTAGTTTCACGTCCGTTTTGGGTTTAATTTTGTGTCTGTTTGCATTGAATTGTAATCCTGAGCTGTTCTGTTGTCCAGGTTCCATCAATGCGTGTGAGCGCACGTCGTTTGTCTTCCTTCGTCAGGAGCTTCCTGTCCGTTTGTCCAACATCATGAAGGAGATCAACCTGCTGCCTGACCGGCTGCTGGCCACGCCCTCTGTCCACCTGGTCCAGAGCTGGTGAGACACGCAGTAGTACTCACTGAATGACTAACTTACTGATAAATAGAATATCTGATTGACTGGTGACTGATTTACTGACTTGTTTACTGACTGCTCTTACATGATACTGCTGAGAACATCCTTCTCATGTAAAAACACTGTTGCCTCATATTTCTTTTTGTTTTTAAAAAGGAGCTGAATGACTTTCAAAATTACTCATTTTATAATGCACAGTACAGGTAACAGGATTACATGTAACTCTCCACCTTTAGATTTGTTTATTTGCACTTCAGGCACAGCCTCATGCTCTCCTGTTACAGTGCAGACAGTCCTCTCCACACTTGTGACACACTTTCAACACTTCATTTTGTTCATAGAGTAGTTCCTCGTTTTTAAGAGGTACAATGTTATGAATCCGACTGCTATGAATAGCAGGCCAGCCGTGCACTGTAAGCTCAGAGATTTCATAACAGAGAGGGGGAGAGAGGGTGGCTGAACTTTGTCCCAGTTCCTCCTCTAACCGCCGCCTTTCTTCTCTTCGTCCTGCCTGCTTGTTGTTGAAGCTGAAGGAGAGAGCGGTCAGAACAGCAGCCTCACTGCTGAGTGAAAAAGTGATGTTGTTGTTGAAGTTGATGTTGTTTAAAACAAGTAAAACTTTCAATATCAACTGGATTCATTCACACAGTGTTCTGTGACAGCATGCTGTGGTGTCTTTCTCGGAACTTTCTAGGAACTCACAGGAAATGGTTTCCTCCCACACTCCTGGATTTTCTTCTCTTCTTTTTTTTCTCTTCTCTTTCTCTTCTCTAAAAACATAACAGGACAGTAAACTAACAGCTTCCCACTCGCTGTTCTGAAGCATTTTCCAGAATCTTCAAAGGCTCTTCTAACCAGCTGACTGGAAAAAAATAGTAAAATGAAGGTTGCTCAAAGTGACATATGGCCTTGCTCTTTTTGTAAAACACAAGCAAAATATCAACGTTATTTCTTAATCTAAGGTATTGGAAAGATATATACGAATAGAACTGATGCTAAGATTGTACTTTTTTGAACCACCCTTTGGGTTTTTCAAGGATTGCTTGGTAGGCCTATTTATTTAGAAATGAGTTATTTAGCTCTCAGATTCATCCAAATTGTAATAAGCTGGGCCAATATAGACTATTTTCACTGCAGTGGGACTGAAGAATAAGAGAGTAAGAGAATCAGCAGCATTCTGTTTGGCTAAAGCAAATGACAGCAGGCGTAGAACCGGAAAGTATCAAACAGAAAGTATGCTGTTGCAGAAAACAGCACGCAACTGAACGACCATTGGTCTCTAATAAGAAACAGCAAACTGGACTGACTGATTAGCAGGCTGCTGCTCATGATCTGCTGGGAGGTGGGTCACCCCAGGGAATCAGAGTCACGCTTGTTTGAATTGCATCAACACACACACACACAAACACACACACACACATATGGAACTACACCAGTCAGGACTGATGATGGATGGTGGTGTTTGTGTTCTTCTCTCTGTCTCTCCCTCACTCACTCTCTGTGTTTCTGTGTTGCTCTTCCTGTGGAATGTACTGCTGATGCTACAAGGCTCTAGCGGCTGTTAATGTGTCTATGTGTGTGTCTGCCATGCTCTAGCTACCACTGTCTGTCCTGTGACAGGTGTGCTGGGTTTTCAGTGGCTCTCCTGTATTTGTGATCTCTCAGGTACATCCAGAGTCTTATGGAGATCCTGGAGTTTCTGGACAAGAACCCAGATGACCAGAGAGTCCTGGAGACGTGAGTGTAACATGCAAAGAAAAGATAAACTGAGCAGAACTGGACAGGATAACGTTGATTTCCCTTTTGTATTTTCTCTAACTTAACCTCCTGCACCTGTCCTGTTCGTCCTCCCTCTTCTTTCTGTTGCCCTCCTCTGCCCACCAATCCCAGGTTTGTGGAGGTCTTACAGGGTATCAGGAACCGGCACAACGAGGTGGTCCCCACCATGGCTCAGGGAATAATTGAGTACAAGGATGCCTTCGGCCAGCAGGATGCTGTTACTGACCACAACATCCAGTACTTTCTGGACCGCTTCTACACCAGCCGCATCTCCATCCGCATGCTCATCAACCAGCATAGTGAGTTTGCCCCACCCTTCACACACACAAACACACACACACACACACAGACACACCTGTGTGCGCCTGTGCGTAAGCTCATAAACTGCTATTAATCTACTAGATCTCGAAAGTTACTACTAGTAGTGGTTGTTGTAATGGGATGAGTAATAAATGATTCCCTCTTATTTCTTGCAGCTCTCATCTTCAACGACAATATAAACCCCGCCCACCCCAACACCATCGGCTGTATTGACTCTGTATGTGATGTGACAGAGGTTGCACGAGGTAAGAAGCCTGACGGTAGTGAAGTTTACACAGATCAACCACAACATTAAACCCACTGACGGATGAATAATATTAATCATCTTGTTATAATGCAATGTTCTGCTGAGGAACATTGGGTCCTGGCATTCATGTGGCCTCTTTGACTTGTACCACCCACCTAAACATTGTTGTACACTAAGCCTCCATGGCAACAGTGTGCAGCACATTGCGCCCCATCACATTGCAAAAACTGCTCAGGAATGGATCCAGGAACATCACAAATAGTTCATGCCATTGACCCGGCCTCCAAACTCCCCAGATCCTGATCCAATCAAGCATCCAAGGGATGCACAAGGCCTAGCTTCACCCACCCCAGCCCACAGGACCCAAAGGTGCTAACTGCCAATGTCCTGGTGCCAGACACCAACAGGACACTCTTAGAGGTTCCTGTCCATGCCCCGAGCAACTGAAAAAACTAAAATAAATCGAAAAGAAAAATTATTTTTCATGCCTCTGTGCTGGCAATAACTGTGGCCAGAGGCATTATGTTTTTGGGTTGTCTGTCCAACTGTTGTGAAAGCCATATCTCAGGACTGCCTCGAGGAAACTTTGGCACAAACATTCACTTGGATTCACGATGAACTGATTAGATAATGGCAGTCAAAGGTCACTGTGACAACACAGAACCCATTTTTGACTTCAGAATTCATATGTTGAAGTGATGAAGTGGTGACATGAATTCCCCACCAAATTATAGTGTATAGATGATATTTAGACAAATAACCAAAAACAAGTTGACACACAGCCAATCTGGGACAGGTTGTACTAGTCATCTCTCGGTGAAATACGCTGCCATGTGTAGTCTGAAGTGTGCACTTAACAGGTGTTTTGGAGGTGACAGGGCGCATGTAAAATGTACAGGGAGTGGGAGAACAAGGTCCCAGCAGGGGCCCAACAAAACAGTACACCTTGAAGATGAAGTGCATTTTTGCTATATTCATCAAAGCAAGGATTTAAATTTCCCACTGCCATTTCGAAATTCCATCATGTATTTTCACAGAGTATTATGTCAGCAGAACTATTTCAGTTATCATTGCGCTTGTCTGATAGAGGAACAAAGCCCTGACACAAATCATCAAATAAAGCAGGTCAGTAACTGGGACAGAGCTGGCAGGCTGCTGATCCAGTTTGGGCCACTTTCAGTCTTTGAACAGAAAAAGTGAGAGCAACTGGCTGTGATTCAACGCACTTATCAGCCATAATGTTTATACTGATGATAGCCTTGTATTTATCACATCTGTTTATCTTTATGTCCACACAGGGCAAAGAATACAGTTGTTTTTTTCTTTGTCTCTCTGTAGATGCCTATGAGAGTGCTAAGTTGCTGTGTGAGCAGTATTACCTGGGAGCACCGGAGCTAGAGCTGAGGCAAATCAATGGTGAGACACACACAAAACGCCATGACAAAACACACACAGTTTGCATCCATGGATAATGTGTGTGTGTGTATTTGCATAGAATATTAACTGTTGTTTTTTTCCCCTCCTCTAGCCAACAACATCAGAGAACCCATCCATATCTCATATATCCCATCTCACCTGTATCATATGCTCTTTGAACTCTTCAAGGTAATAATTCATACTGCCTCTGCTGACAAAACAAGAACACTATGTTATACTATATGCAATAGTATGGGTGCCTCCTTGGTAACTTTCAGGGCCACTGCAGTGGTTTACTATTGCAGTTCCATAAAGTACATGGACTCTGGACTGACAGATTCTTTTAAAAAACAAATGTTTAAAATTCAGGCAACAAAGGCAGAGATATACTGACTTTCAGTCTATAGCATTGATCAAACTCCAAAACCACTGGATCCTACATTGCAACTTGATAATAACTCGATAATCTCTGTGTTAGACCATGTCAATCTGGTAAATAACCACATCTTTCAAAGATTGTAACACAGGCTGTCAGTTAAAAATTTGTAGTCTCTTAAGTCAAGATCGCCATGATATGACGCCATTATGATGGATTTTACAGCTGTCTTCACAGACTGTGCAGTGCTAACCATAATGAGTAAAATCATTTCCAAGCCTAAAAATGCCCCTCTGACAATACCTAAGTCCCCCCCACCCAAATACTACCTATGAACCTCAACAGTTGTTAGTATGGAGAAGCAATCGGGTGTTTGGGATCTAAATATTGCACCAAATTTGTTAGATTTTAAACAGCTGATAAACCTCCCCGTGTCCTCTCTGTAGAACGCCATGAGAGCAACCATTGAGACCCACGAGGCCAGCAGGACCCTCCCACCGATCAAAGTCATGGTCTCTCTTGGTGGAGAAGACCTGTCAATCAAGGTGAGGTGAAATACAGAAATAAGTACTCTTCATATCACATGTCTTCGTCATAAGATAGCTGCCCAATCACAGCTTCCGCATTAACTAAAACTGCTTGGTTGTATCACGTTATGTTCAGTCACATTTGCATCTGGTGTTTACCCAGAAGTTATAGCGACAGGCGACCAAATGAAGCACACAGTTACCTTGAATGACATTACAGATTGCTTCACAAAACGTCTAACATTTTAATGCAGAATGTTACATGTCATACATTTAACAAAACAGAAAGGAAAGACGAAGGAAGGGCAGCATGTACTCATGGAAGTTGTCTGTCTTATAGAAGGCTGAGGAAAAGAAGGGAATGGAGTCCTGATTCTTTTGTTGTGGTTTTGTTGCAAAGGAATGACAAATGCCATTCATGATGGCAGGATGCAATAAGGAACACCCACACAACATTAACTGAGCTTTCTAGCATGCCACAAGTTGAAAGAACAAGGTGTTATCAGAATGGCCTAAATTCTCAAACCAAGAATAGAAACAGTTTGCTAAACTAAGACGTCTTTACTCAAAAAAAGAAAAAACAGTAATCCTCCCAGTACTAAAGCTATGCTGAAGTATACTGCACATACATTATGTGTACACTAAGGTGATTATGTGACGATTGATAAAAAATATAGCTATGGAAAGAATGAGCAGAAGGAATGCTGGACTTTTACCCCCATTCTGAAATGACATGTTTCCCCCATTGCCCCATTGTTCTTCTTACCCCGACTCACCTCTTTTCAGCTGCTCAATGAGGTTACATAAACCATCATCAAAGAATGGTCATCCACCCAGAGTAACAGCATTCGTTGGCATCAACTGCACTGGCACACCCTGCTTAGAGAGGATTAACTCTTGTTAACTGTTGATTTATAGCTGTAACCTTTGTCCTGCCACAGAAAACAGTTACATACACACACAAACGCACGTATAACAGGTCATCCCATAACTATACTAACGGTGTTCTCTCAAAACAGACATCTCACACTTTCACTTTGACTAAAGACTGTTTAATATTTGTTTTGCCTCCATCATGGCTGCTGAGTCCTCTCTGCTGTTTTAGCCTCTCAATAATATCGATCTCTCTCCAGATGAGTGACAGAGGAGGTGGTGTTCCCTTCAGAAAGACAGAGCGGCTGTTCAGCTACATGTACTCTACAGCTCCCAGACCCTCCATGGAAGACAAACACAGAACCCCATTGGTGAGTTTCCCAGGCAAACACACATTCAAACCCAATATGAACAGGGTTCTAAATTAACTTTTTTGATCACCAGCCAATGTGGCTGGTGACCTTCTAAAGTTACCAGCCAATCAGAATTTCCACTAGCCAAATTTTTTCCCGGTGAAAATAAGAGAGATTATGAGTGCCACTGAATGCATTTGATCATTTTATTTACATTGTTGGCATGAAAAATGCACAGAAAGTACAACACATGAAACAAAATATACACAGAAAGTGCAAACATTTAATTTATACAAACAAAAAATGCTGTCAGATTTATTATTTTATAAAAGACATTTTTCCAGTATTTAGTATCATTACATTCCTAATAAAATGTATTTTTCCTTTCAACTTAAAGTGTTTCTGCTTCCCGTCTTTAATAAGAAATATATATAAGTAACAGCCATGACTTAAACACTTGCAAAAAATTGCATTGGTAATAAATTGAATTATGTATGTACAACTAGAAAACACAAATAGTGCAGCAGTCAGTACTGCAGACTCCTTAGGCTCTCCTGATGACTTCGGGCACTCATGGTCCTTTACTGCCTCGACTTCAAAATTATTAGTCCCCACCACAAAATTATTCGTCTTGTTTTTTTCTTTCGTGTACATGCGGCAATCCTTACAAAACATGACGGCATTTTCGTGATCAAACACAAGCCATTCACGACCTGTCAGCCATTTAGCGTTAAACTTTCTTTTCTTCGTTTCGCACGCTTTATCGACATTCTCATCCCCTGCCTCCTTCCTCTTCTCGCCCCCAGACATCTGTCCCAACCATGCATTTAGTTTAACTTTACTTTTTACTTTTAGCTAGCTCAGTCTCCTTTTTTACAGTTTATACGCCGCCGTTCATTCTTCCTCTTCTTCTTTGTGTTTGCGTTTCCGTGGTTTCTCGCGCCGGTTGCACTACAAACTGTAGTGTGCCTGCGCACAGCCAATCGGCGTCTTGTACGTCATCACGTAGCATTACGACAGTGTTCATGGGAAATGTAGGACGGACTGTCCGGGGGACAAATGACCAAGAACTGTAGAGCGGCTCTGACTGACATGATTGCCTAATGCATTACCGGCCAAATTGGCTAGTAAGTTTTTATTTACACCCGCCAATATGAATTTTAACCCGCATTTGGCGGGTTGGCGGGTGTTAATTTAGAACCCTGAATATGAATACTTGGGAAGAACTAACCTGTGTGTATGTCTGTGTGTGTGTGTGTGTACGCAGGCAGGGTTTGGCTATGGTCTGCCCATCTCTCGACTCTACGCTCGCTACTTCCAGGGAGACTTACAGCTTTACTCTATGGAGGGTCATGGCACTGATGCTGTCATACACCTGAAGGTAATACAGAGGCAGACTTTGTTCCCTTTGGACAGCCAGGCCTGCTGTTTCCCCCCGTTTCCAGTCTTAATGCTAAGCTAAGCTAAATGGCTGCTGGCTCCAGCCACACACTTGTTTCTTTGGTTTTGATCCTCTCAAGAAATGACCTCTTTACACTCAATTTGAATTATGACAGAGCCTTTTTTAACAACAACAACAGTTCTACATTCATTTAACACTCATCAAGATAGATTGCACATACATGCATGGAGAAAAAAACTGTTGTCTGTCTTCTCTAGGCATTGTCTACAGACTCAGTGGAGAGGCTGCCAGTTTTTAACAAGACTGCTTTGCGTCACTACAAGCTGAGTTTGGAGGCAGATGATTGGTGCATTCCCTCCAAGGAGCCGCTGGACCTGGCCATCTACCGCACTGCCAAGTGATTTAATCATGTTCTGGCATGGCTTCTGACACAAACTCTGACCATGAAATTTAAGGCAGAGCATTATGGCACCAGAACTATTCCAGAGGTGGATTTGAGCTAAAGTGACCAATAATGGCTGAAGAGATCAAAGAGATCCGAGCAACAGGGTCCTGATTGTCTGAGAACTTCCTTGATTGGAGCGAGCGTCTTCTTCATGTTTCTCCTCCTGCTCTCTTCACATGTGCTGTAGATGAAGGAAGACAAGAACAAGGTTGACATTCTGAGTCAAGAGGGCGAACAGTCAAAGAGGGAGAGCGAGATGGAGAAAACAGCTGATGGTAGGGCTGAACGATATAAAGAAACTATCTAATGGACATTTTCTACAGATATTGGGATTTAAAAAACAGAAATTAAAACCTTTTGTAAGAGAAACTGCTGGAAACTGCAGGTGTAACAATCAAGGATTATTGGCAGCTCTGTATTGTCACTGCTTAAGATGATGTTAGCTTTACAGATGAGCTGTTTCATAATGCTAACTATTGGACATCCAGATTCAGCTTCAACAGTGACAAGTACAAAACAAAGATATAATGTACTTAACAGTTCAACTGGGAGATTTTGACAGCTGTCATGCTTTCTGCCGGTTGTCTGTCATTTACACTCAACATAAGCTAACGGCTAGCTAGTAGCTACTTGTCTGCAAATGATCAGATAGATTGTTTATGTACATTCTGAACAATAAAAAGTCATAGTCCACATTGTTTATCAAGAAGATACAGATAAATAGAGAGCATTTTAACCAGACAACTGGCCAGCTCATGGACGATAGATCAGTTGGCTGTACCTGGCCAAAGCTGATTGATTTGATGGTCGTAAAACTTTTCTGTTTGTCAAGACAGTTGTAGTAAGCTATGTTAAAATTGTAGGTATCGTGGTGAAAAAACTGAACTCTTTCAGGTTTGTATTTTGTCTTAAAAGACATCTCTCAGCTTTTAATTATGGGAAGAGACTGTTTCATTTTGGAAACAGTCAAACCTTTGTGAATGTTCCAGCCCTTGTCAATATTTGGTACGAAGCCTTGGCTTTGGAACGCAAAGAAAAGTAAAGTAAGTATTAGCTAATTCGCTAGCATACAAAAATGTTGAGGTGCTTTTTGTGCCATCAATTTACTTTCAGCCGACATCATTGCTACGGTTGATAACGGCTGACTCAATATGCAGCAGAAGGTTTTGATATGTCCGCACAGCAGGAAGGTGTTCAGATGACAGAAAGAGGTTGCAGAATGTTTTGAAAGATTTTCGTAAGTCGAGAGCAAAAAGCAGCAGCTTGGTATTATTCCAACCCTAACGTCACACAGAAAGCACATTTTACCCAAATGATAGCCATTTTGTTTTTTTAGTTTTTATGATGCTTTTCGGGTCTTCATCTTTCAAGATGCCAGCAGAGTTTTTCCTCAGGAACATTAAGTGACTGAGAAGTGCATTGTTTTTCCTTTTTCTACAAGAACCAGAAGATTTTCTCTTCCTGTGCCTGTTAGAGTGAATCAGTCAGCAGGAATACTATGCAAACTTGTGCTGTTTTACTTTTGCTTTTCTTCTTTTACTTTTGCTTGTCTTGAACAAATTGACTGTAAGTAAATCCTCTCTTAAATTCCTGCTTTGTGGCATTGTGCCTCTTTAAGAGGCCGAACAAACAGATGTTCAGTTGCTCGGTTACTGATCGTGAACAAAGATGAAGAGTGATTTGGTTAGAGTTTCGCAGGTGCTGGAACACTGTCAAAGCTAAGCTAACTTGTCTTCTTTTGACAGTCATGTTGATCCATTAATTAGCTTTGCTGAAAGCTTGCTGTTGAAGACCTGTGAGGAGTCCAAACTGCAGTGTGTGTATTTGACTGTGTATGAAAAGAAGAGGTGCTTGTTATATTGTATATTGTGATCGACTGTGTGTATGCACACACAGTTGAAGTGCCTGTGTTCTGTTGTACATTTGAAGTGAATTGTTCATATTTCTTCTATTTTTTTATAAAGAAGCATTAGGAAAATAAATCATCCTGAAACGAATTAAACTCCTTGTTCTCGTTATGTTTTCATTATTACTGTTATTGGTTTATATATTGTGCGATGAATGTGTGTGTTTACTCTTCAGAAGTTGGGTGAATTCATTTGTGCTGATTTAGCGTTTGTTTCAGACAGCCTTTCTGACTGTCTGTGCATGACTCACAGGTCATGAACTGTGCCGGACAAGCAACAGGCCTGAACATCGACCAGTCAGAGACTGAGTTATATAACACACTGTGTACACAAGGGTGTACAATAATGTGTGTTTTGTGTGTGTGTGTGTTTTTGTGTAAATGACCTGAAATAGCTCACAACTGTTCTGGGTCAATGCGGGGACTTTGGCCACCATACAGGGTGTGTCTGTTGGGACTTCAGGTATCACACAGTGTGTGTGTGATCATCATCATTATCAACATCATCATCATCACTTTTCATCTAGCACCATCATCAGGTCAAATTTTTATTTGTCCAATACTTTGGTTTATGACCAAATAGCTGAACAACTAATGACATTCCCATCAGCTGCTTTGTGTTTATTGCTGATCAAAAAATTCTGTTATGCTAGCATAACGTGCTAAAAGATGGTGAAAGTAGCTGCTAAACATTAACAAGTTGCCATTGTTAACTTTCTGTTCGCATTTAGTTCAAAGCGCAAGCACAGTGGTGCATTCTGGGGGAGAATGTCACAGTGGTTGATTGGAGTGCACCTTGACAACAGACTGAACTGGAAAACTAACATCAACGCAGTGTGTAAGAAGGGGATGAGCAGACTCTATTTCCTGAGAAGGCTCAGATCATTCAACATATGCAGCAAAATGTTGGAGATCTTTTACCAGTCTGTTGTTGCCAGTGCACTCTTCTTTGCTGCAGTGTGCTGGGGGAGCAGCATCAGAGCCAGCGACACCAACAGACTGAACAAACTGATCAGGAAGGCCGGCTCCATTATTGGCTGCAAACTGGACACTTTTGAGAAGGTGGTGGAGAGGAGGACACTGGACAGACTGTTATCCATCATGGATAACCCTGACCATCCTCTTCACCACCTTGTGGACAGACAGTGGAGTTCCTTCTCAAATAGATTGCTTCAGCTCCGCTGTCACAAGGACTGCTTCAGGAAATCATTCCTGCAAAAAGCCATCACACTGTACAATAGAAACTTAAACAGTTAATCCACCGTCCTCATAACCCCAATACTTTACATTTTTATCTGCACTATTGCAATATTGCACAACATTTATTTATATTTACAGAATATTTACATTTACATTTACATTTAGTTTTATCTTGTATTCACTGCTGCTTTTTCTGTATATATTTTTTTGTTTGTTTCTTTTTGTTTACTGTTTTAAATTCTTGTATATATTCTGTGGTCGGCTGTATGTTCTTTGTTGTTTCTTTGTTCATTGCTACTGCAATTTCCCAGATTGGGATCAATAAAAAAGCAGTCTAAAGTCTCTTTGGTACAGCTTCACAGAGCTGCGGGCACAGCTGTATACTCAGTCTAGATAAATGACTTAATAACATCCTAAAACTGTTGTTTTTAACACATATTATTCAAAAACAGGACTAAAGAATGCCTTTATTGGGGACTATTTTAAGCAATGGATCAATACACTTTTGGTGCTGTAGTTCTGTGATAAACAAAGTAAGTGGGATTAACAAAAAGTGAATGTGAGTGCTTCCTAACAACATCACTCCTGAAGGAGTTGAGTGTGTATTTATTAAGAGATGGGTAAATTCTAGTAATAGTAATAGTTAACAAACCTCTTGCAACAAAAGTTTTATATTTCTTCTGTAAATTTCAGACCAAAAATGTATGTGAGAATAAGTCAGGTATCAACCATGATGGAGATTCTAACCCCAAACAACACAAACAAGGCACATGATGCATTAAATGTAGGAGTCAGCAGAAAAGTGTTAAAGTGCTAAGGTCCTCAGTCTGATGTAACTATTGACTGTACACACACACACACACACACACACACACACACACACACACACACACACACACACACACGTACCCAAGGCAGGTAAATGGCACATTAGCTTGAAGTAGTTATGTAATGAATGAACAGGCCAAAACCTGGTCCCTGTTCAACCAGAACTCGATTCAGGTTACCCTGCTCTGCATCTGCACTGTCTGGTCATGATATCTGATATGTCAGTGACATACCAAAAACAAACAAGAAACCCACTTATATAACTCACATTTAAAATATTGCTCAACCCTGATATTGTGTCTGGGCTGGCTCTGGCCCTCACTAACAGCTCACAAACCAGACTAAACATTGTTTTATCACCTTGATATTTAATTACTTCTCCTGAGTTTATGATCATCTGTATCTGTGATTGGTGTAATCAGGATTTTTTATACATCACTACTTTTCCCAAATCTGAAATAGGTCTGTTTGTATTTCTGTTGTTGGAGTTTTTGTAACAGTTTGCTTATAAGAGCTCTAACAGAGACTCTGACCTCTCTGGGTTTTGCCTAACTTTAAACACAAGTGACATCGCTGTGTACCTGTAGGATAATAAACTACATTGACAGGAATACTGTAAATATTTGTCCATGCGTAGCCCATATAAAGTACAAAACATGAAAAAATTCCTTGTTCGATGTAATAAAAACAATTTATAGTAATTCCAGTATTTTGACACCTTCATCCAATGTGGTGAAGGAGGAAAGTGTGAGGAAAAAGGAAGAGTTTCCACTTGAAAGGTCCAGTTTGTAAGATTTAGCAGCATCTAGCAGTGAGATGACAGATTAATCCACCTCACCTCATCCTCCCTTTCAAGTGTATGCGAGAACCTGCAGTGACCTTGAAAAATGTGAAAAATGCAAAAGGCCCTCACGAGTTCTCTAGGGCAACAACCCTTATTTTGAGTTGATTTTACACTAATGAAAACATTAATTATGTTGTACAGCGTATGAAATCTGAACTATTCCATTTCCAGAGCAGATGTCCTGTTTTAATAGTCTGAAAAGCTGAAGTAAAACCCAATAACAGCTCAGTGAGACGTGCTCTTGGCTTGTTCATGTTGTCATTTGCAGGATCACTAATTCACTGATTCTGATTCTGATTTCTGATTCTGATTCTGATCACTAGAGTGAAAACCAAAATGTTAAAAAAAAAAAAAAAAAACACTGATAATAACATAAAAACAACAAAGAAGAAGGTTAAACAACCACACAATGTATGAAACATTGCTGTCAGAAGATGACAGAGCAGAAGTGAAAAGCTAAAACCAATACTTACTGTAAAAGGCTGATCTAAACCAGGCCTTATATGGTGCTGGTTTACAGTCCATCCCAGTAAAAGTGATCCTCCAGTAAACCTTCCTCACTCTGCTTCAAGTGTTGGAGTGTCAGTGATGGCCTGTAGGATTTTCAGAGGCTTTTCCAGGCCATAGAGGCATGCTTTGTTTTTCCTGAAAGAATGAAAGTATGAAGAACAGGCACTCTGTTGATGGTCTTCACTCATGTGATTATTGGCTGAGCAGTGACACCATGTGGTGAAGTTTGAGAATGACCATTAATACACATCTTTTTTCATGTTTTTTTTTTTTTTTTTTTTTTTTTTACAAACTTATATTTAGTGTGTTTCTTTTACAGTCCTCCTGTATCAGTGAACAATGATATAATCTTATAGTTCAGTGCTTTTATAGTGACCAACAATCAGGAAGCAAATGACCTTTTAACCATTAATAACCATTCCTGTTTAATGTAACTGAAGGCACTTACAGAAACACGACAGTAAACACTAGTTAGACATTTGTTTTTAGTTTTCTGTTTTACTTGCTTCCTGCCTCTGTCCATTATTTGTATACATTTTTTTCTGCAAACCTCTCTTCACTGAAGAAGCTGGTCAGGCAGGACAGCTCTGTGGCCTGACGAGGGTCAGATTCAGTGTCATCCTGGGGAGCCGCTCTCACCTGCTCCATGATGAACTGTGGCAAATGGGCAGCTCACAGCCCAGAGATCACTGGCCACTATTTTAAACTACTAAAATCCTACTAGCATCTTGTCATTATTCTAATCATACCTGGTTTAAGTGATAGCCTAATTTACAAACAGTCAATCAATGCCATCCATGACAGTGTGACAGTGAAAGAGCACACACAATATCAGGATACTGAAACTGAGCTCGGCCTTCATTCATTTGATTATTTCCACCTGTTCCACCAGCTTTTCCAGCTGTCCCATTTCATAACATCCAGCTGATGTTCTCTCAGTAATATATGGATGTATAATACAAATATCCTCAGTTGATCCAGTGTGCAGCGAGTTAGTCTTGGTCAAAATGGGCTATACTCCTTCTGTAATGAACTGAATTACTGTTTATAAACCTGATACATATTTCAGACAACTATACCCAGCCTTTCAAACCTAAATGTTCCATATTTTCAGTCCTCTGGTATTACTATAATGCCAGAAGTTGTCAGAGTTAATGACATTGTAGTGTGTAGTTTATTGCAAGGTCAGGTTTTAGATGAATGCTGTGACTAGACAGACAGCAGCCAGTGAGATACTGAGGGATAATTACATTTGTTTTTTTCTATCTAAATGTTTCCTAATGCACATGAGTGTGTTGTATTGAGACATGTGTTTTACTGTACTTTAGTGCCTGCCATTAACGTTTACAACGGGACTACTGTAAATGAGACCTACAGGTGGAGGTGAACACTGAAACCTGTGAACTAGCTGTAAAGCTGGTGTTTATACAGTCAGTTGTTTGATGACATTTGACTGTACGCATTACTGGGTCACTGTATGTGTCACTGAGAAATGACCTCTGACAAGATATACAGACACAGCTGAATGTCCCATCTTCAGTAGTGATAAAGGGAAATGTCATGACAGTGAAGCCTTGATGAGTTCATTGACTTTTGACAGACAAGTTCAATGTTTGGAGTGTCAGCTTCTTGCAGGACTAATGTGTGTTATCTGCTCAGTGTAAAATGTTTGGGCAGCTGTGCTTCAGAAACTGGTGAAACCTGCAAATTAAACAAGCAAGAAGAAGACACAGGACACGAATGGGAGATTTTGGCATAAGCTTTGAATGTTTTTATTAAGTTTTTGAGATTTTCTCTTTAAACTGAATTTCTTTGCTTTTCCCAGTAGTTTGGTGATTTTTTTTTTTATTATTATTATTCATCTGTTTTTTTTTATTTATCCTATCAGTAAAGGAGAAGAGTTGCTCAGGTAAATCAGCATTCACAGTCAAACCTTCATATGTTTTAACAACAGAACTGTTTTTCTCACAAATGCTGTTGAATTATTACAGTTTCACCTTTTTTGTTCTTTACATGTTTCAAAAATAGAAAAGGTAAATAATAAACATTCCATTGAAATATATTTTATACAGTTCTTGATTCTTTGTATTTTATTTTTCTCTCTGCGGTGTAGTGACAATAAAATTATATCCAGCATCAGTCTCTATAGAATAAACCCCGTTCATCAATGGAGGGAAGCCTCTCATCTTTCTGTCTGCTCCTCTCTAGTGGACATATACCAACTATTTAACTTTGTTGTGGGACCATCAACCAACCAATTGATCAACTGACTAATCAATCAGTCAGTCAACAGTGACAGGAAACCAAGAACCCAAAATCCAAATCCAAAGAGTGAACAGCTGCATCTGGACTTACATCATGATGTAATCTTCCATTTGTGTAAAGCTGCAGCGGGACAGTGAATAAGAGGAGGGAAAGAAAAGATGAGAACAAGAAAAACTGACATGAGTGAAAATACAGATTCATTTGACCTAAACAGAAAGGTAGAGGGGCAGGTGATGGGTAGGCAGCTTGACAGTGAAGAAGAAAAGTTTTCTCTGGCCTCAGCAAATATGATTCAGTGAAAAAAATGTGAAAATAGTGTCAAAAGCAAAGAGAAAAATGACCAGAGAATATTCCTTGGATGTGTTCTGAAATGCTGACACAAAGAAATGAAGAATCACACTGACTGATTTTCCCAACAAACACTAAACCATCAACACCGCTGCTGAGAAGCTTCTGGGTAACCATGACTGGACTCATGAAACTGAGCTTGTCTTGCCTTCCAAGAGTGATGTGATCCCATCGCACTCTGCTGCTCTGTGAGAAGTGACTCTGCCAGTGAGAAATGCCCATGGCTGCATTATAGTATGAAAAGAAGCACAAGAATAAAAACAACACTGTCCAACACTGCATCTTCTAGTCTAGCAGAGAACGGATGAGGGGAAGACAAGAAGCTTTGCTTGTTTTCGACAGAGGAGAGGCTTCCCTTCTCATTGCCAATCACAATTAAGTTAAAGTCATCATTTTGAAGTTTCCCACGCATGCATTTAGAATTCATCTCCAAAAATAGGATAGAAAAACACAAGAACAAGGGATGCAAAAAGAAGCTTCTTCCTCAAAATAACTGAAGGAGGAGGAGGAGAGGAGGAGAGGGCGGAGAGAGAGAGAGGAGAAGTGAGGAGCATGAGATGAAGAGGAGGAGGACGGGATGCTGCAAGAAAAGCAGACTGGAGTTTTAGAGCCAAACTTGCTTTCTATGGACTGAAGCAAACTTTTTTCTTTCTTTCTTTCTTTCTTTTTTTTTTTCTTTTTTACAAAATATTCTTAACTTAAGATGAGCTTACTAGCTTTAATGACATCTTAATTTATGAGTTTAGGTTAGCTAACTTGACTAAGCAGACAATGTAGGCTCACTGAGCTTGGTGAAAACTAGCTAGCTTTGGTAAATTTAACTGACCGTTCACTTAGCTAGTTTTTAATCAGGATTTTAGGTCCACGATGGCTAACAAGGTTATCCAGACAGTGGTCAGTGGAACGTGAGTGAAGAGCATCTTGTCAAAGGTCTAGGTTGGCTAGCTCTGGCCTAACTCCATTAGCCTACATTGTCTGGATAAGCAAATTAGCTCACCTAAAATTGCAAAATGAAGTGTAATTAATTGATACAGAAAAAAGATAGACATTATATTTTGGGTTATATTTTGGGTCTTAACTTGAGTTAAGCTGTGTCCATTCAATTTAAAAGGTAACTCCAGAGGGCAATAACCTGCTGTTCTTCATGAGTTCAAACTTGCACGTTTGCACCCAAATCAGTGATGTCACTCGATGTTTTTGGTCTGCTGTTAAGGTGGAAACGCTGGCTGTGACATCACTGATTTGGTGGCTAGATATATAACATGCATGGAGGTTTTAATTCACATAAAGCTGTGAAGCAACCGTTCCTGTCATGTTCAATTCACCACCCAACAATCTGATTGCCCTTGGCTTCTTGAAATACTTCTATAAAGGCCTTTAAAACTCCATTCAGCAGTAAAAAAAGGTGGTGGTGGTGGTGGTGGTGGTGGGGAGAGGTTGACTGTGGGCAGAGCGGCTCCTCTGCATCTTGTCCTGATATGTTTGGTTGTCGTTTGGGTTTCAAGTAAAGTTGCACTATTGGTTAGCTCAGCTGTCAGTCTTCTCAAAGGGGCGTGTTAGCTCAGTCTGCACAGCATACTTCCTCTCTTACACACGTCAGTAACACAGACAAACACACACATTCTTACACACACTCATACTCACACATCACCAAAACCAGAGTCCCTAAAAAAAAGCTTATGCCATTATTGCTCTGTCTCCACTACACTGCAGTGGAATAATCAAGGTTTCTATTTGTCTTTCTGTGCAGCCATCACTACTTCTTCTTCTCCTACTGCTCTATAAGTCTCTATTATATCTTATTTAGGTTGGTCTCTGAAGCAACATGCCCTAGGAAATGTATGGAGGGAGAGAGACAGGGCTGGTGGGGTGCTGTGGATCCCAGTGTGATGCAGGCCTGTATCCATATCCCATGAACCCTTGAAGCAATTCTTTTTCATACATCTGAGCACCAAACAAGACATTGGAGACAGGGACCATCTTTGCTCTGACAGCTTAGTGCTCAAACTGAGCATGTTACAAAGGTCGTTTCTGCAGGACGCCACAGAATTGAAGAGGAAAAATATTTTTCAACCTTTCAACATCAGTAAACCATTGTGTGATTTTTGTACTGGTGTGCTTTTTTGTTGGGAAATAATGAGCATTTGCGGCTTCTGGACACAACAATATGATCGTCACTTCCTTGTCAAACTTATGTAATTGTGCACTCGTTGGATATTTCATGAGGACTACAGAGTTTTGAATAGGAACAGCACAAAGGCTGTGAGACAAAGACCCAGGAGAGTTTCTGGTTGGACCATCAGAGCTTCTGGTCTGAACCAATCATCCCTGATGAATCTTCATTACACTGAGCCACAAACTGTTTGACAATGACTGTCAACCGAGCCTTTGCTGCGAACTGTTGGCATGGAAAGATGTGGGTGCCTACCAGACAACTAGGGTCTAATGACAAACACAATCAAATTGCATTATGGGAACTGTAGGACGCAGCCTTTTTGTAGCTTGACCCAGGAGCTAGGAGTAAATGTAAAAATATCTTGGCCTCGGCTGCTTAAATTTTGGTCCTTGTTTTTTTAATCTGTCTGGGCAAATCTGATTCGCAATATTGTTTAGAAATGTTACTGGCTCAATCATATACCATTTTATTGCTAGACTTCAACTTTTACATCTACGATGAAAGGCTAGGGCCATTGTAAGAGTCCCCTCGTATGCATTCATTCTGTAGTAACAGGTGTAGAACCAGGTTAAAAATCTGACAACCCCTCCCCCACCCCCCCAAAACCCCATATGTGACACATGACCAATTGCTCTCCAAGAGCACAATGACATGAAGCCTGTAGCCCATTTTTCCTCTTTATGAACACTGCATGCTTCAATACAAAAGCATTAATCAATGCATTGCTATAATCTTCATGATCGTAATTCATCATAATTGCATGAGTTAAAATATACAAAATATATGATATGTAAACCAAAAACTACAGTTTTAGCGAATTAAAAAAAAGCTGAAAGCAATATATATTAACAATGAATGACACTGACAGAAGTCGTGTTCACCTTGGTATAGCTACAGTACAGTACATGATAGGCTTTTTTTTTTTTTTTTTGACATTTTTGAAGCTGTACTTTATAGCTTTAGGAAGACAAGAGATATAAAATATCAGAACCAATTCCTATCTCACCACACACAGTACCACATGAAAAAAAAAGACATCCTGGAAGTAATGAGACCTAGTGCAGCGTGGAAGGATGGTGGGACACAGTTAGGACCAAAATGACAGAGAAATCTACTTCCAGGCTTCAAGTATCAACAATAACATCTCAACAATCCACCTCCCAGATTTTTGATATACAGTTTTCCTGAGATAGGCCCTGTTCTCTAATTGTTTTTCAGCTCCCTGCTATTTGTTAAGACTCCCCCAGATTGATACAGAGAATAGTGTGCATATCTGCAAACCTTAAAGGAAAAACATATGAAAGAAAAAAAACACTGCAACACTTATTTTTCTGCTTTGGAGTGTGACAACATACAGTAATTTTAAACAGGGTATGGATACCAAATAGTAATCTTTTTGATCCTCACAATGCACAGTGTAGTGCTAATCAAACTTCACATGTAAGCAGGCTGGCTATTTATTCCATTTCAGCCATGACTCTTGAAGTTATTGGATTCATTTAGCATGACTGCATACCTTTCCAGAGAGCTATCGGACCTTGGGTGAATCCAGATTTCTGGACTTCCCCACGTACAGACATATAAAATTAACTAACCCATTCTCTGTCAGTGCCAAGGATTTTTCATATCCCCAATTCATCAAGAGAGTAAAGGGCCTTTTCTGCATAATTCTACAGCGAACAATAATAATGTGAAAATCACCTCTGGTAAGGGGAAGTTTTGCTGTGCATATACCAAAACCTGTATTAGCAAAACTACGTAAAGCAGCACATCCAACACATCTTGAATTAATTGCCAATGTCAGCACTAAGAACCATTTAGAAAACCAATTTGCGATGGCAGACAGGGTCAAGAATTCATATCAATACAAAGATTGAAGGTCTTAAGTTTAAGTTTTAAGTCTTTTTTATGTGAGGAGAATGAGGAATTATGCTAGACAACAGTCAGGCAGATTTTGGGTCCGAATCGCTCCTCCTGACAATTGCAGGGATTGTTCCCAATTTGAGGCTGGTCTGAACAGATTATCTGCCCAAAGGATCCTGCAGTGTGAGGGGTTTATGACTTGATGTCCTGTAGTGTGAAAGGAACAGCGATTGAATATTGAGCAGAAACCTGCAATAGCCAATGAGAGCAAGCTGGCAACGGGAAGCATCACAAACCAGATGTTGTTGTTACTCACCTCCAGCTTGTGCTGCAATCTCAATTCCATCCTGTCAGCCACACAAGTGCCACCAGCTGACTACAACAGCCTCCACGTTCATTGTTTTCCTGAAGTCAGGTTTGCTAAATCAAATTTCTATGAGATACAAAGTCCCTGGAATCACCACTCTGAAGTGTGTGGTCTTGTATCTTGACTGAATTGTCTGGTGTGTGCACTGTTACGATTCAGTACGATACAAATGTTAGCCAGAATAAATTCTCTTCACTCAATAGCCCTTATTTTTTCAGGAACTGACGAACAGCTGACGAACTTGCAGATTTGTCTGCTCGACAGATTTCATCAAATTTATTCTGTCATCTATGTGCATTTTAGAAGATGTTTTTAATAGAGAAAAAGCTATGAATGGAATGTTTGGTTTGATGTTTGTCATAGCTTGACTGTATGTCAGCCACAAAATGAAAAACCTACACACGGATGGGTCCCTGGCACAGACATGTAAAAGGCCCCCCACTCCAGATACCCAGACACAAAATGACTGCAGACAACGCAGGCATTTGTTCTCTCTTTGAAGGAGTTTTGCGTCTTTGCAGTAATTTTGTGTCTCTTCGTAGTCATTTGATTGACGAGATGACCCCTAAACCCTTTGGCCCCTGGGCCTGTGCCTGGTAGGCCTGATCAATAATCCATCAATGTCTACACAGTTTTACAACAATTTTGCTCAGTTTGGGGCCACATGGTCTCACAAAGCAAATGGCAATAAATACAGAGCAATAAAAATAAATCAAACAGCATCAAATGAACATTAGTGCACAAGACGCATAATAAAGACATGAACAGAAGTACCCACACAATCCAAATCCAGGCAAACCAGATTCTAACAGTTTACACCTTTCCTTGTAATATGACATCTGTCCAGTGCCTGCTACCTTTCAGTCCACTCTCAAGGCTTCTGCCACTTTTAAAGACATTTCCATCTTCCTGTAGAATCTAGTGTGTTCAACTCGGTCCACAGATTGTGAGAAATAACGCCTGGCAGAGTGTCCTTGCTTCTGCTGTTCCTGGTGATAGGGGTACTTGGCCAACCCTGTTTGAACACACAGAGCCAAGATGGCTGCCTCTCACCCCGGGGGAACCACCACCAGCACCACCACATGAGCTGCTGTTCATCCATCGATGCTGGTCTGACTAATGAGCTATACACTGTGCACCTGTGCCTCTTCTGTCATCTCACAGAGGGACATGATGCTCTGCTTCAACGCTGTGTCACTAGGTTGTATTAGCTGGTGACAGACCCAAACGATTTCAGTGTTTAAGCACCCTGTTGTAGGAGTTTGACCACAGTGTTTGAATGAGACTTTGTTTGGGATTATTGCACATTTGCTCACGATTGCTAAAGTTTTTCAAAGTGGGCCATCTTTAAGGATAATAATCTGAACCTTTGGCTGTCTTTGTTCAGTTTTCATTCCCTGTATTTCCAGGCTTGTGATGTAGTTAGCACATGTCTTAGCTGGGCAGCTCATATATTGTTTTCAGAACAAGTTACACTAAAAATGTCATCACTTGGTATGCAGGCAGGACTATAAGTGTTCTAGGACAGTTTATTATGCACAAAAAGGTTTACAGAAATTGAATAGAGGTTTTGATGACTACCTGGCCAAACCTTGAGTCAAAAAGGATCATCTTTTTTAAGCATTTTATAGACGCTAAGATACCACAATCACTGGGAGGAGTAAGCTGTGTTCCAGCAGTGTGTGCATGATGTCTATGTGATCCAATTTGACAGAGTTATGACCCTGATTGACCCTTCTGATCTTGATTTTTAACATTGTAATAACTTATTTCCCAGCTTCATTCAGTGAATAAATAGCAGTTGCGCTCAACACTCTTAAGTGCACTATGAAATGCCAGGAACACCATGCAGAAAATCGTTATTTTCCTGAGCTATTTTGAAAGCAAAAGCATGAAAATTGAACAATAGCAGAGCTTTAACTGACTGATATTATGGCTACATTCGAGCTACATCAAGTAAGGTTAATAAGTCACCAATCCCATTTAGCACATAAGTTGCAAAACAGTGTTCAAGATGAAGAAGAAATGATGCATTAGTAGGGAAGCTTACAGGGACTGTCACTCATTATGGGATCATGTGATTCTCTGACAGAGTCAAAGGGTTGATTTAGCAGCACTACACCATGAATAAGCTACTGAAGAAAGCATTTGCAGATGACTTCCTTCAGTTCCTGTCATCTGTATTGAGGTGGGATGTTTCCTGAACCACATATTGTCTTTCCTTGTGTTTGTCAGGGCCGTAGCTACTATTGAGAACGTCACGTTGTCTATATTCGACATGAAATGATCAGCTTACATTCTACAGTTGTGTGTTGGGTTTTTTAAAGCTGATATTTTTTGGATGAAACTAGATTTTGTTTTAGGCCATAATTCCAGAAAAGTTCTTGCACACCTTTGAATCTTAGTGACATGTGCATAGGAACTAAAACCCTTGACTTGAAAAGAAAACCAAAGAATTCTGCGCACAGCTGTGTTAATAAAGTGAGTCCAAGTGATGGACAGTGTGCTGAATTTTGCTCTTCTTTTTGATTGTTTTTAGGTGAAAACTTAAATATATTACATGGAAATAATAAAAGCAATTCAGTATTATCTACCTGATACCTGATAGACAGATATATCAGATATACCGATAACAGCCCGTGATGATGAGGCAGCCATCTTGTATTTTCCTGGTTCACTGTGTGGATAAATAACTTCAGCTGTACCTCTTCACTCAGCCTTGACCTCAGACTTCAGATGACCATTCTAATCTTGAAGGTGTGGTGTTGCCTTGGATATCAAGGTCATGAAAAAGTTCCAAGAAAAGGGACAACAGATGTTTTCAATTTAAATACGCAGAATCACTGACATCTCAGCATGGACAGCAGAGTTCACTTCAGCATCAGTTTGATAGTCCTGGGTCCAGATTGTGACAGAGACACACACAGCTGCCATTGGAGAGAGTTATATATAAGGGTTCTGGTAAAAGGCTACAAGAAGAAGAAGAAGAAGAAGAAGAAGAAGAAGAAGTAGAAGAAGAAGAAGAAGAAGAAGAAGAAGAAGAAGAAGAAGACGAGGAGGAGGAGGAGGAAGAAGAAGCAGAGTAGCAGCCAGGTGAGAAGTAGTAGTAGTAGTAGACAAACTTGTAGTAGCAATAGTAGCAATATAAATACTTGCAGAAGTTGGGAGGAGTCTTCCTGGATTTTCTTTTTTTTGGGGGGGGTGGGGGGGTGGGGGTGGGGTCTCCTAAGGTTTCTCAAAGAAAGAAAACAGGGTAGATGTTGCAACCCCTTTTTCTTAATTCTTCATCTTTCATCATTAACAACAAAATTGAGAAAATCTGTTTTCAACATAAGCCTAGATTCTTTTTTTTTTTAATTTGTTGCATACAACATCACTTTAGTTCAATTTTCATTTTTAAATTCTCAATTTCTAGCCCTGTTATTCATGGGGGAGATCAGAATGGCTTGCAGAAGTCATGCAGAATATTCATGCTGGTAAACAATGTCATAAAAATGCATTTCTAATTTGCAATCGTTGCCTTTTTTTTTTTTTTTTTTTTTTTTTTTTTTGTACCCTAGAATAGTTTCTCAAAGACGCTCTCCCACTCCTGCCGAATACCTGCTTTCTTTAAAAAGCTTCTATCTTCTTGCCCCACATCCCCAGAGGTATAGAGTGTATGGTCTGCAGAATCTCCTTCCCCCCTCCCTCTTTCCCTCAGAGGGGGAGGGAGCTCCTCCTCATCCATCATGCTGTCTGAGACAGCAGTTTGCTGCAGAAGGTGCTGTTTTGCAAATGTTCACAGCCAGTTTGGGGGGTTGAAAAGTAGCTTGAATGGCGATGATGACTTTGCATTGACATTGCTGGGTGGAAAAAAGAAATCTATGGCCTCTCCCCCTATCTCATGGACTCCTTCCCTTCTCTCTCCCCACTTTTTTTTAATCCACTCATTGTGTCTTTGACTGTCTTTCTTCCGGTTTAATTGGTTTCATTCATGCCATGCAGTTTTGCTAAAGAGGGGGAGCAGCAGTGGTGCTGAGATGCAGGGAACAGGACAGTCAAGATACTGTGAAGACTCGACAGGGAAAGAGAGAGTGAGAAAGAGAGAAAGAAGGTCAATCACGTCTTCCTTTTCAGTGACACCTTTTTTTTTCTTTTTTTTTTTTTTTTGTAGCAGATGTTAGAGCCAGTTTCATATCTTTGAGGGGTTCTGTTCACCCTAACTGGGATGTCCATCCACGTGTTTGTCTTTGGGTTAATTCCATCACAAGGTGGATTAAACCGGCTCTTTGATCAGTTGAACTTTAAGTCCCAAGATGTCAACTGTCTCCTGGAAGATCCAGATGATATAAAATAGACAGGATCATGTCAAATATACATGTGATATGGCTGATGTTTTCTGATATGTATGAATAGATTTCAGCCAAAAGTCCTGTAGCTCAGCAGAGATTAACAGGGCAGCCCGGCCTGTGCAGCCCAGCAGCAACACTGGATCAGACTCTGCCGGAGCCGTTAGACATCACGATGGACCACCCCTCACCTTGCATAGTGCTTTGAGTGCCAAAATAATGGAACATCCACTGGGAATCAACAGTTGTGAATGCAGCTTCTTGAAATAAAGAGTGGTCAGGAAAGCAATAACACAACTAAATGACAAATACTTGTGGACATAGAGGGCATCCTTGTCGCATGGTTTCCAAATCCAAGTCTGTCATAGGCCCTCTGGCTGCTACACTGGGAGCATCCATGCTGTGGTTTGCTCTGAAAATCACTTCACAACAGCTGAAATGTTTTCTCTCCCTTCTCGAAAGGGCTTACATGTGATCGTAAGCATTTTCTTCATTGGGATCATCAGCGAGGTTGCATATGAATGTGTCACACAGATGATGAAAATGTTCAGGTCAGTGTCAGTGACTGTGATGATCTCTACCTCTCATCTTCTCTTTTTCTCTTTCTCTCTATCTCCCTCCCGTTTTCTACAGTGAATTCCGTTGGGGAGATGGAGGAGCAGCGGTTTAAAAGTTTATTGTTTTCCTCTTCTTGTAGGGAAAGGGGGGTTTAGAAACTCAGCACTGAAAGGGAAAAAGAAAGAGACTTTAGTGTGGGATTAAAGTGAATAAGTAAGGACTCTTGACCCTCATACACCAGACCATAGCATAGAGTTTAATTGTGCTCTGGTGGAGGCCAAAAAGTGAAATAATTAAAGGATTTGTCGCATGAGTGATAAAAAGTTCTTCAAAACATCCGAATTGTCTTCATATATTTCAGATGAAGCCTTTGATTTGACCACTGTGTATACCAGTTAATTACTTTGAAGTGAATTAAATGACATCCAGGTCTGGTGCAGACAAAGGTCAAAGTCCATTTTGTACATACAGTAAGTCAGTGGAATGATGCTGGTGGGTAAAACAATGTTATCTTTGATTTCATAGGAATCAGACATATGATCCTGCAGCTAGTCGCAGCAGCTGTTCAGAAGTTCAAACTTAGCCTGTTTCTGATGTAAGCGTGCAACTTCAACAGGTTGCACCTCTTGAGCTGCTTCTTATGCAGTGATTAGTTGTTCCTAAATATTTACTCCCACTAACCACCAGGTGTAGCTGTCATGTAACTGAGGAGTGAGTGAGTGAGGACTAGTGGTTGTACAGAATATGGACATATCTGACCAAAATCTTTCAATCAGTCTATCAGTTCTGTTTTTATAATGACACATTGCTAATATCTTAACTAACTGAGATATTTCTAAAGTTTTAATGAAATCTGATTTAACCTTATTTAGCAAATCACGAGTTTGAACCCTATTTCTTACTAAGAACTGATCTATCAGAATTGGCCAATGAGATTGTTCTATCCAAGAATCAGATTTTACAGCTGATGTAGGACCAATTTTACATACAAAACTACAAAAAGATCAAGACAAAATGAGTCCGACTGACAATTATTTTACCCACCATCACAGGAAAAGAACATTTCAGCTTTCATCCATCTGTTTTTATTTACATTTCCTTTACTGAAAAGGTTTGGATATCTTTCTGAGGTCCGGCGTGGAACCACATTAGATATGGGCCTGTTTCCCAAAAGCATCGAGACTGGGTAAGATCACTTGTTTGTTGGTAACCTTCTATGCAATAGACGGAAATAATCCTTTTGTAAAGTATGACAAGACAAAAAATTAAAATTAAAATTAAAATAAATAAAAATAAATAAAAATAAAAATAAAAATAAAAATAAAAATTTAAAAAAAGGCAGTTTAGTATCTTTTTCTGGAGCTTTCAACCACATGTCACCATCTTCATTAGCAGTCACATGTTAACAGGACAGACTAACAATGGTGGACAGTACATTTCCTCAAATACTGTATTTAAGTATGGTTTTGAGGTACTTGTGCTACACTTCAGTATCTCTAGTTCATGTTACCTCTTACTTCTACTCCACTCTATTTCAGAGGGAAATATTTCACTTATCATCCTATCACATTTCTTACTCTGCAGATTAAATTCTTACATAAAACATACAGGATAAGTTTAGAAATTGCAATGACAAGCATTTAACTAGTGATCCCCACCCTTTTTGTCACATGACCCTTGACAAAAAAGCAGAGTCTAGTTGCAGCATTTTGTGACATGCTGCAGATGTCTGTGAGTCATTAAAAGTTCCACCAAAAAGAGATTTCCCCTTCAAACTATTCTGATGGTATATTCAAACAATTGTTCAAGGCTTTTAACATTGTTCTACTGGTACTCTTACTTCAGCGAGTAAGAGAGTGCTTCCACATACCATCGCTGACAGGTGACAATGACTGAGCAGACTCACTGGCTGATGAAGACAGTGAGATGGGGTTGAAAGCTCCAGAAAAAGCTAATATCTGGATGCTGAGTTGAGAGATTTGCCAGGATAATCTTTCTAACTTATATTTTTTATGTATCAAAACACCACCATATTTTTCTTCTGGCAAAACTTTTTTCCCACATCTTTCACAGATGAAAAAACTATAAATAATGCATGTAATTTTGTCTTTTAACTTCCTGCCTGCACAGGCAATGGGGATGTCTCATATCGCATGGATTGATATCTGCTGCTTGTTATCACCTCTTGTCAAATTTAGCAAATATCTGAATCAGTTAAATAACCTAAAGTACAGTGTGGAGGACTGCAGCAGTCTGACAAACAACAACCTCTGCTTGCATAGCAGTGCAAATCAGATCAGCTCTCCCACACAGAACTGGGATCAGCTGGTCATGTTTCTGTTGTAACAGTCATGGTGACTGCTCAGAATGTTATATTGGTATTTGTGTATGATATCAGAACACAAGTTGTCTGAGTGTGGCCAGTTAAAACTTGTGTTAATAAAATTCCTTCATTTAAAACACAGTTTCATTTGTTGTTTTCCATGACGTGGGTTTATACTGTAATTCTGTTGCAAGCTAATTATTCCAAATTATACTATTAATAAACATATATTACATCACATAGTTGGATGAAAAGATGTGTTTTAAGTCATTCTGAAAAATCAGCTAACAGCTAACAGCTACTGCCTCACACAGTAAGCCACTTGTGCTGGCTGTAAGACAGTCAGCATGAACAAACATAACTTTGCGCCAAAGACCATCTTTATAATTTGATATCTGTGGTGGATGTGGTGATGTGGGGTCACATGACCTGCTCAAATTCAGGACGGTGTCTTTTTACTGGTATTGATTATAGCCAGCAATAATAACCAGAAGTTGTGAGGAAACGGAACAAACGAAAAAATGGGCCAGCTGCAAAAGGTCAATATTAATACACAAAATGCTGAGAACTTGTTTGTCTATTGCTATAACGTCGGCAGACTTAATCCCAAAGATGCTGTTGGCAAAGAGGCCTTGGGAGTTGATTTCATGTTCAAAATGAGAGTGACAGTGTAAGCCATTGTAGAAACCCTTCTTTCTTTAATACCGCTGCACAACATTCCAAACAAAATCCTCTCAGGTTGTAGCAAGAATATAGACTTCTACAATGGCAGATTGAGTGTTCCTCATCTAACCTGTAGTTTCCAGTGGTGCTCAATATGAAAGAGTTGTCGGTACTAATGGAAACTGCAGCAACATAATGCTGTGCACTAAGGCAAGGAAATGACAGGCCAAACACACCACTGAAGCAAAGAAAAGACACATCACTACAAAGCTTGCCCAGCCCATCTGACATGCAAGTACAGTGGAAACACAGAGGTTGAATGTAACACACACTATCATTTCTCTCTGTCTCTGTAACACACACACACACACACACACACACACACACACACACACACAGACACAATCTGCAGAAGTCCTCGGGGGCTGCTCAGTCCTCTGGTATAACAAATTTTTGAATGCTAATTAAGTAGCTGACGAGACCAAGAGACATTGAGGAGACAAACTAAGTGGAATCAAAAGATCACAGGTCAAAGTTCAAATCAGAGGACTGCAGCCAACCAGGATTGGGCCAAAATCTAGACCAAGAGCTGAGCGTGGAACTTCTCAGCTTGCATGTACTGCACATGTACAGACCAGACCTTGGCCAATTAACAACGATTTTTAGCTATTTGTTTGATCCCACATCCATTGGACAGGCATGGCTAGCTGCATCAGGCCAGTTCATTGTTCATTCATTTTGCTCTGGTGCAGTTTGTGTTTGCCCAAATGACAAACTACATTTCTTCTGCACCTGTGGGATGAAACAAGCTATCGGTAGTGTTTGTCAAGGCTGTTTGACCCAGGTGTGGTGTGCACAAAGGCTCCACTTAAGAAAAAGGGAAGGAAATAGAGTGCGGCACACAACACGAAAACACACAGAACATAAAACAAAATATCACACCAACACAGAACCACACACAGGTGAGGAAACACAACACAAGGAGCAAAACGGTGCACAGGAAGAACAGTGAGGTACACATTCTTACATGAAGAAGCGGTTTTGCTTCTTTCTTTCTTTTCTCCTCCTCATCATCACCACACTTTCCTGTCTTCCCAAAACCTTTCCTCCTCCATCTCCTCCCTCTGATGCTGCTCGGCTGACAATCCTCTCAGAACACATCATTTCATAGCACATTTCTCCCCTCCTCCCCATGTACAATATATCATTGCAGTCTTTTTTCATTCATTTAAATGTCCGTTCCTGTCTTCCTCCTCGGTGAAATCCAGTGTTTGCCCACTCTTTGTTTTTGTTTTTTCAGGTGCAAAGGTGCTCTAATTCCACTCAATTCCTTTTGGTTTTTGCTGCGAGAGACTTCGGAATGGGGGATGGATGGTGTGTTAGGGGTGTCAAGTCACTGAGAGGGTGGGAAGACGAGGGACAACACGAGGAGAAAACAGGAAGGACAGTTGGACAAAAAAAGCAACACAGCATTTTTGAAGGAGGGGGCAAGAGCCACAAAACAGAGCACAGAAAAGAGAGGAAAAGCTTGACTTTTTACTTCTCTCTCCCTTTTTCATACATACATCTTTGAGGAACAGTAACATAGTGTGTCGGTGTGTGTGACAGAATGTGTGTGTGTGTGTGTGTGTGTGTGGGTGGGAGGAAGGGTGGGGGGATACCTGAGTTGTGAACAGATGAGAAAGAGAAAAACATTGTCAAATCTTTTGTAGAAGCTAAAGAACCAACAGTAATTTGGATTAAAACCTGTCACTTTTGAGGGTAGTCAATGCAACCTCTTCAAAGGGCAAAATCTGTCTGACCAAAAACATCTGGAACTGTTCAACTAGACGCAACTACACAAGAATATTTGAAGATTCTCCAAAACCTTGGATTTCATTCAAGGAAAACAGTTTGGGGGGGGGGGGGTTACATCCAATGCCAATGTACAATATCCCTGGTACGATATGGCAAAGGTTAGGCAAAGATCGGCAAAGGTTCAGTTGGCCAACTACAACACTTGGTTGAAGTTAGATAAAGACTGTGACTATTACTAATGAACAAAAACCTCATGTTATGAAACTGTGGCCTTCTGAAAGTCTGACATGCTACATGCCCATCCACTGCCCTGACTTCCACTCCAGTACTCCCCACCTTGCTACAAAAAGGACACAAGTAATTTCTAGGGATAGCGGGGTGGACACACTATAAGGTGAAATGGTAAAGGCTGTGCTCTCAGGATTGTACCCATGTGCCATCTCCTCTGCAGTCGTGTGCACCTTCCTCAACAATAAAATCACATTATATTCAACAACTACACATCCATGTATTCACAACTTTAGATTGTTTTTTTTTCTTATTGAGGAGAGTATTAGTTTACAGAAAGTGTTGCATTAAAGGTTGTCTGTAGCCTTAACATTACTACATTACCAACGTTCTTCAGGTCCATTTAGAGTGTGTTTTAGTGAATTAGTTAACACGAAAAATGTTTACAAAGCATACAAGTGTTTCATACCTTCAAAAAGTTATTTTACAGAAATGGTGTCAAAGAGTGGAGTTTGTCTGCAGGCCAATGCTGCATTATGCTTACATGGTGAGTTTGCTTAAATAAATGTGCACTCAATCAAGGTTTGTCCAAACTAACATAGAGAGCCGAGGTAGGGTGGGTTTGCTCAAAAGAGTTGAGCAGCTCAGTCCTGCTCGAGGCCGCCTGGCAGGTTAATCTGGCCATGATCCTCATCCTTTGTGGGAGGTTGCATTGAATCATTGCATTGTCACATTGCAGAGGTACCCTTCTTCTGAAATCACTGCAGTTTAAATGCAAGGGTAGAGAGTAGGACAGGACGGAAGGAAATGGAACGTGACATGGACAGGCTGACGGAAGATAATGAAAAAGCAGACGGACAGGGAAATTTTGGAAAGGAGGTATCTTGGGAGGAAAAGAGTCTCTCCTCTCTCTTGCTGAAGAGGAGTTGAGACAATGATGGAAGAAGCTGGATATTTTTTTTTATGTCTTAGTATTAGTTCACAGTTACTGCTTCTTTTTGCATATATCTGATAAGCGCAGGGCTTTCAGAACAGTTCTCTGTGAAAAGAGAAGCAAAAGAAAGAAGAAAAAATCATAAGCTATGATTGTTAATATGTTTCTCTTATCATAAGTCTCTCAAGATCAATAAGAAAGCAGCTATACAAGACCTACTAGAAACATAACCCCTCCCCATCCTGCAAAAATAAACTTTCCCACCCCCACCCAGCCCCATTACAGTACCTAACTTGGTCTTTTTTGACCAACAGCATCATAGCATTTTGGCATGCATAATATCAGCCCATCCCACCTCTTGCATTCAAAGAGGCGAAGATTTTTTTTGTCCTGCATGCTTTGTTAGTGCATATGTATGCGTCTTAACACACACATCCATACACACTCTTAGTTTTCTAAATGTTTTATACACATTCATTAAGCTTAAGACTAAAATCTTATCAAACCTCCTCACATTATTAGTCATATCAGTATCCTTATTGCTTGCAATGGAAACCCATGCAGATTCATCTACAACACAAACTTTACATATGTACATCATCTTGACAAAAGCCACCAATCAGCAGTGGCCTGTGACAGACACCCAAAACAAGTGGACATTAGGGAAGGGAGAGGAGGATAAAGAGACGATGAGATGGTGAGAAACAATAGACAGGTTCAGTAGAGAAACTGGTGTGTTTACGTGTGTGTGTGTGTGTGTGTGTGTGTGTGTGTGTGTGTGTACGTGGTGTGCATTTGGAGTAAAAATGATTTTCCAACTAGGAATTTAATCCTGAATTCCCAGTGGATTAAAACCACAAAATCATTCCCTCATACATGAATCAGGATTCAGCTGGACTTCTGAAGCTAAGCAGGACACAAAAAACCCTGTATGACCCCAAATCAGGATGACACAAGGTTAAAAAAATAGCTTGATATTTTGGAGAAAATGCTTATTCATTTTCTTGCTGAGAGATTAGGATTCATTGTAGATCTCATGCCTGTGCAGTACAGCTAGAGCCAGGAGGCAATTGCATTATCTTAGCGTAAAGAAGCAGCGGGAAACAGCTAACCTGGGCCTAACAGTCCAACAATTTGCTTGCCAACACCTCTAAAGTTCCCTAATTAACACGCTGTGTCTCTTTTGTTTTAATCTGTACAAGTGTTAGTGTAGCCAGGCTAGCTATTTCCCCTTTACTGTCCAGTCTTGAATCTAAGATGTCTATTGCTTTCTGGCTATATATGTAGTGCACACACATAGATTTTTTTCATTTAACTCTGGGCAAGAAAGTGAAGGAGTGTTTCCCAAAATGTTGAATTAATTCTTTAAAAACACAACTACCTGCTCCTCAGATTATCCTCATTTGGTGCCCTCACCTCCCAACACTCCCAGCTATTAAAAAGTAAGAGGAAGGAGATACCTCAGAGCACAGATTCCTCTGAAAAAGGAATCCTCAGCTCACTTTTTTAAAGTCCCATTATTTGCCAAGACCTAAGAGACAAATCTGGCTCTTGTCCAAAAATATTCTTGACTAAACAGAGTTTACGTTCATTTAGTGATAGCTTTTCCCATTTGGGAACCTAATACCAATCAAAAGGAATGATTCCTTCCAGCTGAAAGCTCTACGATATTTTCTGGTGGGAGAGAAGGAAGGCGAGAGTGAGGACAAGGGATAAGGACAGATATGAAACCTAGCCAACAGACACATCATTTCTGTCTGCAAAAATGCATGAGTATGACAGTAGTTCTGAAATCAAACACATTTCTGCAACATTAAAAGAATCCAGTTCAAAACAAAAAGAAAACATCTATATCGAACAGAAAAACAAAACTTAAAATTTGATTACTAAAAACAAAAGCACACTCACTGACAGAATGATGACATCATCATATGAACACACAGGTTGATCATAAACAAAACAGTAAAATGAAATCATAATTTCTCGGGTTCTTTCTTGCAGAAGCATGAGGAGAGGAAAATGTATTTTTCTAAATTTGTATTTGTGCATCTTGGTACAGAGGTAGATGCAGGTCTGGGCACACACACGCACACACGTACACACACACACACACACACACACATGCACACACAATCATCCATGTGCACACTTGTCATGTGTGTGCCGCAGATACAACATGTCTGAACAGAAACACACAGATCCAAACATCGCCGACTCTTTTATCTTATTGCATATTTCTATGTTTGTATGTCGTCTCTTTTGTCATGTTCTCTCTCTTCTTTCCCTGTGGCGTTTGTCATCTGCTCGTCCTCTACCACGGGCTGTCGCTCCAGTAGCCGTTCACAGTGCCTCCTACTGAGCAGCCGTAGCCAAAACAAAGAAGAGATGGACGGACAGCAGAGGAGGGAGGGGGGAAAGGAGGGTCGGGGGGTTCAGGAGGGGCAAAAACAGGGAAAGAAAGAGAAGCCAAAAAGGGAGAAAACTAAAAATATTGCCACTGGCTGCTGAGTCACACTGGAGTCAGTGCACCTAGTAACGCTGTTGGCAGCGGTGGTGGTGGTGATGATGATGGTGGCCGGATGAACTCAGACCTGAGGAAAACCGCACTTCTCACACCCAGGCTGAGCTGCCATGTCTGAAGGGTTCTCCAGATAAAGAGACAGCCAATTTACTCGCCATCTAAAACTAATGTTTTTGAGAACATGCAAATTTGCTTTCTTTGTGAGAAAATCAATATCAGTCTCATGTCTGGGTGCACTGGAGTCAGGACATGGTTAGCCTAGCTTAGCATAAAGACTAGAAGCAGGGGGAAAAAACTAGCCTGGCTCTGTTCAAAAATACACGTACCAACAAAAAAACTCACTAATTAACATGTTTAGTCTATACACAAATAGAAATGTAAAAAAGGACTCTTTTAAAGAGCCGGGTTATGTGCTGGGGCTACGTCTCCATGAACTAGTTTTCCATTCACCCACCGCAGCATCTTTGGATATTGAGCGAGCTGCCAGATGCAAGAAATGCTTTCAATGCTTTATGCTAAGCTAGGCTAACAACACCCTGACTCTAGGTCTGTACTTAACATGAGCATAGTCATGAGAGTGGTATCAATCGTCTCATCTCACTCATGGAAAGAAAGCAAATAAGCTTTCTTTGTACTGTTCCTTTAAACCTTAGCTAATGACTAAATGGAAAGACAACAAAGAAATGTTCCAGGTTCACAGGTCAGCCTTTTGTTGTGAGCCCAGGTGAGAGTGCGTGGAGAGCAGGTGAAGAGTAATGGCGTGATAAAGATTAGACCCACTTGCTCCAGTTTCTATGACAATGTCTACACTGGAGGTCTTGAGGCTAAAGGTCATTTCTTTGTGTGTTCACCTACAGCTTATTTCTCTATACCTGCTTTTGCTTTTGTCGATTTTATGAAAAATGTTTCATGCACCAGCTCATCTTAGTCAAGCAACAGCTCAGCCAATACCAACTCTGCTGTTCATCCCATTCCTGATTCCCAACCCCTAGCATCCCATGATCCTCTTTGACAGTGATTCCCAACCTTTTCAGCTTGTGACCATTTAAGACCAACATACCATAACTTCTCAGATCAGGGCAGTACACCCTGTGAGTCCTCTGTGCATATTATGGAAATTTTTTTTGCAACTTGGTGCACATTTACATTCTGCAGCTAAATATTTGGTGGATAAATTTGGTGGTAATTATAGGCTGAATGTTAGTTCACTACTTTTAGTTCCATGGAAATTAAGTGAAAGATGGAGCATTTCCACTCTAGAATCTTATTGAGGACTGTGAAGCTTTCTTATCTTCATGCTGGAAAATAACATTTACAGACAATACGAATGAACAAATAATTGAATAAATATTAACTAAAATATACCAAAAATATTTTGTTTAATAGATGCTTTATTTTTGGTGTCTGGTCAAAATCCCTGGGGAAAAGTGAGGGTGTTCCACTTATGACTTTATGACTTAAGTCACAGCCCTGTGTCAAGTAGTAGCCCATAGCACGTGTGGCACAATGAAATAAGACTGCCCTTGACAAGCATCAGGTCTGTGTGGAGTGATGAGGTGACTGTAACCTTTCGCATATACATGAAATAAACAGAAATGTCATATTTCTATCATGTTTTTCACTGTTTAAGCTTTGAAAGGAGATGTCTCCTTGTGGCCAACATGGACCTTGACTAGATAATCAATTCTATACACTCTTCATCTCATCTGGAATCTCTACTTGAGTAGGGTTGTAATTACCTGTTTGATAGTGGCTCGCATTATTAATTCAGCATAATGTACAATTCCACTATGGACATGTACGTTAATTGTACTCATAATCATATAAATGTTGACTAAGACTTTGCATCAACAGCAGACACCATCAAATTAAATCAAATTGATCAAAAACTACTGATTAACTAACTAAAATATGATGAAAGACACTTAACAATATGAACAGGGGTATTAAAAGGATGTCTTTAATCTTACCCAGATTCACATAATGATCTGGTTCTATCTGCAGCTGATGTAAATAAAGACCACTATTTAAGAATTTACAGTATGTCTTAGTAGTCTAAGTATTATAAGAATGATTGCTTGTTTGAATAAGGGCCTGGAAAATAGAATTATCCAGTAATTCATTAATCACAATTTCAGTGTTTCATAAATAGACTGAACTCATTTCATATCATTTCAATCAGCTCTCTACTGCTTCAGGTTTATGTTGCAACTCCTCTGGGGCTCCAGATTGGGAACCACTGTCCTAATGAACTGCATCCCACCCTGACAAAGATATCCACGCTTCTTAACACCTGTTCCCCCGCTGTTCACAGTATAAAAAATAATTTGTCATCAAGTCCTCCTGCAGTACGTCCTGTTAGTGTTGTAGCAGAGCATTTAGGGTCTGAGCAGAGTCTGAAGTCTGAGGAGGAAGCAGAAGAAAGAGGAGGAGGGGGTGCTGCTGTATTTATAAGCTGCTTATGGACATGATGAACTCCGTCTCTCCTGTCTCCCTGTACTAAAGGGAAGGGATACACTGAGAACAAACTATGCATCTGTGTTTGTTGATACATGTGTAAGTTTGCACAAGTGTGTAAGAAAGGTTGTTTCATCTAAATGTAACACAAGGAACTGAACATCTACAGCCTACATGGCTTTTTTCAAAGGTGCAGAGGTGCTACAGTTTGGGGTATTCCCTTTTAAGAGATATGGTTTGGACTTTAAAGTGTAGAAAAATGTCTTTACTTTCTCAGCCTACCTGTAGGTATAGTGTATGTTCTTATTCTGGACATTCTGATGAGTAAAAACATGCATGCTGCAGTAATATGTGTGTGTCTATGTGAGTGAATGTGTGCATTCTGAGGCTTAATATTAGAAAAGTCTCTTATTCATTGCTACTCTTAAGTATCAGTCTTAAAGCATTGAAGTGCAAGTGCAGTCGAGATACAGGCAAGAAGTAGCACAGGGAAAGCTAGAGGCAAGCTAACTCAACTATCATATCGGTCTAAACTAACCTAGACTCTATCCCTGTTAGTAAGGCAGGTGTGTTAGTGTGTGTTTGTGTATTTTAAAATACATTTGCTTAAGCAACTATCTCAGCTTAATCAGTTTTAGCTATTCTGTGGTTTTAAAATAGGACCCCTTAGTGCCTAGAAGAACTCTAATTCATTGTTGTCTCTATCAAGAAGAAAACATGTGAGTAATGGTAATGAAAGGGCAGCTAGGATGAATCAAATGTCCATGATACACTCCTTTCATGTTGATGCTTTTGTTTCTTTCGCATGTTCCCCAGGGGAAAAAAAAAGTTCTATTTTATTGTTGCTGTTGTTGACATTTTGTTGTTTATGATTCCCTGTCAGCTATGCTACAAGATGGAGGGAATGGGGGAGTGACATCGCCTAAGGCCAGGCGGCTCAAAGGGCTCGAAGGTGGAGTTGGTGATGGGGGTGAGGCGCAGCGGGGCACCCGTCATCCCGGAGATATTATTGAGGCTGCGTGACTTCTCATATCCCGTAGCTACGTGAAGAAGATGACGAGCACAGGTGAAAGAGTGGGGTTATGAGGGTCATTCATATTAGCAAATGACAGTCAGCATTAAAGTTGTCATGATATGGTAAAAAGTTGAAATGTAAGGAATGTGTGTCATTGGATGGAAATGCAAATTTTTTTAACAGAAAGTAATGTCATGATATATTCATTTATGTTATGACAGCATTGCACATTAGAAATAGCAAATATAAACCATTTGTTACAGTTACAAGCATTTGTAAATGAAACAAAATTTGAAAAAAAGAAAAGATAACTCAAAACAAAACCAGCCCAAACCAAGTAAAAATATTTTAGACCAAAGGAGGAAGTTAGAAAAAGACAGACAGACAGATGGACGGAGGGACAAACAGATGGACAGACAGACAGAGACAGGACAAAACAGGAATATTGGTTACGAAAAAAACAGCTATCAGTTGCCACAATAACCCTTAGACACCTAAGGGTGGCGCTCTGCAGCACTGGCATGAACTGTATAGGAGGGGAGGATGCACTAGTCCAGTGGATGTACACAAACCCCTTTGATCTGAATACATCCTATAATATTTTTGGACTTGTACATCCACTGGACTACGTGCTCTGAGATTCCCAAAAGCACATCAGTGGTGACACAGCCAGTCTCGGTGGTTCAATGAGCTTTAGGAAACTCAGAGCAGCTCGTGTGGGTAAATCATCTGGAGCTGAGCACAGTTAGAAATACACACAGTCCTGCATGTTAACCAATCTTCAATAGAAAAAGCTTCACTGAGGACATGTTGATCTCAGAGTCCAGGTGTTTTAGCCAGTCTACCAGTACAAACAACAGGCTGCTGTTAACAACGAACAGTCAGTTAGACAGAAAGACAGATAGACAGACTGACTGAACACAAACCCTCTCCAAGGTCAGGGTCAAGTATGTGCTTCTCTTCATTTAGAGGGTAAAATCTAGCAGGTTTCAACCTCCACACCCATGCTAAGCAGCTCTGTGAGGATGTGTTTGGCCACAGCAGTGCTTTGAGCTGAATGCTAACATCCCAATGCTAACAATGCTAACATGCTGATGTTTAAGGGTATAATGTACCATGTTCACATCTTAGTTTAGCGTGTTAACATGCTACCATCTGCAAATTAGCACTAAACATAAACACAGCTGAGGTTGGGTTTTTAGGGGGTTTTCGGCTTTTTGAAGGGCAGGCTGAAATAGCAGGAAGTGGCAAAGTTGGGTGATCTTTCAACATGTTTGGTGGAATTTATTCTCGAAGATTGTGGTTTATGTCACTTTATGTCATTTACACCTGACTGACATCTGATCACAACGTTTGATTCGCCACTTAAGAAACAGCGCTATGTAAGAACTAGAACTAACCTGATGGATACTGGATTTTATCGGCCAATATGACAGAGACTTGAGAGTATAGAAATTCTATCATGGTGTATTAGCTGATATCCTTTGATTTCTTTTTTGGCACTCCAGCACGCAAAATCACGAAAACACTGTTTCTAAATTAGCAGGAGGAAAGATGCATGTGTGAGTGCTGACCCTCTGTGTCTAGTTACTTTAAGGCATGTTTATTATGTGTTGTTATGTGTTGTTGTGTATGGTGTTGCCCCATATGCCAGTGCCAGAGATGAATCTCTGTTTTATATAAATTTAATGGACAATAAAGCAATCTGAATCTGGATATAGCATGTTCACGGTACACCAATTTGTTGACATAATGTTTCGGCAAAAAGCTAATATATGGTCGGGCCGATTGACTGGTGTAGCTCTGATTTTTATATTTAATAATAATTTGTATGTTTATATTAAAGCACTAACTATTAAAGAGCCAAAGAAATAAAATCCCAATATAAATGCAGAGAGAAGTGGCTCCCACAGGGGGCGCTGTACTGTGATGGGCTCAGAGGGAAGAACAAATCAGAATCTGTTTCATCTAAAAGTTAAAGGGGATCATGTCAAAAAAAAAAAAAAAAAGAGTATTAAACACCAAGCTTCACACAGAAAAATAAGAAAATAATAAAACTATTGGACATTATAAGTCCTTCTTATCTGGAGGTCTGGAAGTCTTATTTAGGAGAGAATGCAGCTCATTTATTTTACTTTATTCTGTCTTTAAACTGTAATTCTCTGTGTTTACTACCATTGAGGAACTCAGGGCTGGATGTCCAAATATAATGTCAGCATTGAGATTTAGATTTTCCGATAAACAATGGAGTTATTATGTAAAATAAAAATCAATCTTGGTGAATTTTATTGTATTCAATAATTGTGCTTTGGATTTCAATGGAATAAGGCTGATGTCTGATGTGCTAAAATGCTTCTACAACACCCAGCATCACACAGACCATCCACACACAATGGAGTCAATTCATAGATGACTTAAAAGTAGGAATGCTAATAAAAAGACCTAATGTGAACACTAATAAAAAAGGTGGGTTGTTGTCAACATACATTTCACAAATATCACCATCATCACATAAGAGGTAAGGCTGTGTTCAGGCAGCTTTCTCACTCATTTCGATGAGACCACTGATTTGCCATAGTGGGACTGCCTTAACAAAGCTCCTGCAACAAACCACTGGTTAATCCAGCTAAAAAGTTGAACAGGGTTCAATTTTTGCTACCATGCGAAGTGATGTCATCTGGCAATGCACTCCTATGTACCGACTGTTTACTAAACCCCTCCTCCAAACAGTGATTGCTCAATTAAAGCTTAACGACCGTGACTATGCCCTGTAGGCCTGTCGAACTCTAGGTTCTAAAATGGGGCTATGGTAAAAGCAATATTCAGTCTGTCAAAAGTTTGGAGTGTGAAGTCTTTTAGCTTTACAAAACCTGGCACATGAGAAGAGATGGTTAAACTGTGTGTTTAACATTATGTGGGCTAACTACCTTTATTTACTATATAACACTCAGCTGTAACATTTAAAAGCTGCAACCAACTCATGTTGTAGCATTAGCATTAGCTTGCACTGGCTAGCTACAGCTGATGAAATCTGCTAGCCACAGTCATCTTTTCAGCTGGCAAAAATCCTTATTTACTGGCTAGAAATCAGAGGCTGTTTTTGTCTCTTTCTGTCTACAATCAAGGACCCATTGTTTTGAAAATAATTAATTTTTTTTGGTAATGCCCCCATTATCACTGTTCACTATATATTTGCTATGTGAAAACGTAAAGCTTGACATAAGAAGCAACATTAATTGAGGGGTTGGGATTTAAGGAATGGTTAATTGTACATGACTAAGAACAAACATATAATTCATTTGAATTAATTTGAACCTAAGCCAAGGGTCCAAACTGCCATTGTTCTATTCCTTCATCGTGCCTCCCTGGCTAACAGCTAACATTATAGTTGCTGTCACCAAATTTACTGTAAGGCAGCTCCAGCTTTAGCAAACAACCTTACCTTTATGTCTGATTTTGCTGTCAAATCTGAAATGGCTGTCAAGGTCAACCTTCAATACAACTCAGTAGTTTCCTCCAGTTATAACACAACTTAACACTATATTGGTTAACATAATACTAAGAAAATATCCTCATTGATTGATTTGAATTTTGATTAAAAAGTGACAGCCTTTGAGTAAAATACTGACACCTAACAAGTGTCAAATGTGGTGGTATCAGAGCTGCCATGTTGTGACTACTGCTGCTTTTATCACCCATGCATAAAACTCATGTTCTCCTTGGATAAGTCATGGGAAGAGCTGACAGTAAAGTACTAAAGGGCATCTTTACCTTGCACCCTCATCACAATGGCTACAACAATAAACAACTCCAAATCAACACCTACATAACCCACCAACACATGATACACCACAGTTTTTAATTACTCATCAACACCTCTCAGGAAGGATTTGCCCTTGTGAGGTTAGTCTGGGATCAGTTTCAACTCTGCTGTAACTTGAGTTCAATGTTGCATAAAGAGGAAGTGAGGCATTAATCTGAGACCAGCATGCAAAGGCAAAATCAACTTTGTAAAATTGCCTCCTGAGAGACCTGCTCTGGCTTCCTAGAATGGGATTAATTTGCTGCTTTTCTTGATATTGTTGGCCCGGGGAAAGTCCAGTGTGTAGGATTTAGGTGGATTTATTGGCAGAAATAGTATATAGTATTAAAAATTCTGTTTTTGTGAGTGTATAATCACCTTAAACTGAGACTTAGACTGAGCTCTAGTACTAGTACGACTGATAGTAGTACTAGTAGAAATTTGAACATCAACAATTCCATGGCAACTGGGCAAACTCTCTCCGCTGAGGAACAATGTGAGATATGATCAGAGGTTCCATGACAGCTAACAATGGAAGTTGGTGAGATTGTTTCACCAACTACCAAAAAGTAGCCTACGGATGCCTTCGGGTTTCCTGTCACATGACCCTTGCGTTGTATGTCGCAGCAGTCCCTTAAGAGTATCCAGCATCACTTTCCTTGACTTGGGACAGGTCATATTTGTTTGTCTATCTACTTTGTATATAGAGAAGCAGAATTGAGATTTCAAGAATGCTCAAAATCCACATTATATATATATATATATATATATATATATATATATATATATATATATATATATATATATATATATATATATATATATATAAAACCACATTTAATACCTTGCTTGTGGTTTCATAAAAACTGTCAAGAGGCCTTTCAATTGTGCTGTGGGTCTCCTCAGTGCCTGGTCTAGGTTATTTTGGAATGCAAAATGGCATTACAGAAAACGCTGTTGATTTTCACTCATCCACCTGATGGCTAATGTCTATTAGCCAATTTTCCGACACAGTGTCCAACCATGGTCTCAGTATATACTACAGCAGTATGGTACAGTATATAGACTACCATAGTATGAAGTCTGTGGTGGTCTGTGAGATACTGCTTAAACCTCAGGAGGCATTCTGGGTACTGGATACCACAGCGACAGATCTGGGTCACCATGTTACCATTCTAAGGATCTGGCTATTCAATGCACTGTATACGTGTGCGTGTGTGTGTGTACCATGTATTCCTGATGTTGTGGGGACATACATAAATGTAAATTAGGATAAGTCTTGCAGTGATGAATGCAAGCCTATGTAATGTCCCCAAAAGTGATGGAAATATGACTCTGTGTGTGTGTGTGTGTGTGTGTGTGTGTGTGTGTACATGCGTGGATTAAATGCATGAATATCAAAGTCCTTTCCATCAAGCCTCATATCTGAGAACAGCAAAAACTGAAACTGTCTCATTTTCTCAAACAAGTGTGTGCACTGTGTGTAAGTAGTCAACATTTCTACCACTCTGAAATGAATGACCAGTGTCATGTCAGCTTCATATATGTGTCGTGTGTGTGTGTTTGTATATTTGTACATGTTTACTGTGTAACAGCACACATTCTGCTCTGTTTAAATAGCTGTGTTTGCAACATCAACTCCTGTAACCACAGGAATAAATCAGCAGTACTGCGGCCTTTAGCTGATTGGGACAGAGAGAGAGAGAGAGAGAGAGAGAGAGAGAGAGAGAGAGAGAGAGAGAGAGAGAGAGAGAGAGAGAACAGCCCAGTGTTAGATTGATTGGGATCAATAACCTACAGTTTCTAACATACAGCAGCAATTTATATTGACCTGTAATCCCTGATCAGGACTGCTATCGTCAGAGATCTTGTGCATATGATTCTGATTATGAACACAGATCTGCATAACCAACATTTGCAGTATTACTAATAGATAAAAGAAGGCAAAACACATCATTGATCAGCATTTCTATGTCTCAGTGCTTTAAAGATTTAAATGCAGTGGCTGCCTCTGGTGTGGCTCTTGCTGTATACAAAGTCAAGCTGAAAGGTGCTGAGCATCTATAATGAGTGCCTCTGCAGGTTGCTCTGCAGCACATGCAGCATCAGGCAGCTTCAGCTATGATCTGCCACTTAATGTGCCTAATATTGTGTTCATGGCCTTTGAAGCTACTTCATCTTGTATTATCCTGCTGCTTCAACTGATGAAATGCCTCCATTGAATGGATGGCTTTAGTCATCTACAGCGCTAGGCAGTAACGCATTACAGAGAACTGTATTACAGCAATGTGACTGCTTTTTCAGTGAGGAGCAGTGTCAGGGATTACACTCTGTCAGTTGGCCTTGTTAGAAAATTAATGTCTAGTAAGAGGAGATCACGAAACACATCACTAAATTTAAATAGTTTTTACCATACAACATGCTTCTTATGTATCACTAAACATTTACACCCAGTATCTTCTATGTCACTGGCTAAACAAGCCTGCTATTATTCTGATCGTTTTGAGGCTGCTGTTCAATTATAATGTAATTTGGGAACATTTTAAGTTATGATTCACAAAAATAATTATAGTGGGCTTCAGAATGACATCTTCATCCACTGACACTGCAGGAAGAAATGCAGTTAACTGTATAGCCTTATTCCTTTGATTCACAACCTGCTTACAAAAAAGAAACAGGCCAATAAATGAATGTCTGAGATTCCCAAGCTCACCAAACTCTTTAGATTTTGTTTTAATATTATTGGTCAGTGGAGGTAACTTTTCCACAATGCTGCTTTCTGTACCCTCCAGACTTGCTAAAAGTAAACACAAACCAAATCAGAATAAGGACACGTGGGTGTAAAGAGTCATCAGATATTACTTGTGGCAGGAACTGATCCAACTCTTGTCTAAATGCAGCTGAGAGTTTAAATAAAGAAAAAAAGTCAGATTTGCTTTCTTTCCCCTCAAACAAGTTTAGCTAAGACATTTACAACCTGCCTGACTGCTCACATTTCTTGTTCCACTGGACCTATTTTTAACAATTGCCCCACACTCCAAAATTTCAGCAGTTATTTTGGTGAGTAGCATTCAACATAAATGTCCTTGTGCAGCTGTAAGACTGGGTTAAAAGGTTAGAAGAAATATGGTCAACATTTCCAACCTGATACTTTACTGAACTGCTTTTGATTATAATGTAATTTGGGAACATTTTAAGTTATGATTCACAAAAATAACAGAAATAACTTCTATAGTGGGCTTCTGAATAACATCATCATCCACTGACACTGACTCTGTGATCAATACTTTGGTGATGAGTTTAATCTGTTTAGAGCTTCAGTTTGCCTTTATACACTGTACTCATCTCTAATAAGACTACATACCAGTGTCTGGTAACTTTCGAGGAAACAGCAGGATTTTCATGCTTGGCAATGTTACAAACATAATAACAGAATGAATGTGTCTGCATGTGCTCCAAATTTGTGCAACAGTCAAATAGCAGGAATTTCATGCTAACTTTCCTGCCATTTCTCACTGGAACATAATAATATCATGTTAGCTAACCAGAGCTGACAGATGTCTAACAAAGCTGGCGTGAGGGCAAAATGGGTTTTGGTAAAACAGCAATTCTACTGGTTTCCAGCAAGCTGCTTTGTATGATCTGAAAATATAAGAAAATGTCCACACTTTCTCTGCCATTCTTGTGAGACTAGCTTGCTATAGCTTTAACAATATATCAACAGCAATCATAGCAATATATCTCCCTTGCCTTGTTGATCATTCCTATCACGCACGATGAGTGCACAGGCAGAGTCCATGTAGATGGACAGGCAGGTGGGCCATCCAATCATGGATTTTGTTCAGAGTTGGGTGTGTTAACCATCTTCACTTTGGGGACAGGACCTCAAAAGTGCTTTGTGCAGTCGCTGGGGCTAAGCTAACTGTTGATGGTCAGAAAAGGCCTCCAAACTGCAGGCTGGCTGTTCCTTAATGCACAATCTCTTGTTTGTATGTCTTCACTTGTCCAATATGGAAGATAAGACACATGGATGTTGAGGCTTTGGAGTAATAATTATATCTTTTAAGTAATCTGCCTAACACTTTATGTTGTGTTCAATAAACACAGCAGGTAGTGTAAAACTGGAACACACTTCATATGCCTTCATTTAGCTGTATCTGCCTAAGACATGTAGACTATCACTCCACTATTCTCCTTGTGTTCGCTGTGCTGTGGAAACATCTGTTAATGTTGGGAACAGACTTCAAAGACCTAGCTGATGAGACAATTTTGTCATGGCCGACAAATTATCAGCATCATGGCCGATTATGAACCACAATTGGGCATCTATACCTGTGTAGGTTGGCATGTGACACTTTGTACAGCATCTGTGATGCACCAACAAGCATGTCAGAATTTCTTGCCTTGTCTCGTCTTAACAGGTCTGGTGTGACATCTCCCATGACATGTTTCTTAGTGATGACCAATCAGCTGCTATCTCTACAGCACAGTCAGGTAAACATGGCTAAGAGGAGGAGGAGGGATGCTGAGGTTGCTGCTGTCAGGTGAGGCAATGAAACTGTTGGCACTGTGATCTGACATGGTGACCAACATCTAAGACAAAAATATTGTGTAGTCTGATCGCGGCATAAGCTCCATCAACCTCATATACACATGTTGAGATTACGCATATGGAAATTTAAGGTTACATAGGTTTGACATTAACTTGTTAAAAAAAAGATAGACAGACAGATGTGGCAGGAACTGATCCAACTCTTGTCTAAATGCAGCTGAGAATTTAAATAAAGAAAAAAAAAAGTCAGATTTGCTTTCATTTCCTCCCTCAAACAAGTTTAGCTAAGACCTTTACAACCTGTCTGACTGCTCACATCTTTTGTTCCACTGGACCTATTTTTAACAGTCGCCCCACACTCCAAAATCTCAGCAGTTATTTTGGTGTGTAGCATTCAACATAAATGTCCTCGTGCATCTGTAAGACATTTCAAAGTGTGGCATCTTTATTCCTCCTTGTTGGATGTAACTTTGTAATAAGCTGCACATCCCTGTGGTCACATGCCAATCAGTGCTGCAGTGCTGCTGCCCTTGATGGCTGATAAAAATGACCTTGTGTTATGACTTCACTGATTGTGGTGTGACCACAGTGGACAGCGAAGACACATTACCGTGTCAAATTTGTCAGTTGTACCAGGAGTTTGTTACTTCTCAACACAAAAATAGTAATAGTACTAAATGTGCACTGCATTATGGTATTTATATACTACCCTGAGGGTAGACTGCAGCTCTGACTATTTTGAAAGTAGAAATCTAATCTCTGCTTGAGTTAAAAGTGCCCTTGTTTCAGTGAATAAGCAAAGCCGAAAAGCAAGTCAATAAAGTTGGGGGGCCTGCAAGAAACATTACAAAAAAACCCCACAACGGTTTAAAATCAAAGCAGCTAAGATATCCAGATTTAACTCTCTAATCTGGGTCAAGATCCCACATTTCCTACAACTCTCATAATGATAGTACCATTCACTCTCAGCCTGGTAAATGCACACATCATTCAAACTCCACAGCCCTGGTTGGTAACAAAGGCTATACAACCGTCTTCGCAGGTTGGGTCATACTCTACTGACAAGTAATATGACCGTCAACATTAAGATCAATGGAGTGCCCCTTTATTATCGACGGAGAGAGTAAAATAAAAGTAAAAAAACATGAAAGCAAGTTGAAAAAGGCAAGGCAAGAAGAAGATATACCTACATGGCGCAATGGATACTGTTTTAAAAGAGAACTCAAGATATAACCCCACTTAGCTAGGGTTAACAAGTTGTTCCGAGTTCAAACTAAGCCTATACAAGCCTACAGTAGCTTCATTAAGTCAACCAGTGAGATTATTTCTGACCCTAGAACAGCTCTATATTTTCAAAAGTCAAACTTTGATTTCCGAACGATTCTCTTCAAAGCCAAAGCAAGAAGCTAAGCGAGTGCTCACAGTGTAGCAGCATACGTAGCTGTTAGCTTTGCTGTGATGGTGACTTGTACATACCTCCACTCAGTCAGACTTTAGTAACACAACGCAGGGGGAGAGACTGAGGAGGATAGCCTGAGGATGGGATGGATACACCAGTGTTAGAATGGGATGGGGAGACATGAAGGAAGAGGGAAAGGAAAGGGAAAGGAGGGAGGACCAAGGGATGATGGGAAAAGGAGGAGGAACCAGGGAGTAGAAGCACAGGGGAGAGTGGATGGGATGGAGTGAGCTAGTTTTTCACACCACAGGCGAGTTGAGATCTACCATTATTTATTGAGTCTATGTCTCTGCGCTGGAATTAAATTACTGCACAGTACTCAAAAATAATTGCTAAATAAACATAACCAAACAAAGTTTTTTATTTGTGAATGGACATTTTATGTAAAATGACAAAACATAGCACTATACTATGTTAATTCAGTATTGTATGTATAGAGGGTGACCTTCTGTCAAACTTACAATAACCAAATACTGTTATAAAAGCTGACATAGGTTCAATCATTAGAGTATGCTATGATCAAACTATGTAGGCCCAACTCACTGGATTGTCTGCCTTGTCTTATATTCCAACTCTACCAAGGCTGAATATTATCATATGTAAAGGATCTATCAGCATGACTATCTCATTTCTATATTTTATATATTTATAATTGCATCAATAATCATAGATCTAATAACTTTAAATGATACATTGAACTTTGTTGTGTTTAGGATAGGGCTTGGTATTATTATCATTATGAAATTGTTACTGTCAACAAATCTCATGAAAAGACCAAAACCAAGAAGCCTGTCTCTCAGTACTTTATGTCTGTGACTCTCTGCTCCAAGCTCCATTGTTCCTGCTGAAGATTAAAAAAATATTGTTCATATATATAATTTAAATTTCAGTATGGTGTGACTGTAGGAAGGACAGTGAAAAATCTCAATGCATATTGAGTGGATTGCTATGAAATTTGGTACTGATATTCATGTTCCTCAGAGAATGAACCCTGCTGACCTTGATTATTTTTCCTCTAGCACCACCAAGAGGTTGACATTATTGGATCTATGTGAAATGTCTTGAGAACTGTTCAATGAATTGCCGTGAACTTTTTAACTTAAAATTACATTAATTTTGCACACTTAACTCCAATTTGCATACTTGTGCACAGGCACATGCTTAGAAAGGAATACTTTTTTACTCTTTTAATTTTAGTAAAGTAGTTACTACTTGTGTCTGACATTTGTTTTTGCACTATTATTTGTACCATTGGTCAGTTCGTGCACTGCTGCTGTAACATGAATTTCTTCATCAAATCCACAGAGCAGATCAAGGAGGTGTAGGAAGGAGTTGGGAAGGGAGAGACAGGAGGAAGAAAAGGGAATGGGAAGGCTTGGGGGTACACAGAAGTGAACAACCAGGGCAAATACTATTCCAGCATCAATCTGCATGCCAAAAACATATCAACATGTGTTTCTGTTAACAGCAAAATGCTCATTATTTTTAGCTAGTTGGGTCTAATTACATATGTATGCATCTCAAATTTCATTTTATCACTTGAAACCACATGTGGATTTGAGATTGTTCAGAAATAATATTTGCATCAGATACAGACATGTGAAAATGCAATATGACATTACATGACCAACACATTGGACAGTTGGTTAAAAGGTACATACATCCATATAATATGCATGTATGTGACACGTGACATAGCTCATTCAAAACTGAGATAAGACAAGGATAGAAAGAGAAAAGACATACACATACAAGCATAAAACACAGGAAAGAAATATGTGTGTGTGCGTGTGTGTGTGTGTGTGTGTGTGTGTGTGTGTAAAGACAGACAGACAGAGCGAGAGAGAGAGAGTGAGACACAGAGAGAGAGAGAGAGCTTCATTGCTATGTCATATGAACACAGACACACAGGATAACATTCTGAAAACATAGATGAATACATTAACCATGAAAAATACTGTGGTTATGCAGAGAGAGAGATGCACATGCAGAACATTTAATAAGATGAAGCATGCAGTAGAACCTAAACAGATATTACCATGGTTATGTACATCTAATCACGAAGATCTTGTTTACCCAAACAAACAAAACTGAGCCTGAGGGCTACGTTTCACGCAATGGAAAACATGGTAAACTCATGATATTAGTCAAATGTAGGGGGAAGGAAAATGAAAGAGAGTATAAGAGTATGAGTATACAGTAAAACTACACATTTTATTACTTATTCATTTAGTTTAATTTTACATATTGAAGTTACATCAAGCGGCTTAAGAGACTGAAACGGTTAATGTATACAGAAGTCTACGATGGCCAAGAGAGCTCAGTACCCGATACCCAATTTAAGAAAGCACCAGAAAATACGCAACTCACAAGCAAATGAAGAAAGCATCTTCATCACTCTGACAATGGTTGTATTGCATTTAGAAAAAGCAAAACAGCCTTTCACAGTGATTGTCCGCTAATAGCTTAGCTAACTGGGCACAATGGTTTTTTCAAGCTTTGGATTTCTCCATATGTTAGGGCTGTAGCAAGACAGATGGGGTGGTGTTCAAAACCAACAGCAGTAGAGGAAAACTGTATGGAAGGGAATAAACAGTGTGTTTATCAGCTCCAACATAAGTTGAAACTGTCAGCATGTCTGGCTAACTCGCTCATGACCTACAGTAAGAGTGTTACTTACGAGGTCAGTTAGTATTGTATATCATTACCTAGCCACATGAGTTTGCGGGGTTAAAGGTAAACTTAAAAAACAAAAAAAGCCCATTCATGACTAGCACATGTACTGCGAAGCATTTCTCCACCATGTGGAAGCTGGTCCTGAATACTATCAGAGTTTAAGTAATGAAAATGGCTCTGTCCTGCTTGTTATTGGATTTGGGGAAGTTTGCACTCGACTCCGCTTACTCAAGATCATATTACTTTCACCAAACATATGCGTTAGTTGTCAATCTTCAAGCCTTTTCTCTTGTGACATGAAAGTAAAAACATACCCTTTGAAAATATCATGTAAGGTAAGTATCCAAACAGTGTTATGTTCGAATGAAGAGTCTGATCATACATTTTCCTTTATCATACTTAAAACACTAGGAGTAACTCACTCTACACTGATTTCAAAGTCTTCAATGTCTACACAGTTCATTAACTGGTGAGGATGCTGACAGTTTTTCTGGGACGTGGCTTTGGCCTCAGTCTTTTATGTCATGTATGCAGCCATCAAGTGCATATTAGTGACACTCTTTACAAGAGTCTGCTGGAAACCTTTTAGCTCCAGCTCATGGATATATTGTTGACATAAAATCTGCCAGCATCTAGAAATAAAAAGCTGTGTTTGTCTACCACTGTCTGAAATCAAGGGCCCATTTGTTTCAACAATTACTTTGACTTCTGATTGTAAATCTGCCGCTGGGAACTGCATATTTATGGACTGTGCAAGAATGTAGTGTGACAGGCATAGCAACAGTAACTAATGAGGGAGGGGGCTTATGTTCATAATGGATGAGTCTGTACCTACAGTGTCAATGCAGGAAGTAGTGTGTCCTACATGTAGTGAGAGTAAAGGTGTGGAGGTCTGATAAAGGAAGAGAGTGCCTGACTTTCATGCTTGAGACCAGGATTCCAGAGTTTGTCCTGTACCAAGCTTATGATTAACCATACCTTAACCAGTTTGTCATAACTATAACTATCTTTCTGTAACTTTAACCACACTATAATTAGCATGCCCAGATATTATAGAAAGGAAGAAGTTAAAAACTATGGCATTAAACATTAAAAGGTTTTGTTACCGCACATCATCAGCAGAATTGTCCAATATCAACATTCTTACCTGCTGATTAGTAGAAAGATCTCTGCAAATAAATAAAACACAAGCAAATCAAGAGTCTAAGTGTCACGCCTTCTCTGCATACAGAAACACACCACAAATCAAAGACAAATGGAAAACACAGGCAATTGCAGAAACTGTGCAAGAAAAAAAAAATCTGCAGAAGTCTAAATGTTGTTCTAGGGTTCTAGTCAATACCTACAGCAAATCAATATCACTGATGAGTGGTCATGTTTGACTGCCAGAGCATGTTCAACAGTGTTTGAAGCCTTTTTGTAAGACCTGTGGCATTTCTATATTTGCTTGTGTTTCGTTATTTGCTGTCTGTATGCAGTGAATGTGCTGTGAAGTGATGAATGTGTGTTCAGAAATGGAAGACTACATTAGAAATAATAGGTTTTACATGTTTACTGATTTACTGCTGCCCTTGTGGGTCCAACGTTGTTTGGAACATCCTATATTATTATATTGCTATGTTTCTGTGCGATGGGTTCAAGGTAAGATGTATACAATACTACTGCAGACTGGCGGAGCTGTATGCTAAAGAAAGAGCCAAGTCTTACTTTTGAGTAAAAGTAAACCCTGAGCTATTACCGTAAATAACCTTTACTGAACTGTACAGTCTCTTTAAATAAAGATTTACAGGCACAATAATTCTCTGGTTACTCTTGATAACCATGCCCACATGGCAATCTCCACTCTGTAAACATAATCCACATAATCGAAAAGTTTACGCTTTCCTTGGTCAACACAATTCCCCTCCTGACACCATTGTGGCTCGACTGTTGTAGTAGCACTCAGGAAATAAAATAATGTGAGTGCAATCCAATAGGCCTCTGGGGATTCTGACCAACAAAATGATTAAATACTAGCTTAAAGGCCATCGATTACTGGTTGGAGAAGAGGAAAGTGAAAGAAAAACAGACTGTGTGTGAGTGAGAGATAAACAGAATGAAATCTGGTGAAAAGAGAGTTTAAGGTGTTAGAAGCTGCATGTTGGTGGTAGAACTCAAGGGAGAGGAAGTGAAAGAGAGAGAGGGAGAGCCCTCCACTCTGCTATGGCGCAGCATATCTCCTTACATCAATGAGCCTCTAAGTAAGACTCAAGAGTCAGTTCAGGCCAATGGAATCTGTCTGTCAATGAAGAGAATCAATACTATTTCTACAGAGAACAGGGTAGGACAGGGAGAAAAGACTGAGAATTATGGGAAGGAAAAAAACAAGGGGAAGTAGGACGGCAGTCAGAGAGAGCATGAAATACAAAGCAAGGCAGTGATTAATGCAACATTTCATTCCTTTATTCGACCTCCACCCACTCACTGATTAGGTTTCCCAGCGAAAGGGGAGATAGACGTGTACTGTATCATAATGCAGAGCGTGTCTGCTGCCTTTGAAACTCCCGCAGTCAGGAGGAGGGTGTAATGTGCAGTCTTGGCCTTTGGAGGCACTAGCGGCACTGCACCAACGATCACTCCAGAGCTACCTCTCTGCAGGTTTTTTCTTTCCTCGAGGAGAGCAGGCAGTGTTCTCCTCTTTGCATTCTAGCAGGCAGGGCAGTCTCCCCGATCATTAATCTTGTTTTGTACTGAGACAGCAAGAAACCTTAACAAGTTGCAGACTCACAGAAAGACAGAGTTGTAGGGGGATTCTTTTTAGAACAGCAGCAACAACACTAATGTGACTAAAGGCCTCAGTCCAATACCTGCTCTGAATGGTCAGTCAAAGGAAGAGGAGAAGAATGTTGATATTGGGTGACTCTGCAAACACCCAGATTACATTCAATGAATGTTTTGGTTAGCGCTTTGGTTAAGGTCAGGGAAAGATTGTGCTTATGGTTAATAAATAGGCGGATATTTATTGTAGGTCTATGATGGGGTGCAAACCCTTAGTCATCTCATGGTCATCTTACATGACAAGGTACATGCCCATCCACCAATCCAACCCTTACTTCCTGTCTTGCAATAAAAGCTGTTTTGCACTGGATGTACTTTTAATTTATTTAACCCTAACAAATTCTACGAGTAAAGGTCATGTCTTACCTAAGAGAACAAATACAAATAATATATCTGGATCTCTGTGTGTTAAATGGGATTGCTGACCATCATCTATCGAAACATGATGATTTGCATCACCATGTCACTGCAGTAATGGCTATGGCATCGATGTCTATACTGATGGTAAACTGATGGTAAAAAAAATGGTTTCTGGATGGGCAGAAGTTGTGTTCTTACAGACGCAACTGTAATCAGTTTGTGGTTTGGTGTGCTGCTCACTGTATTTTCAGTTTCACAGCTATGTGCTTCTTTTTGACTATTGAGACAAAAAAAAAATTGTTGCATACAGCGGAAATAAGACAGGTGTCTTTGTTTGTTGTAGGTTTCATTTGTCGTATCAGACTGTAATTTTTCTGATATCCATCCTGAGGACAGAGCACGGCATGTTCCATGAGTGGATGCTAATCTTGGAGAATCTGTGCAGGGGAAACTGGCCTCATTAGAAAAATGATATCACTGGTAATTTGTTGTTATGACTAGTAGTTTTTGTTGCCCAAACCTAACCAAACCATTGTGAGCACTGGATGTGAAAATGCTGGTCATTTGGAACACAATGTTTTGTCGTTTCTCTTGGAGGACTTGTTGGTGTAGGAGGACAACTAAAATCCTGTTAGTGTCCAAAAGAAATGAGTGAGACAAAGTTGCAAACTTTTCAATTTGAGAAATAAAACTGTGGAACTCTTTGTCCTAATGGTGAGACAGCAGACAATTTTCTCTGCCCAAGTTAGTACAAAAGTTACTTTATTTGCATTATGGTTTATTTATCTCCACACTGCCCAGTTAAAAACCAGAGAGCTTGCCTCTGAATGAAGAAATGAATATGAGTATGAGCCAAGATGACTGGTGGGCTGTTTAAGTAGGTTCTTTATTACCTACTGTTTAGGCTTGGCTTTCCAAGTAGCAGTAATTACCTCTATCTACTTAAACCCAGCATGTGTTGCTGGGCACTTTCCTTTTTTTTGGTTTAGATTATGTCCTTGTACACTGTGCATTGGCATCATACCCTCACAAAAGGTTTAATTTGTCTCACCATTCATTTCTGTTGGCTTTACTGGATGGTTAGTGAAACGCAGCCCACTGTATCGATATGAATCAATAATGCAACCAAACACCAAGCCTTGACCCAAAATGCTTTGCTGCACCAAGTCCCAGAATTCCCCTGTCCACTGTTTCCGTAGCAACAGCGGTTAGATAAGTAGAAAGTGAGAGTGAGAAGAAAGAGAGAGAGAGTGTGAGAGAGTTAGTGGAGGGATGGTGGGAAATGATCTAAGGATGGGAAAGTAAGACAGAATGATTAGGACTGATAAAATAAACATGACACACAAACATAAAAGATAAAAAAAATATCAATGAGGTGAAAAACAATTTGAATCAGCACATTTCCAACACAAACATACATAGATAGATAGATAGATAGATAGATAGATAGATAGATAGATAGATAGATAGATAGACCCAGAAAATGCTGTAGAGTGAGAAAGGTCCTCTCAATTGTTTGACCTCCTGTGACTTGTGCCCTTGAGCCTAGATCACCAAAGGTCAAAGCATTGCATTTCTTAACATAAAACCACAACCAAGCTACAAACCACAGGGATTCCTCTGGCAGGGGCGAAGCACAGTTGGATCTTGAAGAGTTTTGCATTTCTAGGGACTTTTGTTACAGTGCTATCCTTTTTAAATCTTATTTCAGTTTTCCTGAATCAGTAGTAGTAGCTTGCGCCCCTGCCCTATTGCTTGCTCATACAAAGGAACAAGAGCCAGGGAAAAAAAGCTGAAGAAGAGGAGCAAAAACATTGCACAGAGGGGAACAGGAGCATTACAATGCGATGCTGCCCTTTTCAGAATGCCTCCGAAATGCTCAAGTCTTTCGTTCTTCCCACCCATCGCAACCACAGATCTGATAGTGTTGGATTACAGAGACAACAGTGACATTAAGATCTGTAATTAATCCTATTCAAGTACAGCACAATCTGTTATAATGTCAGCGAGAGGGAGGAAGGAAGGAAAGAGGAGTGTCGTAGAGGGACTGGAAGAGAGCCCTGGTGGCACTTTTAAAGCAAAAGCCTGGCAACCATTTTGAAATGTGTGTGACTGTGAATTCTTGAGGTGTGCTTGATTTATCTTGCCAAGAAACTTGACCAGTTCCAAATGTGAGATGATAAGTTAAGAAAAGTTGATAAAGAAAACAATTTTCCCAGACGCAGGCAGCTAATAGTTTTTCAAGTGGATTTGAAGCTTTTAAAGTGCAAGCGAAGAGGCCATCACAGCACAGCAAACAGTGCCACCACTATGCTAGTCACCACAGCCCTTCGAAGATGTTGAAATACTTACCTGGATGTGTGTGTGTCTGTGTTTTTTTGGGGGGGGATTAGACTTTTGTCTGTCTTTCTTTCTCCCTGCCTGCTCATCTATCTGCTGGTCTGTCAAAGGCCCTGCTGGATCGTGTGTGTTTTTGTACTTGGAAAAGAAACATATTAGGTGTCTTGCTGGTTAGACCTTCGAAGCACTACAGTAGTCAGTGTTCCAGCCCAGCCTGACAGAGGCTCAGACACAGCTCAGCGACAAAAGACACTGTTTTCATTTGAGAGTGCAGTAACAACTCTTTAAAGCCTTTTTGTAAATCAGATATCCAAAATTATTCCCTGAGGGATCTGATCAGTTCAATCCCATAATGCAATGGTTGGAGCCAAGTCTGTTGTAAAAGAAAACAGTGCTCTCTGTGGACTGCGCTGTAAAAACTGACCTGAGCTCAGTTCCAGAGGAGAGGACAGAGGATACCGACCAACCAACCAGTCAGCAACCAGCTCTCACTGGCCTGGCGGGGCAACGAGCCAACCAGTGCACAGCAGTCGCTTTCACTCTGGCACCCATCCCAAAACAAACATGTTTAATTGAATCCCCATTTATTCCTTTATTTTTATTCTGTTTTATAGTCTTGTCATATTTTTGTGGAAAAAGTCACTCAGTGGTTTGGTGCAAAATACTACATTTTGGTTTTTGATTCCCAATATTATGATATTTGATTGATCTCAATAGGGCAACACATCCTAACTGCACTTGAGAATCTGCAAACCAAAGCAGTTGTATCGTAAAGTTTTTTCCACATGTCAAGCCAAGTATGGAAAGACCAGGCACCATCTCTCCCAAAAGCAGTAGGAGTAAGAAATACGACTTCCCTGGTCCATGTGGAACCAGGCTGACTTTGGAGCTAAAGTTCTTTCAGGGGGGAAATGTGATGGTGAGCATTTGGTTTGTGATGCCCCCCTATCTGTAAGTACCAGAGTGAGAAGAGACCGGGTGAGAGGAGGAGAAGGAGGAGGAAGAGGAGGAGCAGGAGGAGGGGAAGACAGCTACACACGAAATACAGACACACACAGAAAAGGACAAACATACAGACAGAAACAAAGAAAAAATAGAGAAACAGACAAACAGACAGACAGATGGATAGGTGTAACACAGACCAACAGGAGCCAACGTACAAATGCATGACCTGACACAACCTGGGGAAGGAGACAGTAACACAACAACAACAAAATAACAACAACAGCACGCATCAGACATGGACCCGCACTGTGAACTTTAAGCTTTCACCCCAGTCTGACCCCACGGCCGGTTCTCCCTGGTGGTTACAACATACCGTAGGTGTAAAGAGGGAAGGCATATCGCTCTCACACAAACAAATGGGCTAATGAACAGTACACAGAGTCATGCATTTAGTCACACAGTCATGCTCACAGACTCACACAGTGTGTTCATTTGGCTAAATGGTGTTAGTGTTTGTGTGTGTGTACAACTGCGAGGGCTGATTCTTCTTACAGGGATTTGGCTACATTACACATTACATCAGCGAACGATGTTTTTGTCTTCTAAATATACAAATAAACTCACTTTTACCACAAAGCACAAACTGGCAATCACGGGTGCCTTCGCATAAAATGTGATGTTTCGCGATGTCATTGCATTTGTGTCTATTCTGAGCATGAGATGGGACATGAGCGCAGAAAAAATTAATAATTTACATTTAGAGGGAGAATCATCGCACAACAAATTGATTAATTTCATGAAACAAAACTCCCTCCTTTGCTAATAAATGTATTTTTCCATTATCCACATCCAACAATAACCTCTGTCTCTCAGTTTCCGTGTTCTGTGTGCTCTCACATTTGTTGCAAGCTCACTAAACCTGATGCTGTTTAAGTGTTCCATCATTTGAGCCAGCTGTAGGATGAAACTAGTCGGATTAGGGAAGTAAGGCCTGGTCACATCAGAAAGTGGTACAGCTGAATATTCATGCAAAGTATTTGGTTCTTGAAGCTTCATGACTACTTGCAGGGCTACTAGGTGATAACCGCTAACTCAGAGGCCAGCCAAGATGTGCTATTGCAAGTCTTCTTAATTTATACTGGTCAAAAAAGTCAGCTTGCTATTGGTTCACAGCACAAACTCATTAGTGTAAGTTCGCCAAAGTTGAACTCAGCATGTCTAATGTATGCACGTTTTTCTAAAAATGTCCCATTATATGCGCAAAATTGAGACACAAATACAACTCCACATATATCTGTAGGTATGTCATTTGTATATTTTGTGCCTAGGGAAGGGAGGGATTGTAGGATATATTACAGCAAATGCTGGGGATCTTATCTGCTTGTAATTAGCTATATATGCTACATTCATTTAACAAGACTAGCAGTAATGAGATGTAGCTGTGGCAATGAGCTAAAAATAGCTTGATCATAGTAATGGTAATAATAAGCAGTGAGAATATATCTTATCTTATATACAGACACCATTTCATTGTGTTCATTATGTAAATTATTATAACAATCCCTTCAGAGAATGAATTCCTTTATCATTAACAAAATACTATTGAAATGAATCCTAAAATGAACAAGTGAATGCTCGGGTCAAGTCTTTTGAAGTGTATGGACACATTCACACACAGACACACAAACACACACATATATACACACATACCATGCATATGCCCCCCACCCTACACACCACTATTATTCATCATATGATGCTTAACCATACTTAAAAGCTTTACAATAACAAGCAACCTGCATGCACCTCTATACATTCAAACTGTGTGTGTCAAAGTTCTAATGATAAAGAGTCTGTCACTTGGTGTGTGTGTGTGTGTGTGTGTGTGTGTGTGTGTGTGTGTGTGTGTGTGTGTGTGTGTGTGTGTGTGTGTGTTGCGAGGCTTCTTATTGTCTGACCTGACCTTGGTGCTGTTTCTGAGGGTGGAACTCTCTACTTATCAACTTTTTCATCACTCTATTGTGTTTTTGGTGTCTCTCTGATGTACTCTAATCTATTCCCTCCAGATTAGACTACATGCTGTAATATATGATCTAATCTGCTCTATTCCATCCAGTAAAATTCAATTTTTTTTCTTTTCTTGTTTCATATTTTGCTGTAGTCTGATGAATGCACATTAAAATATTCACAACACATAAAGATATAATACAACAATGTAAAGTTATCTAGTTTAGTACAGTCTAATCTCTATCTATTCTACTGTAATCTTGTCAAATCTAATTTCAATAAATTCAATTTAATGTAGTCTAGTCCAGTGTAATCTAATCTAATCTAGTTTTATCTACTCTATTGTCTAATCTGTTCTGGTCTAATCTATTCTAGTCTAATGTAGTCTCTTGTGATTTTATATTTATTTTACTGCAGTCTAGTCTGGTGTAATCTATTCTAATCTTTCTCCAGGGTATTCTAATCAAGTCTGAACTACTATAATCAACCCAATCCAATGAAATATAATCTAATCTAGATTAGTCTAGTCTATCTGAATCTAATCAAATGTAATCTAGTCTAGTACAATTTAACATATTTTAGTACAAACTAAATATAATCAAATATTTTGTGACCTAATGAAGCCTGATCTCATATGATCTAGTCTTGTCTAGTTTAATCAATTTGTATCATATGTCGTCTAGTCTGATGTGATCCTGCCTATAATCTATATTCCAATCAAGTCTTTTTTTCATCTAATGTAATCAAGTTTAATCCAGTTTAACATAATCTTTGGTTTACACAGACAGTTGGTCAGCTCAGTAAAGCTTCCGAGTGAGTTGAGGTTGTATTACTGACTGTTGAAATGCTTCTCGCTGCTTTGTGCACCGTGTGGACGTTTTACCTCTGCGATTCTATGGTTTGATCCAGGAGGAGGTGGAGTTAACACTGAGCTCCTGCTGTAGCAGAGGCCCCTCTGGCTTGAACCAATCATCTCCCAGGGAGGATGTCACACTGCTGGACTCTGAGTTCTCTGCATGTGTATTTTGGAATGTGTGTGTGTGTGTGTGTGTGTGTGTGTGTGTGTATGTGTGTGTCAGGGGAAAAATAATGCGAACAGTGTATAGAGGAGTGTATAGGGTGTTAAAGGTGAAAGGTCAGGGGTTACATTTGAAAACAAAATTAATTATTTTAGTGTTAGCAGGTCATGGTGGCGGGAGGCAAGTTGATAATAGGAAAATGGAGAGGAAAATGAATGAAGATGCAGGGAAAACGTTAGTGAGGACATACAGCAAGCGGGGAAATGAGGATAGGATGAAGGAAAAATGGAAAGCCAGCGGACGAGGAGGGAGAAAAACAACCGAGAGCAGAAATGAGGAAGAACAGAGCGTGGGGAGGAGAGAGAGAAAGAAAGGATGAAGAGTTAATGACTTACAGCATGAAAAGTGAGAAAAATAAATCACACAGTGAGATAGATAGAGTGACAGAGTGAGAGGAGAGAAAGACAGAGCAGAACAATGAAGAAGCCTGATATGATGAGTGAGAACAGAATGGCACTCATCTGATCTGCCTGTTCTGCCAGATCAGATTCAAAATACTGCACATTTACACATGAAGAGTTTCATTTCAAAACAAGACACCCAGAGACAGACTTAGATATTTGTCACATTAAAATGTTGCAAGATAGCTCCAGTAAGGGCAGGATGCTCGTACTTTAAAGAATGAGGTTGGAGATATTTTAGATTTTTATAACTGTCAGCAAATCCCATAAAAAGACACAAACCAACACTGTGTCCTACTAACAGCCTGAAATATCTTCTACCACTGTGCCATAGAGGACAAAAAATGATGAAAAGACACATCAATGAGCCACACAGTGAGGCTGGGACTGTCATTGGGTTTAAGGGTATTTGGTCATAAACCAAAGTATTGGACAAATTCATATTTTGACCAGATGATGGCACCAGAAGAAAAGCGAGGGGGACATGGATGAGACATTTCAATCTTGATCAAAGTGGTGAACAGACCAAATGGCCATCAGGCTGCCATTGCCATCTATAGAGCAATCCATAAATTCATGATGATGTTGTAAGAGTATCACCAGAAAAAGAGGATTGATTTATAATCCAGAGGACAATCTGAAGCAGCCATGTGAGGGTATTTTTCATTTGTGTTTTTTAGTTTGTTTTTTGTTGTTTTGTTTGTTGACCCATCCATCCACCCACCCCTTCCTCTTCCCTACATAACATCATTGCAACGTGTCACATTCATAACAAACAAAAGTCAAAACTCGTGAGGCCAGTAGATGTCCATAAGCACATGTAATGTAAGCCATTTGAGCTAACAACAGATGCCAGTTGTCTCTTGTCTTTATGTGGGATTTGTCGATAATAAAAAAACACAACACAACAAAGTACTGTTTTGAAATGAAACTGTATGTACAAAGTTTAACACAGTGAACTGTATCAGCTGGGATGGACACAGAATAGAGCACATACAGAAGACCAATGCTGTCCTGCATGTAGTGTTGCTGAGTGACTGCTGACCCACCTAAGTAAGGAATCATCTGCAGAATGTGAATACTGCATTATTTGACCACAATTCACAAAAAGGCTATCATGAATACTTCTGTGCTACAGTAGATGAAATCAAGTCACTTCAACATCAGCACAGATGGCAGTGCTGCAGCAGCCTCTGCAGTACCTCTGCAGTACAGATGCAGGATAAATGCATGAAGGGGACTTCTTCTATTACAGCTGTAGCTTGACGGTGTAAATGAGAAGAATCACTGAATTAAATATCAATGGCATTCATTGGACATTGATATGTTATCTGTACCACAGAGCTGTTCATGCTGAACAGTCTGAAGGGAGAGAACCCAACTTCAGATGCTGAGGTGTCACTCAGAATGACAGAGGGGAGCGATGCGGAAATGTAATATGTTTTGTGTTTATGGGCTTTGCTGAGACTTAGTTTTAGCTTCACTTTTATTTTGAAATACAGTTATATTCCTTATGTGGTGTGTGTGCCATTGCATCTACTTTTTACTATATCTGTAAGGGTGTCTGTGTGTTTAACACATTCTATAGGTGCATAAGGGTGGACACAATACCATGAACACCTGCATTTTTATATTATTAGGTGTTCTGCTATTTTGTCCGCCTCCTGTATGTATATGTGTAATTGGATATGTGTGTGCTTGGAACATATAGATCTGACTGTTACGTGTGTTGATATTTGTGCACACCACACACACTGCCAGCACATATCAATCAGGACCATGCATCGAGCGACAGTCCACTGCTGTCACTCAAGTACCGCCCTACCCCCGCTCTTCCTCCTCCTTTCCCCTCAATCCTCCGCCTTCCGCCCTCCACCCTCCTACCTTTCCGAACGTTCCCATCCGTCGTGCGCTGGAACTCCCCGGCACTCAGCAGGAAGCAAGCCCTGTCATGTGGGTAGCGCTCGCGGCTGGTGGTGGAGCCGAGGCCCCCGGTGGCGGGGCTACGCTCATCCCCAAGGACCTGATCGATGGTGGGACAGTCTTCATTGGCCAGGGCCGCCGCATTGGCTGCCGCATCACCGTTCTGCTTGGAGTCTGAGAGGGGGGACAGAGAGATGAGGGGTAGCAGTGGAGGTAAAGAAAAAAGAGTGGTTGAAATGAAAAATAGCAGTATGGAGGAGGCAACAGAAGAGAAGGAGGGAAATGGTAGTAAAGGTAAAGAGGAGAGAAGAGGAGAGGAAAAGAGACACGGAAAGGAAAGGAGATGGGGGAGAGGAGAAGAGACAATGAGAAGAGATGGGAGGGCGGGAGTTTAGAGATTGTGAGGAGGAGGAGAGGTAAAGGAAGAGAAGATTAATGGTTGTGAGACAGCAGGAGGAGCACGGGGGGAAGAACTCATTGAGAGAAAAAGGAACAGTAAGAGCACGAAAGCAATAAAAATGGAAAAGGGAGATAAGACCGGAGGTGGTGAAGAACAACTCAGAGGAGGACAAGGAGAAGGGATATGGAGTTGAGAAAGAGAAGCCGAAAAAAAAGATGAAAGAGAAGTGGCCAGAGAAAAACAATTAGACGGTAAAAATAAAATCAAAGAGCGTAACGAGAGGATGGAGAAATGGGGGGGGGGGGGGGTTGTAAAGGAACATTAGTGCCTTGTGATAGCTATCCTGGTCACATGACCAACACACTGCAGCAGAGCAGGCTGTAGACACACACACACACACACTCACTTGTACTCACACAGTGAATTTAACAGCACTGAATGAGAGAGACTAAACAAAGGAGTAGGAGAAGGAGAGAGAGAAAGAACATATATAGTGCTGCACACACACACACACACACACACACACACACACACAAACATAAACACACAAAAGAGGAGATGACTACAGGGGAAGCAGTGTTTGTAGCTTTCAACACAGCTGTCAAATCTAATCTGATATGATTTACTGCTCAACAGTTACAGATACAGGCCAGAGGGATGGACACACACACACACACACACACAGAGAGAGAGAGAGAGAGAGAGAGAGAGAGGACACAAATGGCCAAGCACAATAAACTAGTAATGAGACTTAGACCCCATTTACATCTGGAATTAAAATGTGATCTGTACCCTCACGTTATCCAGATAAAGAAAAACACGTGTTAATGCAAGGTGTCAATGAGTTGTGATCGGAATGTAATTGGATCTGCCTGACCACATCTAAGGGTAGTCTGGCTCGCATTATGTTCGGATCTTAGGCAGGTGTAAATGCAATCTGTACAACATGCAGGCAACCGTACACAACATAACACTGAGACAGATAGTGGTTTATGGTTAGTTAGTTAGTTAGTTATTCAAATAGTATGCAGTTAGCAGTAATAGTAAAAGCAATATGGGTGGAAAATGAACAATATACAGTACAAAATAACTGTAGAGTGACAGGTAGCGTTGCACTCATCTCTGCAGCTGATCTGCTGTTAACATAGGATATAATTTATCTTGTCACAGAGAACGCCTGTACTGAAATATGCTGGGACAAACTGTCACCTTTTCATACAAAGACAGAAATAATTCATGTTTTACATTTGCTGAATGTACAAGAGGAGGCAAATGATTAAGAGTTCACAAAGTTTAAAAAGTTTCCCCTCACTCACTGATTTGCCTCCACTTCACATTGCAGGTTTTTGGACATTGATCTGATCTCAGTGAGGATGAGGAGAACACATGAAACATAACAGGTGTAAATACAAAGGCAAGATCAAATGGTTATTGGCCAGATAACATGTCTGGATATGGATCGCATTTTAATACCAGGTGTAAATGGGGTCTTTGGGTCAGGTAATACTGGGAAAGAAGGAAGGAATGCATGATAAGCAGCAGTGTGTGTGTGCTTAGTTAAAAGCAAAGTATTTAAGTGTTCTAACACACACTGACTCACACACATTACTTCACATGTTAGTTTGCTGTCAGACACTGTGACTACTCATACTGTAGTTATAAACCTTAAATCCAGTACAGGCACATGCTGCAATTATATATACACACACACACACACACACACACACACACACACACACACACACACACACACACATTTGTGTCCCCTCCCCACAATGCAGATGATGTACATGTCCATTGAAACAGCATTGCAGAGATGAGATGAGAGGGCCTGGATCCATGTTTGGACAGGCGTAGAATACTGTATATCTATATAGATGAAAAATCCAGGATTATCATATCATGTCAGACTTGGTGTTACAGCATCTGGCTCTGAGAGGAAAGAGATGGATTTGTTGAGAGAACGTAATAAGCTTTTTTCAGCTTTCTTGTCCCATCGTAAATTAAAATCTATTTTAGTGTACTCCACTCTAGGAAGAACGAGGACATCAGCAAGTTATTTACAGCTTCAAAACCTCTTAAATACACACTTCTCACATCAGCTCAGTGCTTGAAATCTGACCTCTGGCCATCAGTTAGATGAGAAAGGGAAAGACTTTGACAGTATTATATAATCATTTGTGTTAAGGCCACTCTAGTGATTAACTTTGGAATTTGGAACTCTATAAGTAGTGAAGAAGAACAGATGACACATGCCTGATACGAAAACAAATCCTTTCTCAACCAGGCCAAACCATGTCAAAATCAACCTCCATGCACACACACACAAATTCAGAAAACATATCCCATGACCTTTAGTGCTCAACCACAAGCACATTCCAACACTTGCATCCAAGTCAAAAACTTTTGCAGACTCGCACTATCAAATTCAAGAATTCTGAACGTTGCTGTTCTGGGGTAAGATGTGATATTGATCAAAATTAGATAGATGATTCCTCTGTTTTATTGACACACTTTTCAGGTAGTGTTAGAACAATTAACCAAATGGTGCTTTACTCTGTTTCATATTATTGTGAATTGAATACCTTAAGCTGTAAGGAAAAAAAAACACTTTGAAGATGTCACCTTTGGATCTGATTCTGGGTATTTTTCAATATTTTCACAAATTTAGCTTTTTTCCCTCACATCCACACACTTGGCCCATTAGGCCATTGGCTTGAACACACATACATGATCTAGTTTCTTTTAAATCACTCACCTGCCCTGTTGATCTCAATGATCTCCTCCTGTGCCAGTGGACAGTCTCCAGTACCCATCATACTGCCAGATCCCACCATGCCTGGCCCGAGTACATTGCCCATCAGCCTATGCGGTGAGGCAGTTGCCATGGCCAGGGCGTCTGGCTTGCAGTAGTTGGGGCTGCCTGGCTGTGGTGCCCGGGGGATGTGCTTGTTCCTCTTCTTAGGGAGCTTCTGCTTGGCCATGGCCAGGGAGTAGTACATGCCGAAGTTGTTGACAATGACGGGCACAGGCATGGCAATGGTCAGCACACCGGCCAAGGCGCAGAGGGCACCCACCAACATTCCTGACCATGTCTCAGGGTACATATCCCCGTAGCCCAGCGTGGTCATGGTCACCACAGCCCACCAGAAGCCGATGGGGATGTTCTTAAAGTTGGTATGGGCCGCGGCTGTCGGATCATCTGGGTCGGCACCGATGCGCTCGGCGTAGTAGATCATTGTAGCAAAGATGAGGACGCCCAGCGCCAGGAAGATGATGAGCAGCAGGAACTCATTGGTGCTTGCCCGCAAAGTGTGGCCCAGGACCCGTAAACCCACAAAGTGGCGGGTCAGCTTGAATATACGCAGGATACGGACGAAGCGCACCACACGCAGGAAGCTCAGCACGTCTTTGGCTGTTTTGGAGGAGAGGCCGCTCAGTGCCACCTCCAGGTAAAAGGGCACGATGGCCACAAAGTCTATGATGTTAAGGGCGCTGCGGAAGAACTCTGCCTTGTCAGGGCAGAAGATGACGCGCAGCATCACCTCAATGGTGAACCAAATGACGCAGACCCCCTCCACATATGTCAGCCAGCCATCTGTGACTACCTCATACACAATCTGCAGGGTAAGAAGAAAACAATAAAGGGTTAGTTGATTTTTACCAAGCCTTTACTCATTCATTTATACATTCATTACAAGGTACATGTTCAGAAGCACAAATCCCCAGGACATTTTGTTCTAGCATCTAACTGTCACACGAATTTGTGCTTTATCATCCCTCTTTCTTATCACTTCCTGACAAAAGATAAAGTTTCTTTAGCAATTGCTAAGTTGTATACACATGAGTATACAGAAATTCTGTCCAATAAAAAATATAACTCATATGGAGGCAGTCATAACTACTTTTTAGGCCCCCTCTGTCACAGATAACCTTTAGCACTTCCTCTGTGTCAAGCTAACTAGCTTTAGCAGCAGCAACAATTAAGTTGTTGCCATTCCCAAAATTGAGTGCAGCCCAAAATCCAAGTCCCAATGTTAAACCATGCAAAAAATACCTCTTAAACCCAGTTCATGAGGCCTTTAATACAGGGTTCATAATCCAAGACACTTGTCATGTTATTCATCCTGCACTGCTGTATTAACTACTTAGCTACCTAGACACTTGAATTCCCAGCTAAGGTAAATACTATACCACACTCACCTTGTCCATCACTTGAGTGACTTTCTTACACCCAAAGTGCTTAATTTAATTCAAATCTGCGTCAATCCCCCAATTTTAGACAGAAAATCAGTTTACTAGTTATGAGCAGTACAGTTGTCTGCGAAAACAATTGTGTAATGACCTCTGTGGATCTGGTGGAGCTCTGTGAAGTCTGAAAAAAGGGTTTACCTTGGCTTCAGCTTGGAGGCTGCAGATTTAGGGCCATAGCTTTGTAACTTGCAGGTTGTATCATGGGAAATGTAACATTGAGCACTTTTGGTTTAGTTGACCCATACACTAAAAATCAGACTACCTCGGCCTCTGCTGCTTCATTTATGGATCATTATTTTTTCAATCTGTCTCCTGAATCTCCCAAAAATAATAGAAAAGCAATACTGTATTGCAGGAATGTCCCTTTAACAATCTCATTACCATCTCTAAAACAGTTCACTAAAACTTCTCTGCACCTCCTCATGTGTCGTGTTGCCAACGGTGACGGTCTCCGTCTTGTTGTAGATGGTGTTGAAGGCTTCATGGGTCTCCAGGCAGAAAGTGGAGATGGAGAGGAGGATGAAAAAGAGTGAGCCAAATGCCACATACTGCAGAGAGAGAGAAACAGAGGAGGGGGAAGAGAAGTATTACAATTTGCACATCAAGCATACATCAGCTCTTTTCATTCAAATAAGACAACAGGAAATAGTCACACCAGCACACCAACATTGTTTCTGCCCAACTGAAGTCTTTGTCATCAGCATGGTATTAGTAGTTTTGGTGTTTGTGTGATGGCTGGTGGAGGAGGAGGAGGAGGGGTTTGGGCCATTGCAGTATGTGGACAGCAGTGGTTATACCAACAAGCTTCAGATAGGGGGCGCCAACAACACATTCAGGAGAGTGGAGGAATGCTGTTAATTCAGTGCAAATGTCTTGACTACTCCAATCCCATTGATAACAGCGCAGGCTGATAGAGGGAGGGCGAGGGGAGGGATGGAGAAGGAAGGGAGGGAAGGATGATGGATGGAGAGTGTAAAAATAATGAGGTACACAGGGTATCTGTGTGTATTTGTGTGTGTGTGTGTGTGTGTGTGTGTGTGTGTGTGTGAGAGAGAGAGAGAGAGAGAGAGAGAGTGTTTGTGTGCATCTGAAAGAGAGAAAGAGAAAAAAATAGATACACAGTGTATGTAAAGAGAAAAAAGGAATAATGGATGAATAATGACATGTATGCATTACTGTGAGCACCCTTATGAAAACATACATAGATACTTAAAGAAACGTCTATTGGGTGTGTATGTACATGTGCTGCACACTGGTTGAGCAGTCTTTTTTTCTCTCAGCACAGGATCAGTGATGATCAGTTTGTCTTAAATTACCCATCAGACCACCGCAACATTCACACATACACACTACATTAACTGTGCCACTGGCAAATCATTCATTTATGGTATCCAATGTATTATCAATTGTTTTCTGTGCAATGCTCAGGTGTACATAATGAGATTTCCTTTTCTCTGTATCCCCCTGCCCCCCCCACTATTCCTATTACTATTCCTTGTTCTCCCAATTCTCTCTTGTCCTGTCACGGTTCATTCACACGTACACAATTCTCATGGACTCCTACCATCATGTAAGCTCTTTTTCTAAACCCCTTTCCTTTCGTTTGACCCTGATGTTCATTTTGAGCAATGTCCTGCCTCCCAATCATGCAGATACTGCACTGCCCAGACACAGACCGCATACATTCTTCACTCTGGGTGCACTGGCATATTTGGCATCTTCTGTCCTGAAGCAACAACTGAAACACTGGAAGAAAGAATACCAAATACCTCATGCCTCACATGCCACCTGATGAATGTGAATCCAACAGTCACTGTTTTTTAGCTCTGTTTTTGGTCTTTATCAACTTCTGAGAGAAAATCTGGCTCTTTAACTGTGTTCCACTATGTTCACCAGCTAGATGCTAAACAAGTCTGTCTGCTGTTTGGCCAGAAGAGACTGAAATACTCTACAGTATGTTCTGCTCTAACAGTGCTCTGACGGGAATTGCAGTGAGTTGACAATATCTGTTGGGTTTCAGTTTATATCATTTTATCCATTTTTGTTAAAAGTTAGATTTCACGGGAAATTGAATACTGAACATCTCATAAACAAGTTATAGACCAGGTATTTGAGTTAAAAGGTCCTCAGAAAGACCTCAATCTGGACAGTTTTCTCTCTCTGACTAAAGACATAGTTCCAGTGAAAACTGATGTGTGCACCAAAAATGAAATTACAAACTCAGAGACACATATCTCAATTACGTACATGGATAAAATTCTGCACCAGCAGAGGTAAGTGATCATATGCTTCTTGGTTATATGCGTGGACTGCCCATGTCAATGAATGACATTATTTAAGGTTTGGAAATGGATGTTTATGTTTTATTCATATGTGAATTTGTGAAATGCTTATTGTACAAAAAAACCCCAAAAACATACATACATTGGTGCTGATGCTGAGATCAGGATCACAGGGTCATGAACATTAACAAGATTTGGTTTCCTGTTCATGTCTACAGGAAGTAGAGGTGTAAGGGTGACAGGTGCAGCACACACAGGCTGGTTACACCTGGATGTCTGAGGTAAGTTATGTGTGTCAGATTACACCCCTACTCTCCTCGGCCATGTCAGCTGTGCGCCCTTTTTTCACCTTTGTAAAATCATTGCATCTGTGTTTGTGGTTCACTGGTATCAAGGTCGAAAAGCTTTGCTTCATAAACAAATAACTACATGACTTTGTTCCTCTTCAAGTCAAGATTCCCTCCCAGGGTTTGAATCGGTCCCATTTAGACTTAAGATGTAATAACAGAAGCATCGATTTGAGATCCTTCAGGCGAGGAGCTTCCCAGTCCAAACCAAATCTTCTATCAGGCTCTACTGTACAGGCTTACTGGAAGGGAAAAGATTTATTTGCTGCCGTGCTAAGAGTTAGATGAGGAGATTAGTGTCATTCAAATATTTGTATGTAAACATGAAGGTACAGCCAACTGCTGGGTTGCTTAGCTTAGCATAAAGAATGTCTGAAAACAGACACTTTTAGAGCTCATGTTATATCTTGCTTGTTTAATCTGTAGTATTTCCGGGAATATGTTGTATAGCACATTTTAAACATGTGGCTCAGAGTGCGCTGCATTCAACACTATAATCTATTTAAAATACAATAAAATAGAGTCAGAGCTCAGTTGGTAGGGTGTGCACCCCATGTATTGAGGCTGTCAGTCCCCTGCAGTGACCGCAGGTCCCCTCTCTCTGCCCCCTTTCCTATCGCACCTTCAGCTGTCTCTATCATAAAGGCTAAAAAGGCCCCAAAAAATTTTTTTTAAAAAAGCAAGAATTGTTGGACAATGTACATTAAAATACAGGCAGTTCCACAGTTTATGTCCATGAAAACAAAGGGCTGCCAGTCTGAATTTCTTTGTCTTAACTGTACATTTAATGCTGTTGTGTTTGATGGCCTAAGGCAGCAGCTAGATTGCAGAGGGAGAGACAGTGAACTAAGGAGGTGCTAATCGATTCTAAAAGAGTCAGGAAGCCAGTGTAAAGATGTTCTCTGTGCTCCCATTGACTTCTTTTGAATGAGACTCTGGCAGCTGCAGTATGTGCAAGCTGAAGTTTGCTCAGGTGCAGGATTTGGTTTGACATTTTACCTGTTTTCTTAGCTGTGAAAATGCAGTCACAGTGACACAGTCAGCGTTATTTCTTAAATTTAACTCATGATGTATAAAGACACCCAAGCCTTTGGCTCTGACTGCAACTTTTAAGGACATTCAAACATTCTTAAATTCAACCCTGATTGCTAAGTTGTAAATGAGTATCAGCAGTCTGTTAAACAATGTGGACTGTTTGGGTCATTGGGTGCCACAGTAAAATACAACTGTGTGCCAACTGTATAGCTATGAAATGTCACATGATGTTGGTGAATAATATGGCAAGTGGGGGCATGTATAGTGACAATAGACCAAATAAACTAGACCTTTTGTCATAGCAGGAGAAGCACAGCTGTAATTATTAATATTATTTAGCTGTGGATGGTAACCGCAAACTGATTTTTCAGGGATCCTTCTGGCTTTGGCCCACTTCAGCTTTAAGCCCTATAGTCTGGAGCTACACTATATTGCCAAAAGTATTCACTCACCCATCCAAATAATTGAAATCAGGTGTTTCAATCACTTCCATGGCCACAGCTGTATAAAATTAAGCACCAAGGCACGCAGACTGTTTCTACAAACATTTGTAAAAAAATGGGTTGCTCTCAGGAGCTCAGTGAATTCCAGCATGGTACTGTGATAGGATGCCACCTGTGCAACAAGTACAGTCGTGAAATTTCCTCACTCCTAAATATTTCACAATCAACTGTCAGTGGTATTATAATAAAGTGGAAGCGATTGGGAATGACAGCAACTCAGCAACAAAGTGGTAGGCCACGTAAAATTACGGAGCGGGGTCAGCAGATGCTGAGGCGCATAGTGTGCAGATGTCGCTAACTTTCTGCAGAGTCAATCGCTACAGACCTCCAAACTTCATGTGGCCTTCAGATTAGCTCAACAACACTGCACAGAGAGCTTCATGGAATGGGTTTTCATGGCCGAGCAGTGCAACACAAAGCGTCGGATGCAATGGTGTAAAGCACGGCGCCACTGGACTCTTGAGTAGTGAAGACGTGTTCTCTGAAGTCACGAATCGCGCTTGACCATCTGGTGATCTGATGTACGAGTCTGGGTTTGGCGGTTGCCAGGAGAATGGTACTTGTTTGGCTGCATTGTGCCAAGTGGACAGTTTGGTGGAGGGAGGATTATGGTGTGGGGTTGTTTTTCAGGAGCTGGGCTTGGCCCCTTAGTTCCAGTGAAAGGAACTCTGAATGCTTCAAGATACCAAGAGATTTTGGACAATTCCATAGAGTTCCAGAGAGTTTGGTGTGGATGAACTTGACTGGCCTGCACAGAGTCCTGACCTCAACCCGATCGAACACCTTTGGGATGAAATAGAGCGGAGACTGAGAGCCAGGCCTTCTCGTCCAACATCAGTGTGTGACCTCACAAATGCACTTCTGGAAGAATGGTCAAAATTTCCCATAGACACACTCCTAAACCTTGTGGAAAGCCTTCCCAGAAAGTTGAAGCTGTTATAGCTGCAAAGGGTGGACCGATGTCATATTAACCCCTATGGATTAAGAATGGGATGTCACTCAAATTCAGTCAAGGCAGGTGAGCCAATACTATTGGCAATATAGTGTATATGGTTGTCTTCTGCTGATACACTTTGACCCTGCAACCAACAACAAGTACTGCAGGCATAGACTTATTTTTCAGTTTCCTTTGGAAGTTTTCTGGCAATCTTATCTGTCAGTATGGATTATTGCCACGGTCTATGGTGCATGAGATGGTTCACCAACAGATATCATTCTTCAAAGGCCTGATTGATGAAGAAAAAAACTTCATTCATCCAAATGTTTGCTGACTCCACTAACTTTAGAATTGTCAGCATTTTGAGTTTTAAAAAAGATCTCAAACATCCTCTTTTAAAGGAATACAGCACTATGTAAATGAGGTATGACAACAGTGTATAAAAGCAGGGCAAATTTATGCCCTTTATTTACACTGTAGTCCTTGTTTTTTTTTTTTATTTCGACCACTTCTTTGAAAATTGTATTCTCTTTTTTTAGATATTTTAAAAATATATGTCAGTTTGTACATTTCTGGAAAGCATACAGCTGTCTTTATTTTAATGTTCCTTTAACAAGCTGTCGGGGTTTTTGATCCAACCTGTGCATTTTTATGTTATTGCATATATCTACTGCTTTTTTGTATTTTTTAATTTATATACAGAAAATATAAAGATGAGGCAGCTAATGATGGGTCTTTTTCATCACTAATATCACAGTACACTGCCAACACTGCAACATACTTCATTAGACTTAAGACCTGTCAAACCATGTCAAAACCACTTCCTACACACACACATCTAACAATGTTCAATTGTTCACATCTAACACAGCAACTGTGTTAGGTCAGTGATGAACGTTGACTTTCCGCTGTGTGTGTGTATGTATGTGTGTGTCTACTAACATGCGAAGTGCACACAGTTTGCATTTGTATGTTCCAGTGCATGTATGAAAATACACTCATGTGCCTACATGTGTATGCCTAAAATGTGTAAGTATGCTGTCAAGTACATGTACATTTTTGTGCGTGTGTGCGTGTGTGTGTGTGTGTGTCAGGTCAGTGATGAAGACAGACAGATGAAGTCTTCCTCTAATCCTCAGGGAGCACATCAAGTCCCACAGCTTATTATCATGGTCTAATTTAACACTGCTATCTAGAGCTGCCCTGGATACACACGCGCGCGCGCGCGCGCACACACACGCACGCACGCATGCACGCACGCGCACGCACACACACACACACACACACACACACACATTCTTTTGGGGTGTTGGAGAGTTCTTGAAAGCAAAGACAGAGGGATACACAGCATAAACATACCCTCATTTAATTTTACAACTTGCCTTGGCGAGCTCCTTCCTTAAATGAATGTTGCACCTTTTTAAAAAAAATCTCAATCCATTTTTGATCAGTACCAAAACTGGGTTCATTTTTCATTCAGCCTGAGAGTTATTTTATTTTGGTATTATTTGCAGTTAACTGATGCAGCACAGTTGCCCTGCAGTCCTTCTCATATCATTAAATGTGAATAATATAGCTTCTTCTGGTCTGAGAGGCCATTCTGGATATATAATGGTATATGTCACTTTAAACTGCAGTGTAAATATATATTTGGAGGACGGTTACTTTCTACCAATGGTTTTACACTATTCTTCTGATCTACAGGGGGCAGTCACACAGCAAGAAAACACAGCAATCAAAACAAAAGACAAAACTAGAAGCAAGTGGATGTAAATAATAAGGATTCAAAATTTTAAAAATCAGCTTTGCAGATGTTTTATTAGGATACAATGGACACACAATATGTGTTTTGGTGAGCAGAACTGACTATAAACAGAAACTTGGTTGGCATGTCAAAATTAGCTAAATTAACACTTCATTAGCCTTGTGGAGACATTTCGCTTGGATGGAAGGTCAGAGGAAATCAACATAGTCATTAGGGTTTGTCTGCGGGCGACCATGAATCAAATTGTACAGTAATCAATTCAATAGTTGCAGAGATACATCACTCAGCACCACAGCTGACCAGCAACAGTTCTAGAACCATGCTGCTAGAGGCTAAAAAACACATCTATTTGTTATATTCACGAGCAATTCAGGTGTTTGTGATTCCATTTGAATTTTGTTGGGTATTGCAGAACACTGTAGTTGTGTCATAAATAGCCCCTACACATATTATAAATTGCTATACTTCCATGTACTAACCATTGCCAGAGATGTTAAGAAGCAGACTTTCTGTGACACTTCTGATTTTTTCTGCAATCATTTATTTTGTCTTAACAATTTGTCTAAACATAGCATTAAAACACAGTATTTTCACTGACATACAGTACACTAGTTTTCTATTTGTGTTGTCAGTCTGCATCTTACAGTGGGAAACACCTTCTACGAGCCAAATGCTGCCAAAATGTGTCTGGCTTGTGAGTCTGCCTGCTCTGCCAGACACTTTGGCAAGTAACCAGCAGTCATTTGGCAGAATAGTTGGCTGGTAAAATAACATGATTGTCAGACTGGTTGATATGATAACTTTAGATTGACTGAGGTTTTCCAGTTTCATGATGCTGGTTCATTTTTAATTAGGTTAAATCACCACCACCATGCTAACCTGTGCTACACAGTTAACTTGAGAGGATTAGATCAAAACCTGCCACCAACTCAAATACTGACCAATGAGCTTACTGGAAAATGTCATCACTACTCCTAAGTAAGAAATAAAGAGCAGCAGGAATGTTTTTATAGATCAGGAGAATCGTGATGCTTTATTTGAAAATTATGGGAGAGGCAGAATCACTTTGCACAATCATTTGTTCACTCTGGGTTTTTCATTTTTGATACTAGTTATGGTCAGTGTCACAGGGATTCCCGGTGCCCTATAGTAATACCGCCAAACATTACATGGACTTACTGCCGTGTCTTACCATTGGCTTGTTTAACATTCCTGCCGGCATTGAGGACATAAAGTCAGCATTATGTACGGTACTTTTCATTGTCAGTGGTAAGGTCAAATCGCCTTTGAGTAATTGACAGGAAAAGATAATCCAGGGTTACTATTTGTAGTATGAGCTCATTGATATCAGCCACACTTTCACTCTCCTACAGCCCCATTTGACCTGGTTTAAGTTTACTGATTAAGTGAATTAATGCTAATCCAACATTTCCTGCTGCTGCTTCATGTTAAAAGCATTCAGCCGGTGAAACTGAGGATGGCTTTTATTGTGAAGCAATCACAGGGAAAGCATTGTATTTGTCGATAATGGTCGTGATCATTATCAATACATTATTAAATAAAAAATAATTTGTTGCACTATAAACAGATACACCAGCTGTTCTTCTGTTGTATTTCTGACAAAGTAGTTGCTCACAGCATAATATTAAGCAGCACTTGCTGTTACTGTGGACTGAAATCGCTTTCACATCTTCAACCTCCAATTATTAGTTATTTATAATGCTAATTGAGCTTTTAAAATGTATATATGTTACCAATTTTAGGCTACATGAAAACAGTACAATACAGAATGCATTCCCTTGTAATTGATGTTTAAGCAACAAGCACTGTACATAACAACTGTAAGTAGATTAAACTTTCACATACTTTACACAACTTAACACAACCCACTATAAAAAAAAAAAATGCATAAAAAAACACTCAACATTCCATATGTTGAGTGTTTATTTAAACTATAAGACACAAGCAACACTAAAGGTGATCCTGTTCTTTTTCTTCTCCTCTACTTTCCTTCATACGTCCCTGCCTCTTCCTCTTCATCACATTCCCTTGCTCGTGCCAGTCATACAGAATGACCTAAATCTCTTTCCTTACCTCCTCCCTTGGACAATCTCCTCTCTTTCTTTAGCTTTCTCTCTTTATCTTCTTCATCACTGACTACCTTTTCTCCCTCCTGTCACTGCTATTTTCTCCTCTATTTCTGTCACTCTTTTTATACCTTTCTCCTTCATTTGTGTTCTTCCCTTTCTGTCATCTCTTGGTATCGTTAGATCTCTCCTTATTCAGCTCTTGCTTTTGTTCCCTTCTTAATACTTTTCTTTCTTTCTTTCTTTCTTACTTACTTTCTTTCTTTCTTTCAGTAATCAAAAGTGGTCGCTAGTTGTGACAAACCCAGACAAGTATTACCCAGTGGTTGCCCCTCAACTATCTTTTTAACCACCTTCAGCTGTTCATATGGTTGTGCATCTCACAACAATTTCTACCTTCACAAGGCAGCTATTTTCAGCCAAAAAAGAAAAAAGAAAGAGCAGTGTCGCACAAAACACCAGACAGAAAAAGTTGCTTGAACTTGACAGAACAGACACATGATTCACAATGAATGCTAACACTGGTGGCTGCTAACACATTAGTCGAAACAATTTTATCCGGTAATAATATGCCTGAGATATGTGATTTTGCTTGTTGTGGAGTTCCTCTGCCCCATGGCAAAAATCACTATTGCAGCTTCAGCACAGCACATATTAACGTTCTATAAAAAAAAAACCTGACAAGCACAAAACAGCAGACACACAAAGTCATGGACTGTCTGGTGAAAAAGGTCGAACAGCTCACTGCCAAAGAGACAGATATTTTTTTCAGAAGTTGGTAGAAACGTGTGAATTTTGCACTTATATTCATCAGCAGAACAAAATCATGACTTAAAATTATTGCTAATGTTTCTCTGCCTGTAAGCTCAATGTGTAAATAGACAATTAATTGCAAGCACACTCATCAAAGCCAAACAGCAGACAAACACGGTTTGTAGTGAGATGGTAAAGAAACATTTAGCTAAAGAGCCAAATATATGTTTTCAGGGGTTGGTGGAGACCAAGCCAAAGCTAAGCTAAAAAATATGAATACTGGACTTAAATTTGACAGGGGGACAGAAAGTAAAGTAATGTTTCTCTGTATCTACTATATATTTAAATAAGCATTTGGCAACACGATAGCTATAGCAGTTGCATGTCAATTAATACAGCTTTAATACTCATATATTCTGCTGATGTTGATGCTATTAGCTGGAGTCTACAAATAAGAGCAAACACTGACCAAAAATATAAGCCTGTTAAAAGCATTTAAGTGGTCTTACGCAGCTTTGCTTGTGTTAGCATATCGGAAGGAATAACACTAAAACATCTTCCGTTGAGTCAGAAAATGCTCATTACCTAAGTACTTGGCTAATAATGTCAATACCTAGGAGGGGAGCAATGGGGGGGGGGGTGAAGACAAACTGCAAAAAGCAAGAGTGCAAGTCAGCAAGGGAAAGAGATGTAAAGAAAGAAAGGGATGATGGAGGAAACGAGAGAAGATAAGACAACTGCAAGAAGGGGATGAAGCAAGAAAAAAGTGCTCTCAGCTTGGGACGGAGGATCAAAAGCTTCTAATTAGAGTCATTTAGCTTGGCCAGGCTCGAGATTGGTGCCCAAACTCATCACACTGATCCCACACTGACCTATATGTCAGTGGAGAGAGGGAGAGAAGGAAAGGAGGAGGAAAAATTACTAACAAAGCTGCAGAAAGAGAGAGCTGTGGTACACTAATTGTGAAAAAAAAAAAAAAAAAAGTAAGGATATACTGGGAGGCAACCTACCACGAGTGGAAGCAACACAGTCCACATGGATCATTCACATGGGACACACAAGCTCATGTAGGACTACTATTTATTACTATTTATTTACTATTTATATACTAATTCAGGTTGCCAAAAACATTTTCAAAGAAAACACAACTACTGCCTGTACCATGTCAAATGGGAAAGCTTTTTTCCAGTGAAGCAAGTGCACCCTTGATGTACCACATGGAATTCAGTGGTAGGTGGGCGTACAAAGTGCATGACTTTGACACTAGAGAATGATTTTCATGTCCCTTCGTAATCAAAGGGCTGTGGTTTGTGTTCGGGAAAGAGCTAAGTTTTACTGAAATCTCAAGCAAACTTGTTACGCCTTTAAGTAACACCTGGTGGCACACAGGCATACTATATATCCCATATTATTGGAAAATATGCTCTATGCTCTATGTATGGCCAATGACTTGCAGCAGAAGGTAGGACATTATTGCAACATTTAACCAAAGCCCCCATTTTTCTCAAACCCTAACCCAGTGTGTTAGAATTAAGTTGGCAATGTAAGTTTGCTGGATAGATATTTTCTTGAAGACATGATTACAAAAGATATAGAAGTAGTCCCCAAATCAGGACACAAAATGCAACATTTACACTGTTTCAGACAAGATCATTAAAATTCGGGGACTGTCCATCCCAGAAATGTGACATCAGCATCAGTCGTTTTCAGCAAAAGCCTAAAGATGATGTATGCTTACATTCAAGTCACAAAGCCCTCTAGCAGCTGAGGAAAAGGTGACTCTTGGCCATTTGGGGACAAAAGAGAAAATGCCAAGTGTTTAGTATTGTAACCATGACCACGAAGATCCCCTTAACTGCACAAAGTAATCATTTTAAACAAACCCATGATCTTGCCCAAACCTTAACGAATGATTTTTGTGCATAAACCTAACCAAACTTGATCATTTTTATTTTTGCACCAGAAATCTATGCAGATTTGGAAGGCACAGACAAATGATGTCATCCTGCTGAAAGGCCATCAGATCAGAAAACTCCTCTGTGCGTTCTGCTGGATGGCAGTTAGAAGTTATGCGTCATGTCGTTTTATTTGGAGGACTTGAAAACAAGAAAAAGCTTACATCAACATAACACAGGGTGAAAATACAAGTACATTTAATTTTTTTTTCCAACCCTAAATGTAGACACATGGCATAGGTTTACCCACTCACACCATAGTTTGAAATGAAAAACTGCAGCCAAATGATTATACAAACTGATACTTCATTAATTACATCACATTTTCTCTCTTGTAGCAGTGACGCAGCATTTGGGATGTCCTCTCTAACACTGCAGAAAAGACACACACATACATATACACACACACACACACACACACACACAAACACACACCCGTGTAGAGGTGACTTCACTACAAATAGCCTGGCTGAAGATTTGCATACTGTTTGCTCCCCAGGAGGAGAATACAGCAGTATGTTGGCTGGGATGCCTCTGCACACATGCACACGCACGCACACACAAACACACACACACACGCGCGCACACACTTGAAGTGTGACTTCTGCCAAGTCAGTAAGAATCTAACTGGACAGGCTGTGTGAATAGGTGTGTGTATGTGAGGGAGTGAGAGATGAAAGCAAGGCATAGCAGCAGAGGTTCAGGTGAGAGACAGCCTGTATGTGGTCTTGTAGCTGTGTGTTTCAGACAGTAGGAAGTGGTGCAGTGCATTAGTTCTCAGTGTGCTAGAGAAGCTGGGATGTCTCAGCATACCTCTCTCTGTGGTTTTCCCACTACTCTTCCCTTCTTGTTCCACTTCATTTTCCTTGTTTAAACTCATTTATCTCTTGCTCTTTATCTAGTCGTCTGTCTGGCTGCCTTCATCCACACTGCACTTCATGGTTTTCTGATTCCCTCAACCTGTTTGCTGTCTCATTTCTCTGTCTCACCTTCTCTCCCTGTTCCTGACAAATGATGAAATGGAGGAGCCGTCAAAGATCAACTTTAACGCAATCAAGCAAAGAAGTCTGGCAACTTTGTATTGGATAGTATTAAACCAAAAGAAGTGGCCTTTTTAGGTCTCAGGTTTTAGTCAACCCATAGCCAGGGTAGGGTATGAACTACTCCCTCAAGCTTGGATTTTCATTCTTTACTCAACTACTTCCATCATTACTCTTGTGTAAAACTGAGAGCAACACCATTAGTGCTTTCAAGAAGAGACTGTCCCCAAGTGTGAAAGCACAAAGACTTGCAAAAGAGACGGAGTTCTTGGAGAGAGATCAGGGAGGCAGGTGGCTGCAGCCAGGAAGAGGCTATGACTGCAGGCTTTTCACCTCGCTTTCAGTGTGGCCACTGGGGACATTGTGTAACACTTTTTCTTTTAGAAGTGGTTGAACAACAAATCATGCACACTCACTCACTTGAAGCACACTGAGAAGGGCTGCGACTGACAATTCTTTTCGTCATTGATACATTGATTATTTTCTTGATTAATCAATTAAACATTTCACAGTAAATGTCACAAAAGAATGAAAAATGTACATCACACTTTCCTCAAGGCCAAGTTGACATCTTGAAATTCACTTCATTCAACAGCACACTGAAGCGCTAAAACCAGAATTTGTTTGTTGTTTGTTTTTGTCATTTTTGCAAATGTCCTGAGCAATTAATCAGTTATAATACTTGTTCATTTTCCTGTTGAGTGTCAAATCGATTAGGTGGCTAATTATTTCATCACTTCCCTGAAGCAGAGACAGACAACAAAGCAAAGCTGCTAACTGTCCCCAGACCCTTGTTCCTCAGATGCCCAGAAGGCTGAAAATTTGTTGTCTGCCCATTGTTTTGTGGTAATTTGATTTATTGCAAATTTGTTCTGGAACATGCACAAGTAAAGCATTTCATTGAATCGTAGTAATAGTAGTGGTAGCAGTAGTGTTTTGTATTTTCTAATCCGGTCTTACTCATCCATTTCATTGGTTAAGGGTATTGAGTCACTTCTGTACAGTAGATAGGCTTTACATGAACTAATTTAACTTCCAAGCACACACACACGCACCACATTGCATTTGGCCCACCTTACCTTTTCTCTCCTTCCTTTAGTGCCCTCTCTTCCTTCCCTTCTTCCCTCTCTCCCTTCCTCCCTCCTCAGAGATATGGACAGAGCGGTCTACTATAGCCAACCAGCCTTAGCCTTGCATAAACCTCCCAAAGCACTCTGATAGTAATTGCTGTCCGGCCTTCACCAGACATATGCGTAAGCAAAGCTGGACTGCACTGAATCAGCAAGGGGGGGGGGGGGTGGCGGTGGACAGAAGAGGATCGATGGGACTCTTTTGGATGAAAAATAAAAAGAGCCTTGATGTCTTTTCATTATAAATCGATTGATTAAATCCCATCAATCACAACGCATCTCCATAAGTCATAAATACAGCTGGTCAGGTGGAGTTTGGATCTTGTTTCCCCTGCGCTGCAGCATTCTCAAGTGGTGTATGCTAAAAGCATAACCAGCTAACAACAGAGCTCATTTAGGGGGGGAAAAAAGCTATTTTCGTGGCTAATTTAATCTGCTATGCAAGGCAGTATGTGCTTGAAAAGATTGGACAGAGGGAGAGGGAGCAAGACCAGTGGAGGGAGAGCAGACAAGTTACAAGCTAATGTAATGCCTGGAGCCACCCACTGCGCTATAATGACACGGACCAACGGGTACCCAAGGTAGAACATTGAGACTGGAAGTTAGGAGGAGGAGGAGAGGTGCTGTCACAAAGCGACGGGGCTCTGGCACCGAGAGAGCCACCCATCCGTACACTGGCAACAGTACTAAAACAGCCCTGAGCCACACTGCAAAACCTGCTGCGTCGAAGTGTGTGTGCATCTAGACTGATCCACTTGGTTGGTTTAATAAGCCAAAAAGGGCTGTGTTAGAGATTTTAAGTGTATGACGGACAAAAGGGACATTTTGAGAACAGCTATCAAGAGAAGATGAAGTACTAATCAAAAAGCTCAAACTAATAGAATGATTTTAAAAAGCAGGAAACTCCAGAGAGAGATGTAAAACACAACCAGTATGTGAATGGCTCTCTTCCTCCTTCCTCTCCTGTTCTGCTGTAGCGCTGCTGCAGGCCGCAGATTGCTGCAGTGCTTCACTCGGTGCAGAGTTAGCTCCAATACACTAAGTAGGAAGGACGGAGCTCTGCCAAATAGTGCCCCAGGCTGCCAAGGCTCAGAGTGAGGGCCAAAAGTAGCTTCTGCCAGGAAGTACTGCACATACCTGTGGGATAGAACAGGCCAGTAGGGGACGTTGTCTGACACTTCCTGCTACTGAGGTGGCAATTAAGACCCCCACCCCAACAACACCACCACAGTTCATAAAAAGAGCTTGACCACCATGACAGCCAGTGATGTTTCACAAAAAAAAAAAAAAGACCGTTTTTGATGATCAGTTGAGGCATCCTTTAATCTTTTACTGCATCACTAAATATTAGTAGCAAAGCCAAAGGCCATATATTGATGGAGCTCAAAACAAGCTTAAAACTCACCATTAAAGCGCCCCTGAACAGGACAGCAAACAACTTCCTGCTCACAACAAGCTGCAGTGGATTGGAGCTTTAGCTAAAGGCCTAAAAGCAAATATTGTGGGGGTTCAGGGTTTTTGCTATTGTTTTTTTGAGTTTCTGGTGTCTCACTGTCTCTTTATTTTGTGCAGGTTTGGAGGTGTGGCAGACAGGTGTGTTCAGCGGCAGGCAGCACAGCTGATTGACATCCTGCAATTATCTCCATCAGTTTTTAAGCTCTGCATTTCTTGCTTCTGGTGGTCAGATTGTGTTGGTATCCTGAATTCAGCTTGTGATCTCTATACACTGTGTCATCATTCCTGATGAGGTTTGCACTGCCAGGCAGTTGCTGCTTATTTCTGTGACTGTTAATATACTAGTATTCCTGCCTGCCTCCTTGGTTTTTGTACTATTTTGGTATTTGGGACTCTCTTAGTTATCTTGTGCTTTTGTGTTTAATCTCCTGTGGGAGAGATTTTGGTTATTTGTTTCGTTGTTACTTAATAAAACTGTTAAACGGCTTACCTGTGTTTTGTCCTCTGTGCCTTGGCATTTGAGTCATTTTGTTAAAGTGGTCTTCAGACCGGACAAATATTAAATGAGCACAGCTGACTTTCTATCAACATCACATCATCTTGAATCTACACAAGCATGTGTGAATTTACGATAGAATATTTCAGCCATAAGGTCATGAGACTTTCTCTCATGATACAAAAAACACTTTTTCAGCTTAAATCTGTATTTTTATGTATTCATTTATTTATGTTTCACTTGGGAGCAGTGAAATTGACCATTAACACATTGTCATAGTATCACCTTAGAAATGTGTTGTTATGGTGAATGCATAACAAGCAGCTAACTATGTGTGTCTGCTGTTTGGTGCTGGGCAGGTGTACAGTGTGTTCATCAGAGTTTTTTTTCACTGAACAGCTGTCTGCTGCTGCTGGAAACAAGGTGGATGAGAGTGCTGAGCCTGAACCAGAACAGTAAAGGCAACACAATGAGCTGAATGACACTAAAACACTCTGCATGGTTGAGGGGAACTGCAAAGGATTTTACCACTGAGTGACACCTTTCACATTTCACATAGTCGTTTGACCCATTGTTCACATTAAAATATGTCTTAGTGTAACTTTAAAGAATATGGCTGTTATTATTCTGTACTTTTCATATTCTCTCCAAATCCAGTAAAAAGACCCAAAACGGACAATGTGTCCATCCATCACTCAGTACTTTCTGAGTTCCCTGATCTTGGTTCCTACTGAAGATGGACATCTTAAACAACTGTCATGAACACATGGAGACTACAAGTCTACACCTCTGTGAGTCACTTAGGCACAGTCAGAGTTGCTTTGAGCTAAATGCTAACATCAGCATGCTAACATTCTCACACTGACAATGCTACCATGTTGATGTTAAACAAACATACCTGACATTTGCTGACCAGGCTGGAATATGAAGTACAGCTGCAGCTGATGGGAATGTCAATAATTTGCAGGTATTTGGTCATAAACCAAAGTGTTGGATAACGTGAAATTTTGATGTGATGATGCAGTTAAATTAAAAGTTGAGGAGAAACCAAAGTTATTCCAAGTCATCCTGAAAAGAACATGTCTCAACCAAAGTGGCGCACTGCCCATCCCTAAAGCCACACTGCTAGCGTAGCTAAATAGGCTTATTACTGTCATATTAATCTACATTTGCTGCTCTAGTGAGTATTTCCAGCAGCTGAACGGTGTACTGTATGTGGGGTTGAGCCAAAATAAACTGAAGCGAGTGTCTTCATGGTAATGAAAGAATGTGTCACCCAGTGCAACACTGTGACTCATTTATGTGTTTTTGGACAACAATGGAGCTCTATGGCACAGAGGAATAAGATATACCAGTCTTTGGATACACAATACACGTTAGGAGGATACACTCATTGTTGCTTTGGATCTACAGATGGGATTTGATGATAAGAAAAATGTACAATATCGCGGTCTTTAAGTATATATTTGACATGAAGACGTTACCGCAGTGGAAATGTCTATAAAGGTCAAGCTTGAGTACATCTTGAGCTAATATTTGGAATTGCTCCATATAAATATGTATTCAAGAACTCTATGTTGCAACTTTCATATTCAGTTGTCCTAGATTTTAAGAGTGAATCATCCATAGTAATACTGGACAGATTAAGGATAGCTACATGAAAGAGGACTTCACTGGCTGAAACCTCCAACTGTACACTGTAATGATTGACAGCTTGGCCCCGCCTGCCTGCCCCATATTGATGTTTTAACTGGCCGGTTAGATGAGGTCATCAACTGAGAAGAGCACTCCACTAAGGTCATATATTGATCTCCCATCTTTCCATGTGTGTTTGTGTGTGCTGGTGTATTGGTGTGGGCGTTCTTAGCTTGTGAAAAACAGAAGCAGTCAAATTACCAATAGGGCGGTGACATAAGTGAGATCCCTGCAGATTTGAGTACAAATACACAGTATTTGTATGTGTATATGTGGGTGTGTGTGACTGAGAGTGAAATGATTGCAAGAGCAAGACTAAAAGTGAAGAAGTCTGACTTCTGGGGATGTAGCTCGACCATCAACCTACTGACCCACACACACACCCACACACACACACACACACACACACACACACACACACACACACAAATAAATGTATGCAGATAATGCATTCCCTTGCCCCTAACTCTAACCTTAACTACTGCAGCTAAATGCATAACCCCAACCATCACCGCTAACCCTAACCTAAACCAACTCTAACCTTAACCTTAACCTTAACAAATTGTTAACCCTCAAACAGCCCTTTGAAGGTGTGAAAATGTCCTCACAAAGCAGGAATGTCTCACAAGGCTGGTTTATGCTGGTTTGGAATTAGTCAACACAAAGAGCAATACAAGCAGACACACACACACACACACACACACACAGAATACTGCAGAGGCCCACAGACCAAGCCAAATGGAGTGACGGATGGGTAGCGGACTCAACTATCCAGCAAACTGGGACTGTCCTCACTCTAAATGTGACAGCCCTGGCTGCATGTTGACAAGGGCCTCTTGTTGTCCTTCAAATAATGACCGCTGTTCTCAGAAACAGTGGAGTAAGAAGCACCGCAAAGGAGTAACCCCACACAAAGTGTCTGATTTTGACACCCAAGCTGTTCACATCCTGCTCCCTGCCAATATTAAACATTGATTTCTTTGCACCATTTGCACAGTCTTCACCTATGGTAGTTATTCTTTTCCATGACTACAGTCTTTACCTAACCTTACTATAATGGCCTGACCTGGCAGATGGGAGAGTCTCACGTGGACAGCTTCTACAACGTCATCAGGTCATCACTGCATGAATAAAATATCTGCATATTCCCGATAACATGAACATATATCTACTGTTTACCTTGCAATCTTCACGTAAGATATGATATCAAGAATTTATTTATAATGCTTTAAGAATTTTTGTCATGGTTACTTGTTACAATTTTGGAAGTCACCAACAAACAATGATGTCCTAGCAATAAGGCCGCCTTATCAGAAAAATGCTCACATGGATCGTTTCAGAGAGCAATGTGAAATGGGCAGTGTGGTCATTTCAGTTCAGTCAAGAACTTGAATTATTGAGAATGATATATAAGAAATTGATGACTACATTGGCTGCACAGCATTTTTACCTATTCACAGATTTTAGCTACTCAGAGATGTGGTATTGATGCACGTCAGCTAATGCATATTATAAAACTGCAGTACTGAAATGAGTAAAAAAAAAAATGCCTTTACTTTATTTAGAAATACTATTACTATTATACAGTCTTTCATCTTCATCTGATTTTTTAAGCTCAATGTCAAAAATGGCATCAGCCCCAAAATCCAGTGTCAGTTGGGCTCTAGCTCCAGATGTCACCACACCGAGTCATTTAATAAGGTGGCTGAAAACAGACTGAAAAGCAGAAGTGGCGAACAAAATTGCAACCAAATTTCAACAAGTGTCGTGGGTTTTTTTTGTTTTTTGGTGACAAATTAGGTGCATCTATATATCAAATCTTTGTTACTGTCATACAAACTAAAGATGACTAAATAGTGATGACTGTCTCGTCATGCTGTCCTACACGTATGATTCTGTCATTGCCATTTGCAGATTCTTCCGTTCCAACAGGACAGTTTAGGAAGGTGAGTTTTTCAGAGGTTAAAAGTTTTCTTCCGCACAGCACCTGCAATATGACGATTACTTCTGTATTTCATCAGCTACACCAAGAGACATCAGGGAATATGCTTGGATGTTTGTGTGCGTGTGTGTGTGTGTGTGTGTGTTCACATCTTTCACTTCTCTCTTTCACCTCATCTATTCTCTAACTCCTGTTGTCTTTCCCTCTTTTTCTCTTGCTCCTGTTAGTGTGAACCGTCCTTTGTCCTCAGTGTGGTCTCTCGCTGGGGTTCACTGTGTCTGGCTCTCTTTTGCATTTTGGTTTGTGTGTCCATCACATGTGAAAAACCATGACAAACCACGCTGATGAGCCTAAAGACAGCCCAAGGATGCCCTCACCAGAAAAAATTACAGTATTTGTGGTTTGTAGACGTTTACATTTTCCCAACAAGTGACCTCTTGTGGTCATGAGAATAATAACTGATACTGAGAAACAAAGGAGAAAGTAGCGTGAAGCTGACAGAGCCACAAAACCTCAAAGGGAGGAGGTCAGGTCGGATGGCTATGCATACAACGCGTCTTTGACAGCAGTGACCATAGCTTGCATCTGGTCTCTCTTAAGCAAGTAGCTATAATTGCTTAACCAAATCTTAAACAACTTTGTGTTTGGCATCAATAAACATTACAAGACATGTCAGGACCTCATGCTAATTTTTAGACAAGCTGATAGTCGTGTGAATGAAACTGTACACAAGCTGTACTGCAAACTCCACCTCAATGGTTCCTCAGCCATTGGAAATTACTACACCCAGTGCAGATACAGTACTTTTTTTTAGGTCCAAGAACAAAGGTTCAGGAAATAGACCCTGGTTCCTACAATGAAAATGAAGGTAAACTTCCTAAGATCCCAAAAAAAAGTTCCTGCGGTATAGACGGGCTATGCATCTTGCTAAAATTACATCAGTGACATCTGACATATCGCATGTGAACAAACAAACAGAAACTCTGCAAAGAGATGTTCCAAAAAAAAAAAAAACATGATGAAAGATGTCCTTCCCTCTCTGGATGCACAAAAAATAGACTCACGGGCCAGAAATACACAAATAAATAATGGAGGGACGGGTAGTGGTTTGGTTTAGCCCCAAGGTCAGGACAGATTCTCGACAAATGGAGGAAGATGTCATTTGTCTGCCACAGCACCAAAAAGCAAAGTTCTCTGAGGTTTCTGGAGGATACAGGTGATTTGCATTAGTGAGAGAACAGGAAATGAATTGCATGACTTTTTTGTTCACAATTCTTCTGGTACACTTAGCCTTTCTAACGCAGCACATTACAACGACATCGTACACTGATGTAAAGAAACGCCTGAAGGTACATTAACTAGCTGGCTTCCTGTTTTCGACTTGGTCTGACTGCTTGCTTCCTTCCTATCTTCTGTCCTCTCTTTCTTTCTTTCTTTTTTTCTTGTCTTCACTCCTTTTCTTTCTTTCCTCATTAATTTTCTTTTGTTCCTTTTTCCTTCCTTCCTTCCTGCCTTCCTTCCTCCCTTCTTATCTTCTTTTCTTTCCTTCTTTTGTCAAACACAGGCTACATGATGAAATTGTGAACACGGAAAGAATACGTGTGTGTATGTGTGTGTGTATGTGTGTGTGTCTTTGCACACAGCTATAAGTCCCTTGAGTGATTTAAGATCAGCACAAGACCTTAGGGACAATAAGAATGAGAGCAGGATAATGGAATATGATATCATGCAGAGGGGCAAGGGAAAGAAAGAAAGACAGACACAGACACAAAGAAAGAAAGTTGTGTTCTGTTATGTTATCTTACATCTGATGCTCTTGTGACTACATACAGTTGTCCTTTACATTTCTGTCACTTCGGCATGCTTACCAGTACTGCTCCATCTTATCTCCTGTCTCCCTGGTGAACACACACACACACCTTCAGCCACACAGCTGACTGAGGTAAGGCAGTCAAACAGAAGGTAGTGCAGTTTTTCTGCTTAGTTCTCCTGTTCTCCCAGATCACTGCAGTGCTCCACAATGCCATTCACATCGTCCTTGTAAAAATATTCCTCTCTTTTGCTGTGTCCTGTCCTCCTCCTCCTCCTAAATAAAAGCACCTCGCACCTTTTTTTTGAAGTCACAACCTCAATTGAACAAAGATTAGCAAAGCTTGCAGACAGAGTTCAGGGTTTGTGAACATATTTGAACACTGATCAGGTTAAAACCATTTCTCTCAAAAACTTAAACCAAACAGCTACGAGGTAAGTCATTATGGGGTCCATCAGTCTGGTCTTCCACGTTCAAACACTTTGTTGGACTGAAGTGAGGCGACTTTCAACGTTCAGCATTCCAGTGTTCAGTCATAAAAATCTATCCTTGTCGGTACATTTAGGATGATTGTCCTGCTGCAATGTCCTAAACAAAAGGGCAGCTAGTTCTCCACTGTTGACTCAGTATACTACATATATATACATACATACTGTTGCGCATAAAGTTGGAATAAAATATTTTTTTTACCTTTTTCCATGAACTGATTGTGACATGTGATTTATTCTTAACAGATAAACTGTATATCTTCATAATGTACAGAATGGTTACATTACATATTGTAATCATTGCCCCTGGTCAAAAATGATGACTGATTTAATAGGAATTAACAGAGGATTGTGTCTGAAAACAAAATTATTCCAACTTTATGGGCAACAGTGTGTTTGTGTGTGTGTGTGTGTGTGTGTGTGTGTGTGTGTGTGTGTGTGTGTGTGTACAGTCATGCTTACAACTCTAAGGCTGTGCGGAGCAGTGATGCTTTGATCTTAATGCTAACATCAACATGCAAACATGTTCACAATAAAAATGCTAGCACGCTGATATTTAGAAGATAATGCACCATGTTCACTATCTTAGTATAGCTTGTTAGCACGCTAACACTGAAACGCATTTCAGATGTCTGTAGTGTCAGTAGCAGTTCCAAAAATAGAGACATTTTCCCTTTTCATTTAAGTAACTGTTTAAGGCCCAAAGGTTACAAGATCTAAAGATTCACAAAAAAGCTAAGATTTTAATCCGACACAATTAATACAAATTTGTGAAAGAAAACTTACTTTTTCTTCTTCCCTATGCTATTAATCAATGCACAAGACTAAACTACCTAAAGGGTTTAGTAGTTTGAAGTAGCTCCATTTGCAAGACAAGTGCCCTTACTTTTGATGCTTTAAATCCATTTTTGCTGACAATATTTAAAATACTTTTACTTAAGCAAAGATTTTCACAAAGAATTTCAGAAGGTATTTTTACATTGTTGTCTTAGTACTTTTACTGAGAAGGATCAGTACACTGCTTCCACTACTGTGAAACCTACACGCAGTACGCAAACTAATGACATTCATCAGCCTCAGCTGTACCTGTGTTTAATGTTAATTAGCAAATCTTAACATACTAACATGCTAAAGTGACATGGAGACCATGTTGAACATTACCTGTTAAAGATCAGCATGCTAGCATTGTCAGTGCAAAAAAATTAGCAAGCTGATGTTAGCAAGCTGACATTAGCTCACAGATCTGCTATTCAAACGTAAAATGTAAAACACACTGTGCATTCACAGAGCAGCTCAGTGCAATATGATTATGCGTTTTTGCAAAGCAGTGGTCAGCAACCTATTTCATCTTCACCATCAAATAACACACATGCACACACACACACACAAGCACACACCTGCAGAGATTTCTCAGCATAATACAAGAAGTTGAAACATTACAGCAGATAAGGGACAGCAAAATGCAAGAGAAGAATAAAAGAAGAAAGAAGAAAATGGATGTGGGGAAAAACAGACAAATGGAGAGATTTTCTTCGTCTCCTTTCCCTAATAGAATTCCCAGTTGGTGCTTCTCCCTCCATCTTAACTTCTCAGAAAATAATCCCTCCTTTACCTCCCTCTCTCATCTCCTACTCCTCTTCATATGATCTCCTGATCCTCCAGCTTCCTCTCCTCTGTGTCTTTATGTCACTTTCTGACCAATGTGCTTCAGCATTACACCTATTCTCCTTTTCTTCACTCACATCTCGTCCCACAGTATGCAGATATGAACACACACGCACACTTACGCTCACACGCCTGCACACACACACACACACACACACACACACACACACACACACACACACACACACAACAATCAATCAAGAGCGTGGCGTGAGAGACACACAGCAAACATACAGGAATGTTTTACAGAAATCATCGTATTATCGATGCAGAACATGAGGACTGACAGAGAGGTTTATGGAATGAGTGTGTGTGTGTGTGTGTGTGTGTGTGTGTGTGTGTGTGTCAGTAATGTTAAAAGACAGAGGTAGACTGTAAGTGTAAAATGAAGGCCCTCTTGGCCTCATTTCCTTACATTTCTTTATGTCTTCCTCTTTTTTATGGCAGGCAGAGAGCCAGTTTGTGGTTTAAAGAAGAAGAGAGAGGAAACAAGACATACCTCGTAAATCCAGTGTATGTGTCTGCTGACATAAATGATCAGGGGATAAACAGACTTCCCGTGTAGCACAGCTGAGCTCCTCAATGATCTGTTGCTTACTATTATTCTACATTTATTCTAATCTTTCTACACTAATAAAATAAAAATACAGCCATATCCATAAAGCACAGTACATCAGTCAGTCAGTAGTTCCTTCTTTTCCTCTGGATCTGTCTTCCCATTATTGCTCCACTGCATATGTAAACTTGTTTTAAAGGCATAGTTCAACATTTTGAGAACTACGCTTATTCAAGATCTTGCCAAGAGTGAAATTAGAAGATCAGTGCTATTCTCATGTCTGTGTTCAGTATGAGGCTGCAGCCAGCAACCACTTAGCTTAGCTTAGCACAAAGACTGGAAACAAGAAAAGAGTCAGCCTGGCTCTGTCCAAAGGTAAGAAAATATATCAGCACCTCTGAAGCTCACTGATGAAAACATCTCATCTTATTTGTTTAAATCATACAAAAACCAAGAGTCACCACGTAGTTACAGTGACGACAAGACTCCAGGAAGTAACTGCCTGGCAAAGACTAGCCAATGCCATTTTGAAAAGAGTTCAGTCCCACTGTGGGTTAATCTCATTAACGAATAGGAAAACTGTTTCCAAAGGTCATGTTTTGGTTTAAAGATCACCAAGCAAACAGTCAATATGTCTCTAGGACCAAAATGATCAAGTGCCAGTGGATTCCCCTAGGCGGCGTTCAATAGACCTCTCTAGAGGACTACAGGGGGCACAGGAGGTATGATAGTGCGAAAAAAAATAATCAAATGTATTCATCCTCTCGAGACCATGAATGTCTGTAGAACATCTGATGACAAAGTTGAGATATTTTAGTCCGGACCAAAGTGAGTACAGCTGTTTTTAACTTCAATATCACTGGCCTGTCAGTGTGCCAGTCACTGCAAACTCATTCTGTACAGCCAAACATCACTCAAAGTTTCCTAAGATAAAGGATATTTCACTCAGTTTACATATAATATATATTTAATGTAGAGTTGGACAAAGCTGATAGAGAGTGTACTGTATGTAAT